>NW_027507787.1:20092228-21292228 GCF_037356315.1 Lithobates pipiens
CTACCACAACCAGATCACCTAAAAACATGTGTAGATAAAAAATTGGTTAAAATATACAGCCAGTAATTGTTTACCTTAAGCTGGGTTGTCAGACACTCACTTTCACTTTGTGGGGTGTGTAACTCCACCTGCTCTTCCTCCTCCACATCTAGCCCTGGGCTCGGCTCATCCAGTGGAGCTACGGAGCTTGGTCCAGCGGAGGATACCGAGCTCCGTAGCTCCCTCGCAGATACAGGACTGGGCAGCTCCAATACCGACGCAGGGCTGGGGTTGGGGCTGGGGCTGGGGCTGGGGCTAATTGCCCAATCAGGCTGGCGAGGTCGGGGGGTCCTGGGCTGCTCCGCCTCTTGTCTGAGTCTTTGTTTCCCTATGAGAATGAAAAAAAAAAATAAAAAAAATAAAATACTTTTAAGCATAGTGATATTTGAGTTCAGAAATTTGAATATGAAACATTGGTTTGAAGTGGTGTAAAATTATTAGCTGGTTATTACAAGATCCTAGTTTAATACATCCTTAAAATGACTTTTTTTTAGTTAGGCTGTGTTCAGACTGCTGCGATGTGTGAACGCTGCAAATCTACTGTGGTTTCACGCATCGCATGCGGAGTTCGCACTGCCCTATGTGACCTGCTGGGAGTATCTGTGTAAAGTTTTATTGACACCTCCAAATTAGTTATCACTTCACAGTGCAATCTTTAAACTCGGACAGGAATCGGACCACATGGTGTGAACACCCATGTGATCCGATTTGGCTGTGGACTAAAAAAAGGGCCATGTACAAGTATATCCTATAAACTGAGCGTGACAATTCAGTTTATCATGAACAATACAAAAAAAAAAAAACTAATTAAAATCTAATCCAACACCAGCTAAATTTACACCATACACAAATTCATACTATTTACGCCCACACATACGAACAACCATATGCGCCATATTTTAATAAACTACCTACACGAACGATTACGATCTAATCCGCCAGATTTACTTCGCCTACACGAACGATTAATATAAAGCCGCCTGTTTTCACACACTATCTATACGCACGATTATGATAAAATCCGCCAGTTTTACATACACTATCTACACGAACGCTTACGATCAAAACCGCCAGTTTGCATACACTATCTACACGAACGATTACGATCAAATCAAACGATTATGTCCGACAGTCACGAGAAACACGGAGTTTACTCACTTTTTTTCAGGACCTTTTTGATGCGGTCATATTGGTCCGGCTCCCTGGACTTGATGTCCGACCATCTTTTCCGCAGCTGGTCCTTTCCTCTCCGTACCCCGAATTTTGACTCCAAGACTGTGACCACCTCGTCCAAGATGGCGCTTTTTCTTATGTTTGGTTTTGGGTAAGGGCCATGTTCCCCATCATAATCCTCCCTTTGAAGGATAGCTACCATCTCCACCATCTCTTCGAACGCCATATTGGTGGCCTTATATCTCCTCCTTGCTTGGGGCCCACGGCTTTCCTCCGCGCTGCTCACGCTGCTAATTGAGCTTGCATCCGCCATTTTCCACTCTCATACACCCACAGCGGAAGGAGGGTAAAAGGGGCGGGGAAACACGGTCGCAAGGAACGTCAGGGGCGGGCGACGCAGGCGGAGCCTGAGCGCATGCGCCGTGTATAAAGCGGTACCACGAGGCCGTACGCTTGTCCGAACGGGAGCAGCGAGTGCTACACGCGACGGTAAGATAGTTATCATTTTATTTTCGGTTAATTTAAAGCCTGCGTTAGGGATATGCATATTTAATTTTATTTTTATTGATGTTTGATTGATTTCTATGTGGGTTGGTGGTTGAGTGGGCTTGGTGTTTTGTGTGGTAGTGTGGGGGTGGGTGTTTAGGGGGTGGGGCTAGTGTGTGTGTGTGTGTGTGTGTGTGTGTGTGTGTGTGTGTGTGGTGTGTGTGGTGTGTGTGGTGTGTGTGGTGTGTGTGTGGTGTGTGTGTGTGTGTGTGTGTGTGTGGGAGTGTGTGTGTGTGTGTGTGTGTGTGGGGGGGGGGTGTGTGTGTGTGTGTGTGTGTGTGTGTGGGAGTGTTTGTGTGTGTGTGGGGGGGTGTTTGTGTGGGGGGGGGGCAGTAGTGTGTGTAGAGTGTGTGTGTGTGTGTGTGTGTGTGGGAGTGTTTGTGTGTGTGTGGGGGGGGGTGTTTGTGTGGGGGGGGGGCAGTAGTGTGTGTAGAGTGTGTGTGTGTGTGTGTGTGGGAGTGTTTGTGTGTGTGTGGGGGTGTGTGTGTGTGTGTGTGTGTGTGTGTGTGTGTGTGTGTGTGTGTGGGGGGGGGGGGGGTAGCGTGTGTAGTAGTGTGTGTCTCGCCTACATTGTCACAATATAGTGTGCATTTGGTCTGACTTTTTTTTTTTTTTTTTTTTTTTTTTCAGAAAATGCAAAAGTATAGTGCAGACCCCTTTAAAGAGGAGGCCTTCCTCTCCACCTTTATAGATCTAGTGGAGTCCCACAGCAATCTATGGGATACAAAACACCCCCAATACCCAATCCGTGCTGCCCGGAAGAAGACCCTGGAGACAGTTTTGGCGTTTGTGAAAACCCGACTCCCCCAGGCAGACACTACCTTTGTGAGCAACAAAATTCAGAACCTGCGTAGCGCGTATAGGCGGGAGCGCAGAAAGATCCTAGAGTCCCAAACATCAGGATCAGCAGCAGGTCAGGTCTATGTACCTAGGCTGTGGTATTATGACAGGCTGCGTTTTCTGGATGACACGTCAGAAGCCAGGCCGTCACTTTCGACTCTTCCGTCTACCCGTCCCTCCACCCTTCCCTCCGCCTCAGGTGAGCCATCCCTGGAAGATACAGACCCTTCCTTGCTGGACGAGGTTGATGCGCCCAGCTGGAGCCAGGTATATTTTAGTTTCTAACGTTTGGATTGCTCAAATATTAATGATGTCAAGTTCAATGTTTGAATTGCTTCCAAATCTAGGATTTCATCACAAATTAAATTAGATAGAAGGATACAGTAGTTTCCACAAATGTGGCTCAAATCTTAATGAACTGATGGAAAAATGATGGTGTCAAAATGATAGCCTTTTGTATTTCAAGACAAATGTATTTGCAAGTGAGAACTGTAAAATTGTTAGTGATTGATGATTTCTAAATATAGACATATTTTAGTTATTGATTGCTTTGTTTTTTTACACAGGATGAGCTCACCCAGGAGGAGGCCGGGACCAGTGGTATGGAGGAGGAGGCCGGGACCAGCCACACGCAGGAGCTAGCTGGGCCCAGCAGGAGTAGGACTGAGAGCCAGGTCCCTCCCCTCCGCCTAGCCAGCAAAAGGCCCAGGAGGATGGGCCGTACAGAGGAGGAGTCCTTGGTGCTGATACGGCAAGCCACCCAGATTTTGACCAAACCCCCCAATCCGCAGGAGGCCTATGCCACTTATCTGGCTAGCAAGCTCCAGGAAATGGACAAACCCCAAAGAGACATGTGTGAGGCAATCTTCTTTGATGCCATACAACTGGGTCTGAAGGGTGAGCTCACACCCACCACGAAGCTCTACAAAACAGACCCTACTGCTCCTCATCCTCCTCCTCCTCCTCCTCCTACCACAACTCCACCACCAGAGGCACAGCCTCCAGCGAAGCGTGGAGGGAAGGCTAGACGGAAGAGTCACAAGTGACTGCCTGGCTTCAGTCTGCTCTGAAAGAAGACGCAGGCTGTTGTAGTACAACAGTCTGGGGACATAGATCTCATCAGCTGCTGTTCCTGGTCTTTGGGATTCTAGGACCTGGTTGTGCTCCCTATGTACATGCTACGCAGGTTCGGAATTTTGGTGTCCACTCACTTGATGTGTGCCTGGGGGACAAAAGGCTTCACAAACGTCAAAATTGTCTCCAGTGTTGCCTCCCTCTTGATTCATTTTGGTTATGAGGAAAAATAAAAAATTTTGATTTAAAAAAAAAATTGTATGTTTTCTTTTATTTTTTTTTTATCAATATTTTTGTATAATTTTGGGTTAAAAAAAACAAAGTTTATTTGTGAGTAGGCAGATACATGTCAAAAAACTCTGGGGGTTATTTACAAAACACATGTTCATGTAAATATGCTAACTTCAAGTGCAATTTTTAAAGCACTGCAAGTGCACTTGGAAGTGCAGTCGCTGTAAATTTGAGGCTTAACATTTGAAATGAGGGGAAGCTCTGCTGATTTTGAACATGCAATCATGTGTAGGCTAAAATGATGGTTTGGGTATCTATCTATCTATCTATCTATCTATCTATCTATCTATCTATCTATCTATCTATCTATCTATCTATCTATCTATCTATCTATCTATCTATCTCTACTTGCATAGTCCTGCTTGTCCCAAAAAAATGAAAGTCCATCTTGTTTCAAACCCCCCACCCAAAAAAAAAAAAAAAAAAACAATAGTAGTTCCAAAAATATATAGTAATAGATTTTTTTTTTTTCTGAAATAAATAAATAAATATATATATATAAATAAAAAAATATATAATATATATATATATATATATATATATATATAATATATATATATATATATATATATATATATATATATATATATATATATATAATATATATTTTTTTTTTCTTTTTATATAAATTGGGAATATATTTTTTCTATAATTGGAAGATTAATCATAGGATGAGGATGAATAAAAACATGTAGTATAACTCTGTGTGAATATAAGCAGCAAAGCTACTTCACTTTTCTTGCATTACAAAGAAGAAAAGAACGGGCTATATTAAAAAAAAACACAAAATTAGCAGCATGACGAATATGCTAGCTTCAATACGAACACTAGTTTTACAAGACCGAGCGCTTCCGCCCTGTAAATTCTTTCTGAGTATGCGCGGAACTTAGTTTGTCGAACAAGCCTACACACGGGCGGACTGTCCGCTGAAACAAGGTTTCAGCGGACAGTTTTACGGAATTTCCGAAAAACCTTGTCCGTCCAACTGTCCGCTGAAACTGTCCGCTGAAAGCCCACACACGAGCGGACTGTCCGCCCAAACACTGTTCAGCGGACAAGGTTGGGCGAACAGTCCGCCCGTGTGTACGCGGCCTTAGTGTAGCAATATGGCTATGGTTAATGGATATAAATATCCCTTTTTTTTAAAAAAAACATTTTTTTCTCAGTTTAGGCCGATATGTATTCTTCTACATATTTTTGGTAATAAAAATCACAATAAGCATATATTGATTGGTTTGCGCAAAAGTTATAGCGTCTACAAAATAGGGGATGGATTTTGTGACTTTTTTTATTGTTTTTACTGTTAATGGTGGCAATCTGTGATTTTTTACAGGACTGTGGCATTGCGGCAGACAAATCTGACCCCAAGTGACACATTTTGGGGACCAGTGACATTATTACATTGATCAGTGCTATAAAAATGCACCAATCAATGTATAAATGACACTGGCAGGGAAAGGGTTAACACTAGGGGTGATCAAGGGGTTAACTGTGTTTCCTGGGTGTGTTCTTGTGGGGGCTGGGCTGCCTGGGACATCAAAGTGATCACTAGGAACAGCAGATCTCAGCGTTGTCCCCTGGCAAAACGGGGATCTGCCAGTTTACAATGGGCCTCGTTTACATAGGCAGATCCCCGTTCTGCCTCTCCTCACTGCGACCGCAGGTGACCAGCGGACATCGAGTCCACGGGCGTGCTCCCGTGGCATGCAGCAGGCATGTGTGCCCACAGTTTCACATCCACAGACTGGATGTTAAAGTATTAATTGCGGCGATCTGTGATTTTTAGCGTGACTGTAACATTATGGCGGACACATTGAACACTTTTGACACATTTTGGGGACCATTGGCATTTATACAGCAATCAGTGCTATAAAAATGCACTGATTACTGTAAAAAAAGTCACTAGCAGGGAAGGAGTTAACACTAGGGGGCGATTAAGAGGTTCATTTTTTTTCCCTGTGTGTTTTTCTAACTGTGGGGGGAGGGGACTGACCTAGAAGAAACGACAGATTGTGATTCCTAGCTATTAGTAACTCACGATCTGTCTCTCCGAACAGAACAGAACAGGGATTTGTGTGTTTACACACACACGTTCCTGTTCTGCCTCTCATGACCACAATCGCTTGTGCCCGGGAGTCATCACGATCGTTAGCGATTAGCATTGGCACCCCTGCAGTGCAGCGGGTGCACCTGCTATCCCGCTTAAAGGAGCCGACGTATAGCTACGACAGCTTGCGAGAGCATGCCGACCTGCTGCAGTATAATGACGGTGGCTGGTCGGCAAGAGATTACTCATCAACAATGTGAGTTACTAAATGTTGTACCTTCATTAAATGTAACCATATTGCTACACTTAGAGGTGTCTCTTTTCTCTTTAATACTCTGTAGCTCCTGCTGGATTTTGCTTCTAATCCCCTTGTGGAGGCTGCCATTTGTGGATGGACATTTTATGGTTACATAACCTATCACATTGCTATAATCGTTGTATATGAACTGTAAACGTATTATGAATAAATGGTTGTGGAAAGAATTATCTGTATTTCCATTACTTCTTATG
This sequence comes from Lithobates pipiens, assembly GCF_037356315.1. Classification (NCBI taxonomy): domain Eukaryota; kingdom Metazoa; phylum Chordata; class Amphibia; order Anura; family Ranidae; genus Lithobates; species Lithobates pipiens. Next base: position 20,098,749 of record NW_027507787.1, read on the forward strand.
GGGGAATTTGCTTTGATATACAAGTTCTTTGAATTACAAGCATGTTTGCAGAATGAATTATGCTCGCAATCCAAGGTTTTACTCTAGTTACATTTCTCAGCAGCAAACAGATGCAAATGCTAGTGTAGCCCTATGCTTTACACCTCTTTAGGAAGTACATTTACTGAGTTTTCTTTAAAACTCATTTTCATTAACTGCACATGTAGACAAAGATATAGTATAAAATTATTACTAAATATTCTGTGATGTCACTAGTTATTGACTTATATACCTACTTATCAGGAGAAGAGGTTTTCTAAAAAGTTAGCTACTTAAAACACACATTAAGCCATATTAACCACTTGCTTACTGGGCACTTAAACACCCTTCCTACCCAGACCAATTTTCAGCTTTTGGTGCTCTCACAATTTGAATGACAATTACTCAGTCATGCAACACTGTACCCAAATTAATTTTGTGTCCTTTTTTTCCCCACAAATAGAGCTTTCTTTTGGTGGTATTTGATCACCTCTGGGGTTTTTGTTTTTTGCGCTATAAATGAAAAAAGACCGGAAATTTTGAAAAAAAACGCATATTTCTTTTTTTCTGTGATAAAATTTTGCAAATTATAATTTTTTTTTTCATAAATTTTGGCCACAATTTATACTGCTACATATCTTTGGTAAAAATAACCCAAATTAGTGGATATTATTTGGTCTTTGTGAAAGTTAGAGAGTCTACAAGCTGTGGTACGAATCATAAAAAATTTATCACACCTGACGTACTGGTGGCCTATCTCATTTCTTGCGACCAGAACAAGTCAGGAAAGTACAAATACCCCCCAAATGACCCCTTTTTTGAAAGTAGACATTCCAAGGTATTTACTAAGATGCATGGTGAGGTTTTTGATGTTGTCATCTTTTTCCCACAATTCTTTGCAAAATGAAGATTTTTTTTTTTTCTCACACAATTTTCAATGTAATAGGTTATTTCTCTCACATGGCATGTGTATACCACAAATGACACCCCAAAATACGTTCTGCTACTCCTTCTGAGTATTACGATACCAAATGTGTGATACTTTTACACAGCCTGGCCACATACAGAGGCCCAATATTGAAATAGCACCATCAGGCGTTCTAGGAGCATAAATTACACATTTCATTTCTCAACCACCTATTACATTTTTGAAGGCCCTGGAGCACCAGGACAATGGAAATGCCCACAAAGTGACCCCATTTTGGAAAGCTAACACCCCAACGTATAATCTATGAAGCATATTGAGTCGTTTGAATGGTTCATTTTTTTCCAGAAGTTTTGGAAAAATGTGGAAAAAAAATGAAAACGCATTTTTTTTACGCAAAGTTGTCCATTTATAAGACATTTCCAACACATAGCATGTACATAGCAAAAATGACACCCCAAAATATGTTCTACTACTCCTCCTGAGTATAACGATACCAAATGTGTGAGACTTTTACACAGCCTGGCCACATACAGTGGCGCACTGGCAGATGGTGCTGGCTATTTGCTCTGGCTAATTGCTCTGGCAAATGGGGCTGGCAGATGGCACTGCGGCTGGCAGGTGGCACTGGCGCTGGCAGGTGGCACTGGCGCTGGCAGGTGGCACTGGCAGGTGGCACTGGCACTGGCAGGTGGCACTGGCACTGGCAGGTGGCACTGGCGGCACTGGCAGGTGGCACTGGCGGCACTGGCGGCACTGGCACTGACGGCACTGGGGCTGACGGCACTGGGGCTGACGGATGGCACTGGTGCTGGCATGTGGCACTGGCGCTGGCATGTGGCACTGGCACTGTCAGATGGCACTGGCATGTGGCACTGGCGGCACTGGCACTGGCGGCACTGGGGCTGACGGCACTGGGGCTGACGGATGGCACTGGTGCTGGCAGGTGGCACTGGCACTGGCAGGTGGCACTGGCACTGGCAGGTGGCACTGGCACGTGGCACTGGTGGCACTGGCACTGACAGCACTGGGGCTGACGGCACTGGGGCTGACAGATGGCACTGGTGCTGGCAGGTGGCACTGGTGCTGGCAGGTGGCACTGGCACTGGCGGCACTGGCACTGGTGGCACTGGCACTGGCGGCACTGGCGGCACTGGCGGCACTGGCACTGGCGGTACTGGCGGCACTGGGGCTGACGGCACTGGGGCTGACGGCACTGGGGCTGATGGATGGCACTGGCGCTGGCAGGTGGCACTGGCGCTGGCAGGTGGCACTGGCGCTGGCAGGTGGCACTGGTGGCACTGGCACTACTGGCAGATGGCACTACTGGCAGATGGCACTGGGCTGACAGATGGCACTGGCACTGGGGCTGACAGATGGCACTGGGGCTGACAGTTGGCACTGGGGCTGACAGATTTTAGTCAAGGTAGAAATATGTCACTCACAGATCCTCTCTCTCCTCACACACTGTCTCTGTGTGAGGAGGGAGAGACACGGCAATGGGAGATGATCTCATATGTTTACATTTGAGATCATCTCCCATTGGCAGCTGCGATCGCGCTGTGAACGGCCGCTTTGATTGGCCGTTCACGGCGATCTATGTTTGCCTGTCTCTGGGAGACACGGCGAGTACAAAACTTCCGCGATGCGCGCCCCCGGCGGCGCGCATTGCGGAAGTAAACACAAGGACGTCCAGGGACGACCGCTCGAAGGAACCCACCTGCTCTACGGCCGTCATTCGGCTATAGGGCGGGCGGGAGGTGGTTAACATCATATTTTTACACAGTAGATTTAAACACAATTTTTATATACAATACTTTGAGACTTTCCAACTTTTTAGAAAAATGTAACCATACTTATCCATCAATGAAAAATATCACAGCTTTTCAGCCAGCTCTAAAGAGTTACCTTGCAAATCCAAACAAATATTATTTTGCTTTGCAAAGTTTCTACTAAAAGTGATACACTGGAAAGGGGAAACTGCCTCTTAAGTTACTCAAACATTTACTTCAAAGAGTTGTTTTACTAAAGTAGAACCTTTCTAAATCTCAGGTACACAAAAGTATACACTTTCACTGAACATGACAAAGTATTTTAAATAAATATAGGCTAAAGTCAGAATGACTCATTGAGTAAACCAATACAGAAAAGACTGCACATTCTGTATATTCATTGCATAGTGGTTAGGTGGTTAGACAACTGCTTATTGGTTACTGTCATGTTTTGGAGTGATCGTTCCCTAGAAACAGACAAACCTATAAGTTAATAAATAGGTCCTCCAAAAACAGGGCTATTGACCTAATGTCGCCAGTGAGTGAGCACTGATGTGATACATTTACTGGAAGAAGCAGAATTACTGTATATTCTAAAAACATTCAAGTAACATTGTGACTAACTTATTTTTCAGCTTTGGATAGAGTAAGGAAGGGTTATAACTTTTCTAAAAAGTTTTATTGCTGTTTGTTACCATGATGGAGAGATACAATCACATTTTAAGAACACAGTCAAAGGAAACACGAAGTGATAATCAATCCAAAAAATACATTGACAAAAACTGGAGGTGAGTAGAATTCCTATTTTGTGATTGTAAAGGATGAGATTTCCTGTCACTTTAGGTAGATTTCCTCTCACACTGAGACAGATTTGCAAAAGTATGAAATCTGCACACCAGAATTGTTTTGAATATTCAGTACAATGATTCATCCAATTTGTTTACTTCATCTGAACATGATTGGGTATAAAAAGCGAACGAGAATTTGCTTTTCACATAATAGGATAACTGAAGTAAATAGTCACACAATTTATTACGTGAGCATTCTCAACCCTTTTAGAAAATCATTTGTGTTGTGGTATCTCTGGAAAAGAGTATATGTATATGTATTATAGCAGAAAGTAAAAAATATGTTTTTTTTCTTCAAAATTGTCAGATTTTTTTGTTTGTACCGCAAAAAATAAAAAAGGTGATCAAATACCACCAACAGAAAGCTCTCTTTGTGGTAAAAAAAAGGATGTCAATTTTGTTTTGGTACAGTGTCACAGGACCGCGCAATTGTCAGTTAAACCGACACAGTGCCATATCGCAAAAAAAATGGCCTGGTCATTAAATCCTTCCAGGGCTGCGGTGGTTAAAGATTAGGAGTAGGTTCCAGTGTACTAATTCTGTCACATGGGCTCCTGAAGAAGGATTCCCAAAATGTGTCGAGTCCGCATGTAATTGGAATCTTTGCATGGTATGAACCCCTATGTGGAGGGTAATTTTTTAATGTCGTGTAATTTGTTGTTGTGTGTTTTAATGTGTTCCATATGTCCACACAAAGTCATAGACTACATATTCTGTTTATAGTTGTACATTTAAAAGAAAAAACAATGCTTAAGTACTTATCTTCGAGTCCTCTTAAATACATTTTTTAAAATTCTAAAAAAAATAAGTCTGTGAGAGCAGTAGTTTTTTTTTACATTATCATATCATCTAGCAATGTCAAATGCATTAACAATGCAAACTATTCACCAGCAAATTATCACTATTCATCTGGTAAGTCGGTGATCAGTAGTGACAGGCAAATTTACTTGGGTTCAATTCAAAAGCAGTTTCGGTGAACGTCCAAAAATTCACAAATTGCTAATTTTGTTGGTGACTCTATTGAAGTCAATGGGGTCAAATCTTGAAAAACATTTCCCTGTAAAAAGGGTATGGGAACTCCTCATAACTAAGCAAAGGGGATTGGTAGCTATGCTACCATGAACTTATCTGTATAGTGGCGCACCTATACAATGTACTACAGCAAAAGTCAATGAAATATGGTCAATGAAGTCACGTAGGATCCCCTGTGAGGTCATTATCCAAATATGGTCACATTTCTGTGAGTCTGTATTTTCTTTTTTAGGCAGGTGTCATTCATCAAGATTGGCATGGATCTGGACAATGGGATTGATGATAGATTTACACCGTGGGACAAATGTGTGGTGTTTTTACTTACAACGTTTCTTAGAAATTAGTACCAGGGGTACATTGTAACCCCTTACTCATTTACAAAGGAATAGCAGTATCTGAGGGCTTACTTATTTTAAAGGAGGTTTCTAGATTCTGATATGACCTGCAAAAGACCTTCATCCACCGGGCCAGGGATATGGTAATAAGACTCCTATCCTCATCAACATGGTTCCCCCCACCAGTGTACTACCTCCATGTTGACAGCCTTGCTTATCAGCCAGTATGATTTGGATTTTGAGGGGATCCCTATGCACTTTTTCTTGTCTTTTGCAGGGGGTACCCCCTTAAAATCCATATTCGATTTTGCCATTATGTTGTGTGTAAGATCCTTCCCTTGAAGTTCATATTTATATATGACATATGAATTTGGGGGGGGGGGGGGGGAATCATACATCTTTTTTTTTCTATTGCAACACTGTAATCAGTTTGTATAGTGTACCAAAGCAACCAATGGCCACGAGCCCATAGGCACCCTAACAGCCAATTATGTCATCAGGTGCCAGGCTGCAGGCATCTAGCCTGCACCATGTCCAGGGAGGTGCTTGATTCCTAGTAACAAAAGATGCTTACAACTGCACAGTGTGACGTTTTCATTTAATGAAGGTAATAATGCCACCACTAAATAATTTACTACAGCTGAAGGTTTGCTTTGGCGGGTGGAAGAAATCCCTGTTTAGTTTGACAGTTGACCAAACTGTTTACATGAACAAAAAACACATAGGGTCCCCCCAAATACATACAAAACCCTTATCAGAGGATGCAGCCTGGATGTCCTGGAAAGAGATTTATGGCGAGCATATGCCTCCCCCAACATACCTGGCCACATGCTCTCAACATGGGGAGGCAACCTTTCCAGAGTATAATCACTTTGAGAAGGACAAGAGCTTCCTTCCACATAGCCCTGGTTCAATGATAGTGGGGGTCTGCAGGGGGACTTGTTGGAATCTGGAAGCCCTTTTAAAATAAGGGACCCACAGGCACTGTCCCCTATGCAAATGTGTAAGGGGTACATAGCACCCCTGGTTACTCCTTCACAATAAAAATTCAGACCACCTTTATGAAAAAGTGCTTTTAAAAAATGTAACAAAAAAGTGGAAATCACTCCTGTTGATTGCTCAACTAGAATGACAGCTCCCAGCTCCTTACGTAAATTTTACAAAGGTTTACAAAGGAGTGGGGCATCTCAGGTGACCAAATATGAACATGACTATTTTTGGTCAGTGACATCACCAGGCATCCCAGTAGATGACATAATATAAAGGACTTTGTCACTTTGTGTGCCCAAGTCCACCAAGTCCTGTATTTGATTTGAGGGGGTTCCCATGATGTTTTTTTACAACAAAAAAACATGTCGCCATTAGAATGTAAACTTAAATATTGTTTTTGTTGTAATACATCCAACAGATGCGCCACTTCACAGGCAGGTTTAGGGCATTTTAAAAGGTCAATTAAAAGAGCTGCTGCCCGCTGAACAATATGTTTCCATGTTTTGCATTGGTACATATTTCCCCTGGCAGTGCCCAGCTCCTCAACCACTTCAACCACTGACCTTGAAAATATAAATAACACATTTTTAAGATCCTCCTCTTACTGACATCACCAGAATTTGCTTTAAAGTGACACATAGAATGAAGCCACCTTCTCTTCCTCACTTCAGAGATGAACTAGAGATCATGAGATTTTCAGTGTGCATACAGGAGTGCACATGACCACAACTAATGTGCATTGCTAATTCCAAACAAATTGAAGAGAGAAATAGTTTGCAGGGCCATTACATTTTGTATGTGTATGGGTAATTTATGGATAATAAGAATATTGTTTACTGTCACTTTAATGCTCTAAATTTGCAGATTTGTTGACCTGTTTGCCAAGCCTATCCTCAAAAGCATATTTTCCCATTGTTAAACAGTAGGTACGAGAGAAATCTTTCACACACCCACACACACACACACATATCTGATTAGTTCTTTGTACAAAATGAACATGAGATTATAATGTATTAAAGTACATTTGTTCAAATATCACTCATTTCACATTTGGATGCCTTAGTATATTATTAATAGCATGAAGTACAGTACATAGGATATTTATATAAACTCATTGATATACACTGACAGACTTATTTTTTCCTGTTATGAAAATGACAGCTGAGGTGTCATCCAAATGATGTCAGTGACAGTAAAATGGGACAGCTGCGGTAGATATAGTGAAGACACATTAGGTGTTAACATACTTCCTGAACAATAGTTTCAAATAGTAAAGCTCTTGTGGAGACACTCAGACCACATTTAATATTTACATTACCTCTAAAGAATGCAGCCAATGTGTACATTCTTTTACAACCCCATAAATGACATCACCCGCCAGGGTGGCCGACACTGCAGTATGTCCAGAAACACATTTTGTTGATGTTACTTGGTTAGAGAAAGAAAAACAGTGGTCCTAAATAAAAGTGCCCATTTCTTAAGTAATTATTTATGATAAATTTTACATTGAAGGCCCATTGATGCTACCTTGTTGTGGTAATACGCATGTTATTTTACAATGCCTATCATTTAAGGTGCAGTGTGCTGCCAAGAAATGGTGCACCACATGTCTATCTAAAAAGGTATGCTGGGGTGCCCATTCATGCGCTTTGCAGTAAAGTGCACAGGGGCACACGCAGTACCACAACAGGATGTGTCCTTACATCATTATATACACATATACATACATTTATGTGACTTATTTTTATATTTCATAGTAAAATAGTAAATCATTAAAAACTAATAAAATTTTAAATGAACCCTTTCCATTGCCATTATTTAGAGAGACGACAGGTAAATACAGTATAAACTATTTAGTTTATAAACAAATCAGTGGTGCATAATCAGTGAACAACACTCTTCTCAAGTCTTTCCCCAGAAAGCCCTTAACTTGAGCACTATGCACAGCAAAGTAAATGGTGAAGCAAGGCTGTCAATCACAGCCCACATGATCCCTTTGCTCTTCTTGTGAGTTGTGCATGACTGCTTATAACATATCCACATCAAACATACATCTCACAATAAAAGAGATAAAAGTAGTCTATAAACGGCGTTGAATTATCAAATGAGAGATTTTAGCAGCTTTGCTTTTAAAGTCAAGTTATCATTGAAAGATATTTCATAGACATCACACAGCAGTCGAAATTTCATCCACCAATCATTCTTTAGAATTACCTTAATTTAAAACCATGTGATCATATTACCCAAACATGCTCATAGCACTAGTCTTATTACAAGAAAAAAACAGCAATCAGGAAAATCCATTATGCCCAATCTTTTTTTTTTTTGGGGGGGGGGGGGGGGGGGTTATTCATGGTGTTTAAAGGAGACACAGATTACTCAAACAAAGAGGTATAACATAATGGCCTTAGGAAACCTTCATTTCCGATTCAAGTATTCGCTCTTTTACTAATCTGTGAATGTTACACAAAACTCTTAAAAAATCAATATAAAAAATAGCTGTGTTGCCTAGGGTATAATTGTATCTTACTAGACAAAATGCAGTGCACAATAACACATGTACTATACATCTTCTTACCCCAAAGTAATTGTTTTATTATAATACAGCTCTGTTGACTTCCATCACCCAATCATGTGCAAAAAAATGTTTTTTTTTACATGATTGGGTATTCTTTGCAAAGTAAAGTTTTACCACATTCACATAAGCTCTGGGGATCATTTCCTTGCAACGTCAATAGCCTACATACCTTGCAAATCAACCCCACTGACTTGGCTGCGGGGAGCCCACTCTTTTAATGAGGGTGCTGGCTTGTTCATTCCTTCAGATTATTGGCTTGCAGGAACCCATCTGACTAGGGACAAAGGTTATGCAGTGCATTAGGGGTTTCAACACAAACATTTGCCCACTAATTTTGATTTTCGCCAAACTGTAAAAACAGGAGACCTGCTTCAAACCTAAGATAGCAGCAAATCTGACCCTGACCATACATTGCATAACAAAAACTTTACTTACATATGTGCTCAGATTGCTTTTCAGGGGTCATGACTAGTGATAACATGGTTGCAGGTCAGTTGTGTTGCAGCCCTATTCACTTGAATGGGTCACGTTCAATGGGCAGTAGTGGCCACCAAACACTATAGGAAGGAATAACTTGAAGCCTCAATGCTTTGAATGTTTCGATATGTACACCCCTGACCTCTGTCTTTGCAGCTTAAGGGAAGCAGTTGGGGGGGGGGGGGGTGTTAAAAATTCAGCTCAGTGCTTGATTTTACCCCCACCCAATGTAAATAAACACTTACAGTTAAATAGCGAGGAAATCATCAAATGGAAAAGCCTGTTTAGGTGACGACTGCTTGAATTAGGAATTTCCCCTTTATTTGGAGAGATTTCCTTTTACTTCTCATTGTTATCCCAGGACAGAAAGTGAGGGGAAATCTCCTAAATAGGTTAATTAAAAAACATGGCAGTGGTTTTAAAAATGCCATTCTAATCACAATAAAAAAAGGCTTTAGACATACTTAACTAATTATTAAATATGATTGCACCAAGCTTCCAAAAAGTGGAAATTCTGAGACATCTAAAAATTATTTTGGGTGTACATACAAATGTTTAAAGCAAAGGTGTAAAATGTACATTATGTGTACAAATGTACATTATGTTTATACAGCCTAGCAACACATTTCAGACTACTCTAGAAGTGCATTCCATCCTGAATGTACATTTCCTGCCATTAAGGGGAGTCTATAATACAGAATGGTTTGGTGACGTTGAAACAGTAGGTGACTACTCAGTTATGAATGGTTTATTATGAATGGTTTTCTTGTTTGCTCATTACAGTTGTTGTTAATGTTGCCAAGACTAAAACTGCCATTAAACATTTGTGGGTGTGATTCATCAAGCTTAGCTTGGCTTATTTCATAGGAAATTATTCTCAGAACAGTCTTGAGAACCCAAGGAAAGTTCATGAATCACCCATGGCACACAGGGAAAAATAAAAACAAAATGCTAGCATTGCTGTCAAACGTGGATCTAGACTGTTGCAAAAAATGACACAATTTTATAAAAAAAATCTTCACACAATATTGATTGTCTTGTCCTTTACACTATACATTTACTGTATTTCCAACTGGAGAGATGAGGAGCAAGATATATCAACGTTTGTTGCTATCTTTGAACATACTAAAGAGATAACACTATTTCCTGTCTAGTGACAAAATGGGTGTCACAAGGACAGAACATAAAGGGAAATAGTTCCATTATGGATAAAGACAGAATTAAAAATCTGCCTCATGCCACACTAAATCATGATAGCACAAGTAATGTATGTCAGTAGATAAAAATGACATTGCATCCTAAAAAAATGTACTTCCATGGTATTACCTTTCAAATAAGCAAACCACTGTTTATTATCACATCTTGATTAATATAAATGTTAAAATCACATATCAAAAAAACTAAATGTTAACATCATATAGTATGCTTAGCACCCTCTAATGAACAGTCCATAATCTCTATCAGTACAGTACAGTTCAAACCCAACAAACCAGAATACAGTGGTTATGGATGTGGCCAGAAAATTAGTGCCCCTTCAAGAGAGAGGATGCTGTAAATTAAAACCAAGATAACAAAAAGGAAAGAAAAGAAAAAAAAAAACATTAACCATTGTGTTCCTACCTAGAATTTGAATTCTGTTCAATCTAGACAGATTAGGGTCACATAAAAGTTTGTTGGAACCAGAGAACTTGATCCAGGCATATCAGAGTTCTACAAGTGTAGGGTATTGTTCCTGTAAGGTCACAGTGAGCTTCTCTATTCTCTATATATGCTTATGTTTGGCCACCCATTGCCCAACACTAGAAACTACAGGTGAGTTCCATTGTCTGGGAATTAGGTCTTGTGCCACAGGAAACAAAGTAGGCCCTTTTTAGCAGATATCACAGAGCCTTGAAGAACAGAAAGCAAACCCATCTCCAGTAGTTCTTGATAGGTTATATCTGTGATCCAGGAACATAATTGAAATATAGTGTCCAAGTATGGTCTGATGCATGGGCAGGACCACCAGATGTGAAGCATAGTTCCCGTGTCACATCCATAATGCCAATAGCAGTCAGAAACCAATTACAGCATCCTATGTAGCCCAGCAGGGCAGCTGTATCACCTGTCCTGGACAATAGTTTATAATTATTTTTTGGTGTTTGGGTAGATAGGCTTGATTTAAAAATGAGAAATGGGGATTTGTCATCTATAAAAAGCAAATAGCCCAATTCTTTCTCCCAGTCCCTGATAAAGCATGGGTGCTGAGGGACCACATACAAAAGAAGAATATTACAGGGATAGCACATGAGAAGGTCATCTGTAAAAAGGCTCAATTTTTTAGGAGTATCTCCTACTTGCACCCCTTGTATAGAGGTATTAGATCGTAGGGCAACAGCCAAATGTTCTATGGCTAGAATATATAAATAGAGTGAGAGTGGCACACTTGGCGTATGCAATTAGATAGGATCACAGAGCGAAATAGTAGGCCGTTGATCCTTATTCTGGCTGTGGGAGCAGAATACAAGGCCATGATTTTCATGTATGAAAACTGCAGGCAGTGCCACTTGTTCCAAATAGCTACTAGGAATTGCCAGTCAAGGCAGTCACTTCAAAAGCCCACGAAACGGGTGACACCAGTCATGTGACTAACAGTGACCAGTCAAAACCTCGCAGCCACCAAGTCACATGACCTCAACTACACTACCATGGAGATATGACCCGGCATGAGGTGTCAACCTGGAAAGGGATAAAACCACGGGGCAGATGCCTTATTCATCGACCAATGGGTCACATGATGTCGGTCTCACAGTCCACAGCAATGTAACCAAGAACTTTGCGGACAAGAGTATATTCACACCATAAAATTGGTGACCAAATGTGTCTCGAGCTCCAAAGGTAAAACTTACATATCTCATTTGAGAAGCAGAAGTGAAACAAAATAACTCCCAGATCATAATAGGAAATGTATAATGTCATGAACAATAATATAAACTACCATGTAGTATACACTAGTGAACTGAGCACGTATAATAGGAAGTAGTATGGGTTGGAAATACATGAAAAATAGAGCATATAGATTTAGGCTTAATTAATGAAAGAATTTATGTCCCAATCGACATTCATACCAAACGGAGGAATAAGACTTGAGCTCGTGTATCCAGTATGTTTCAAGACGGGAGACACCACGGAGGCGGGACTCTCCACTCCAATGTGGGATGAACTTATCAATGATTTGAAACTGTGTTCCTACTTTATTATGATATTATAAATAATGTTGGGGGGAGCTATGATTAGTTCATCCCTTCTTGATATTGGCCAAATGTTTGTTAATCCTCACCGAGAATGTCCTGATGGTACATCCCACGTATTGTTTCTTACAAGGACAAGTCAATAGATAGACAATAAATCTAGTGTCACAAGTGGTAAAATGTTTAATTGGGTTAGTACGTTGCGTGGTAGTAAATGTGTCTGTTCTGCGTCTCCCACAAACATTGTGGAGACACACATTACACCTACGGCATGGTTAGTAACCCTTACATTGCTGAAAGGATGAGATAGTTTTGGTGGTTCAATCACATTGGGCGCATTTTTTCCCCGTAGTGATCATGCCCCTCTGAATATGACAACAGCCTGTTCGGGGCTAGCCAGACCCAAGTATCTATTCTCCAATGTTTCTTGATTATCTCCCTAATCTGTCTAGATTGAACAGAATAAGTGGTGAAAAAATATCATCTAAACGTATTATCCAAAACAGACTTAGGACAGTCAATTAGCAAAGAGTTCCTATCAGGGAAATCTTACTGATTTCTGTATGGAGATCTGTGGTTCTGTAGCCTTTTTCTAAAAATCTATTTTTCAGATGTTTGGGACTGGGAGAAAAAGTCAGTTGTCTTTGTACAGTTCCTCCGCAGTCAGAAGAATTGGCTGCGTGGAATTGATTTGAGCCACTGTGTATGGTGACAACTTCTGTAAGTCTGCCGATCGGGCTATCCTCGCCTGATTGACTCATTGCCGTTGACATTCGAGTCCACTACTTCCGGTAAGAGTGCAAACCCCTCACCTTGGGTGGAGGACACATTATCCCTGATGTTCTACATGCCTGCCAAGGCTGTTGCACCCCTCTTCTAAGCAACAACTTTTCTTGTGGTGGACTCTATACATTAGTTTAACTTAGGATTCTTTCCAACTTCAGGACTTCCCACTTGTCTCCCTACTCAGTATATACATGTATTTTTGTATATTTATTACACTGGAGATGTTTCTCACTATATTTTTTCACTATTTGTATACAATATTTGGTATATTTATATTGCGTATTGCTTTTTATTCTTTAGTGCAACATTTTATACCAATTCCTTATTGAATTTCTGTCACATTCCTATGTAGCAGCTGTAATTTTTTTGTTACACTGGGTTAGTGAAGTAATTTCCCTTATGCACATTCTTTGACAATGGGACCTTGTCCCACAGCCTCCACTTTCTCTCTCTCTGCACCTGCATTCCCATCCATGATATCCTCATATTGGCAGGTGGTCTCTTATTAACATCAGGACAACAAATCTTCTCTAAGAGGCCTGTAACTACTCCATCACCTATTCATGTGCAGTCTTCACAGTCCCGGGCCAAGAGAGTAAATTCTGACCCACTACAGTATTACAGTGGTTGATGATATATAGCCTAGATGCAGTGGCGTAACTAGAACCTTCAGGGCCCCGATGCAGGAAACCATGGCGCCCCCCCCCCCGACCTCCGGACAGGGCTCTTTTCTCCGAGCCCGATGGTGGAACACCAGGGCCCAGTTCCAAGTGGGTGGCTGCATATAAAGGAACCGATTTAAAAAACATCAATTACAGCCACTGTGCCCATCAAATGCCACCACTGTACCATCTAATGCCACCACTGTACCATCAAATATCACTACTGTGCCCATCAAACTCTGCCGCTGTGCCCAAATGCCACCGCTGTGCCCATCAAATGCCACCGCTGTGCCCATCAAATGCCGCCACTGTGCCCATCAAATGCTACCACTGTGCCCATCAAATGCTGCTACTGTGCCCATCAAATGCTGCCACTGTGAATCCCCACTGCCCGCTCACTGTCTGCCCGCCACTTACCCTGTCTTGGTGGGGCAGCGGGTAACGGCCATGAGCGGGGTCCTCCATGCAGCTACTGCCATCCTCATCTCCCGTCCTCTCCTCCTGATGGGCGTCCAATAGCTGTGTCTATCGTTTCAGCCAATCAAGTGATGGGTAAAAGACCCGCACACCTGATTGGTGGAGAGGCGGTTCAGTGTTAGGAAAGTGAATATTAATTCACTTTTCTAACACATCTGGCTGGGTAGACTGTGAGCGTCAAGCATGGCGCTCGCAGTTCACCTATTTTGAAGCCTATTATAGCCCATGGCTCTAATCAGGCGCTACAAAAACACCCCCCGCCGCTGTAATTCAGGCACCCGGCACCCCAAAAGGAACCAGACACCTAAATATGGGGGTGGCAGCGGTGACCATGGATGGATTCATTCTATGCTATGCATGAATCTATCCATTGGTCATAGAGGGGGTGGAACCTGTGCACCCTTTTGGATGCACCGCCACTGATAAACACATGCATACATACACATACATATATGAACACACACACACATACATACATGCATGCTCTCACACACACATACAAGCATGTTCACACACACACATATAAGCATGCTCACACACACTCACACACATACAAGCATGCTCACACGCACACACACAAGCATGCTCACACACACACACATACATTAATGCTCACACACACACACATACATACAAGCATGCTCACGCACACAGATACAAGCATGCTCGCACACACACACATACATGCATGCTCACACACACATACATGCATGCTCACACACACACATACATGCATGCTCACACACACACACACACATACATGCATGCTCACACACATGCATGCTCACACACACACACACACACACACACACACATACATGCTCACACACACATACAAGCATGCTCACACACACACACACACACACACACACACACACACACATACAAGCATGCTCACACACAAGCATGCTCACGCACACACAAGCATGCTCACACACATGCACATACAAGCATGCTCACACACACATACAAGCATGCTCACACACATACATACAAGCATGCTCACACACACGCACATACGAGCATGCTCACACACACATACATAAAAGCATGTTCACACACACACACACACAAGCATGTTCACTCATACAAGCATGCTCACACACACACATAAAAGCATGTTCACTCATACAAGCATGCTTACACACACACAAGCATGTTCACTCATACAAGCATGCTCACACACACACACATAAAAGCATGTTCACTCATACAAGCATGCTCACACACACACACACATACAAGCATGTTCACTCATACAAGCATGCTCACACACACACACACACACACACACATCAAAGCATGTTCACTCATACAAGCATGCTCACACACACACATACAATCACAAATACAGTAGATAGGCTTATTAAAAAAAAAAAACAGCAGACATTTACCTCTTCCTGGCGGGTACTGCACTCTAGGGGGAGACAAAGAGCACACACTGCTTTCACTAAGCCTAATGTGAGGAGCTGCCGCACAATGCCGATTTCAGTTCGGCTGATGATTGTGAGCTCCTCTCAGCCTTCCCTCCTATCGCAGAAGTACAGGGGGCCCTCGGGCCCCCTGCAGCAAGGGGCCCGGTCGCCATGGCGATCTTGGCGACCCCTATAATTCCGCCACTGCCTAGATGCATATCCAAAAGCCTAGAAAAAATAATGTAGGAATATGAACTTCTGAATTCTGAATATTCCACATACATGCAGATTACTAATTATTCCCTCTACTTGCCCTCTCCTGGTGTTTAATACACATCCTAAGGCTTGACAATTCTATAGTTCCATTTTGCCAACCAAGATGGGCATTTCCCTTTTCTATAATTTACTCCAAAATAATTTTTTATTCACCAAGAAAGTACCCCTTCTGAAATGGGAATGGATCTAGTCAACACTTTTACTGCCTCCCAATGGCTTAGGACCTTTCAATCCATGTACTATTCAGCACAATGTGTTAACTATTGGGAGCTGGAAATAGCGTTATGTTGGTATTATACTCCATACTGATTGGCCCTCTTTTCAACCTTTATTTCTCTTTTTTGCTAGGGAAGCTGTGAACAAACAGGAAAAATAATGCACATTTTGTGATTTTATAGGACACAGGGAAATGCTTTCACCTCTACTTTCATTGGTGCCAAAAGTGATCAAACAGGTTGCATATTTTGTGGTCATGCAAAAATATAGTTTCTGGTGGAAGATCTTCCAGTTTACAGGGGGTACTAATATTCACTGAACCATCATTAGCTATTCTTAACTTAGGGATTGATGACTTCCCGACTAATTGCCATACAATAGTTACCCATATCTTACTGGCTAGGGGTGGGGATACATCTGTGAGCTCAGATCGTGCCATCGTCAGGTCTGATGAGTCTATGGTGAGAGGTGGAGGTTGCCATTTGTGGTTTTAAAAAAGCAATGTGATTATCATACCACTTTGGGTGCACTTTTATGTGAGTGTCACTTTATCTTTTGGTCTCAATAAATCTTTTTAAATTCAGAACACTATTGCTCCCTTTTCAATTTTACATGGCAAATAATGTTTACATGCGGTACAAGTGTGGATGTGTGGACGTGGCCCAGGAACGACTGAGTATATCCCAGGAAGGGGCAAAGAGCGCATTTGACTTTGACTGGCTATTAAGGTCAAATATTGAAGGTGAGCATTCACTTTTCACAGGAGCTGCGGTATGTAGAGCACAATTAATATGTGATAAACAGGATGATGTTTGCCTATATTAAGCCCGTTGGTGGCTGGAGCACGATTTATAGGCTTTTAATATTGTGTACAATTTTGTATTAATACTGAGGAGGCTGCATTACATCTTAAATTTTTTTTTGAAAACACAGGTCACAAAGGACCAAAACCGCGCTAGATGGTATATGTGGGTATACAAAACTGTAAACAGGTGTCGCCGCCCCTATACCTCACAGTCCTAATTAGGATCGTGAGGTGTGTCAGTAAGAAATTATATTAAAAAGGGCCCAGGCGCTACCTAAAATAACTAAATAAAACTCTGTATGTTATATGTAGTATGTAAAAAATGTGTGTACGCAACCTTGTACCCTCGCCAAAGGGGGTAGACACCAGAGTGAGTGGTGATTAAATTCCCCAGCACGCAAGAATGCACGCACGAATGAGAGAAGGCCAAGAGGGAGGAATAAGCGGGACAGGCTTCAGAAAAGTACTAATGATGTATAACTCTCGCCCAAAAGTAAATAGATGACAGGAAGATATAGCATATAAATAATTACAAGAGGAAAGGAGACCTACAATACTGGTTCAAGTAATACTAGGGGGTATTCAAGTTCAGCCTAAATGACACTATAAAAGGTCATGGGTGCATATAAATAGCACTATATCATACAGATATATGTGTATACCCAGTCTGAGATAAGTGTTAAGATTGTGCATATAAATGTGCAAAAGTGCAAAAAAACAGCAAAAATGTGCAAAAATTGCAAAACCATAAGTGGTCACATGAAATTAAATATATATATGTAAATATAGCTTAGTGCATAAAGTCCATAGACAAATACATTAGTTGATCAGTGAAGCGTCGTTACAAAAAACAGGTGGTGCAGTCCTTATAAAAAACAAAAACAAAAACAAAATCAAAAACAAAAAGCAAAAAGTGCAGTCCAAATCAGGATAGAAATAATATAAGCTCTAAATCTTCAGGGAGATGCAGTTTAAAGTGACTGGTGCTCAAACATATGAAATTCAGGTGACTTCCGTGCTCACCCCCTCAGCTCCCCACTCACCGAATCCCTATGCCCACACAGGGCAAACAGGCCTGTATGATTCACAGTGCAGGGTCTGGTTACTCCACGGGGAAGCACATCCAAAGAGAATGACCTTCCACCCTTATCTCCTTCCTCTGTATATGGAAAAATTTCCACTCGGCTGGTGATAATATATCAGGGTATCCTCAGAAAAATAGAAGGGGTCTCATAGTGCAGTAATTCCAAGGTTTCAAAAATTGAATTCAAAATATAAACTTTATTGGTTGGGGCATCAAAAAAAACTAGTTTTATTATAAAAAACAATCAGATGACATAAGTCCACACGGGAAGTGATTTACATAGTCTAACAAAGAACACAGTCCCGAAATGGTAGCTGTACCATGAGAAAATTTATAAAAAGTTAATACAAATTTAATATATAAAAAATAGTTAAAAATATATAAAGCTAAAAAATAATAATAATAGACCAGGGCAAGAGCATTTGCACACCCCCTCTGAATAAACGGTGAAGGCAGAGGAGCCCTTTGGTGAGATTGCCCCAGCCCCTGGGGTCACTGTGCAGCTCCAAGCGTGACACCCTAGGGGAGAGACACTCACCGTTGGTCTAGGCAGAAATAAATAGGAGACCTTATCGGTCTGGAAAACCGGTACGTGAGCGGGGGAACGAGCGGAGGTATGGACACGGAACTGGCGTGCGTTCCAACCTGCGCTCCGTCTAAGCTCGTCAACCCGGAAGTGGTGTGCGTGGTACGTCAGATGCGTTTCATCATAGGACGTCTTTTCAGCGACGATACGGTATATATTTAATTTCATGTGACCACTTATGGTTTTGCAATTTTTGCACATTTTTGCTGTTTTTTTGCACTTTCGCACATTTATATGCACAATCTTAACACTTATCTCAGACTGGGTATACGCATATATCTGTATGATATAGTGCTATTTATATGCACCCATGACCTTTTATAGTGTCATTTAGGCTGAACTTGAATACCCCCTAGTATTACTTGAGCCAGTATTGTAGGTCTCCTTTCCTCTTGTAATTATTTATATACTATATCTTCCTGTCATCTATTTACTTTTGGGCGAGAGTTATACATCATTAGTACTTTTCTGAAGCCTGTCCCGCTTATTCCTCCCTCTTGGCCTTCTCTCATTCGTGCGTGCATTCGTGCGTGCTGGGGAATTTAATCACCACTCACTCTGGTGTCTACCCCCCTTTGGCGAGGGTACAAGGTTGCGTACACACATTTTTTACATACTACATATAACATACAGAGTTTTATTTAGTTATTTTAGGTAGCGCCTGGGCCCTTTTTAATATCATTTCTTACTTGCATTACATCTTAATTTGCATTGTATTATATAGGGGTGGAGTGAAAACCTCAATGGTGTTTAGATGAAGAAGTGGCTAATATTTGTAATGAGGATAATAAGGTTCTTGATTTGACTTGACTTGATTTTACGCTGATTGCCTTTGCCTTTGCTTACATATATTGGAGAGTAGCAGACTATAATTGGTTACCCATGCAAACCCGTGGTAGCCCCCGGAGTACACATTGGGAAGCCCCAAAGTAGTCAATCCTACTGTATGCAGAATGAGAGGACGAGTAGCAGGTGAAATCCCTGTTTCTGGGATGCAGCATGCGCCAAAATATCTCCTATTTGGGGAAGAGGCTGACAATAAGCCAGTGTCCCTACCATTCCTATAATAATATAAGCATGAAATTAAACACAAAATGATAGAGCGCTGCAAAAGCAAACTAAAATACCCATGTGTAGAAAGTTTGCAAAGGCAAGCTAGTCCCAAAAGGGCAGGTACCCCCAGATAACAGAGATTGAGTAAGCCTCCAAAAATAGCAGGCAACAGCACTTTGAGTTAAATCAGTCACAACAATAATTAACAGTAAACCCAGTTCATTCTCTGGCCTCTGGGGTGAGCCAATATCCCATTGCCTAAATGAAACTGCTAGTATGAACCAGTAATCATCTCCAGAGTATAACACAGAGAGGAAACTGAGGTGCAACACAAGCAAACAATATGTCTGGATCCCCAGTGTGAGTCCTTCATCAGTTTATCTGCAGTCACAACTACATAAGACAGTTGAATGAACCCAACTCCCCCGACTCCTTGGGATATAAAAGTTTATGTTCAGCAGAGCAAAGGTCCACATATGGTCCAAGCATACCATACTACTATGAGGACAGAGAGGAAAGGTGCACAACACCAAGCCATGTGTAAAAATTAACATTAGAGTGTAAGTTAAAAGATTGCATAGTATGCTAGGCAGTTTACTAGACAGTAATAATCATAATAGAAAGATATCTTGTATTATTAAGGCACATCAAGAAAAATGAGGGTAAAGATTCAGCAGGCAACTCGGGTATACAGAGGAGATCCCCTAGGCCAGTGTCTGGGCCAGGTTACCCACACAGTACTCAGTACCCAGATTGTAATAGCTGGGGACATCGCTACATAACAAACATTGTATGATGTACAGCATACTGCAATATGGCTATATGAACTGCTAAATGTTCACCTGTGTATACAGAGACAGAGAAGTGCATAGTTAATACCCTTTCTGAGTTGGTGAGTTCCACAGGTAATAACTACTGAAAACAAATATGCGTGAGTCCCAGCAGAATGGAGAAAAGCTACATCTCACTGGCTTAGTCAGTGACAGAGTGACACCCTTTAGAGAATGTATATATTCTCTTAGCCAGCAACAAGATTGATAGTGTTACATGGCCCTAATTCTTTCAGTATTTTCATGGCAGAGTTCTTGGCAATGTCCTATGCTAAAGCCCCCCTCACAAACCATAACTGCATCCCTTAAACTTACTTTCTCTAGTGTAAACGTAACTATAATGATTCCTCTGCATCTTGTCCTTTCAACTACCCTGGGGAAATATCCTTAAAAGTGACACTGTAAACCAGATAGAGGCTTTATCATTTACTAAATTTAAAAAAGAAAAAAGTTTTGGCTTTACTCTAGCACCCATTAGGAAATATTCCTGTTGTGATATGGGGGATGTTTTCTCTTGTGGTATATGCATTTGTACAGCGAGTCCACGTCACATATAGTTATATAGTTAAGGGCCTAGTAACCCACTTTTATTAAAAAAAATTCATTCAGGATTCCCATGTAGGGGTTTCAACTTCATGCAGCAACAAATAATGACAAAATATTAAGCCACTTAGCTACATTTTTGGTATCAGTATACTGGCTTTTCTAGCTCACTCAGGCTCAGTTATAGTTAGTATCTTACTGCACAATCCCACCTCTGGCCTCTCAATAGGGTTCTCCAGCCCCTTTAAGCTTGCTCATGCCCCCAGAGATGTCTGGACTTCCTCCAGCCCCCTGGACTCGCTAGTCTCCTCATCTTCTTCAGTCTCCCAGACCCTCTCTTGGTCACCCAGACTCCTGTAGCTTTTCAGACTTTTCCAGTCATTGGACAGGGAGTCCCCCTCAAAAGGGTTGCAGTCTCCTAACGGGAACTCCCAGCTCTCTTGACAGGGCTCTATTTTCACACAGCAGCAACTGCACTGAGCTATGCTCAAGCCTGACTTATACCAATTCTGACCACCTGTGCACTCACACAGGCTGTAGGCAACTAGCAAAGCCTGGACACTGGTTTGAAGGTTCCATCCTGCCCAATACTCTTTGGAACCTTCAAGTTCCTGGTCTGATCTGGGACTACAAAGTCCAGAGAAAATATATAGCACAGCTTTTTCCATTCACTATAAACATGCCAGAGCCTCTCAAATTGCACCTTTGAGAAACCATTGTAATTTATACACAAATTCGTTAAGGCTGGGTTCCCCCTGGAGAACGCAGCGGCTCACAGCAGGAGACCCATGCATCTCCATTCACCATTCCAGGTCCGATTTCAGCCCAAATTTTTGGCCCAAAACAGACCAAAAGACACACAGGGCTCCTGTGCAATTCGCACTGAAGCCGCTGCGGATATGTGTGAACCGGTTCCATAGAGAGCCAGTCACAATCTCCTGCTATGCAGATTGGATGTGGGGAAAACCACATCCAATTTGTAATAGTGTGAACCCAACCATGGCAAGGCCTCCGACTATCACACTATCTATGGTTTTAGACCAATATGTAGCCCATCCAATTACCTAAAGGTTAATAAATCTATGAAAAAATATTAAGCACAATGATCTAATGTTACTGGTAGTTTGGTGGTAGAATATTGTAAAACCAATATATGCTAACTGCCATTTCAACTGACTGAATAGGCCTGCATGTCAAAGTGTCTAGTAGTACTCCATATACATATATGCATTTCCGTTTTATTTTTTTCTTCTCTCATAATGAACACAGATTCTGTAAATATAGGCATCTATAAAAACAAATCACACAACAGAATATTAACTAAGGAAATGAAAAATCTGTTGCAGAGCAACATGAAAAACAATCACTAAATTATTTAGTGCATTTGTTACAGTCTAAAGTTATTTTAAACATTTTTTAAGTCTGGAATGTTTGTGAAGTTCCTTGGCTGTAATTTGGAACTGCTGCAGAAAGTGGGCTCCATTATGTCTGCCTCAGCAATGGACCTTACCATTTTACAAAGTAAATTGTCAACATATGGCAGGAACAGAACATTTAATTCAAGCAGTTCAGGTCCTTGCTCCTAACGATATGAATAGGCAGACATTTGTCTTTCCATCCTTCCTCTATCAATTAGTTGGTAAGCTCTTATATAAATTTTAAAACTAGTTATCAGTGTCTATATGAAGCTGCTTGGCAGTTATCCAGTTGTTGCATTTTTAACCATTTAAGAACCTTTAAATCCCACAGCAATTTCTGTTTTCTTACGGTGTTAATTTCCATATTAACATTAAGCCTTTGGATATGTATGTCAATTTTGGTGTATTTTTTCCAAATAGGCATTATATACCACGTGTAGTTTTTCTAACTGAGCAATTGCACACTGTCTAAATCAACACACTTTTACCAAGGGTAAGCAAAAAGAGAAAAGCATAATTACCTTGGCAGGATGGAACATCAAACCTTCAAAAATGGGCAATTGTTTAGCAATTTAGCCTCCTGGGATAAGTGCCCACGTACTTGACAGGTTTTATCTGTAAGGCACTCTAAAATGTTATTCCTCTCTCCTTCTGAGACACACTGTTAGTTTTCGAGATACATTTGTTCAGGTGGCTGCACCTGAATGTGAAAGTATTAACCAGAACCAATGCTGGTGAAGTTGTAAACCTTATGCATTTGCCTGTTGAAGGATCCATTAAAAGACCAGTAATATATCAATATGAAACTAAACTTTTACCATTATTTTCATCTATCTGTACCCACATAATGTGAATGTAAATATTGACTATTCCATTTGAATTGGGCTTTTAAAGGAAGTTATATAGTTAATGTTCTCTGGAACAGGAACAACATCTAGTATGTGGGAATTTTAAGGCAGAAAATTGCATTTAGAACCAATATCAATAAAATTGCATTCACATTTCTTAGGATTTTCTTAAAATGTTTTTATATCACAAAAACAATGGTACTGATATTGCAGTATGCCATCAATAACCCAAAAAATAACACCCCATAACCCCACAAACACCATTGTTGGTGTTTGTTGGTTTGATACAGTAAATGCAGGTATGGGGTTGAACTTGATGTGTTTCATAAAATTCCATAGAACATTTTGTATACACAAGATGAACCAACCATATATCAGCCTCTAGTGAAAGCATATCAATCATTGTCTCAGCACGCAGGGGGTGACTGATGTCCCTGGGAGGATTGATGGGACCAACAAGGACCTTAGACCAAATATATTGAATGTTCCTTTACACTATTAAATCAGGTACCCAGGAAGGGAGGTCAGGTGCCCAACATTTACACTATTTTGTCACAAATATTGGGACACCTGAGTCTACATGCACATGAACATTAATGGCATCCCAGTCTTAGTCCATATGGTTCAATATTGAGTTGGCTCACCCTTTGCAGTTATAACAGCTTCAACTCTTCTGGGAAGGCTGCACACAAGGTTTAGGAGTGTGTCTTTGGGAATGCTTGACCATTCTTCCAGAAGCTCAATTGTGAGGTCAGGCACTGATGTTGGACGAGAAGGCCTACCTCATAGCCTCCACTCAAATTCATCCCAAAGGTGTTCCTTCAGGTTAAGGCCAGGACAGTCAAGTTTCTCCACCCCAAGCTCATCCATGTCTGTATGGTCCACTGGTCCAAATAATTTGGTGGAGAGGGGATTATGGTAGGGGGTTGTTTTGCAGGTGTTGAGCTTGGCTCCTTAGTTCCAGTGAAGGGAGCTACTGAGGCATCAGCATACCTAGGCATTTTGGACACTTTAATGCTCCTATCTTAGTGGGAAAAGTTTGGGGATGGCCCCTTCCTGTTTAACATGATTGTGCACCAGTGCACAAAGCAAGGTCCATATAAACATGGATGAGCAAGTTTGGGATGGAGAAACTTGACTGGCTTGCACAGAGTCCTGACCTCAAGCTGACAGAACACTTTTGGGATGAATTAGAGTGGAGAGGCTTATATGTACTACAAAAAAAGCAATAGTGTAAATTTAAGCACAAACAGTAAGATCTCTGAACAATTTACCCTACATTTGTAAAATTGCAAAAAGCAGTAACATTATATTAGTGATATATTGAATAAAAAAAGAACATGATGTGTCACATCTGTATACAGTTCAGCTGGACTGCAGCAGGTATAAAAATGACATGGTGTCAAAATGACCAGTTCAAGAAAATTATAAGACAAAGATCAAATGGTTAAATCAAGTAATCTCCTACAAGGATTTGTTGTAAATGCTATTCTTGTGATTAAGAAAGATGAGGTCAGCTACAATGAACCAACCACATCCTGCCATTAAAATGATTCTAATTGTAGAATGTCTTGGATTCAGGCAAAGTTCCTGTTTCAAAACAGAAGAACAAATACTAAAAGGTACAGTGAAGCCTCTAGTACCTGATACTTTTTATTAGATATATTGGATTCACATATAAACAACAAAACATATAGTGTTTGGTATGTATGTTATCATTTCCCTCTGAAACAGTACATGCGGCTGCCACTTAATTCCAGTTGGAATTTTGTAGACTGGCCCGAATTACTAAAGCTACATTTCATGCATACTTCATTATAAAATGGTGAGTGAGAGTTACTAAACACACCATTTCCAGCTCTTAATGACATCAGTTAAGACACGTGTAGTGGAAAAAGGGAAGCCACAAATGGTTGACCAGATGTCAGACAAGTAAAGCTTATTTTATATTCAATGCCTTCCAGCATTTACAAGCATATTCCATTGTAAATCACCAAGTGTTTTTTTTTTTCTTGCTCTAAGAGGTATTTCAGCTCTGTTCTGTTTTTGTTTTCTTAGTTAACAGGAAACTCCAAATATGTATGTTTGTAACCATTTGCTGGATAGTAAAATTCCTTCATTACCACTCTTTAGGAATCATTTGCATGTGCAATAAACAATAATGTTATATTAAAGATACATGTTGAAAGAGAAAACAAATATGTGAACTTAAGAAATCTGCATATTATTACTGTAATGCATTTTTTATGCTATTAAAATAGAACGTTTTATAGCCCCCACCAAGTCAAGCACCGCTAGAATACTGCTTGAAGCATGCGTTCTATTATTACTTCAAGATTGGCAAAGCGTAGTCCACCTGCTATGCTATGTACTGACAGTATACTCAGAGTCTGCAAGATCCTTGTACAAAGATGTGAATTTATTATTTTTATTATAAAAAAAGTCTCCTTTAATCTGGATTAAAGGGTATCTAAACCAAAAAACAAAAACAAAAAAGGAATCAATTGCAGTTTACCAATCCTTAATTGTGCTGACTGATTAAGGTGGCTCCTCTCCATGAAGAAGAAATGGAGCCACCCTTGGACAGCAGCATTGTCAACATGTGGAGAGACTCGTGTTAGATTAATAGACTTGACTATCAAATTAAAGTTGACGTCCAGCTAACACTTTTAAGCAGTAACCGCATTTTCTCTTCTTTTGGGATAAAGGTTTTAATAAAGTGAATACTATTTGAGTATTGCAAGCACCCCTGTCAATGTTAAATTGTTTGTCTCAGTTCTCGAATTTGCTGATTTTGCTAATTTGCTCTAGTGTTGCTCTCTGAAGGGTGATCTATGTTCAAATCTTCCAAGAACATTTGACAGGCAGAATTTTGTCATCTCCTCACTGTCTGCTTTAGCCCCTTGAATCCTGTACTAGCACATCACAACCATGTGCATTGCACGCAATAGTGGGGCACCGTTATTCAATAGATGGTACTACCTGCTGAATATGACAAAGGTATAATTGTTGCTGTGTATCCCAACCACTCCCTCCCTTTAACTGCCTTTTGCTGGACAGCTTGGTCTCTTAAAGGGTGTTAAGAAAAAAACAGGCCTTATTGGCCAGATCACAGGTGTTAAAGTGACTCTACTCGACTTTGTTTAATAATAAACATGTCATACATACCTGCTCTGTGCAATGGCTTTACGCAGGGCAGCCCTCCACTTCTGGAGTCCCTTGATGGTGCTCCTGGCTCCTACCTCCTTCTGATTACCCGCATCGCAAGTGGCTTGCCATGTGGGCACTTATGCAGGCTCGTTACCGGGCCACGCTCTGTGTGTCCATTGACACCCAAAGCCCAACTTAGCCTCAGCCCCTGCTCCCTCCTTAAAGGCTGTGATTGACAATGGCTCCCGCTGTTGTCTCAATGGCCAGTGAGGAGAGAGCGAGACAAGAGAGACGCTGCTCTGGGGCATAGCACTGGATTAAGATCGGGCTCAGGTAAGTATAAGAATGGACTGGAGGGAGCAGCACACTAGTATTATGGTAAAAAAAAAAACTTCTACTTTTGAAACCACTTAATGTAATTCCAAGAGTTGTTTTCATGTTTTTGCTTTTTAAACTGCAGCTTAAATTAAACAAATACTTAACCATTTTTTAATGAAAATCTTTGTTAAAGTGCTTTTACAGGATGAAATCCCAATCTTACTCCTGTGTTTTCAACCGTCACATGCTTCCTTCAGAGACTACATTCAGATATGGTAATGCATAATGCGCTATATTGTTGTATTAGAAAGTCAGTCCAGGGTGTACTTACAAAACGCATGTAGAAAGGATGTGGTAAAAAGACTGGATAAGTTCAGCAGCACTGAGGAATCAAAGTAAAAAAAAAGTAAAAAACAAAAAAACAAAAAAAAAGCAATTGTTTGTAAAATACATATATATATCAAATTACATATCATCCATTATAGAGTTTAGATATACTTTAGCTGTGTAAGAATGTAATATGAATTTGATACAATTCTGCAGAAGACCGGAGAGAATGCTGTATAAATCTTGTATATTTTACAAAAATGGTCTGCTATGTAGAGACAGCTTGTTTTTTGGCTTCAAGATGAAAACAATTGGTGAAAGTGAAGCCACAGTAAAGTCTTAACATCTCTAATTAGACAGTGGCTGCAACAGGCTTTATAATTCCTCCCAATATGACGCAGAGAAAAACATCTGATTCTTGTTAACTATTCTATAAAATGTGCGTGCATCCACCTTCATTTAATATCCCTCTTTCACTTCCTAGTACAATGAGATATCCTTATATTAGGTAATTATTCCACCCTATTACAGATGGTTGTGCATTGTAACACATGCTTGTCCTTCCTTAACCCTGACAGCACTGTGCTTTATTTTGCAAACATTCTCATAAATGACAGCTTTAGGACTTATAACAGCAGATCAAAAAGCAAGAATAATAGGAATGTACTTAAAGTTAAGGTAAACTTCTTGATATATGAGTAGCATCATGTCACAACTATAGAGTATACAAGAGAAGAGAGGTGCCTCTAATGTAGAGTACACACTATAAGAAAATTAGGCAAATGGTCGTTCAATTTCCCTAGTTGTTTCATAGCAAATCGGAACCAGTGAACAAAAATTTATATGAAAATTCTGGTACGACAAAGGATTTTTTTTTGTTGTTTACTGTTTCTAATCATGCACAGTCTTTATTTTCAGATCTTTCTTGTAAAATCGTACGAAAACAGTACACCTTAAATGAAAACCGTTCATTCTGTTCCCATACGAGAAAAAATTTGGAGTTTGTCCCTTTGGGAATTTCCATATGAAAAGTCAGAATCGGCTGTCGAAAGTTGTGTACACAATATACAAAAATCCTACGAAAGTTCCTCAGACAAAAATGTTTGCCAGATTTTCTTATAGTGTGTACAAGCCTTAAGTTTAGCAATATGGTTACATTTAATGAAGGTACAACATTTAGCAACTCATATGGTTGATGATTAAAATAGGCACAGAATTTTGCTTCTAATTCCCTTGTGGAGGTTACCATTTGTGGATGGACATTTTATGGTTACACAACCTATCACGATACTATAATGTTTTTATATAGACTATAAACTGAAGGACTTATGAATAAATGGTTGTGGAACAAATTTCTTATAGGGAAATTTGCTTTGATATACAGTACGAGGGCTTTGGATTACAAACATGTTTTCTGAACAAATTCTGCTTGCAATCCAAGGTTTTACTATATATATATATATATATATATATATATATATATATATATATATATATATATATATATAATCTCACAAAAGTGAGTACACCCCTCACATTTTTGTAAATATTTTATTATATCTTTTAATGTGACAACACTGAAGAAATGACACTTTGCTACAATGTAAAGTAGTAGTGAGTGTACAGCTTGTAATAGTATACATTTGCTGTCCCCTCAAAATAACTCAACACACAGCCATTAATGTCTAAACTGCTGGCAAAAAACTTGAGTACACCCCTGCATGACAATTACCAAACTGGGCCCAATTAGCCATTTTCCCTCCCCTATGTCATGTGACTAGTTAGTGTTGCAGGGTCTCAGGTGTGAATGGGGAGCAGGTGTGTTGAATTTGGTGTTATCGCTCTCACTCTCTCATACTGGTCACTGAAAGTTCAATATGGCACTTCATGGCATAGAACTGAGAATCTGAAAAAAAAAGAATTGTTGCTCTACATAAAGATGGTGCTCAGCATCATACCCAAAGGTTGTCTTTGGGAAATAGACATATCAGTGCTGCCATTATTGCTGCAGAGGTTGAAGGGGTGGCACACTGTGCACTGCATCAAATTGGTCTGCATAGCTGTCGTCCCAGAAGGAAGTCTCTTCTAAAGATGATGCACAAGAAAGCTTGCAGACAGTTTGCTGAAGATAAGCAGATAAGAACATGGATTACTGGAACCATGTCCTGTGGTCTGATGATACCAAGATAGACTTATTTATTCTGTCACATCCTTCTCTGTAAGAAAGGTGATACTTATCTATGCTTAACTGAGGCACAGCACCATTCAGCCCACTTTCTGTGAGCCCAGGGCAATAAGAAAATCATAGGATAAAAAAAAAATCCACACTACGGAGCTAAAGGCAGCTAGGAAAAAAATGCAAATCAACTGGATTTTTGACTTACCTCTAAAATATGTTTCTGGGACTACAGTAAAGGACACAGGGTTCCATAAATCGGGACCACAGGTTATAGATGTCACCTTCAGATTAGAACATTCCATATAAAGCCTCCAAATTCCAGTAATCCTCAGCTGTTTAGCAAGAAATAGAAGGACAACAACAGGAGAGAAGGGCACTGTGCCCTGCACTGTACTTCAAGAAAAATCATTTACAGGGAGGTCAAAAATCCAAAAATTGTACATAGGGCATAGGGTTTCATTAATCAAGATGATAGGATGTCCCCAAGCAATACAACTGAGAGTGAGTATAGGCAAACATCTTTCTGTCCCAATACTCTCTAGAGAGAACACAATATTATACAAAAAAGAGAAGGGGGGCAAATAATAATAAAAAAAATTTTTCCCCCCCTTCTCTTTTTTGTACTATATTGTGTTCCTCCTAGAGAGTATTAAGACATAAAGATGTTTGCATATACTCACGTTTATACATGTGTTTGTTGCACATGTACATGTTTACAACTGCACGTACATGCAGTTATGTGGGTGTGTATATGTATGATTATATGTGTGCACACATATGTACCCAGTAGGTATCACCATCATTACCCATTAACCATTTATTATCTGAAGATTTAATTGTATCCCTTTGAGAAGTATTTTTGGTCATGATATAACTTAGAACCTTAATATTATATCTAGCATAGAGTCCTTTCCTTCCTCCATTTTCACCATTTTATTAACTCATTATAATTTATAATAATTGATTGATTACCTATTGCTAATAATTTTCTTAATTCATTTTTCAGTTAATTTATTCATAAAAATGTATTCATTTTAAATTTAAGGTATA
Organism: Lithobates pipiens; assembly: GCF_037356315.1. NCBI lineage: Eukaryota > Metazoa > Chordata > Amphibia > Anura > Ranidae > Lithobates > Lithobates pipiens. Next base: position 20,128,977 of record NW_027507787.1, read on the forward strand.
TTTATACATTTATATTTATGTATTTAATCAATTAATTATTTGATCGATTTCTTCAAACGTCATAAAATGATCATCATCCACTATTAATCAGCAAGCTTTTTACTCATATTTACATTCACTTCGGTCTCCAACCGTCTACCTCTTTAAATCTGTCTATTTGATTGACGGGCTGGCCAGCTCATCAGATCTCTCTGTTTCTATTTCCTCTGTATTTAAGACTGCCAGGTTTGCCAGCCAATCATGGTCTGATGAAGAAGCTGTAGCTTTCTAAATGCATTACCATTCCTTGCCACTGTAAATAAATTTCCTGTTCCTGTGAAGTCACGACCAGCTGCTTTTTGTTTCCTGCCTCCTGGTTCCCAGCATTCTCTGGATCCCTGTAAGATCACACCAGTGCCCCAGGCTGCAAAGGGAAGACATTTATGAGACTCCAGGAATGGCGATTTTTACCACATACTGAACTCATCTAATTTAACCTGTGAGTTACTACTTGTTTTTATTAAATATATGATTTATACTGCACTCAGTCTGGCGCCCCTCTGTTCCCATTTCTACACAGAACCCATCACTTCACTCTAAGGGAGCTGCCTCCAGGTGATAATCATACAAGATCTCGGATCATTTATGGACATTATGTTTTAAACAAATGTTTTAATATTATGTGTGCTTATTCACACACACACACACATTTTATTTATACCTATATTCCAGTTGCTATATCATTTTATGTTATCACCATATCTAGCGCCGCTGTTCACCCCTGTTTTTACTATTTTAATGTTGTATGCTGGTGATGAAGGATGAATGCGCTTTGTCACCAATTTATGTGAAGCAGCCCTTACAAAGTTGTAATTTCCTGTTTTGTGCCACCCACTTGCTCAACAACGTACAATTTTAATTTGGAAATTTTTGGGATCAGTGATCATGGCCAGAACCTTGTACATTTGTATTTATGAGGTTTACCCTGCACAGATATCTATGCTGATGCATTCTTTCATTTATAAAGGTTTGTGTATTCCCGATGAACAGGTGTGAGCACTTGAATACATGAAGAGACAGAATTACACTTACACAATTACAAAATGTACACAATTACGCTTCAACAGGAGGGCTCCCACTGCCTGCTGTATCTTCACTTTGACAGGTGTTATATTGGCAAGGGCAGGGCCATCCAGTAACGCAACCCCGCCTATTCTAACATCACATGACGCCAGAGGGGGCAGGGGCACCGGGTGATGTACCCGGGTGGCCCAAACCCTTGCCTATAAAAAGAACTGTCAAAGTGCACAAAGCGCATTTGGCGGGAGCCCTCTCATGGAGGCGGAGCGTTTATGTTTTTTCTATCTTTCATGTCCATCAGGCACCATGATTGACGATGGATGTACATTGTGGGACACTTTTTTTAAAGTAAAGGATTTGTCAAAAACTGTCTCTTGTGGTTTGTATTTTATTTTTTATTTTTGGATGAATGGGTAGGGGTACAATGTACACAATACCCATTCACGTGGGGGGGTAGAATCTGGGGGCCCCACTGCTAAAGGGGGCTCCCAAATTACAGTAAGCCCCCGCCTGCAGATCCTGACAACTATCGGCCAGGGTTGTCGGGAAGAGGCCCTTGTCCCCATCAAGGGGACAAGTTGCTTTGGGTGGCAACCCAAAGCACCCTCCCCATGTTGACAGTATGTGGCCTGGTATGGTTTACCTCCAAGCTTCAGGCTCAGATAAGAGTCTGGTATGGGTTTTGGGGGTTCCCCTTAAAAAGTATGCCAGACCCAAAAGGCCTGGTGTGGATTTTGGGGGAACCCTACATCTTTTTTTTTTCAATTTGCATTGAGTTCCCCTCAAAATCCATATGAGACACAGGGGGATTGTATGGACTGGGGGGGGGGGGCACACCATTTGTTCCCCAATTTTATTCCTAATAGCCAATGCCACTTCAGCATGAGCATGGTTGTTTCCAAAATATCAATGGCTCATTTGCAAAACATTATTGTATAGAATTTTAAAACATTAATCACTAGTAAATGTATGTTCTATGTAAGATTGTGCTCAGCCCAATAGGCTAGTGGTCAGCGCTTCTACCTTGAAAGACTCTGGCCTTGAGGGACTCATTGTTTTTAAATCCCACAGAGGGTACTAAAATAATGTATTGGACTCTGCAGAATATGCTGAAAATAGGCAAATGCCAATTAGCTTATGCACTTTAGTTTGGTTGATTCTATTATATTAACTCTTCAAATGCATGCAATGGTATGTAAGTATTCAATAATATTATGGTGTAGGATTCCAAACATCACACACTAGTTAATGGGCAGTTTACATTTTTTTGCTTGTTTATTTTGATTCGCTTGTGCACTGGAAAAATAAACACAGCTGGTGGGTGGTAGGTTGGCTGGGATTTGAACTCATAACTTGAGTGCTTTGGAGACATATGAGCAGACCACCAAGCCATTGTGGAGTAAGTACACTGAGACCTGCATAATAATTTAGTATAATTAAAGAATGAACATAAATGAACTGCTTTATAGTCACCTTATAGTCACCTAAATAAAATAAAAATAACATGATAAAAATAACATAAAACAGATATGTAAGTGTAAATGTTCAATATATAAAACTTTACAGAATAGCAGACATTACTGTACAATACTCATTCATAATTGCAGAAAAGAAGAAAAAAATAGGAATACCAATTGCAATATACAATAGATGTACATGAGGTAGAGCACATCTCACATAAAAATGTTTTCTTCACATACATGGATCATGGTTGCAGTGCAGTGCTATATAATAACTTAGTAGCAATTGGCACTTGCAGATCTGTGAAATCACCAATTAGCGCCGTTTCCACATTTACTAAGGCATTTTCACCGCTAAAAGTGCAAATTTTCATTTGTGCATTTGCCTAATTAAACTCTCAATTGCCTGAAACAGGCACTATTGCATGTAGAGTGCCCAATACTTCCCAGGAATCTTTGTAAATCAGCCCATGTGTGTGTTATTAGAGTATCATGAAATTTTGAAATTATGCTGTTTTAGTTAAGCCAAAGGTGATTTAAAGAGTCATTGCACTCATTTGATGAAGATTTTTCTTCAGTTTGTTCGCTTTGCCACAAAAAAAATCGAAAGTTTTCGATTCAGCAGATTCAAAATGTATAGATTTTAACGCTTCCAATCTAAAAAAATGGTGCATTCAAAGAAAGTTGTAAAAAGACATAAAACTAATTCCAAATAAGATTTCCGAATACAAATTCCAAATACGATTTCTGAATACAAATCCTGAATACGAATCTAACTAAATAAGTATATTAAGGAATCTAAACAAAACAAAATGAAACAATTTTCTTTGTCATGCACATGTCTAGTTCCAAGGCCCATCTCACTGAGATAATACACTTCTATAGCTCTGAAACAACCAAGTTAAAGATCTATGGCGAGACAGGTAAATGAACAAGTGTGTCTGGGACATGCTGGGCGTAGCTCAAATGAGGCTCTGAGGCTCACACAATGCATAGGTGAGACCCTGCAGGTGCTCATACTATTGTGTGTAGGCATGCACATGTAAGCACATATATGCACATGCGCAGGCACATGGACAAAGAGGCACACATTGGCTAATTCTGGCCCCAAGTGACCCATATAAGTGCAGCAGTTGCACTAGTGAATTGCTGTCTGAACTTTTTCCTTTGTGCCAGAAGTTGCTGTAAGGCAGTCTTCAGGGAAGCAAAGAGAGAACATTGCAGACACCATGCCCCAGACCCCAAGATCTGAAATGACCCAAGACCAGTTGGCCTAAAAGGTTAGTAAACACCCCCGTTTGTAAGAGTGAAGAGAAGTTGGCACCAAACTCTGCCGGCTTGGAAATTTAGGACTTGAAACAAAACTGGCTTAATAGTTTGGGCTTAATAGTAGAGGTCTGGGTGGGACAAAAGGAACTTTCAAATTTCAGAAGTGGCTGGATTTTCTGCACAGTTCCTCTCTGTCAAATGGAACCTTTCCAAACGTTTCTTACAGAAAGTCTAGGCAGACCAGTTCCACAGCCAGAGAATCCTGAGCATCTGAACTGACATAGGACCTAGGGGAGCAATTTTGGTGTAGGAAGCATGTTTATGCAGCAGCGCAAAGCTACAGGGAGGAGTCCCACATTTTAGAGTAATAAGGGATCTATCAGCATCATGTACTCGGCCCAGATACCATAAATACCACCAACAGTTGCATGGTCAAGCCTGACAGAGCAAAAGAGGCTTAAAAGAGTGCCTCAAATCATTTGCCTACTGAGTCTTAAAGACCAGGACATCCTCAACCGGAATCATCAAAGATTTGTTGAGACAAGAAAAAGCAAAATCCACCATAGAAACTTTCCTTTTTTTTGGTACGCTTTCTCAACTGTGAACTAAAGGTGTTTGGGGCGCTCCTGTGAACAGTATTTAATTCATATAATTATTACTGTGAAAACTTCTACAATATCACCAACATAAATATTAGCACCTTCTACAATATCACAACATAAATATTAGCACCAATAATACGTGTATATATAACGAATAACAATTGCAACAGAGACAAAAATTAATAATATAGTCCCATTTAGATAATTAGAAAAAAAACGTGTATCAAAAGTCTATGCAGATGACTAAACTCAATAGGGTAAAATTGTGATATACTCCAATTCATATAATATCCAGAATACAGTAAAGTCTTCTGAAGATGTTTAGAGATCCCTTCACCACATAATTCAGCACGCAGGCACCCAATAGTGATGATATAATAATCTCCTTACCAGACTGTAATGACTACTTTAATTAAAAAGATAGTCAGCTGCGCTTTAGCAGGTTTGTGCCTGCTCACATATGGTATAACATGGAATCTATAGATATCACTTCCTCCTCATAGGCTCAGACGGAGCATATAGGAAGAACAGAATAAATAGCCATAGCGTAATAATGTTTATTTAAAACATATATTTAAAACATAAAGCCAAAGGGCTGCTTACATTGCACAGTGCCCGACCTGGCACTGGGGCTGCTCGTTTTTAGTTTTCCTCATTAATCCTTGTTGTGTATGGCGTGCGTTCCACCGGGTGCAGCCGACAACCAGGACAGCCGGAAATTGCATCAAAAACGTGACGTCAAGGCAGTACCTGGTCACGTTTTTGACGCAATTTCCAAGCAGCCCCAGTGGTCGGGCACTGTGCAATGTAAGCAGCCTGAAGGCAAAGTTATAGACTGGCCATGCATCATCCATGCTGTAGGGTACTGGTAGAGTTCCCTGAGGCACTGCTGAGTGATGACCAATCCAGAAGCTGCAAAAATTAGCTGCAGTGACTTTAGATGCAACCAGGTGAAGAAATGACAACATGTTAAGAACTTAGAGTAATCTTCTCAATCAGAAATCAGAATTATAAAAGCCAGAAATTTGCTGTCAGTAGAGGGGGGTGTCTATCCCCTAAGGACACTAGCAAAAAAACTTAGGATTGATGGGAGTGTGAGGAGCTATACAATCTGTCCTAACAACTTTATTTGCCAGTGTCCTCATGTTAAGGTGACAGGAAATAACACATGGGGGTTTATTTACTAATGGCAAATCCACTTTGCACTACAAGTGCACTGCAAGTGCACTTGGAAGTGCACTTGGAAGTGCAGTTGCTGTAGATCTGAGGGGGACATGCAAGGAAAATAAAAAACAGAATTTTTGCTCGTACATGATTGGATGATGATCTTTCCCTCAGATCTAAAGCGACTGCACTTCCAAGTGCATTTCCAAGTGCACTTGTAGTGCAAAGTGGATTTCCCTTTTGTAAATCAACCCCATGGTCTTGATTACAGAAAACTTATGTCTTGTGCTGTATAATTTGTAAAATATATTTTTAGTGTGAGTGGGTGTTTCAATATAAGGAGGGGCAGGCCTGTAGTTGGGCATCCTTTCGTTTTCTATTTTATTTCTCCTCTTTTCCTAGCTCTACTCCCCACCCCTCACCAATTGCTTCCTATGTTTTCAATACATAGCTTATTTTAGACACAGTGATATTATCACTAGGTCTCTCTGCTTCCTAATGCAATGCAGACAGATCATGACTGATGGGAGGGACCAACAGAGTGCTTTATATAGCTTACTGTGGATACCACAGCACCCTGTCTCAGCCTGTCTTAATACTCTTCTCACTAACTCTTAGTCCTAGCAATGGGCTAGCTCTCTGTAGGAGTTATGAAAATTTCCAAAGACTTTAATGGGTTGGTGTCAATCTGAGAAAGTGGGTTTTTCTAGGCAGGCTGCGTGCAGCACCGCCTAAGTAGTGCCAACATGTAATGCTGAGCCTCTAAGATTTAACCACTTGAGACCCGCGCTATAGCCGAATGACGGCTACAGCGCGGATCTCCTTTTCCGGGACTACGTCTATTGACGTAGTCCCGTGCACGAGCGGCCTGCGCGCCCCCTGAGGGGCGCGCGCGACGCGCTCTGTGATCGGCGAGTCTATGAGACTCGCCTGATCACCGATCAGAGCAAGGGGTCGATTCCGACCCCTTATCACGTGATCAGCTGTCAGCCAATGACAGCTGATCATGTGATATAACGGAGCCGGTAATCGGCTATTATTCCTCCTCGCGCTGACAGCGCGAGGAGAAAAAAAAGAGCCGATCACCGGCGGCCGTGATCGGGACATCAGTCCCGATCACGGCCAGCCCTGCCAGTGCCCACCTGCTCCCTCATCAATAAAGATGATTAAAAAATAAGTGCCCCCCATCAGTGCCACCCAGCAGTGCCCATAGTGCCACCCAGCAGTGCCCACAGTGCCACCCAGCAGTGCCCACAGTGCCACCCAGCAGTGCCCACAATCTGCCTCAACAAAGGTGCTGCACCCCAGTGCCACATATCCGTGCCCATCAGTGTCATCTACCAGTGCCCATCAGTGCCCAGCAGTGCCGCCCATCAGTGCCCAGCAGTGCCACCTATCAGTGACACCTATCAGTGCCCATCAGTCCCATCTATCAGTGGTACCTATCAGTGCCCCTTAGTGCCACCCATCCGTGCCACCCATCTGTGCCACCCATCCGTGCCATCTTATCTGTGCCCATCTTTGCCCATCAGTGCCGCCTTATCTGTGCCCATCGGTGCCGCCTTATCTGTGCCTATTAGTGCCGCCTTAACTATGCCTATCAGTGCCCACCAATGCAGCCTATCAGTGCCCACCAGTGCAGCCTATCAGTGCCCACCAGTGCAGCCTATCAGTGCCGCCTCATCAGCGCACTTTAATGAAGGAGAAAAATGACCTGTTTGCAAAATTCTATAACAAACTATTAAACATGATTTTTTTTTTTTTGCATCTTTTTTTGTTTGTTTAGCAAAAAATAAAACTCCCAGCTGTAATTAAATACCACCAAAAGAAAGCTCTATTTGTGGGAAAAAAATTATAAAAATTTAATTTGGGTACAGTGTTGTATGCCCGTGCAATTGTCATTCAAAGTGCATCAGCGCTGAAAGCTGAAAATTGGTCTGGGACTGAGGGGGGTTTAAGTGCCCAGTAAGCAAGTGGTTAAACAGCTGAAGTTCAACAAATAAAAGTCCATCCAGGAAATGAGGTGATCTCTGTTTGACCGGATGCAGGTTCTAATGAACACTGTAATGCCCTGTACACACGGTCGGACTTTCCGACGGAAAATGTGTGTTAGGATTGTGTTGTCGGAAAATCCGATCGTGTGTGAGCTCCATCTGACTTTTTCCATCGGAATTTCCGACACACAACATTTGAGAGCTGGATCTAAAATTTTCCGACAACAAAATCCGATAGTTTAAATTCCAATCGTGTGTAGACAATTCCGATGGACAAAGTGCTACGCATGCTCAGAATAAATTATGAGACGAAAGCTATTGGCTACTGGCCTCTTTATAGTCCCGTCATATGTCTTCTACGTCACCTCGTATTGAACGATCGGATTTTCCGTAAATTTTGTGCGACCGTGTGTATGCAAGAAGAGTTTGGGCCAAAATCCATCAGAAAAAATCAGACTGATTTTGTTGTCAGAATGTTCCATCGTGTGTACAGGGCATAAGTTCACAGAGTGCAATAAAGCCAGAGTAAGCATTTTCCGTACAGGAGAGGAGACTGTACGATTGTGCAAGACTTGCTAGTCTTGCTTCTCTACTCTGTAAAATTGCTGAGACACAGGGGAGATGAAAATCTGTACTCTTTGGAAGGATTATTATAAACAGTTTAAATTGTTTAGAATTTGTTAAAACAAACAATAAAATGTAAAGTTACTTTAACTAGTTGCCGACTGAGCCATAGCCGAATAATGGCTACAGGACGGATAACTCTGGCAGGGCATAGTATGATGTCCTCCCAGAATCGCACGCACCAGTGACTGTCCATGAACATCAGGTCTCCCAGACCCAGCGTGTCATGGATCAGGGTAAAGGGCCAATGATAGTGGCCCTTTACCACGTGATCACTCCATCCATGCCTGTTCGCATGTTCTGGTGCGAACCAAACTGGGGGGAGTGTTTGGCTCATCCCTACCGTGGAATGTCTACTTTCCAAAAAGGGGTAATTTGGGGGGTATTTGTACTTTGCTGGCTTGTTGGGGTCTCAATAAATGAGGCCTCAGTACATCAGGTTTTGGTGATTGGCACCATAACTTGTAGAAGCTATAATTTTCACAAAGACCAAAGAATATGCACTTACTTGGGTTATTTTTACCAAAGACATGTAGCAGTATAAATGTTGGCCAAAATGTATAAAGAAAAATTACTAATTTTCAAAATTGTATAACAGAAACAAAGAAAAAAAAGATTTTTTACAAAATGTTTGGTCTTTTATAGCGCGAAAAATTTACCCCAGTGGTGATCACAGACCATGAAAAGAAAGCTCTATTTGTGTGGAAAAAATTAAAACAAATTGTATATGGGTATAGTGTTGCACGGCTGAGGATATGTCATTCAAAATGTGAGAGCACTGAAAGCTAAAAATTGGTTTAGTTAGGAAGGGGGTTTAAGTGCCCAGTGGGTAAGTGGTAATAAATAGGCTACATGTTTACAGTTACCTTTGTGTCTTTGACTACTATTTTAAATCTCAAAATGTAGTCTAAAAGAAGATTAAAACCTAAAACTCTTAGCCTCTGGGGTACAGAAGTTTAAACAGAAATTATAGATATGCAAAATATGTCAACCACACAATGACATAATTGCTAAATACAAATTGTTTTTATTTTAAAATAGGATCTGGGAAAAAAAACACTACAATTTTGCTCAAATTCACCTCTTTAATGTTGGGTTCACTGTGGTTTGGTTCACCACCAAAGTTTAAAAACTGTGGTCAAATTCATTAAAATAGGAAATAAATATTTATTTGACCAAGGCCCAATGGCAATGTTTCTGGTACCACAATAATTTAAGCTTTTCTATACCAGAAACGTTCAATTAACATATTTTCACCCTGTAATCAACTGTGAACACGCAAAACAAGAATAAAAAGTGAAAATAAAACAGCTTACTGTATTCTAGCACATCCAAGGTATTGTACTTCCTTTCAAAAAGGTGCTTTATTTTGAATATATTGAAAATGTAAGGTAACAATTCGATCACCAATAAATTCCAACACATTATCAAAGTACAATTGTTTTGCTAGAAATTACACCCTATTCCCTATTTCTAGAGATATATTGGACACACTGGTTAAAATAGATGTGTATGGAGCTCACTCTGAAAAGAAAACAATAAATAAGTAAATGAAAATAAATAAATAAAAGCAAAAAAGAACCCTGCATAATGAGAAACCATGGTTAAAGCAATGGAACTAGGCAGGGGTGTCCTCTCTCCCCTTTACTTGATACTTTAACTTTCGAGCCCTTTTTGAATAGACTTCAGTGAAATTCCAACATCAAGGGGATTAGGGTCGAGGACCAAATATATAAATTATCTGCGTTTGCAAATTATAATTTGCTCTCCTTAACTGAACCCCACATTGCTCTGCTTAATTTACTTCAGGACCTGGAGCGTTTTTGCCATTTGTCTAACTTGAACTATTCTAAATTCTATTCTAAATTATGAAGCTAGAATGTGTTGTTACCTGCGAGTAAGGTCTATCCATGCAAGTCTAAAGTATCCAAATACCAGTTAACATGTCATCCAGAAACTTCCTGGCGGCATTTGAGTGCATGGGAAAGGACCTGAAGAGTTGGGGGCATGGCTTGGCGCAGAGAGAAGATGGACGCCTGAACCAGAGCTCCCGGTCCCAGAGGTCCAGCGTTAGTAAGCTAGGCAGCTATCTAGAAGCGCACGATGGGGAGTACCCCGCCGAATGCTTCAGCGATCCACTCTGGGTCACCACGGGGTATAGATCCCCCGCCTCATCAGCACATTCCAGACATATTCCGGTCACGGACCCGGGGAGTGCCTCAGGATATGCAGGCCACGGCTCACGAGGCCTCATCGCAGAGCAGAGCAGCACCTCACTCCAGAAGCCGCAGCCCTCAAAATCCCCCCTCTTCCTCAGACACACACCAAGCCCTGAGCCTGGCTGACCTCTGCGCCGTAGCCGCTGACATAAAATCAGCAATGTCAGCGGCGATCTCAGAATTGAGAGAAGACATCCCAGCATGGCCATTAGAGTGGAGGAGGTGGAGGAGACGCAGGCCCGCCATGATGCGGCCCTGTGTCAAGTTCAACAAATCTCGGAAACGCACGCAATACATCTGCGAGACATGAACCGACACATGGAGGACCTCGATAATCGCGGCAGAAGGCGCAACTTGCGGGTAAGAGGACTCCCCGAATCAATCGACTCCCCACAGCTCATAAGAGAAATCACGGCTGTTTTTAACGATCTGCTTGACCGACCCCCTGACACACCAATTCCAATGGAACGCGTCCACAGGGCTTTACGCCCCAGGGGCAGAGAGACTGACCCACCCAGGGATGTTATTTGCTGCCTCACTAACTTTATTCTTAAAGAGGAAATAATGAGAAAAGCTAGAAACAATGGGAGACTGTTACACCATGGCTCAGAAATTAAGATCTTTCAAGATCTGTCTACTATCACGCTCCAGAGGAGAAGGGAGCTTAAACCCCTACTGGATGTTTTGAGAGCCAGAGCGATCCCATATCGGTGGAAGTTTCCGTTTTGTTTATCGGCTTCAGTAAATGGTCACACCTTTAATCTTAAGTCCCAGAAGACCTGGAGCATTTTTGCAACTCTCTTCACATCCCAATAGTAGATGTACCGGATTGGTACAGCGACTTCCGCCTTTCCCCACTGCGTAGAGCAGAATCAATGGATGGAATCGCCGAAGCGGGAAACTTCAGCCTGAGCTGTCGCCGCAGACAACATCACCAGCCCTCTCCACAACGTTCAGCAGGAGCACTGAGGAACACGAGCCCCACAGCATCTGCAGACCATAGGAGACAAAGGAGGGTGTAGAACATAGCTGGATGTACCCCCACTCACTCCATGTCGCAATAAAGCTAAGTGACACCTTTGTGCTTCTGACCTTCTGACTGCCACTTCTAAATGACTGTCTCTGACTTTCTGCTAGATACTTTCCCTTTCTCCTATAATTTTTACAACCTGACGCCTATGTCTGTGAACTGATTGCTTACGCAGCAAACCGTACAACACCACTGACATTTGCATCTGGACTCCCTACTTCTGAATTGCCTCTGCAAAACATATCTGTCCATTAGCTTGATTAAATTGACGAAGTTTTGCAATAATTGACCAATGTGTCGCATTTGCCTTTTACACCGTAATGGTCTTCTGCGCCACACCTCATTTTTCTGCACTAACCGAGGACCTGAAGAGTTGGGCAAACCTTAGGCCGCGTACACACGGGCGGATTGTCTGCCCAACTTAGTCCGCTGAAACGTGTTTCAGCGGACAATCCGCTCGTGTGTGGGCTTCAGCGGACTTTTTCAGCGGACAGTCTGACGGACTTAGTCTTTCGGAATTTCCGTAATTTTGTCCGTCCAAACTTGGTTTCAGCGGACAGTCCGCTCGTGAGTAGGCAAGTTGGACGGACTAAGTATGGCGCATGCTCAGAAAGGATTTACACGCCGAAGGTTGCATTGCAGTGAATTGGACGTGGTATTTCTAGTCCCGTCGTACGTGCTCTACACGTCATCGCGCAAGCTTTCAGCGGACTGTCTGTTCATCGTGTGTGGTCAAGTCCCTTCATTCTAAAGTTGAACAGACTGTCTGTCGGATTGTCTGACGAACTTAGTTGGGCAGACAATCCACCCGTGTGTACGCGGCCTTAATCTGTCATGGTTTGGCAGAGCAGCCCTCATTAAAATGACTAGCCTTTCTTGGTTTCTCAACATCATTCACATGGTTCTGATACACTTACCCCCTGCCTTTAAAAGGATATGTGCTACTTTTATTTGGCAAGGTCAGCCTCCAAGAATCAAATGTTCCCAAGTCACATCCCTTTACAGGCCCCACGATCAAAGCTCATCACAAAACCCATTTAGTTTTTTCCACCTCCCCTACTGTTGGACCTATAACTCCTTTACTCCTCAATCCAGCTTTTATGCCAGGCATGTCTGCAAACTTTTCGTCATCTGTCAGGTTGCACAAAGAGGTCTCAGCTTCCCACTCTTTTTGCCGTGGTAAACTTATTTCTCTTAATGCCCTCCATGCCTCCTCACACTGCACTTTCGGGACCTATGTTCAAATAAGGCATTTTTTAATTTCCCACGACACGCCTGATATCTTGACTAGACCACTCAATTCTCCTGAGACCCTTAGCATAAGAAACCACCAACAGAGACACCTTGATTCTGTATTCTATTCCTAAATGTTTGGGGATCTTTCTGCATACTTTAGTCCCTCTAGTAGAGCGTGCCACAGATGACTGAGACTCGGGGTGTACACCTAAGAATGTGGTTACAAGATATACACGCATTGATAAACAGTAGGACACTTTCCCTTCACCACAAGTTCTATCCAGCTGAAAGAAACTGATAGTGTGAACTGGGCTAAAGTGCCATAACAAAGATAATATCAGAAGCATAGTCAGTGAGACATGTAAGTATTACAGAGAGACCTTTATTTATTTATTTTGAAAAAGCAGTTGAAAAAATGATTTATGAATGAAATAGGCAGATTTTTTCATTCATCTTCCCATTGGTCTTCTTCTCTTCAGATGTTGCCTCGTCGCATCCTCTGCTCACAATGGCACAGACCTGACACACGGCGACTTATATAGGGACATCACCGGATGATGTCCCCACCCATTATGGTGTCACAGTCCCAGAGGATGCTGGGACTGTGACATCATAATAGGCGGGGACATCATCCGGCGATGTCCCTATATAAGTCGCCGCGCGTCGGGTCTGTGCCATTGTGAGCGGAGGATGTGACGAGGCAACATCTGAAGAGAAGAACAGAAGAACAGAAGGCGGCGACGACGACAGCGGCGACAGAAGACTGGGCCACCGCCTGTAAAAGAGCTATAAAAAAGCGTGGAGGCCCGGCAGAAGAACCGAAGAGGGGGACAAGACCCCTGAAGTCGGAAGAAGAGGGCGGTGGCGAGGAAGAAAGCCGGGCTCCTCCGCTAGTAAAAGAGCTAGCAGAAGATAGCGGAGGAGTCCGGCGAGAAGACCCCCGAAGACGGACGACCCCCGGAGCTGTGCAATAAACTATTTTATCTTGTGTGTTGTGTTTTTTTTTACTTTATTTTACAGGTGAATGGGTAAGGGTACATTGTACCCCATACTCATTCACATAGGGTGGGGGGCCGGTATCCGGGGGCCCACTTATTAAAGGGGGCTCCCGGATTCCGATAAGCCCCCCGCCCGCAGACCCCGACAACCAACAGCCAGGGTTGTTGGGAAGAGGCCCTTGTCCTCATCAACATGGGGACAAGGTGCTTTGGGGTGGGGGGCTGTGCGGCCTGGTACGGCTCAGGAGGGGGGGGGGGGGCGCTCGCTCGTCCCCCCCTTTCCTGGCCGGCTGGGTAGCGTGCTCGGACAAGGGTCTGATGTGGACCTGGGGGAACCCCCACACCAATTTTTTTCGGCGTTGGGGTTCCCCTTTAAGTTCAATACCAGGTGACAGGGCCAGCGACGCATCCTTCGCGGGCCCCGCCTACCTGGAGACACACTCAAAATGAGCGGACTTTCCTCCGCGTGTGTGGGCGAGTCCGTTCATTTCAAAAGTAGGGCGGATAGTACGGCGGACTTAGTGCGCCGTATTAGTCTGCTGAAAAAGTGCCGTGTGTGGGCAAGTAGCCCGTTCGGAAAGTCCGGCGGGAAGTCCGCCGGACTAAGTCCGCCGGATAGTCAGCTACATGTGTAAATGGCATAAATCCCCATATTTTTTTTGAAAATGTTCAGGTTTTTTAAATAGCCTTTCAGGAGTTAAATGTAATTTTTATATGTGTGTGCTCTAATATTTTGTTCTGTTCGTATAGTCTTATGGCTGCACCATCTTTAATGCATCTTTTAGGGTGTGACCCCCCAAATCTTTGTTTGCCTATTTTATTTCCCTGACACCAGCAATGGAGCCTTTTTTACTTCACTGACACCATTGATGATTCATAGTTTATTTTACTAACACCAATGATGTTTTTTTCTTTTTAACTTACCGATGTTAGTGATGGTGCTTATTCTACTCCTACTTTCTCTTCAGTGTACCCACATTCCTATTTTGCCTAAAACATTGCAAAGCTTAGATACTACAAGCCATATGTCACATCCACGTTATTGGCCACATCCACTTTTTGACCACCAAACAAGGCTGGCATGCTTTGCACACCTCATTTTAACTCTCTGGTCCTTCAATGTGTCCCTCTTAAATGTTTTTAAATGTTAGAAACTATGCTAGTGAGGAGCAGGCTCAGTTGTTACTGGATAAGCTCTCCAGACTTATGCAGATGCAGTGGGCAAGTATACCTTGCAGTGCTTTACTAGCTATGCAACTGCACATTTGCCCTGCCCTTCATTTTTTCCCCTAGTTATTAAAGTCTGCACAAGGAGACTGACAGAGGTAGAGAACCCACAGCTGGAAGGTCCCACAATGTTACTGTATACCCTAGTGTCCATCTGAAACATAATTATCAGGCTTGGAGCTGCATAGTGATGCTAAGCACTGTGGCAGGCAGGAGTAGGATTCTGAGAAGCATAATAAACTATGGAGAGGAGGGTGACATTTTGGATCCTTGGCATGGGCACTGAATGACTGTACCCAAGTATTTAATTGAGGCATCAAAATATGAAAAAAAACATTTTTGGAGTGATACATTCCCTGCTTTAGCAGTTCAATTGGAGAATATAACTCCTGAAATGTTACCTTTGATTGAAATGTTATTGCATAAAAAGCATTTGATAACGTATAAGAAAGCATTGCATGTATTATATTGTGCACTTACTATGGGTAGAGCCTAGAAAAACAGTAAGGTTAATACAAGAAATTCTGTCAACTTGCAAAAATCACACAACAAATAGAGATTTTCTTAAGGCCCAACCCTGGACTCAGCCCCCTCCCCACAATCAACTCCACCCTTCACCCCCCTAGAGGAGATAATTTCTATGGTTTTCTCTGTTTTAATGTTTTTCAGATGTCTTTAGGCCCCTCAGGTGACTTTCGGGGTCTTCTTCCTTATCACCTTTGCTCCAGCTAAGGGTAGGCCTTTGTTGATGCAAAGCACATACCTGGAATGACTATGTCATTAACGAATGGACCCCTTAGTGGGAAAGGTCATGTCCCCCATTCATTGTATACTCTCAATCTTCCAAGATGAATTATGTTGAAGACATCTTGTGATGAAAGAGAAGTACTGTGGGGACCCCTTTTGGAGTGAAAGTGGAATTGCAGCCTAAGCTGCTTTTCTATTTTGTACCCTACCTGATGGCCCATTTAAATTAAAGTGTTGGTAAAAATAATGGACTTCTCTTATTTGCTTCCTTTTGTTTGGGAAATATAAAATTGAAAGTAGTTTCTTATATTTTTTCTATAAAGGCACAAACATATTTGCAAATTTTGCTTGAAATCCAGTGAGCTCATACATTTTTGTGCACTTTGCAGCTTATCTAAGAATTGCTATCAGCCCTGTCCTGTTCACCTCTGTGAAGATGGCGATGGAGAGTAGCTCTATAATGCATTCTTTCCTAGGGTGACAATGCTGCACAAGGCTAGTAAACACAATTAACATTTTCACCCCAGGACAGGAGGTGTTTTATTGGCAGGATCATCATGTAAATAATAAGAAATACGAAGGTTTGGAATATCATATGTAGCACTGACCCACTAAGGAGCTCCTGGTAATTGATTGGGTCTGTACTCTGCTTTTCCACCCCCAATGAATTGGCTCAACCCACTTGACACAGCTGTGTAACAGTGTTGGTGTGTAAACCCAATAACCAGGAACAACCCAACAATAGAAATATACATATATTGTACCTCTCTTATTACCCGGGTATCCGTTGCTCCACCTGCTATGAGAAAAAACAAGCCTCACAACAATTATACCTTAAACAGACTGTAAGTTTACTGAAAGCTGGTTTAAAACAGTAATTATAATAGCAATTTTGGAATACAGACTTAACACTATAATGAACTAAGTGTATGTGAATAATTATCACTCAAGGACTACTTAAATGACTCCTGCGGGCGTGTCTCCAAATGGGACTAATGCTCAGGGTGATAAGACCTTGGCACTGTGCACCTTCCCACTTCCAGTACAGCTGTGCAGACACACTAAACTCGCAGCACAATATGCAACATCATTAAAACAATACAACAATGTATAATTGCTCAAGAGCTCCCCCTGCTTTGTAATGCAGTCCTTTGCATATAGCAGAAACACAAGGCCTTATAGTGAGTGGTATAATCTCTTGTCTTCTTTCTTCATCTAGCCATTATACTGCAGTATTTGTATTCCAGAGGGTTAACAGATGGTAAAGTAACATAAAGTATTAGATAACAGCAACTCCAGTTATACAACACGCTTATAACTTCCTTCCGTAAGAATGCACTCAGACCGTCAGTCAGTATCTAGTGGAGTAAAGTCTTTAAGGCCTGGTTGAACATAGTCTATTTAAATGAGACCGTTCTTTGGAACTGTAGGTCTCAGCAACACTGTGAAACTAGTCTATAGCGTGTTAAGTGCTTTATATAAATTCTGGGCAACGGCCCTCTCACCACACCAGGTCCAGACAATGGTACTGCGGTGTCTCTGTGATCTCAGTCACAATTCCAGGGGGCTCCAACACACCGCACCCCTCCATCAGATGAAAGATGGTTCTTGTCAGGCTCCTTCAGCCTTCCTGCATTCTGCAACCCGGTCACACACTGTTCCAGCACTCTGTGTCCGACACCTCTCCGGTCGCATCCACTTCATTCCGCGATAAACAGGCCACGCTCCTCTGAACACTCCCACACAGGTCCCTGCAGGCAGGTCACCCATCCCAAGAAGAAGAGACCAAACATGGCTGCGCCGGAGCTTTTATTTCCCTACCCAGCATGCAGTTCTTCCACTTGGCCTATGTGTAAAAATAAGTGCAGCGCTAAAATATCAAACGTAAATAAAACGTGATAAATTAAACCAATAGCATATATAATAACTGAGAATCATATACTGTGGCATGTAACTAAAAGTCGTATACTGTGACATATAACATATTAGTTCAAAAAGAAAGTCCACAATAAAGCAAAAATTCTGAAGTGATTTCTCAGTGAAACAAAAATACGGGTAGTGATAAGTGGTTATTTAAAAGTAAAAATAGATATGTGAATAAGTGTCCAAGCACCTTCTTTTTCAGATAAAACTTTAAGTCACTTCCTGTATATGCTTTACAGCATGTTCTGATATGTAAACAAAGTCACAAGAAGCATAAATATTCTGGCCACTAGAGGGAGCCAAATAATAATCTAATAGCATTACATTATTATATAGCATTACATAGCAAAAATCCCAGCGCTACACATACATTGATCATATTACCCTAACTATACAAACTGCAAACAGGAATATAATTAACATAGCTAAACAACAATCAACGTATATTAGAAACATTAAGTTGATTAAACAATTAGCCACCTAGACACTCAGAGGTTTCATTCCAGGTCAGACTTGCTGGTATCAAGCTCACAAAGTACAATACACTTTATCACACGTGTAAACACACCCCCCAATAGTTTGCTAGCAGACAATAGGCGAGTTAATTAGCACAATTAACAATACAAACAGTGATCATCCCCCCCCCCCCCCCCAGACGAGTAGACGAGTAGACAACAGGATGCCCAGGTCTTTCCTGATCCCATCAACCAGCTTTCTTTTCACATACATCTGTCCACTGAGTCTCAAGCTGGCAGAGACCATTTGGGCCTCCTTAATAATGTCCTTTTGCATTACATAACAGGACGTCATCATAAATGCTGCTAGTAGCTCCCTCGAATACCAGGGCCCATAGTCGGTAGGCAAGAGGCTAGCATTCAGTCCCCTCCAAAAACTACTGTCCCAGGTGAGTCTGTCACAATTCTTCCCTTTCAGCAGGAGACTGACACAGAAGGAGACCCCAGATGGGTTGACTTCGTCCATAGTTCCAGTCCCCCCAATACCCGTACCCACACAGTAACCCAAACAAATTGTCCCAAACATAGCATTATTCACTACGGATAAGCCAAACACCCCCCAATTCGGTTTGCGGCAAAACATGCTAACAGGCAAAAAATTTGTGCTAACATGCGAACACAGTTAAAGTCTATGGGGCGCGAATGTAAAAAAATCAAAAGTGCTCATTTTAAAGGCTTTTAAAGGCTTATATACAAGTTGCCATAAAAAGTGTTTGGGGACCCAGGGCCTGCCCCAGGGGACATGTATGAATGCAAATGTTTTAAAAAAAGGCATTTTTTTCTGGAGCAGTGATCTTAATCATGCTTAAAGTCAAACAATAAGAATGAAATATTCCTTTAAATATTGCACCTGGAGGTTCTCCTTAGTCTGCCTGTATAGTAAAGCATGTTTCCCATGTTTATAACAGTACCACAGCAAAATGACATTTCTAAAGGAAAAAATTTAATTTAAAACTGCATGCGGCTGTAATGTATTGTCGGATCTCGGAAATATAGATAACAATTATTGAAAAAAACTGCATGGATCCCCCCCAGTCCAAAAATACCAAACAAATTGCATGGATGTCCCCCCCAAAATCCATACCAGGCCCTTCAGGTCTGGTATGGATATTAAGGGGAAGCCCACACGAAAATGTAAAAACAATGCAGTGGGAGTTCCCCAAGCAATATAGACTCCAAACAGCGGTATATATACTATACAGCTTGCCTATATACTCTGCAGACAAATTGGGCCTTAGGTGTTGGAGGTGCTAGAACACTGTAACCCCTCACAGTTACTCTTGTTGGGTGCAGGAATGGGCCCTGCTGTGAAATATTATATCAAAAATTGGAATTGCATGGCCCTGTTAAACAGGGCAGAAAAATTGGGCTTTTCATTTTGGTGGCACCAGAACACTGTAACCCTTCACAGTTACTCTTGTTGGGTGCAGGAATGGGCCCTGCATTGAAATATTATATAAAAAATTGTAACTGCATGCCCCTGTTAAACAGGGTCATAAAAAGTGGCCTTTGGTCTTGGAGGTGCCAGAACACTGTAAGCCCTCACAGTTAGTATTGTTGGGCGCTGTAACGGGCCCTGCGTAGAAATATTATATCAAAATTGTAATTACATGCCCCTGTTAAACAAGGGCAGAAAGATTGGGCCTTGGGTGGTGGTGGTGCCACAACATTGTAACCCCTCACAAATACTCTTTTTGGGTGCAGGAACGGGCCCTGCGGTGAAATATTATATCAAAAATTGTAATTAAGTGCCCCTGTTAAACATGGTCAGAAAATTAGAGGGCACAGATTTTTTTATCCCAGGAAGGGGTACACAATTAGGTAAACAAATGAAAAATGCAAAATTAAAAGATATCACTTGCGGAGGGGAATTAATGTCAAAACAATAAATAATAAAGAAGCATAGATGGCAAAATCTAAAACATTGGGAATATATACAGATTCAGCATTTTGTTAATTCAATCCCAAAACCTATAAGGGACGAGAATACTTTAACACCAATAGAAAAACTTTGTAATTCCAAGGTAAAAGTAAAGCACTGTATGTCAAGAGTATACGAAATTCTTTCAGAAATAGAGGTTCGCGAATGTATTCCAGCTATAGTAAAATGGGAACAGGATATGAGTATAAAAGTAGACGAGACTCAGATGATGGAGGCAGTGCATAGACATGTATCGGATACAACATCTGTGGAAGTTAACTATAAGTGTATGATGAGATGGCATATGACACCGGATAGAATACATAGAATAGACCCCTCTAGATCCATACAGTGTTGGAGAGAATGCAAACTACCCGGAACAACATATCATATATGGTGGGAATGTCCAGAGATGAAGAATTATTGGCTTAAAATATTAGATTACATAGAAATAATTACAGGGGAAAAAATACCATATTGTCCCAGGGAATGTCTGTTTTATGGGGTAGAGGAAGAAAGTGGTAACCAAAATATAAAAAAAAAATTAGACCAAAAAAAGAAAAAAAAATTGATACCCTTTTTACTCAATGCAGCAAAAGCTTTGATACCCAAAAACTGGCTACAGGTCAAAAAAACCCCAATTAGAGAATGGATACAGAGAATTGAATTTATTAACAATATGGAATATTTAATTAAAATGGAAAATAATCAAATGAACAGATACAGGGCAATATGGGAAAAGTAGAGATCATTCAAAAAGACTGAAAACTACATCCAGGCATTAGCAGAATAAGTAGAAGATGGCGGGCCAACAGAACAGGGTGGGATGGGTGGGGGGAGGACAGGGGATATAAGGGTTAGAGGGTGGGAGATAAGATGAAAATAGAATGTAATTAAGTTGAAAATATATGGATTGTAGGACAGTCCTTTCTTTGTTTGTATTTCATGCTATTTTTGTCTATTTTTTAAAATTTATAAAACTTAAATAAAAAAATAAAAAAACATGGTCAGAAAAATGGGGCCTTGGGTGGTGGTGGTGCCCTAAACCAAAAATATTGTTGGAAGCTAGCCTCATCAAGATTGAGGAGGAATAGTATAGTCAGCATAGGCAGTCTTCAAGGGATCCCAGATCCATAGCAAATTCAATCAGTTACATCAGCATCAGGTACTTGATAGCTGCTGATCCAAGACTGATTTATTTTTATGAATGTGAGCCTATCAACAGAGTCTGTGGACATGCACACTCTTTGATCCATTACAAACCCTCCAGCAGCACTGAATGTGTGTGTGGATGCAGGATAGGCTACTAACTCAATTGCATATTGAGCAAGTTCTGTCCAGTGGTCCATCATCAAGACAAGACCCAGTAACCCACTGGATGCTCTCTTGGAAAGATCTCCAAGTCTGCTCTTGCCCCCAGATATCCCTGCACCATATATTGCAGACACTGGCGATGGTTGCTTGAACCGACCAGACCTTGGCACTGAGGACTGAAAATTTGTTTAAAGGCATCAGTCAGCCGGCCACCTTCTCCACCGCTCTTCCTCTGACTGAACGAAACCTCAGAAACACGTTGTCCAGCACCAGGAAATGGTAATCTCCCAGGGTCTGGAAATGCATTGCACAAACCCTCCTGAAGATGTTTCATCCTCTGATCCCTCTGCGAAGGCAGGATGAGTTCTGAAACTTTACCCTAGTAACGTGGATCAAGATGGGTTTGATTCCTTTCCTTGATACCACGAATCCTAGGGTCTTTTCGCCGGCTTTGCAGAATCAGGGAGGCCATGCAGCGTAAGTTTGCAGAGGCATTGGATTATGAGTCCTCAGGGTCACTAAGGATCACATTATTAATAACTACTTTATAATGTACAAGTGAATGTGAGAGATGACATCACTTAGGGAGCTAGGGAGGAGGTGTATTTCTTATGGGTAGAGCTCCAAAGGGATGAAGCTAAGGGGAAAATAATACTGGAAATATGCTATAGGCCACCTAACCTGAGTGAAGGAGAGACAGATCTCCTATCACAATTTGGATTAACAGCAAGGATGGGAAGTGTTATCATAATGAGGGATTTTAACTATCCAGACATAGACTGGGCGGAGGGAACTGCGCATTCATCTAAGGCTCGCCAGTTCCTAAATGTCTTGCAGGACAATTTTATGGGTCAGATGGTAGATGCACCAACTATAAATAAAGTGTTACTGGATCTACTGATTACCAACAATACAGACCTGGTCACGGAAGTGGAACTATGGGGCAATTTAGGTAACAGCAATCACAGGTCAATTGGCTTCAGTATAAATCACACAAATAGGAAACACAAGGGGAATACATAGACACTGAATTTCAAAAGAGCCAACTTCCCTAAACTACGAACCTTGCTAGAAGGCACAAATTGGGATAAAATCTTAGGAACGAAGAACACAGAGGAAAGATAGATTTGCTTTAAGAGCATATTAAATAAGGGCATTAGCCAATGCATCCCATTGGGTAATAAATTTAAAAGAGCAAACAAAAGTCCTGGATGGCTTAACTCCAATGTAAAAATTAATATAAAAGCAAAGGAGAAGGCCTTCAAAAAAATAGAAGGTTGAGGGATCATCATCAGCATTCAGACGTTATAAAAAATGCAACAAGAAATGTAAGGGTGCAATAAGGACGGCTAAGATAGAACATGAAAGACACATATTGGAGGAGAGCAAAAAAAATCCCAAGAAATTATTGAAGTATGTAAACAGTAAAAAAGGGAGTATAGACCATATTGGCCCCATAAAGAATGAGGAAGGACATCCGGTTACAAAGGATGGGGAGACGGCGAAGGTATTGAATTTATTCTTCTCCTCAGTCTTCACGAGGGAATCGGAGGGCTTCAGTAACCAAAACTGCAGTATTTATCCTCATGACACATCACAGGAAGCACCTCCATGGTTAACAGAGGACAGAATTAAAATTAGACTTGGCAAACTTAACATTAATAAATCACCTGGACCAGATGGCTTGCACCCGAGGGTACTTAGGGAACTCAGTCAAGTAATTGCCAGACCATTGTTCCTAATTTTTACTGACAGTCTACTGACTGGAATGGTACCAGCTGAATGGAGAAAAGCCAATATAGCACCAATATTTAAAAATGGCCCAAAATACATCCCTGGGAATTACAGACCGGTTAGCCTGACATCAATAGTACGTAAACTCTTGGAGGGGATGTTAAGGGACTATATACAAGATTTTAGTAATGAGAACGGTATCATTAGCAGTAATCAGCATGGATTCATGAACAATCATTCTTGCCAAACCAATCTATTAACCTTCTATGAGTAGGTAAGTTGCCATCTAGATAAAGGAAGGCCTGTAGACGTGGTGTATCTGGATTTTGCAAAAGCATTTGACACAGTTCCCCAATACACGTTTACTGTACAGAATAAGGTCCATTGGCATAGACCATATGGTGAGTACATGGATTGAAAACTGGCTACAAGGGAGAGTTTAGAGGGTGGTGATAAATGGGGAGTACTTGGAATGGTCAGGGGTGGGTGGTGGGGTCCCCCGGGGTTCTGTTCTGGGAAAAATCCTATTTAATTTGTTCATAAATGACCTGGAGGATGGGGTAAACAGTTCAATCTCTGTATTTGCGGACAATACTAAGCTAAGCAGGGAAATAACTTCTCCGCAGGATGTGGAAACCGTGCAAAAAGATCTGAACAAATTAATGGGGAGGCAAATGAGGTTCAATGTAGAAAAATGTAAAATAATGCATTTGGGTGGCAAAAATATGAATGCAATCTATACACTGGGGGGAGAACCTCTGGGGGAATCTAGGATGGAAAAGGACCTGGGGGTCCTAGTAGATGATAGGCTCAGCAATGGCATGCAATGCCAAGCTGCTGCTAACAAAGCAAACAGAATATTGGCATGCATTAAAAAGGGGATCAACTCCAGAGATAAAACAATAATTCTCCCAGTCTACAAGACTCGGGTCCGTCAGCACCTACAGCATGCTGTCAAGTTCTGGGCACCAGTCCTTAGGAAGGATGTACTGGAAATGGAGTGAGTACAAAGAAGGGCAACAAAGCTAATAAAGGGTCTGGAGGATATTAGCTATGAGGAAAGTTTGCGTGCACTGAACTTATTCTCTTTGGAGAAGAGAGGCTTGATAGGGGATATGATTTCAATATACAAATACCATACTGGTGACCCCACAATAGAGATAAAACTTTTTTTGCAGAAGGGAGTTTAACAAGACTCGTGGCCACTCATTAAAATTCGAAGAAAATAGGTTTAACCTTAAACTAGGTAGAGGGTTCTTTACTGTAAGAGCGGCAAGGATGTGGAATTCCCTTCCACAGGCAGTGGTCTCAGATGGGGGCATTGATAGTTTCAAACAACTATTAGATAAGCACCTGAACAACAATGCAACATACAGGGATATACAATGTAACACTGACATATAATCACACACATGGGTTGGACTTGATGGACTTGTGTCTTTTTTCAACCTCACCTACTATGTAACTATGTAACTACTTCCTCCCAGCCATGTACAACTCCTTGGGTTTCTGGGGACTAAAAACCATCCCTTGAAGACTGCTGCTGAGAGTTATCCTCTACATCCATGCTGACACCATCCTCTTCCTCCTCCTCTTCTTCATGTGAGTGTTTGGTGGGCCTGCAGGAATGCTATGTGGATAAAGGGGGCCTTGAGAGGTAAGGAAGTCCTGTCTGATCAGTAGCCACTGGTGTGGCAAAAAGAAGCCAAGCTCCCCTGACCCTGTCCTGGTGCCATACTCACGCAGGTACTCATTGATGGCCCTTTGCTGTGTGTGCAGCCAATGCAGCATTGCCAATGTTGAGTTCCCCCTGGTGGGCATGTCACAAATGAGGTGGTTTTATGGGCAGGTTGCATTCCCTTTGAATGTCAGCCAGCCGAACACTGGCATTGTATGACCACAGACTTTTCTGGCCTGTCTCGGGAGATCTTGTAAGCCTGGATAACTGCTCAAGCAACGCTGCACCACCAATTTCAAGACATGTGCCAAACATGGAACATGGGCAAGTGTCACTGTCGGAGGGTGGACAGAAGATTGGTGCCATTGTCGCATACAATCATACCTGACTGAAACTGGTGTGGCGTCAACCACCTCTGAGCCTGCCCCTGCAGAGCTGACAGAATCTTTGACTCCTCTCCCCTAGGCAGACCAACTCAAACACCATATGACATCTTTTAGCCTGACTGTTTGCGTAGCCCCCTGAGCGCTTACAGAGCGCTGCTGGTTCAAAGGTCAATACTGCAGAAGAGGCCATAGACGAAGAAGAAGCAGAGGGGGTGGAGGAGAGAGCTATGGCAGAATCATTACTAGCTTTTTGGAGGTGTGGTTGCACAACAAGCTCCAACAACACTGAACCCTGTTCTGCATCCTTCCCAGCTGCCAGAAGAGTTACCCAGTACACCATGAAGGAAAGGTAATGCCTGCTGGACCGTGAGTCAGCAGTGAACAGCCTTGATCAACGAGGCCAAAACATTGCCTTCCACATGCTGGTAGAGAGCCGGAAAGGCCTTCCGTGAAAAGAAATGATGTTTTGGAACCTGCCACTGAGGCACGGCACATTCCAAAAATTTATGAAAGGGGGCAGAGTCTACCAGCTGAAAAGCCAGTAGTTGCAGTGCTAGCACTTTGGCCAAGCTAGCATTCAGATGCTGAGCATGTGGATGGCTGAGACCAAATTTCTTTTTACGCTTCAGCAACTGGGGTAGGGAAATTTGCCTGCTAAAATGGTGGTGTACTGCTAGCAGATTGGCTGCAAGTACTTGGGACACCTATTGCTATACCTTCATTCCTCTCAGTGTACGTTTTTGAGAGCACTGGTGGTATAGTAGGGTTGGACATTCCAGATGAGGAGCAAGGATAAGTCTGCCTTTTTCTATGATGTGGATCTTTCAAGTGCTGTTGCCAACAGACTGCATGGCAGGTCGTCATATGTCTTGTCAAGCTTGTGGTACCCAAGTGGTTGCTGTTCTGGCCACACTTGATACGCTTCAGACATAGCTTGCAAACAGCAGCAATGCGATCTGCTGCACATGTTTTGAAAAAGGCCCATACCAAGGAACTTTTAAAAGTCAGCGGGGATTCAGCAGCGCCCTGCACCAGCAAAACTCTGTGGTGTGATTCAATAGGGTGGCTGCCCTTAAGCTGCCCCCTAAAGGACCTGCGTCATTGGAGTTGTGCCTCCTTCTCTCTTCTCTCAGGCACCCAAGTACAATCAGTGACCTCTTTTAAAAGATTAGGACATTTTGAGCTAACTTTACTCGTACCAGAAAAGGAAAACTGCATAATATTACAAATTACTTTTTATTACAAATACGTTACAAAAATAGATTCCAAAAAAATATTAGTACAAGATAAAAGCAAGAAAATGTAAGCTCTCATTGATATAACCACATAATGTGAATAACATTGGACCCCTATTACTGCTGTCAAAGAGGTCACACTTAAGATAGATCTTCAAAAACAAAGAAAAAGACAAACTTATCCCATGTATAAAATTAAAATTACAGACGTTGCATTTATTCAAACCTCCAAAGACAATTTTTTTTAATACTCACGAGTCCAATTCTCATTAACAATAGTTTACAACTTACGATTCAGTTCAATGATTTGGTAAAACAAAACCTATTAGGATACATACAGACAGATAGGAATGATATAACTCTATTATAATTTGTGATGATTAGCTAATTCAAGTGAGGAGAAGTTAGGCCTTAAAGAGCCACCACATTTAACCCAAAAATGGTTTATAACTAAGTGCCTCATTGAGGCCCGGAGGACAAGTAGCATTTAATTTAAAAATCCATTTGGCCTGCCACTGCAGTAATTTTTTATCCACATTTCCTCATATAGGGTCCTCAAGGACCCTCTCTAAAACTGTAAACTGCACCATTGCTGTATCTTGCTTATGTTGAAGGGCAACATGTCTCCCAAATGGGGTATATAATAGTTTTTTTTTATAATGCAGTGGATGTTGTCATAGATTCTCTTCCAAAAGTTCCTGAATGTCTTTCCAACATAAAATAATCCACACTTACACAGTGCAATATATACTACACATTTCGTTTTGACAGTCAACATAGTGATCAATTCTATGTATGTTACCATTTGGAAGATTGAAGGATGCTCTTTCTAAAATCCAATTACAGTACTCGCAACTACCACATTGATACATGCCCTTCAATTGTTCAATTGACACCGCAGATTCCTGGAAGTGACTGTGGACTAAACTATCCTTAAGGGATCTACATTTCTTATAAGTAACTTGAGGGTGGTCCCCGATATATTTCCTCAGGATGGGATCACCAGTTAGAAGGTGCCAATGTCTGTCCAATGTTTCTTTCACCATACCATGATTATTTGATTATGTGGTAACAATCCTTACAGTATCTACCTATTTATTTATTTTACTTTCAAAATGTTTTTATTTTTCATAACAAAAAAAACACAGGCCTGAGTGGCCATCGGAAAACTGGATACAGAAAATATACATATCGGAACAAAACTACCTCTTATTACAACCGCTGTAACATTTGTACTAAAAACACCAACATGTAGCTGCAGGAAGTACAATATAAATGTCTTAGCTAGTGCTCGGCCATGGATGAGTCTGCCGAGAGTCCAGGCCATGGAAACCCAGAGCTAAAAAAGCTTCCCGAGCATCCAACAGAGCATTATCTAAGGTAGGAGCAATGAACCATGGTGCGTGCCACCAATCACAGCCACGCGGGGCACAGGAGGATCTGCGGCAGACCTTGAATCACCCAGCACCTCTTACGGGATCAAGCTGTGCTGAGTGATGGACTCGGCCTACATACCCCTTCGCACCTGAAGGACCACCCCTCCCGCCCCTAGTGTCGCCGATAGGCACCGTCCTGCCTTTGCTGCTCCAGCACATGTTTCACTTGAGGTCCACTGTCAGCTACAGAAACTAGGTTGGATAGGAAAGAAGAGAAAGAAAAGAGAAATAATTAGAGGGGGGGATGGGGAAGAGAAAAAAACTGAACCGTGCTGTCCACCAATTAATATTCATTCTTAACCAATTTGTATGTGCTCATCATACCGACAAAGTATGGAGTAAGGAAATGCCCATGTGTTGGGCCCAAGGTTCGCAAATACTATCAAATTTGGAACGGGTGTCGGTAAGTATACTAGACAGTTTCTCTTGGAACACTATCCATGAGATCTTTCTCTGCGCCGACTTAACGGAGATAGAGGTTTGTTTCCATGCTTTTGCAATGGTGAGTTTAGCCCCTATTAGGATAAACTGGATCAGTTTCCTGGTATGCCTATGGGTATTGGGAATCTGTTCATTAAGCAATGCTATTGTAGGGGACCTGGGGACTCGGCACCCGGCGAACCCATCAATAATTTTAAAGATTTTCCTCCAAAAGTGGCGTAGCCTGGGGCATTCCCACCAGATGTGGATCAATGTGCCTGTGAGATGACACCCTCTATAGCATAGCGGGTCCACAGAGGGATAAATGTTGGCCAATCTGAATGGAGTACAGTACCATCGCAGGATGACTTTTAAGTTGGCCTCTGCGAGAGACATGTTTAGGATCCCTTTGTAGGATGTAAAGATCGCCGTATGCCAGAACCCCAGGTCCCAATTGAATTGCATTTCCCCTTCCCACTTTTCCATAATAGTGGATTTAGAATTAAGCTGCGTCAGTGAAGAGTAAATGCTAGAGATTCCTCCCCTCCGCTCCGGGCCCTGACCACACCATATTTCTTATTCTGTGAAGTTAGGAGGAAGAGCTTTTTTGATCCAAATGGACTGTAGGAAGTGTGATATTTGTTGGAATCTGAATTGCTTGGTCAGTGGAAGTTCTAGTTTGTTAATGTAGTGTATGAGGGGGAAGGGACCCGTCATAGAGAAGAAGTGCCCAATCCGGTACAGCCCTTTGTCCAGCCACCATTTAAAAGTGGTAATATTTTGGCCAGGAGGGAATGCCGGGTTATTGAACAGATGAGCCAGTGGTTTACAGGGAGATGAGATGGCTCTCAAGTTGCGTGTCCTATCCCACAGTGCTAGAGAGTGGGATAGGGTGGGCACTAATATCGGGGGCCGCTCTTTTGGGGACGCCCACATTAGAAAGTCTAAAGTATGGTGAGGTATTGCTTGTCTCTCTATCCCAACCCAGTCAAGTTTTTCAAATCTCGAGTATATTATCGAGATCTGAGTTAACCTGGCGGCAACAAAGTAGTGCAGGAGGTTGGGAAGACCTAGTCCTCCTTTCTTTCTATGATGGTATAAAATGCTTTGAGGGATCTTATATCCCTTCTTGCCCCAGATGAACTGAAGAATCTTACTCTGAATTGACTTTACATGGCTTCTGATGATTGGAATGGGGAGGGATCGGAATAGGTATAGAATTCTGGGTAGGAGGGTCATTTTAATAGAGTTGATCTTTCCTAACAGAGAGAGATTGTGGCTGACCCATGTTTTGAGGTCCGTGGAAAGCTTTTTTATCATGGGAGGATAATTAGCTTTGTAGAGGGATTCTATTTTAGGCGTTAAGTAAATTCCCAGATATTTAATAGCTGTATCGTTCCATTCGAAGGGGAAGGATTGGCGAAGTTGGGCAGCCGTTTGCAGCGGGAGGGAAATGTTCATGGCAAGGGATTTGTTGTAGTTCACTTGCAGCTCTGAAATCACAGAGAATTCCCCTAGGGTGTGAAGAAGATTCGGAAGGGAAGTGATGGGGGAGGTGAGAAAGAGGAGGATGTCATCCGCGTATAACCCACATTTATGTGTTTGTGACCCGCAATTCACCCCCTGAATATTTTGGTTTTCCCTCAGGGAGATAGCAAGGGTTTCGATTGCGAGGGCAAATATCAGCGGGGAGAGTGGGCAGCCTTGTCTGGTCCCCCGCGCAATATGGATAGGTTTCGAGTAATGGCCCTGGAGCCTAATCCTGGCTTGGGGGGTAGAATAGAGGGATTTGATCAACCCCAAGAATCTGTCCCCAAATTCCCACCTTTCTAAAAGTATAAGGAAGTAATGCCAAGACACTGAATCAAAGGCTTTTTTTAAGTCCAACGAAGGAGCATGCCCTCTTGCTTGGGACCACCGTCCCAGTTAGATTGTAAGATAGATATAATATCAATTGCTCTTCTGATTTGGTCTGGCCCTTGTCTACCTGGTATGAATCCCACTTGATTTTTATTGACGTATATGGGTATGAAGGAAGCCAGTCTGTTAGCTAACATTTTAGTTAATATCTTAAGGTCGCAATTAATAAGAGAAATTACACAATAATTTTCCACTACTTCCGGGTTCTTATCTGGTTTGGGGAATACTGTGATGAAAGCAAAATTCAGGAGTGGATCAAGCGGTTCTCCCCGGGTCTTGGAGTTGCAAAATTTGGCCAGATGAGGGGCTAAAGTGTTTGCAAAGGCTTTATAGTAGGTGTTAGATAAACCATCTGGGCCAGGGGCCGAGTTACATTTTAGTCACTTAATAGTGTCAAGGACCTCCGCTTCCGTGAAGAGAGCCTCGAGACGGTCCCTGTGGTCTTTGGAAATACGCGGGATGGGCAGTTTGTCTAGGAAGGAATTGATAGCCTCATTATGTTTAGGAGATGGGGGGGGCGGAGTAAAGGTTTGTGTAGAAGGATTGGAAAGCCTCCAGTATCTTCACTGGATTGGATGTTAGACCCGACCCCGGGATTCTGATATGGGGCATATTGTGAGTTTGCGGTCTGGGAGAGCCGATTTTATCTTTCTGTGTGTAGTATTTATTTTTACTCCATCTGATGCTTTTTTCCGCTTGTGCCGTGAGGGCTAAGTCAAGTTCCAATTTAATTTTATCTATTTGGGGAATGTTTTCCTTCAAGGGGTTTCTCTTATGTTTTACTCTCAGAGCTGCATATTCCTTTTCTAGTCTGACAATGTCAGAGGTTCGTTCTTTTCTCAATTGCGTGGCCAGTCATATGAATTCTCCCCTAATAAATGCTTTGTGCGCTGCCCAAACTGTCTCCATAGATGTGTCTTTGGTCGTGTTCAGTTTAAAATATTCTGCTAGTGCCTTTTCTATAATGGTGATCCTTCTAGGGTCCGTGAGGAGGGAATCATTCAGTCACCAAGGTTTAATGCCCGGGGCAGGGTTCGTGAGGCGTATGTACAAACTAACTATCACGTGATCTGAGAGAACGGTGTCTCTGATCCTGGATCACATGACTAATGGAAGCAGATTACTTTGTATAAAGAAGTGGTCTATTCTAGCAAATGTATTGTGGGGAGCCGAGTAGTGTGTGTAGTCCCTTGTGGTCGGATTCAGCTCCCTCCATATATCCGTCAAGCCCTGTGAATATATCCGTTTTGCTACTCTGTGGCTGACTTTGCGTGGGCGAGTGAGCTGTTGGCCCAGAGGTTTTGTTCTGTCTAATCCCTGTTCAAATGCGATGTTCGAATCCCCACCAAATAGTACTTTTCCTTCTAGCATGGGGTTGAGGGTGTGGAAAAGATTTGCGAAGAACTTATCTTGTCCTCTGTTTGGGGCGTAGTATGATATTAGCGAGTACATTTGACCCTCTAACAAGCCTTTCACTAATATAAATCTGCCTTCCTTGTCCCTGAACACTGGGGTCATAGAGAAGTTGCAGTCCTTAGAGAAAAGGACCGCGACCCCTCTCGTCTTCTTGCCGGCATTAGCCAGATAAAAATTGGGATAGTTAGTGTGTAGGAAGGACGGGCTGTACCGGATCGGGAAGTGAGTCTCCTGTAGCATTACAATATCTAGGAGGAGGGATTTATAAAGGCTGAACATTTTCTTACATTTAAGGGGGGAATTTAGACCTTGTACATTATGCAAGGCTAGTTTCAGTAGCTTAGGTGTGGTATTAGCCATGGGAGCAGAGGTTCAGATCGCACAAACATTCACCTTCACTTACCATTGAGCATTTTCTTTCGGTTCTGAGGGGGTACATCCCGAACTCTGTGGGGAACGGAGTGTTCAGTATTACACTGAGGATACAATTATTAGTATAGACAATCTAGACCGCTCAAGGCATTTTAACTGGGCGGGAGGAGGGGTAGAAAGAGAAAGAGTTCTCCCTAGAAAAGCGTTGGACTCTGGAGGGGAGAAGGAAACCCCGGAGGCGAAAGTCTCCAAAAAGGATTGGAAAATCTCCGAGATTATCATCTTGGAAGTCCCAGCCCCTGGAAGCCCGAAGGATTTCAGGGGGTAGGCAAAGGCACATGTGTACCGCCCCGGACCAAGGGGCTCTTGAAAAAGAGATTGAAGGGATTGTGACTTGACAATTTAACAAATCTTGTGTTTAAAGAGTACCAGGGGGGACAATTGCGTTAATGAAGCATAACCTGAGAACATCCAATGCATATAACTCCATAACTAGAAGTAGTGGATATGACAAAAACAATAAAAAAATTCGGATAGCGGACAGCTAGCACTGTAAAGGGAGCTAACCAGGTGACTGTTCAAACCTCTTTAGAGAGAAACTTGAGTCCTGAGATCAGGAGGCTATAAACATCGTAGTACATTAGGACTCCTGATAACCGAAACAGTCTACTAGATACCAAAAAATAAGGAAAAACAAAAAGACCACACAAAACAAAAAAATAAGTAGGAGGGGTCAGACTCTCCATTTCGGGTGTAATCTCCGAACTTGTGCTATCCAGAGAGAGTCATCAGGGATTGGGTCGGGTTAGTCGACCAACCAAGTACGGGTTTGTTGCGACCGGGAGCCGTTCCATAAAATCTTCAGTGTAGCCGTTGTCTCCAGAGAGTCTCGATTTGGGTTTTGACCAGAGTGGAATTGAAGGACTAACTGGGGGCAGCCTTTTAGTTGAGCTTGTAGGTGCAGCAGACGTATCCATCCCTGTGTCTTGGGATATAATTTTCAAGCATAGTAGGAGTTGTAGGAGTTGTTCTCCAGAAGGAAAGTTGGCAAAGGAGTAGTTTTGGCTCTTGTATGAGAACTTGACCGTGAAAGGGAATGCCCATTTATACTTGATATCCTTCTGAACCAAGGCGGTCAGTAGTGGTTTTTTGAAGGAGCGAGATCTGCGAAGATCTGAATCGCATGACCCTGGCACGTCACCTGGGCAGAGGCCCGAGCCTGTTTCATCACTTCTTCTTTAACTGCATAATAATGCGGTTTAACGATTATGTCTCTGGGTAGGCCATCTTTCCTGGGGGGGCCCAGGGCTCTGTGAGCTCTGTCTAATTCCAAGCGCAGAGAATTGATGTTGGGCAGTAGGCTTTTGATCAGGTCTTGGGTCGCAGCAGTCACATCCGTGATTGTCTCGGTAACCCCACAGGGGCGTGCACCACAGTGCGCACAGGAATACACGCGCCAGCACGCACCGCGTCCAACCAGGTAACTTCTCTAACACTAGGCATACGATGGGACACAGCATATCCCCATCGCAACCCCCTGCACCTGGAGGTAGTGGGACCCGTTAAAGGAGAATATGTTCCTTGTCAAAATATGGTACAGCAATTGCAACACAGGCGTTATGAGACTGGATGACCGCATTCACTTCATCCAAAAAGGCCTTCACTACAGAGATTTCATGTGCATGCGGGATACTACAGTATAATACCTCCATGTCAATGGATACTAGCATACTGTTTGAAGGTACAGTGATGTTGTATAGTTTGTTTAATAAATTACTGGTGTCCCAAATGTACGACGGAAGTTTCAACACATGTGGTCGTAAAAAAAATATCAACCAGACAACTGCCTTCTAAGTCTTTGTGCCTACTCCTGATATTATTGGACGTCCAGGAGGTTTAACAATACTCTTATGGGTTTTCGGTAAGGAATAAAAGGATCCTTGGAAAGAGTACTTTCAGGGCCTCGAAAATCTCCCTGTCAATAACTCCATCTGAAAAGGCATTATGCACAATCACATCATATTCGAGATTAAATTAGTGTATGTTTTCCTCTGGTATAAGAGCATACCAATCCCCGTTTGACAGAATATCAAGACACATTTCCTGATATCTGTTGGTATCCATCACCACATTTCCACCCTTGTCTGCCCTTTTTATGGTAATATCCCTATTATTCTGTAACTGATTAATTGGCTGTTGCTGATCAAAAGTGATATTGTTATCACAAAGAGTACCAAAATTCAATTTTTTAATATCTGAAGTAATCTGGGATATAAAGGTCCAGATATGGAGATTTGTTTTTAAGGGAGAAAATTGCGTGGATTTCTTCCGAAACCTAGAATTAACCAATGGAGACTGTGTCTGATGGGAGACCCCAGGGGACTCTCATCTGCAGAGTCACCCATGGCAGTGTTGTTTTAATCCAAAATATCCATAAGATCTTTGAGAGCCATAAAGTCCCTTACCGTAAATCCTTTCCATTTTTCTCAATCGATTAGTTCTTGTTTTTTTCTTTCTCCTCTCCTTATCATACATGTATTTATACGTCAGTCTGTCTATGAAGCTGGGAAGAAACTGAGTCCAAGGGTCAAGATTTCGATTTCAGATGAGGAAAGCACCTTTGAATATAGGTTAATGATCTGTAACTGATCATCACCTACTTGCCTTTGTATGCGTACCGGTCCAGACTGTGAGGAGCAACCTGCTTGTTGGGCTGATCCTGCACAGGAGGAAACAATTGAAAATCCTTCTCTTTTGTATTCTTTTGAGATAGCCCCTGTGTTTACGCGGAGTATTAGTATATACTTGCGTAGATGTTTCAGGGGACATGGGAGTACAATTAGGGCCTGTCAAGATATCTCCCATTCAACTAGGGATGTGCCCGATGTTCGAGTTGAACATAAGTTCGACTCGAACATTGGGTGTTCGCCTGTTTGCCAAATAGCGAAAAATTTATTTTTATTTTTTGGGGCAGTGATTTTAATAATGCTTAAAATGAAACAACAAAAGTGAAATATTCCTTTCAATTTTGTACCTGGGGGGTGCCCATAGTATGCCTGTAAAGTGGTGCATGTTTCCCATGTTTACCCTGCACAAAATTACATTTCTAAAAGGAACAAGTCATTTAAAAGTATGCGCTGCTATAATGAATTGTTGGTCCCGGCAATACACATAAACGTCATTGAAAAAAACGACATGGGATTCCCCAACAGTCCATTACCAGGCCCTTTGGGTCTGGTATGAATATTAAGAGGAACGCCAAACCAAAATTTTAAAAACTGAGCGGGTGTCCCATATAGTCGCCATATAGTTTTGTGTGTTACTTCCAGCTTAACGCCATTTACTTTTGTGTGTGTTACTACCATTTTAACGCCATATAGTTATGTGTGCGTTACTGCCAGTTTAAGGCCATTTGCTTGTGTGCATGGTACTACCAGTTTAATGCCAAATAGTACTGTGTGTGTTACTGCCAGTTTAACACCATATAGTTTTGTGTGCGTTACGGCCAGTTTAACGCCATATAGTTCTAGTTTCAGTAATCCATGTCGTTAGTCTGCTTGTCTTCAGCAAACTGTTTGCGGGCTTTCTTGTGCATCATCTTTAGAAAAGGCTTCCTTCCAGGATGACAGCCATGCAGACCAATTTGATGCAGTGTGCGGCGTATGGTCTGAGCAGTGACAGGCTGACCCCCCACCACTTCAACCTCTGCAGCAATGCTGGCAGTACTCATATATCTATTTTCCAAAGACAACTTCTGTATATGACGCTGAGCACGTGCACGCAACTTCTTTGGTCCACCATGGCGAGGCCTGTTCTGATTGTAACCTGTCCTGTTAAACTGCTGTATGGTCTTGGCCACCGTGCTGCAGCTCAGTTTCAGGATCTTGGTAATCTTCTTAGAGCCTAGGCCATCTTTATGTAGAGCAACAATTCTTTTTTTCAGACCTCAGAGAGTTCTTTCCCATGAGGTGCCATGTTGAACTTCCAGTGACCAGTATGAGAAAGTGAGAGTGATAACACCAAATTTAACACACCTGCTCCCCATTCACACCTGAGACCTTGTAACACTAACAAGTCACATGACATTGGGGAGGGGAAATGGCTAATTGTGCCCAATTTGGACATTTTCACTTTGGGGTTTACTCACTTTTGTTGCCAGCGGTTTAGACATTAATGGCTGTGTGTTACATTATTTTGAGGGGATAGCAAATTTACACTGTTATAAAAGCTGTACACTCACTACTTTACATTGTATCAAAGTGTCATGTCTTTAGTGTTGTCACATGAAAAGTTATAATAAAATATTTACAAAAATGTGAGGGGTGTACTCACTTTTGTGAAACACTGTATTTCCTCACCTAAGTTTCCTCTGGTTATTGGTTATCCTTGGTTTCAGAGGCACAACCCCTCTTTTGTTTGGCTACGTGGTGAGGTTCTCTCCTGGTCGCCACAATGCAGTAAGACATGGAGGAGTTCCGCAATTTTAGTGATGTCTTTGACAAAGGTCAAGCTGGTAGTTTGCCTCCACACCGGTTGTATGATTGCGTAATTGACCTTCAACCTGGTGCCATACTCCCTTGCGGCCGGGTTTACCCTTTGTCGGTCTTGGAGGATAAGGCCATGGAGGAGATTTGTTGTAGTTATGTGTAGTGGTTTATTTAGACGATATTCATATTTCTTTTTTTAAGTCCCGGAGAGCCCCCACACAGATGTCTGTCATGTGCTTCAGAAACTAAGAGAGAACAATCTCTATTGTAAATTGGAGAAGTATGAATTTCATCGTGAGCAGGTTAAATTCCTGGGTTATGTCATTTCCACTGCTGGTTTTTTCGATATACCCAGAGAAACTTTCAGCAGTCCTACAGTGGCCCCGACCTGTGGGTTTACGTCCTCTGTATCATTTTCTTGGCTTTGCCAACTATTATTGGAAGTTTATTCATAACTTCTCATCTCTGGTCAAACCCCTGACTGATATGACCGGAAAGGATGGTAATCCACAGAGTTGGTCTCAGGAGTCCATTAAGGCCCTTGAGAGTCTCAAAGCTGCCTTTGTTCTGCTCCTGTGTTGGCACATCCTGATCCTATGTTACCTTTTATCCTTGAGGTTGATGCTTCTGAGATTGGAGTTGGTGCCCTTCTGCCTCAATGTCCTACTCTGCATCCTTGTGGCTACTTTTTCCAAAAAATTGTCACCTGCAGAGTGGAATTTAGAGATTGGTGACAGAGAGCTGTTGGCAATCATTTTAGCCCTGAAAGAATTGAGACATCTCCCCAAAGGTACCACTGTACCACTGTTCTCATTCTTACTGACCATAAGAATCTCACATTCTTGTCTGAGGCTAAATGCTTCTCTCCCAGAAGGGTGTGATGGGCTCTTTTCTTGTCTAGTTTCAATTACATTGTCTCATTCTTACCCGGTACTAAGAATGTAAGGGCTTGTTATGGAAATTTTCCTCCACTTCCAAGATGGAGTCGGTTCTGGTTCCTGTGATTCCTCCTGATCGTATTTTGTCTACGGTTTGCACCAGTCTCATTTCTCCTTTGGGTGAAAAAATTCTTACTGCTCAGGTCCATGCTTCTCATGAGAAACCTTGTGACCGCTGCTTTGTCCCAGAGAGTCTCCATACTGCCGTGCTCCAGACTTACCATTTTCCCAAGGCTGCTGGCCAACCTGGTAAGAATAAACTCTTTTGGGCCATTTCCCAACAATTCTGGTGGCCTAGTCTATGTGCTGATGTAACCGCCTTCATAGCCACCTGTTCCGTGTGTGCTCAGAGTAAGACCCCACAACATCTTCCAGTGGGCCTCCTACAACACATACCCAATGGAGAGAGGCCCTAGACCCACCTGTCTATGGATTTCATTGTGGAGTTACCCAACTCCCAGGGCAACACGGTTATCCTTATGGTGGTTGACCGGTTCTCGAAAATGTTCCATTGTATTCCACTTAAGAAGTTGCCCACTTCTAAGGAACTGGCTTCCATTTTTGCTCAGGAGATCTTTCTCTTACATAAGCTACCCAAGGTGATTGTCTTGGACAGGGGCAGTCAATTAGTGTCCCAGTTCTGGCGATCCTTTTATGCACAGCTGGGAATTCAGCTTGCTTTCTCCTCTGCGTATCACCCCCAATCTAATGGGGCCACAGAATGAGCCAATCAGTCCTTGAAGCAATTCCTATGTTGCTATATTTCTGACCATCATAACACTGGTCTGACCTCTTACCATGGGCGGAGTTTGCTCACAATAGTGCCTTGAACTCTGCTTCCTGATTGTCGCTGTTTATGGCAAACTATGGTTTCCAACCTTCCATGTTGCCTGACTAATTTTTTCCGAAGCGTATTCCTGCATTAGAGGAGCATCTCCATGGTCTTCATTCCACTTGGGCACAAGTCCAGGAGGCTTTTCAACATGCTAACGATAGGTACAGACTCCATGCTAACCACAGACGCCTTCCTACCAGGTTGGGGACAGGGTCTGGCTGTCATCTCACAACCTCCGACTTCGTGTTCCCTCACTGAAGTTCGCACCTCAGTTTATTGGGCCTTTCCATATTCTTCACAGGATTAACTCAGTGGCTTACGCATTAGACCTTCCTTCTAATATGCATATCTCAATTGTATTTCATGTCTCCTTATTAAAACCTTTGGTCTGCAACCGCTTTACCACCTCGGTGCCTCGTCCTCATAAAATATAAGTTGACAACTAGGGATGAGCCGAACACCCCCCGGTTCGGTTCGCACCAGAACTTGCGAACGACCCCCGCGTTCGGTACGAACGTTAGAACCCCATTGAAGTCTATGGGACTCGAACGTTCGAATTGGAAAGTGCTAATTTTAACGGCTAATATGCAAGATAGTGTCCTAAAAAGGGTTTGGCGACCTGCCTCCTGCCTCAGGGGACATGGGTCACTGCAAAAAAAAGTTTTAAAAACTACCGTTCTGGCGGGAGCACTGATTTTAATGATGATTAAAGTGAAAAAAAAAAGTGAAATATTCCTTTAAATATGGTGCCTGGGGGGTGTCTGTAGTATGCCTGTGAAGTGCCACGTGTTTCCCGTGTTTAGAACAGTCCCTGCACAAAATTACATTAAACGGAAATAACACCATTTAAAACTGCTTGCGGTTTTAATGTTATATCTGGTTCCTGCAATATGGTTGAAAATCATTCAGAAAAATGGCATGGGTAGCCCTCCCTGCCCATTACCAGCCTATTTGGGTCTTGTACACATATTAAGGGGAACCCCGTACCCATATTAAAAAAAGGAAATGCGTGTGGCCCCCAGGCCCTATATACTCAGAACAGCAGTATACAGGCGGTGCAAACAAGACAGGGACTGTGTAGGTTTGTTGTGTTAAGTTGAATCTGTTTGTCATTTTCAACCGGTACATTTTTAAAGTGTAGCTCCAGTCAAAAAAACTATCTTTAAGCTTTTTGGAAAACATAGGGAAGGGTTATCACCCCTGTATAATTTGTTTTGTCGTCCATCTTTTTTCATCTCACTTGCTGCTGTCTCCTTGCGTTTGCAAGTAGGAGATGTTTGTAAGTTGGATGTTTGAAAGTAGGGGCCTGCCCTATATTATAGCGGTATGTACTGGGTACAGAGCACGCAGACAGCACGCACTATCTCCTAACACTACTGACTGCAAGCTCTATTATTAACCACTTGTTAGCCCAATGTTTGCATAAAGTGAAAGATGAAGTTATGCTGAGTAAATAGATATCAAACATGTCACTCTTCAAAATTGCACATGCCCGTGGAATGGCGCCAAACGTCGCTACTTAAAAAATCCCCATAGGCGACGCTTTAAATTTTTTTTTACTGGTTACATGTTTTGAGTTGCAGAGGAGGTCTAGGACTAGAATTATTGCTCTCGCTCTAACATTCTCGGCGATACCTCACATGTGTGGCACATGCGAGCACATGGGGACATGGGCGCTTTAATTTTTATTTTATTTTTTTATTTCAATAGATTTTTATTGAAAGTTTTAAAAACAATAACAACTTATAATTTAATACAGTGCACTCTTGTATTAAAACAGTCAAAAGAGAACCGAATCGACAGAAAATAAACCCTGATAGTGAATGATCGAGACAGAGCAATAAAAAATATCTGTTAAGAATCAGGCAAAACTTGGAATAGACACAGAGTTTTTCCATAGCAACATTTTCCTAGCATTAGAGCCCATGGTTCCAGAGAACCCATAAATGAAATTTAAGAATGAGTCTCGTGGATCCAACACCCCAAATGGGAACACTGCTGTGTCGGGACCCCCGAGACCCCACCCAACCCAGGCTCTGGGTTCCATGAAACCTCCTACTGTAAAAGAAGAATCGGAAAATAAATGCTCCGAAATTGAGGACAATGAATAAAAATAATCTAAAGATAACTAATCCCAGTGAACCAGATATGATAATAAAAATCAAGAAACATAACTGAAGCTAGCGGTTTATGATCTTATTGAGGGTTTAAACCTCTTGATGTACGTATACTAGTCCTGATAAGAGGCACTAAATCATAGGTAAAATATAACCAAAAGAAAGAAAAGAGAAAGAGAAGAATAAAAGAAAGGAAAAGAAAAGGAGACAGGAAAAAGATAGTAAAAAAAAAAAAAGGGAAGCGGGTCTCTCTCTCCCTACAGCAGCCTGTAGTCCCTGATCAAGATAGACACTTGGAGGTATAATTTATCCAAGGATCCCATATCGCTGTATGTTTGTCCACCGTATCTAGGAATATGCTTACTGTTTTTTCTTGTACCATGATCCAAGAAATTTTCCTTTTGACCATTCTCAGGGAAACCGACGTTTTTTTCCAAGCCCTGGCAATCGTGATTTTAGTTCCGACCAGAATAAATCTAATGAGTTGTTGAGTTAATTTCGGGACCCCATGCAAGGGGAAATTGAGTAAAGCTATTTGAGGTGTTTGAAGAACTGGGAAGGTCGTGATCTTCCGTATGATTTGGAAAACCTTGTTCCATGTATGCCTAATTTTCGGACAATCCCACCAGATATGTAACATAGAGCCTATATGGCCACAATTTCTGAAACAAAGGGGAGAGGCATTCGGATAGATTGTGGCTAGTCTCAAAGGCACCATATACCATCTCATAAGAACCTTCAAGTTAGCTTCCATGAGAGTTACATTCAGAAAGCCTTTGGAGGCCATAAGAGACGCCGAATGCCACTCCTCTAAGGACCATTGTTGTTGTAGATCTGTTTCCCATGCCCGCATGAAAAGTGTTTTACCTTCCGCCCCGGCAAGAGCACGATAGATCACCGATATCCCTCCCTTCTGCTCCAAGGCTTGTCCACACCAAAGTTCGTATTCAGTGATAGAAAGAGGGGGGTCAGATGAAGACCGTAACGACTTTAGAAAATGGTAAATTTGATTGAATCGGAATCTTTCAGTAACGGGCAGGTGATGCTTTTTAATATAGTGATTCAAAGAGAAAGGACCAGAGGGAGAAATAAAGTGGCCAATCCTATATAAACCTTTATCTAGCCACCAACGGAAGGCCCTAATATCCTGCCCCGGAAGGAAGAGTGGATTCCTAAAAATGTGGGAGAGTGGTTTCCAGTGTGAAGTGATATTATGATTATTTTTCAAAGAGTCCCAAAGTGCTATGGAGTGGGAAAGGGTAGGTGCCATCACTGCTGGTCTGGACTTAGGTGTGCTCCAGAGGAGGTAATCTAAAGTATGATTAGGAACCGCCTGTCTCTCCATGTGTACCCAATCTGGCACAGAAGTTTTAAAGTAAATAGTAGATAATTGTGAAAGCTGCGCCGCTTGATAGTATGCGAGGATGTTTGGGACCCCTAGACCCCCTTGTTTTTTATGGCGGAAAAGCGTATTTTTTGAGATTCTGTGACCCTTGGATCCCCAAATAAATTTCAGGATTCTAGACTGAAAACTACGAATGCGGTCCTTAGGGACAGGGATAGGTAACGACCGAAAGAGATACAATATCCTTGGAAGAAGCGTCA
Organism: Lithobates pipiens; assembly: GCF_037356315.1. NCBI lineage: Eukaryota > Metazoa > Chordata > Amphibia > Anura > Ranidae > Lithobates > Lithobates pipiens. The sequence continues at coordinate 20,170,858 of NW_027507787.1, forward strand.
TTTTAACTGAATTGACTCTTCCCAGCCAGGATAACTTAAGGGTATCCCAGAAGGCCAGATCTTCCTCCAACTTTCGGAATGTCTGTGGAAAATTAGCTGAGTACAATTTGTCAATGGAAGCCGTAAGGTATATCCCTAAATAAGGGAGGTTCGATTCCGACCAATCAAAGCGGAAAGAATGTTTAAGGTGAGAAACTAGAGTAGGTGGTAGGTTGACATTAAGCACTAAGGACTTGGCATAGTTGACCCTTAACCCAGAGATATCGCCAAAATCTTTAAGGAGTTTGCATATCACAGGGAGCGAGGTGGCCGGAGAGGAAATGAATAGTAAAACATCATCAGCAAATAAAGCACACTTGTGAGTTTTTGGTCCACAGCTTATACCCTTAATATCAGGGTTCGCTCTAATTGATATGGCTAATGTTTCAATGATCATGGCGAAAATCAATGGAGACAAGGGGCATCCCTGTCTTGTGCCCCTGAGGATCGAGAAGGGGTTCGAGAAATATCCCTGCATCTTTATTCGAGCCTCTGGAGTCGAGTAAAGTGCGTGGATGATGTTCAAAAAAGAATGTCCAAAACCCCACTTTTCAAGAGTGGGGAACAGGAACGACCAGGAAACTGAGTCAAACGCCTTCATTAGATCCAGTGATAAGAGACAACCCTGTTGAGAAGGACCCCCGTCCCACTGGGACTGCATCAGTGAGATTATGTCCACGGCCCTCCTTATTTGATCTGGGCCTTGTCTCCCCGGGATAAAGCCCACTTGGTCAGCATGTATATAAAGGCTAATGAATTTAGAGAGACGATTCGCCAAGAGCTTAGTTAAGATTTTAAGATCGTTGTTGATCAAAGATATGGGTCTATAATTAGAAACGCAACTGGGGTCCTTCCCAGGTTTGGGAATAACCGTGACAAAAGCTGAATTTAGGGCTTTATCCAAGGGAGAGCCAGATCTGAGGTGATTAAAGAAGCGTGCTAGATATGGGGCAAGGGTTTGCGAGAAGTGTTTATAGTAAGGCACCGAGAATCCGTCTGGCCCTGGTGCCGAAGTTGACTTAAGGTCCTTAATGACCCCTTCTATTTCTTCTGCAGAAATTGGAGCTTCCAAATCGTCCCTGTGGTGATCCTTCAATGTGGGGATTTGAATAGACTGTAAGAAAGAATGAATGGCGTCGGAATGCGAGCCACTATCTGCCTTGCCATAGAGGGATAGATAAAAATCGTGAAATGCATCCAAAATTTTAGGGGGATTCTGGGTTAGTGAACCATCCTTCATTCGGATTTTGGGAAGTGAAAACATTTTGGTTTTAGGGGTAAGACGTTTAGCCAGACGGGTACCAATACTATTATTATGTTGGTAATGGCGACCTCCCTCCCATCTGAGTTCTTTTTCAGCCACCGCAGTAAGTGCAAGATTTAAAGCGTTATGGGCTACTTCCATCCTATTTAACGAGAGTTGTGTTGGGTTAGCTTTATGACTTCTGCTAAGGGAAGAAAATTCCCTTTCAAGATTGTGAATTTCTGTTTTACGAGCCTTGCGTAACCTAGAAGAAATTTGGATGAGGACTCCCCTTATGGTGGCCTTATGAGCTGCCCATAGCATTGAGGGGGAAATGTCTGCCACATCATTTAGACGGAAGTAGTCTTGGATATGTTGTTCTATTTCCGTAACATGTACAGGGTTGCTGAGAATGGAGGCATTTAAGCGCCAATGAAACTCTGAACGAGGGATCGAGCCTCCCTGAATGGAGAGCAGGACCATGGAATGGTCCGAGTAAGCAGAGTCCCTGATATAAGACCGACTCACTAGTGGGATATGTTGTTGGAGGATAAAGAAATGATCAATTCTTGCAAAAGTTTGGTGAGGACTAGAGTAGTGAGTATAATCCCGAACCTTGGGATTAAGCTCCCTCCAGGCATCGATCAGACCATAGTGATATAATTGTCTGGCTACCTTAAGGCTCTGCTTAGTCGGACGAACCCTATCCCTTCCGTGGGGTCGTGATTTGTCCACCCCAGAGTCAAAAGCTAAATTAGAATCACCACCGAAAACAACTATTCCTTCCGTTAGTGGAGCTAAGGTGCTAAGCATGGATTGGAAAAACTTTGCTTGCCCCTTGTTGGGAGCATAGTATGAAATAAGAGAGTAAATTTGATCATCGATAACAATTTTAAGAAGAAGAAATCTACCCTCTGGGTCTTTAAATTCGGAAATTAGAGAAAATTGTACCCTTCCGGAAAAGAAGAGGCCAACTCCCTTGGTTTTGTTGTCAGAATTAGCTAAGTAAAATTTGGGGAATTTTGCGTGAATGAAAGAGGGTTGATAAGATATCGGGAAATGTGTTTCTTGAAGAAAGAGGATATCAATTTTTAGGGAGTGACAATGCTGGAAAATCTTTTTACGTTTGATTGGTGAATTAAGACCTTGCACATTGTGGGAGGCTAGTCGCAATATTGGTTTGTGGTGGGGAATGTTAGCCATGGAGCAGAAAGGTATAGAAGGTAGGGATACCCAAATGACCTACCTTCTCGCTTGTTACCAGCTGCAGACTGCGAAACGCCGGGGACAACCACCATGCTTTCCTAGGAACCATAAGGGAAAGAGAGACCGCTTCAGGGGCTATTTCATGGAGAGAAAGAAGGAAAAAGAAGAAAATGAAACAGACAATAATAAAAAAAAAATAAACAGACACAATTTTCCCTGGTGGGGGATAATATCGGCTCCTCCCACCGAAGGAAGTTGTCATTTCTATCCTCGCAACGGAGGAGACGTCCAGACTAGATGCAACAGGCCCCTCAGGGACTGTCCCACCCAGAAAGGAAAGAGTGCGCAGTAGGAACGTCCCAGCCCCCACAACACCCTTTGAAAAACAATCAGTACAAAATCAGCAAAAAAACTGAACACCTGTAGCAAAGCATAACTAAAGACTGTGATGTATGACTTGGACACCACTGAGGCGTTGTAAAGGTTGGAAAACGATATAAAACAATAAACTGAAGGTCCAGCAACCAAAGAACCTAACAAGGTTCAGACTCCATAAAAAGAGAGGAAAAAACCACATGGAGTCCCATATAAAAAGAAAATTTTTGAGCCAAAAATAGGACTATGTCCTTATCAAGGAGGAAGACCGTCTTTCGCTTTCTTGTGTTTGGGGGAGATCCAGAGAGAGGTGAGAGGGCTGGAGGGTGGCGGGCGTTTGGCCATCCCAGAAGAGGCAGTCTGCATGGGGGACGGTGGATCCACCTGGAGGAGGCCTAGCTTGCGGAGCAGCAGTTCTCCTTCATGGAATGAGGTGAAGCGGTGAGGTTTTCCATTAAAATCAAATTTCAAGCCGAATGGGAATAACCACCAGTACTTAATGTTCTTCTGAGTCAGGATCGTCAGCAATGGTTTGAGTGAACGCCTTTTTTGGATAGTAAAGGGAGAAATGTCAGCATATAATTGAATTTGGTGACCCAGAATTTGTAGTTGGGGTGATGACCGAGCTCTCTTCATCACCTCTTCCTTGACGCTGTAGTAGTGCGGTTTAACCACTATATCGCGTGGGAGCCCATCTTGGCGAGTGGGGCCCAATGCTCTATGAGCGCGATCCAGCTCTAATCGGTGTGATCTGATATCAGGGATTAGGGTCTTAATGAGTGAATGAACAGCTTCTTGTACATCTGTTACCGATTCAGGGAGCCCCCTGATGCGGAAATTAAGTCTGCGGGATCTATTTTCCAAATCGTCGATTTTGGCGTAAGCCCCCTCAAGTTGATCGTGAAGTTCCTGGAAACGATCGGAATTCTGGTTCACTCGATCGATCGTGGCATCCATCTTAAGTTCAATACTTTCAATGCGGGAGCCTAGCATGTGGAGATCAGATTTAATATCAGAGGTAATTCTTGAAGCCGTTTGCGCTAGTCCCTTATCAAGTAGCTCTGCAAATTTGGAGAACATAGCAGCCATGTCCTGTGACTGAGGGGACTGGGATGGCTGAGGTATGAGCTGTGCTGCATTTAAAAAACCATCTGTATGTGGTGATCTGTGTTCCCCTTCAGAAGCTAGGATAGGAAAGTCTTCTATTGTGTGCTGGATGAGCGATATTGTGGAGGCAGGGGACTGTGGACATCCCTGGGGCTGTTGTGGGAGGCCCCCTCCACATACCTCTGCATGAAGTATGTCCCTCCAGGGAGAAGAGCCTGTCACTCCAGTGAGGGCCTCGTGAGGCGGCTGCTCCGCCGCCATCTTAGCTATTTCGGCCGCTCCGGGGAGGACAGCGAGACGGGTGTTCAGCCCTCTCCTCGCTTTCCCTTTAGGCATCCGCTAGTGCCCTGGTGTCGGTGGGAACCTCCGCCGTTCGTTTCGCCGCGTTATTCGGCGGCGTTCAGCTGCTGGGCGAGCGGAAGGGCTGGGACGTTGCGGAGCCCTGTGTTCAGGCGGCCATCACAGGGCGCCGCACATGCGCACTCCCTATTTTATTTTTTTATTGTTCATTTTACTTTATTTATTTTAGTTTGACATTTTTTTTCCCAAAAATATATTTTTGATCACTTTTATTCCTATTACAAGAAATGTAAACATCCCTTGTAATAGGAATATGGGGTGACAGGTCCTCTTTACAGTGAAATCTGGGGGGTCAATATGACCCCACATCTCACCTCTAGGCTGGGAAGCCTGAAATAAAAAATAAAAAAAAGATTCTGGCTTTGATCGTACTGGCGAGTTGGTAGAAGCACCGGAGGGCGGTGAGGGGTGGGGGGCGTCTATGGCTGGGTATTCAGGGTATCACTGAGTATGGCTGGGTATCTCTGAGTATGGCTGGGTATGGCAATTTATGGCAGGGTATTACAGAGTATTGGCGGGGTATTGGCGGGGTACTACAGAGTAATAGCAGGGCACTGCAGAGTATTGGGGGTACTGCAGAGTAATGGCGGGTACTGCAGAGTATTGGGGGGTACTGCAGAGTAATGGGGGTTACTGCAGAGTAATGGGGGTACTGCAGAGTAATGGCGGGGTACTGCAGAGTAATGGCAGGGTACTTCACTGCAGAGTAATGGCGGGGTACTGCACTGCAGAGTAATGGCGGGATACTGCAGAGTAATGGCCGGGTACTTCACTGCAGAGTAATGGCGGGGTACTGCACTGCAGAGTAATGGCGGGGTACTGCAGAGTAATGGCCGGGTACTGCAGAGTAATGGCAGGGTACTGCACTGCAGAGTAATGGCGGGGTACTGCACTGCAGAGTAATGGCGGGGTACTGCAGAGTAATGGCCGGGTACTGCAGAGTAATGGCAGGGTACTGCACTGCAGAGTAATGGCGGGGTACTGCACTGCAGAGTAATGGCGGGGTACTGCACTGCAGAGTAATGGCGGGGTACTGCAGAGTAATGGCGGGGTACTGCAGAGTAATGGCAGGGTACTGCACTGCAGAGTAATGGCGGGGTACTGCACTGCAGAGTAATGGCGGGGTACTGCAGAGTAATGGCCGGGTACTGCAGAGTAATGGCAGGGTACTGCACTGCAGAGTAATGGCGGGGTACTGCACTGCAGAGTAATGGCGGGGTACTGCAGAGTAATGGCGGGGTACTGCAGAGTAATGGCAGGGTACTGCAGAGTATGCACTGGTATTGCAGAGTATTGGCAGGGAATTGAGGGGTTAAATTCGGTGAGCAGCGATGTGGGCACTGCAGATGCAGCCCACATCGCTGCTGACACCGATCTCTTCCCCTCCGCTGTACCGATCGGTACAGAAAGGGGAGGGAGGAACAGGCGTCATAACATGACGCCGGTTTGTTTCCAAGTGATCACTCCGTCATTTGACGGAGCAATCACGTGGTAAACGGCCGCTATGAGCGGCCGTTTACCGTGATGCGCCGGGTCCTATGGACCCGGCGATCACGGATGCTCTCGAGTGCGCACACCTCGGGGCACGCGAGAGCAGAGTTCTGGGAGGCCGTTAATTAACGGCCTCTCTGAGTTAAACAACCGCCCTGAAGCCGTTAATCGGCAATGGGCAGTTGTTAAGTGGTTAAAGCTAGATCACTAGCTATATAGGTGAGGTGAATATAGTGGTGTATACTGCAGTCAGGGCACAGACAACAACCACTACACAGCAGCAAGATAGGAAATCAGCCAAAAACGATTGGTGTGTACTGTGTTGAAGGTACACAGAACACCCACTGCCTCAGATGCAAAGTAACACACTACAGGAGGCCGCCTTAAAGGCGGCCTTATATAGTGTGGGGCGTGCACTACACAGCCTGAGCTATGATTGGCCACAGGCAGGATGCCTGTGGCCAATCATGGCTCTCCTCGCTGCCGGCGCTGCGATTGGCCAAGCATGCGGGGTCACAGTGCATGCTTGGACAATCATCGGGCAGCAATGCACTGCGCCAACGCAGTGCATTGTGGTCCGCACGCGCGTCACTCGAATTTTGACGCGAACGGCCAAAACGTTCGGAATTCGCCGAACGCACGAACAGCCAATGTTCGAGTCGAACGTACGTTCGACTCGAACACGAAGCTCATCCCTATTGACAACCATGAGGAGTATGAAGTACAGTCCATTGTTGATTCCTGTAAGTTCCATGGGCGCATACAGTACCTGGTGCATTGGAAAGGGTACGGTCCAGATTAACGCTCTTGGATCTTATCCTCAGATCTATATGCCCCTGTCCTCCTCTGTGATTTCCATAGGCATTTTTCCCTCAAGCCTATTGGTCCTCCGAGGGGGAGGGGTCCTTGAGGGGGTACTGTCAGGGCTGGGCTCAGCCCTTCCTTCTCAAAGCTGGCCGCTCAGCTGTTGGCTAATTGCCAGCTTCTATCTCTCCACAGTGACTCACCTGTTGATGATTTCCTGCTCATCAGTCCTGCCTACTTAAGCGATCCAATCTAGATGATCTCTGCCTTCACCTTGGTCACATCTCTAGAGACGCTCTCCTGTGTTCCTGTTAAAGACTTGCTTGGCTGACATTCCTTCTGGCTCCAGATCCTGCTTGCTGTTCTATTACGCTCATCTCTGGCTCCCTTACGTTTTGGCCTGTCTGACTATCTGTTCTGGTTCCTGAACTCCGGCTATGTTTTGACTATGTTTATTCTGTTTACCATTTTTATTAATATTAAACAAATGTGATTTAACTGTATTTCTGTCTCAGTCTGATTCATTGTTTCTGACACCCACGCTGCCATAGCCAAAGCCTTCTGTTGGGCTGTTGTCCACTGTCCATGGGCACACTTGGGCAACATACCAGCAGAGGGCTCTGTAGCTCTCATCCAACTGCATCTCTGCCTGGGCCAGCCTGCACACTTCGTACTGCGACCAGGACCTTTCCTGGATGGAGGGGAGAATTTTTCCCTTGTGTTGCTTCTAACGTTCTAGCACTTCCTTCCAGAGTTCACTGTGGACAGAATCATACTATCCCAGCAGGACCTGCTCTGACACTGGTCCCATGTGCTGTATCTGCATCTCTTGCAACCTTTTTCCGAATTCCTCTTTAATGGCGGCTCGTATCTGTACCTCTCCTCTTCTGCTATCCGGACCTTGGATCCAGGTGGAGGTTTTGATGTCCCAGACTGCAGGAAGCATTCCACTGCTTACCACCAATATGACGGAACCGTCCCACACTCCGCTTGAGTGTTTCTGTCAGTATTCCGCTTACTCCAGTCTGGACATAGATATCAGATATTATAGCTGCATAGTATTCAAGACTAGCCAACAAATAGCTTGTATGAAACTGGAACTTTTATTGAACAAACTTAAACAGAATATATACCCCCAGGAGGACATCCCTCTCCTGATCATATTACCCTAACAATACAAACTGCACACAGGAATAGCTAAACAACAACCAACGTATATTAGAAACATTAAATAGGGAGTCCACCCGAAAAAAATATATATTATAGCCAGCAGCTATAAATACTACAGCTGCTGACTTTTAATAAATAGACACTTATCTTTCCTGGGGTCCAGCAATGTCGGCAGCTGAGGCCCATAGATCTCTTGACTCTCGACTGATGCCACCACCATTCTCGGTGAGGGAATCAGGAAGTGAAGCGTCTTAGACAGGTATCTGTACACCCCTCCCCCTGAAAGGTGCCAAATGTGACACCGGGGGGGGGGGGGGGGGAGGGTTCCGATGAGCGAAAGTTCCACTTTAGGATGGAACTCCACTTTACGTTGGTTAAACAATTAGCCACCTGGACACTCAGAGGTCTCATTTCAGGTCAGATTTGCCGGCATTGAGATCACAGAGTACAATACACATAATTACAAGTGTAAACACATCCCCCAATAATTTGCTAGCAGACAATAGGTGAGTTAATTAGCACCATTTACAATACAAACAGTGATTCCCCCCCCCCCCCCCCCTAGACAATAGGAGACCCAGGGCTTTCCAGATCCAGATCTCATTAAACAGCTATCTTTTTACATACATCTGTCCATTGAGTCCCATGCTGGCAGAGATCATAATGGCCTCCTTAATAATGTCCTTTTGCATTAAATAACAGGACATCTTCCTAAATGCTTGTAGCTCCCTCAAATACCAGGGCCCATAGTTGATAGCTAAAGGCTAGCATTCAGTCCCCTCCAAAAGCCTCTTTCCCGCGTGAGTCTGTCACAACTGGTAAGGCTCAATCAGACCTATGGTAATGAAGTACAATATTTAAAACAATTTATGCACATTTCTCACGAACCTTCAATAATTGTAATTTTTATAAAAAGATTCTTATGTTTGTAAGTTGCAATGGGGCAGCACCTGCACTGCAGGAGCTAATTGCTCATTTTGTCTAGAGGGTGATAAATATGGTAGAAAATGTGTCTTCTTTCTCACTCCCTCCACCCCACATGCAAGAGTGCTGGCAAAAACGGCGAGTCATACAATTTAAGTACCGGTAAGCCTACAGGAGCTGCATTAAAAGATAAATGAACCCTTGTAGCTCAAGAGGGAAGAGGAACTGCAGGATAAATATGTATAGCTGAAGTTCAACTAAGCTTTGGTTTTCCAAAATTTTATATACAGTACCAGTGCCATTTTTTTAAAGTCCTAGATTGCTTTCAAAGTGAAATTCTGAAAATGCAATGACAACTACAAGGAAGCACACTGCTTTATTACTCTGGAGTTTATAGTAAACATGTATTCATTAAAATAAGCAATTTGGCAAAACTAAATAAAATGAAACTTGAATACAATGATGTTTTCAGTGACAAACTACAGAGGGTTTCACTACTTTAATAATATATATTGTTGTTTGTATGTTGTCATGTTTGTCTCTGCACTAGATGAAAGAAGATCTGAATACCACTAAAGGATTTACCAATGTATAGCATAACATGATTTTAGAATTTGTTGACAGCACATTAATCATCCTTGATAATGCTACAAGACCTATGATTTACTTTAGCTTTTGATCTTTCTCTGTGTGCTACTTAAATAAAAAAGTATGCCAAAGGATTTAAAGATATTGCATATCAATCACTGAAGCTATTTAGAGGACAGAGGTAAAGAGAACTATTTATGGTTTAAATGGTATGCCGTTTCCGCTACAGCTTTATCTTTGCCGCTCCATAGAAAGTATTGGGCTCCTTTTCTTGAATGATGTCATGTTTACAGTCTACTAATCCTTGTATGTTTACTGATGTCAGTGGCAGGAGAAAGTACAGGTAAATGATATAAAGTCGTGAAAAATTAAGTACACCCCATGGGAATTGTAGGCCGTTACAGCATATTTGAAAAGGGTAAACATTTAATCTCTCTTTAAACAGTGCCTATAGATAAAAGTGACATACATGAACAAAAAAAAAATGTGCCCTCTGAATCGTTAATTAAAAAAAAAAGTTAATAGATTTAATGGTGTACTGGCGAAAAAGTAAGTACACCATTGACATCAAAAGCTGGTATTGCTCCCTTTAGCTGAGGAATTTTGTTTGTCAGTCACCTTCTCTGACATCAGAAAATTCTTGTCTTGACCAACTCTTCATGCAAAATTATTTTTATTGCAAGAGATTTGTGGTTTCCCTTGTTTAAACATCCTGGTTCAAAACCCTACTACAAAATGTCAATAGAAATTAAAGTGGAAGGAAAGGAAGCCCTACTAAAAAGCATTAATCAAACATAATCCATATTGTCATTTGATCTGCAATGTTAAAATTTTTCTAAATGTGTTCCCTTGTTCATTTTTTTGTCAAAATGACCACCTATCACATGACCTTTCTTAATCTGGCTTCGCCCGCTGTTTGTGGCTTCTGGGAGTGGCCCCTTCTTTGTAGCTACGTCATTTCTGGAAGCAACCTAGCTACCCGACGGGCTGTCACTACCTGAATTGATGACACTAGGTAAGTAGAAATTTCAGAAAGTGATACCACATGCTTGCTGTTCAGTGGCATCATTTTCATAGCAACATGACCAGGACGCAGATTAGTACTGTAGAAGGCTGGTAGGGATGGGGAAAGGGCTGGGCAGGATTGACCAGGATAGGGGCAGGTTTAATGAAAGCTAGGCTAGATTTCTCTAACAAAGACTAACAACTGTTTCAGGAAGTGCGTGCATGCTGCAAATTAAGCTGGCAAATTAAGCTGAATAGAGATAGAGAAACCGTTATCAGTACAGAACAAAAGGCAGCTGATTATCTAGCTCAGATTAAACTGTCTAAGCTAGACAATAAGCAAGCCTTAAAATACATAATATCAAAGTTAAACATATTTAACATACTAATTATCGGCAAAATTTCTGATTTTTCATAAATGGTCAGTGCAGCACTAAAACAATAAATACAATTTAAATTGAAATTAAAAAAGTCATTATATATATATATATATATATATATATATATATATATATATATATACCAACATCTGTGATCTGATTGATCCAATCATGCTGCTCCAAATCACCATGTATCGTCCCAGTAGGCGGGACTTCCTCAGCGATTATGGGATGACTCTGTGATGTCATCTGCAGCCACCTTTCATTCACTGTCTCGCTGAGACGTTTACTGAATGCTTGGATACCAGGCACTAGGTCATAAGTGCCTTGCTTGTAAGTGAACCTTTATACAAATAAATTATGGTTTAAGTCATTCAGAGAGCACTATGTACTTTTCACAGATTTTGCCTGGTGCAGCGATCCCATCCGACATATACTGAGTGTGTCATTCAGCTGATAATTTGGAGCAGCATGATTGGAACAATTGGATCCCCACAGATATAAAGACTATGCATTTTACCTGTTTTGGAAGGCTCGTTTGACCTTTATGTTAATACAGAGGTCTACACATTGAGGTGAGCGGCCCAAATTGTCTTTGGTGGAGGCACTGATACAGATGCACTTAGAGGAATAAGTTCTGAGCACCCTTGTCACAACTGTGGAGAAACTTTTTTTTTCTTTCTGGTGTTCTGTTTCGGTTTTCAACTTTTTAGACAGATCATCTATATGAACTTGCACAATTGCATTAATTGAAATCCACAAGGGTGAAGGTGGAAAAACTGCAAGATATGAGAATTACATTTAAAGGGAAAAATATTTGAAAGAAGAAAGACACTACTAATTGAATTATAGTCATATGGGACTGTCACAGTTTGTTTTATTTTATTGTACTCAAGAAAGTTTGTCACTAGATAAATGAAAACAGTTTTGTGGTTTGAAAGTAAAGTTTTGGCTTAAAAAATAAAATTGGATTGCACACAGATAGGCATAGCCAACATTTTTGATTTTATTTTATTAAAATGTTTATTTTGCAGTCGCATGAACACAATTATTTGGTTGCAGCCATCAGACACAAGTTAGAACTAAGGGACACATTAGGTTAGGGAGCACGGGACAATACACACCTGTTTTATTCAATACATGCTGAAGCCTCCTGAACATCAATGCAGAAAAGTAAGGAATGTCCGAATGTCCTTAAAAAAAAAATAATGTTTAAAAAATAGATTTGTAGTTTTATATAACATTTAAACCTGATGTACAACTAAAATGTTTTTTTTTTCGGTGACCTGCCCAATGTAAGTGGACAGATTATATTTTGCGCAGCTCTCTACATAATGATGACAAGCAACCCAGCCACTGTTAAACATAAAAGTTGTTTGATATAATATAAAAAATAAAGGAGATTTATAAAAGTCTGATGCCAAAACTACAACTCATGAAAGTCTTTTTTATGCACACAGTTCTTAGGTTGCCTCTTTGAAATTTCTAGTATTAGTAGCTGTACAAGTGGTGAAAGAGGAGTAGAGAACTCCCCTGACATCACTGCAGCAATGTTCTGTACAGGTAAGGGAATTTGTACAGTGCCACTGCTGGCAGAGGAGATAAGGACTGAATAGCGTGGGATGGAGAGGAACAAAGATGAGCAGGGTGTTGTTGGTCACTGAAAAGGTGATGTCATCTCTGCCTGCACTGAATCACTGGAGGATATTGAGGTAACTGACCATTGATCACTAGGGATCACTAGGGAAAAAAAAAAAAAGGAGTTTAGCAAAACTGAAATTTACAAAATAAAAATGGATGAAGGTCTGGTATGTATTTTGGATTTTTCACAGGGGGTGTCCCCATGATATTATTTATAAAATAAAGTTAGCTTGCAGGGTAAAGTGAATTAACACCTATTTTTCCATATGTTACTTTTGCTAGATGCTAAAGCAAAAAAACGTACATACCCTATCCCCCAAATCAATATCAGGTCCATAGGATCCGGTATGGATCTTAGGGGAAGCCCTACAGAAAAAATATTGTCTTAAAAGGCATGAGTGCACCCCCTAAAATCAATACCAGACCATCAGATCTGGTATGGATTTCAGGGGGGACCCCGCACACAAAGAAATATGGCAAAAAAATGGTCCCCCTAAAATACATACCAGACCCTTAATCCGAGCACACAGCCTGGCAGGCCTGTAAAAGGAGGGAAGCCGTGCTAGGCCACATGCCCTCAACCTGAAGAAGGCTCCAATGTTGAGGAGGACAAGGTCCTCCTTCACACAATCATGTGGAAGTGCGGGGGGCATATCTGGAGCTGGGGTTAGGTTTATATACAAGGAGCAGGGATGAGGTGACATCACTTACCAAATATGGACATGGTCATGTTTGGCCATAGTTGGTCAGTGATGTCACCAACACATTGGCCATGTAAGTGTGAATATGGCCAGTGATGTCATTGTTTTTTAAGCACTTGGCGGTGCCTACACCCACTGGTGGCCTTAAAAACCATTGATAGCAGCAAGCTCTCATGTATAATAGTGATAGTATTATCGCTATTATACATAATATTCTGCTCCTGCGGAATGGGTATATGTTTGGACGTCCACCTAAACAGCCAAGGCTCAGTCCAAATGTGTTTGGACTGAACCTTAAGCTCATCCCTACTGACCACATAGAAAAGAAACAGACTGAGCTAACCCTTGAAAAGAAAAAAACATTCTAGACTTATACAACACATGGACACACAGTGGAAAACACACGTGCTAACTAACATGTATGTTTGGCATTAGCCAAACACTACACATCATCATAAATACTTGCTTTTCTGCAGCAGACCCTCAGTGGCTTATGAGAGTAAAACACATGTCTGACACAAGAGCCACGACCCAAATCTGTCCCTCCAGGTCATTTCACTGGGTCTCTCAGTTACCCCCTGGCACATTATCATTAATTTGTCCAAGTCCGAAGACTATCACCTTTAACTGGCTTACTTTAAATGTACAAGGCCTAAATTCACCGCAAAATAGGGTCAAAGTCTTCAAATAATTGTTTGATTTAATGTATTTAATTCTTATTTAATTTATTTATTTAAAGGTTGACATAGCATGCCTTCAAGAGACTCATGTGGCCTCGCTACACATGCTACGTTTCTTTGACAGCCAATGTCCTCTGGTCTTTCATGCCATGGCCCCAGTCAAAAAGAGGGGCACAATAATAGCCTTCCGTGCACACCCTTTCAATGTCACAACACCACTGCAGACCCACATGTTTGCTAACAGCTTCAATTTTTTTCCCAGGGTTAGGGGCAAATACAACCCATGATAAGGGTTTTGCACACCATTGTTATAAATATGTTTTTAGAGATGTAATATAGAATCAAATCAGATGGCCTGATGGACATATTTTTAGCACTTTATGAATAAAGAATATGCATTTTATGTATACTGTATCTGTGTGGTTCATTTGGTACTCTAGTAAGGTCCCTGCCACTCATATAACCAACCTATAAATCCCTACGTTTGCATAAAGGTGAGTTACTTACCAAACAATGGGAGTCTTTTCTCTAACTTAGGCCTCCAGCTTTCGAAACACATTTCAGCAAGCACCACTTTACAGTGACAGATGGAAGTGGGACTTGAATGAGACTATCAATTCTGCGATTAACGTCTAAATGCTCCCGTAATACCCAGGCCTTCCAAAAATTCATACAACTACTTTCCTGCTGGTATTTCACACCAAAATAGATAGCTAGATGCATTCCCACCTGCCCACCATTGTGTTTCCAAGGTTGTGAGGTGGAGGGCGATATGCTCAATATTTGGTGGTCTTGCCCAAAGGCACACCCCCTATGGATAGAGAATATACTATGATAAACTCAATAACACAGATCAATCTCCGCATAAATTCATGGAAAGACCAATATAAGATGTTCCACTGAGCATTCACTGTCTGATCACACACATTTTAATACACCTGCATGGTGATCACCATCCCTTAACTTTGATGAAGTAAAGTCCTTGCTCCAAGGAACCTTTGTCAATAAAAGAACTGACTGCAGTCTTAAAAGACAAGCATGACAAGTTCCTTTGATATAGCAGCCTTGATTGAATTACCAACCTGTCTCACAATTAACTCTGCGACTAGCCCAACTCTGACCTGGGAGGTGACCTTCTACTCATCTATTTGCCTCCTTCTTGGAGATGTATCAGAGTGAACCCTGTGGTAAACCACCTCACTCTTTGTCTCGTATCATTCTCTCTCTTTTCTTTTTTTCCTTTCTTCCTGCTTTTCCACTTATCTTTTTGACTCTTGGCTTCTTTTGTACAACCTACCCAGTTACATGATCCCACCATGACCTAACCAATTGTGTGCCCCAATCCTTGGGCCATTAATTTTGATCATTGCTGATCTACACGGATTAAATTGGAACAAACAGGACAACATTATGCAAAGCTTCAGGCACATTTCTTTATTGTATTATATAGACTTTTCACTAAAACAGGCATATATATATTTTTTACTACCTCTTTTTAATGTATGATACAAAGGCCCTGTGTGGTTCTGTACCCATTATCACTGAACTATGTCTGTGACTTACTGTTGCAATAAAGTTGTTTTTTTTGGTACCAGAAAAGTTCTGTTGACTAGTTCTTCCAAGAATAAGGTCCGGTTCACACTGGTGCGACATACACTCTGACTTTGGGGGCACATATCGCACGATGTGTATAAATCAATGGTTTCCTATGAGAGCCATCTTAACTGGTCCGACACAACTCGGTCCAACTTCAAAAAAGGTTTGTGCACTACTTTGGTCCAACTTTGGTCTGACTTTAGCCCATTGAGTATCATTGAAGTCAAATCAAAGTCCCACCACCATCTTAATTGATCCGACTTTGGCATGTGACATGTGCTCTGATGATCTCGAAAGGGAACCCCGTGCTAAAATGTAAAAAAAAATGGCTTGGGTTCCCTTCAAAATTCATACCAGACCCTTATCCAAGCACGCAGCCCAAGAAGTCTGGAAAGGAGGGGATGAGCTAGCCGCCCCCACCCATACTAGGCCATATGCCGTCAATTTAAGGAGTGGGGGCTTTGGACACGGGGGCTCTGTGTCCCCCCACCCCAAATGCACCATGTCCCCATATTGATGGAGACAAGAGCCTCTTTCTGACAACCCTGGGCTGTGATTGTCTAGGTCTTTGGGTGGGGGCTTATCGAAATCTGTAAGCTCCCCCCATATGAATGAGTATGGGGTACATTGTATACCTACCCATTCACCCAAAAAAGTGTCAAAAACAAATAAAACCAGTACACATGTTTTTTACAAAGTCCTTTTTTAAAGTAGCTCCAGAGTGTCTTCTCCTCCAATTCCTTCTTTCTCTGGTTCTTCTTGCTACGCTAATGTCTTCTTCCAGTTCTTCTAGCTGCACTGATGTATTTTTCCTCTGCTGGTTCTTCTCTCTCTGCTGTCTTCTTCCTCTGATGGTTCTTCCTGCAGTTCTGCTCCCGACGCTAGCTACCGCTCTTGTGTTAGCTTTGGTGTGTGCCATTACTTATAAAGCCATGGGTCGTGGCCATCCGGTGACATCATTCGGAGACCCTACCCCATGTGACATAACTGCCCCATCATGCCCCGGGTGGTGATGTCACAAGGGGTGGAGCATCCAGGTGGTGTCACCAGATAGCCACACCCCATGTCTACATGTCCATGTACTTCAATTCCCTTGTGATACCAATAAAGTTAAATAAATTTTTTTTTTTAAATAAAATAACTTATAAAAGGCACCCCAGCCCCTCCTGTGCCTATGCATAAATGTAAATACACACATGGGTCCGGCACACATATGTAAACATCGATTGGACCACACATGTGCAGTATTGCTGCAAATGTCAAAATGAGAGCAATACTTCTAGCCCCAGAATTCATATTTAATTCTAAACTAAGCAGTAAAAGTTTTTAAAGTGTTGCCTATGGATTATTTTATGTACTGTAGTTTATCATTATTTAAAAGGCATGGGCAAATTACATTTTTGACATGTTTGATATCTGTTTATTTGATGTAGCGTCATCTTTGATATTGTATAAAAAAATTGGGTAAAATGTAATTAAATTTGCATTTGATAAATGGCTGTGCAAATAATCTGCAACATAAAAAATTCCAACAGCCATCATTATATTCACCCAGGAGGGATTTGTTTTTTAAATGCTTAAAGTGAAACAATAACTTTAAATAACATGCCTGGAGCTGGTGGTGGGGGGAAACCCTAACCCCGCCGATGAAGGGGTACATCCCTGTGGTGGATAGCAGCAGTACTGAAATTTAAAAAGGAAAATAATATTTAAAATGTCTGGAAAATTGCATTTTAGACTGTCTGTGACTTTTTTTTTTTTAAGAAACTGGCAGTTATTATTATTTGTTGTCAATTTAAACTGTATTGTTTTTTTTTCCTTTGTAAATGTCACTTTTGTTGTAGCACATCTTACACTATGACAAAAATGGTGTAGATCCCCTCCAACATTACTCTTTGAGTTTGGTATGGATTTTAAGGGGGTACCTCATGCAAAAAACAAAACAAAAAGAATTGTGAGGTTCCCCCTAAAAACTCATACCTTTCCATACCTTAATCTGAGCATACAAGGGGGGAAATGAGCATTCACCCCCCCCCCCCCCCCAAACCATATCCGGCCACATGCACTGAACATGACATGTTGATGAGGGCAAGATCCTCTTTCCTACAACCCTGGTGGTTGTGTAGGTCAGCAGGCAGAGGCTTATCAGAATTTTAAAGTTTTCATATATAGAAGTGATAAAAATACCGCTTATATGTATATGAAGCTCAGCTCCCACTGAACAGAGGGCCAATCTGGCTAAAATCCAATTCTTCATCCAAATGCCCAAAAAGCCTAAATTTGGTTCGAATCTAGGTTAGGATTGAACGGCTGGCTCATCAAAAACCACAAGAAGAGAGCAAACCTGATGGGCAATTATTTCACAGCATTCTTGACAACCATTGACAGGTTAGGGGTGCCTGTTTCTGTAAGCTAGTGGAGAGTTGGTCTTAATTACCTCCAGTTTAGTTTTCTGTAATCTAGAGGCATTAAAAACTCTGATGCACATTTCAGTAAAGTAAGGGTATCTTTTTTGAACATGGTGCAGGACTCTTTAAAGGGCCAAACCATCAGAAGAGCATTGCAAATACTTTATTGAATTTCCCCCTGTATACCTATACATACATTTATGTCATAAGTTTCTGGGCCTGGAGAGCTTTAAAATCAAATTAATTACACCTCAAAAGCACAACATCGGATTGTTACATTTTTAAATAAATTACAAGTAAACATGTATTAGTCATATAAGCCTTTAACATCATACACTCAGCTCTGCTTTGTTCCTTTTTGAAACAGACATGCTATAGTCAACATAATGATGGCTTACATTTATAGAAGCCTTTTCCTTCTCAGTTATTCTGTAACCTTTTTTTGTGCTGAAGATCAGACATTACAGCAACTTATTTCTCTCCAAGAGTGACATGTGTATTCTTTGGGTAAAGCTGACTGTTTTGAAAGATTAAAGAAACATCTGCATTAAACTAAAAGTTCTATTATGGATTTGTCCTTTTGCAGGCCAATAACAATAGCATTTCAGTTTGCAGTGAGGAAATAGCCTTTTATTTTACTCCTTTCTAAGAAATAAACCCAGGTGCTCAAACTTTAACAGGTGCAGAGTGTTATGTCTGAAAAAGAGCTAATTAATCTTCAGATAAAATGTAACGAGTTTATTTTTCAGAAATAACACAAACAGGATTATGGCTTTTTGGCAAGTAACATTAAATCCAGACAGTGTAAATAAACCAATGATCTCTGTGTGCAAAACTATTTTCTAGAAACTTCATTCATATTATGCGCACTACACCTCACTTAACAGATATGAACCTGGGTGATGATCCCGCTGCTTATTTTCTCCATGTGAACTACCTTCTCCACGACAGATATACTGTAAGAACTCCTTCTTCATCTACTAACTCAGTGTCTCTCAACTCCAGTCCTCAAGGTGCCCCAACAGCTCATGTTTTCAGGATTTCCCTCAGATGAAACAGCTGTGGTAATTAGTAAGGCAGTGAAACTGATCAAATCACCTGTGCAAAATAATGCAAAGCATGAAAACATGACCTGTTGGCACGCCTTGAGGACTGGAGTTGAGAAACATTGTACTAACTAATCGCGGTTAAGGCCTTAATCCCACCTTTGCGGAGACAGGAGCTCCTGCCTCCCACATTAAAACGATGGTTTGCTGATGTAGCGCCCTGGTGCTACATTAGCAGTTGTAGCAGTTGCCATCAGAGATGACCACTCCTGTCACCAGAGGCAAGTGAGAACCAGAGTAAGAGCTAAGGCTAGGTTCACACTATTGCGATGCGGGAACGCCGCGAATCCGCGGCGTTTTCCCGCATCGCTCACCTCCCGCCGGCAGTTCACACTGCCCTATGCGGACGGCTGGGGGTGTCAATGTTATGTTAATGACACCCCCAGATCCGTCGGCATATCGCAGTGCGATCTGCCGACTCGCACAGGAATCGGATCGCATGGTGTGAACCCCCATGCGATCCGATTCCGTTGCGGACCCAAAAAAGGGTCCTGTGCGAGTTTGCTGCGGGACAGCTGCGAGTTCAGCCATACTATCTGTATGGCTGAACTCGCAGTGCTACGGAGATCGGATGTGATTTGCTGTGCGAATCACATCCGGTTCTCCCCCCGCAGCGGTGTGAACCCAGCCTAAAGGGGACACTGTTGCCAGCAAGGAACAATCTCTCCTGTTATCAGAGGCCAGGTTCTGTGGAGACTGAAGAAGTACCAGAGCAGCCTTTTTCATTAGCCAGGGATGGTGAAGAAGTTGGGAAAGCAGAGTCAAGCTAGGGACCCAGCGAAACAGTGTGGGTGACACTTGGAAGCCACAGCGGGATAGTTAGGAAGGAGCTCAAGGGATCCAGTGGCGGCTGTTATCTGAAAAGTCTAGTGAGAGATTGGGAGCTCAGTGAGAGGATCTACAATGGAATACTGTGAGTTGTGATCTGTATTGAAGTTGAAGTTACGAGATCGGTTGCTATAGGAAACAGCGGTCTACAGATACAGTTTGCAGAAATTCAGCTTAAAGGCCCTTAACCTGTATAGCTGTTCTTCTATTTCTAGTTTTGTCTCAGAATCTGCCAAGTATTTTGCATCTGCCTAAGGGTGTTCAGGCCCTAAGCCTCTCTCCCCAGTTCTGTTAAAAGACAATAAATCTTTTTTTGCATTCCCAAAGTGTCTAGCACCCAGCTTACTCTATCTACACCATACCCACTATGCCTAGTAACCCACACTGTGAAGATGGATGTCAGCTCTACTTGACTCTGGAGGAAACCATTAGGCCCCTAGGGGTCAGGCCATGGCTACACTAACATTGCAGAAATCAAAAACATGCAAGACTTAAGTGTAGCTTTTTAGAAGGAGAAAATTATGCTCATATGGTTTTACTGGCCAGATTTGGTTTATCAGGGATATAAGACACTGACTTTGGATGAGGGGGAAAACCATATTATTTGAACTGGGTGGACGGATATTGGGCCTTATACTCCTCTCTACACATGATCTCCTTGCCAACCACTGCCTCCACCTTCTCTCTCTCTCTCTCTTCTCCTTGTTATTACCCCACCTTCACCTTCTCTCATTTCATCTCTTCCTCTTCTAACCAGCTTTTGCCATGCTCTTACTCTGCCTTACTTACAGAACATATCCTGCCACGGAGACACTGAAAATGAATAAACAGACATGGATGTATGTTTGCGTCTATCCTCACATACAAATACAGTGCATCTGGAAAGTATTCACATCGCTTCATTTTTTCCACATTTTGTTATGTTACAGCCTTATTCCAAAATGAAATAAATTCATTATTTTCCTTAAAATTCTACAAACAATAACCCATAATGACAACGTGAAAGAAGTTTGTTTGAAATCTTTGGAAATTTATTAAAATAAAAAAAATCTCATATACATAAGTATTCACAGCCTTTGCTCAATACTTTGTTGACGCACCTTTGGCACCAATTACAGCCTCAAGTATTTTTGAGTATGATGCTACAAGCTTGGCACACCTATTTTTGGGCAGTTTCTCCCATTCATATTTGTAGGACCTCTCAAACTCCATGAGGTTGGATGGGGAGCGTCGGTGCACAGCCATTTTCAGATCTCTCCAGAGATGTTCAATCAGGTTCAAGTCTGGGCTCTGGCTGGGCCACCGAAGGACATTCACAGATTTGTCCCTTAGACACTCCTTTGTTATCTTGGCTGTGTGCTTAGAGTTGTTGTCCTGTTGGAAGATGAACCTTTGCCCCCGGTCTGAGGTCCTGAGCACTCTGGAGTATGTTTTCATCAAGGATGTCTCTGTTCATTGCTGCATTCATCTTTCCCTCAATCCTGATTAGTCTTCCAGTTCCCGCCGCTGAAAAACATCCCCACAGCATGATGTGGCCACCACCACACTTCACTGTAGGGACAGTATTGGCCAGGTGATGAACGGTGCCTGGTTTCCTCCAGAAAACAGAACAAGGTCGCACACACCGCTTCAGGCAAAAAATGGACATACCCGGTCCAAGATGCTAATCCCGGCACTTTACCATAGTTTCCTCCAGGCATGAGACTTGCCATTCAGGCCAAAGAGTTCAATATTTGTTTCATCAGACCAGAGAATTTTGTTTCTCATGGTCTGAGAGTCCTTCAGGTGCCTTTTGACAAACTCCAGGTGGGCTGGCATGTGCCTTTTACTAAGGAGTGGCTTCCTTCTTGCCACTCTACAAAACAGGCCTGATTTGTGGAGTGCTGCAGAGATGGTTGTTCTGGAAGGTTCTCCTCTCTCCACAGAGAAATGCTCTGTCAGAGTGACCATTGGGTTCTTGCTCACCCCCCTGACTAAGGTCCTTCTGCCCTGATCCCTCAGTTTGGCCGTGTGGCCCACTCTAGGAACAGTCCTGGTGGTTCCAAACTTCTTCCATTTATGGATGATGGAGGCCACTGTGCTCGTTGGGACCTTCAATGCTGCAGAAATGTTTTTGTACCCTTCCCCGCATCTGTGTTTCAGATGTCTACTGACAATTCCTTGGACTTCATGGCTTGGTTTGTGCTCTGACATGCATTAACTGTGGGACCTTATATAGAAAGGTATGTGCCTTTCCAAATCATATCCAGTCAACATGTCCAGTTAACCTACAGGTTAGCCTTAATATATCTTAATATCCCTGTATAGACTAAGGGAAATAGATCTACTACTTTTGATAAAAAGAGGAAAACATATTGCAAAATTGGACAACCTTTATGACTGTTGTTCCTTTTGGCTGTAATCTTATAAGTCAGAAAAAAATACCAGGCACTGACCTATCTTTTTTTCAACTGTAGATTAACCTCCCTGGCAGTATTCCCAAGTGTGGCTCGGGATTAATTTTCACTACCAAATGCGGTAACCCCGAGCTACATCTACAGCTTACTTACATTGTCCCCAAGATCCTGCAATGTCCCCACGCTGTATCCGCCTAATTTATCATTGTTCCAAGCTCTGTTCCCTGCGAGTGTTGCGACGCACGGGGCGGAGTACAGTGACAAATTCAAAAAAGTGAAAAATACATAACACACTGTAATCTGTAAGATTACATTACTGTATCAAATCATTCCACCTCCCTTTTGTCCCTAGTGCTTTGTCCAGTGCCCTGCCTGCAGTTTTATATTATATATACTGTTCTTTCTGCCTGGAAACTTGAGAATGTCCATGGCATCCAAAAAGCATCCTTCTACATCAAAAGTGATTTTTGACCAGATAGAAAACAGAGATAGTGAATTAGAGTCACTTGCAGAAGTGAACGATAGTGATTAGTGGGGAAATTCTTCATTAGACACTGAAAGTGACGACAGTAGTGATTCTGCGACTGAGCATATGTCAGTGTTTTTGATTTGATTACATTATTGAATAAACTTTATTGTTATTGTATTATTATTTGTTATACTTATTTATGTATTATAATTTATGATTTTTGTTTCAAACTTTATAATAACCCGGGATGCCTACTAGACTCCTGTTTGGAAAGATTTAAGTGTGTTATTACTAAGAATTACAGACCTACAATATAAAACACCAAATTTCCATGTAAAACAATGTATCACTTTGAGATTAAAAAATCTGACATAATCATACCGCCAGGGAGGTTAAGCAACACAGCTTCAATACCTGCCTCCAGCCTCTGAGTGGGTGATGAAGGAGTAGCAACACACTGGAGTTGATTTACTAAAACTGGAGAGTGCAAAATATGGTGCATCTGTGCATGGTAGCCAATCAGCTTTTAACTTTAGCTTGTTCAATTATGATTTCATAAAAAAAAAAAAAAAAACTGGAAGCTGATTGGTTTATATGCAGAGCATCACCAGATTTTTCACTCTGTAGCTTTAGGAAATAAAATCTACTGATAAAGTAAACCTTTCCTCCTGTCAATAAGCTCTAAGTGCACTGTGCAATGTAATAACGTCTTATTGACTTGAAGTGCTGCCCCCACTCTCGCAGTATGAATTTTGCTGCATATGGAACTATAAGAGGATAATAAAAAAAATGTCAAAATACATTTAAGAATGGTTGTAATATTTACATAACTGGTTTAATTGAGGTATGTTGTACATTGTATGACTACATTTTTGTTCCTTTAAGGAAACATTTGTATTCCCAGACACACAAAAAATAATGTCCCTTTCATGGAAGTATGACATTCTTACCTAGAAACCTTGATGAATTCAGTTATTGTAGAAGCTCACTAGTCAGATAAATTATGTTTTCTTGGTTGTGCCTTTTATAATATGACCTATCTTTGAACTATTAGCTTGGTGATAACAGATGTAGAATGACATGTTCAATTGAGAGATGTGGTCAAAAGTTGTGGCATACCAGCTGGATGAGGTGTTAACTCATTCCATCATTTAAGTAATTAGTGGTCAAGCAGCGGTTAGATGATGGTAGAGTAATGCACCCAGCATTCTATAAAATGCATGCAGCTCCTCAGCATATTTTAGTCTTGATTTTCAGACAACATTTATATAGCTTCTGTCGCCAGGTAGGAGGTCAAGCTTGCACAAATAGGCTGATTACATTTATGAGGGCATCTTTACTTAGTTATCTAATAAAGTACAGATGCAGAAGTACTGTAAATGCTTGGAATATTTGCTTCAGATCCCAACATGTTGATACATTTGAAAGTAAATAAAGTGGCCCTGTCCATTTAAGTTATTAACAGATACAACTCATTACATTAAAACTAGTAGAGGACTATTATTTACAACTCTATAGCAATAGTAAGCATTTAGTTGGAGATCTTTAACCACTTCATGCCAAATCACGTACCTGTAGATCATTTGGTTGAAGTGGTTATATCGGTGTAATGTCTGCAGCTGTACAGTTTTTTAGAGCTGGTGGTTGGCTCTCTTATGATAACAACCGATGCAGCTCATGAGCCGCCCGGCTGTTATCATAAGGAGCAGCCGCCGCCACCTGCCGCTCTGCCCAGATCTCCCGTCCCACCCGGAGACCCAAGCCACCATCTAACATGTCCACCGGCTGTGTGGAGACCCGAACAAAGAGATGGCTTCGATCGGGTCTCCGATGTAAAAACCCGGAAGTGATGTCACGCCACTTCTGGTTTACTCGTCTGCCAATGGCGCAGATTAAAAAAAAAAAGTATTCCAAAACAGATTTTGCCGTCTTGAATACTTTGAAGTTCAAAGGAGGAATTTGGGGTCTTTTAGACCCCCGATCCCTCCATAAAAAGTACCTGTCACTGCCTATTACTGTCACAAGGGATGTTTACATTCCTTGTGACAGCAATAAAAGTGATCAGTTTTTTTTTTTTTTTAAGGGACAGTGTTAAGTAAAAATAAATAAATAAAATAAATAAGAAAAAAATTATAATTTTGAATCGCCCCTCGTCACTGCGAGCTCACGCACCAGAGAAAATGCATATGTAAGTCAAGCCCGCAAAGTAAACGGTGTTCAAATCACACATGTGAGGTTTCGCCTCGATCGTTAGAGCAAGAGCAATAATACTAGTACAAGATCTTCTCTGTAACTCTAAACAGGTAACCATTAAAAATTGTAAACGTTGCCTTTGGAGATTTTTAAGTGCCATAATTTTTTCGCCATTCCACCAGTGCATGCAATTTTAAAGCGTAGCTTGTTAGGTATCTATTTACTCAGCGTAACATCATCTTCCAATATGCAAATAAAGTGGGCTAACTTCACTGTTTTCTTATTTTTATAATTAAAAAATTGTATTTTTCCCCAAAAATTGTGTTTAAAAAACCGCTGCACAAATACCGTGTGACATAGACTATTGCAACGACCGGCCTGTTTTTCTCTAGGGTCTTTGCTAAAAAATATATATCATTTTTTGGGGGTTCTAAGAAATTTTATAGCAAAAAATACTGATTTTAACTTGTAAGCAACAAGTGTCAGAAATAGACTTGGTCCAGAAATAGTTAAACCAGCTGTTGGTAGTGTCACTTTTTCTCACACCTAAAATATTAGTGCACCTTAAAGAGGAAGTAAACCCTGATGAGTTTACTTCCTCTTTTTTTCCCTGCAAAGGCAAAGCATAATGGACTACTATGCATCGCATAGTAGCCCATTATGTGTCACTTACCTGACACAGGAGCCAGCGAAGTCGCGCTGTCCCCTGTAGTCCGCCGCATCCATCTTGCTGGTGGCGTCTCGCAGCTCCGCCGCTGTCATTCGGCGAAGTCGCGATGACGTCACTCCCGCGCATGCGCACGGGAGTCGACAAATGCGACAGCTCCATTCTTGGAACTGCCGCGTTCAGTGCGCCTGCGCGCCGCTGTCTACGGCGCATGCGCCGTAGACAGCGGTGCCCGTTTTCAGGCAAATATCTCCTAAACCATATAGGTTTAGGAGATATTGCTTGGACCTACAGGTAAGCCTTAATCTAGGCTTACCTGTAGGTCAAAGTGGTTTGTAAGGGTTTACAACCACTTTAAGTATTTATCCTTTATTACTTATCCCTGCAGTATTCATAAGAAAAAAATCATTTGCAAAAGGTACAAATTTTGCTGACAATCCTGGGTGTTTTAGAAATGAGATAGCTAAACTAGCTGCAGTATGCTGCAAAGAGCATATTTTTCTTACCTTCAGCCCCCTATAGTGGCGGCTTGGAGCAGCTACAGGAAGAGAATTTGCAAACACACTGAACTTGGCATTGAGTATGTCCACTTTACAAAGTTAAAATTATTTTAACTTAGATTTGTGAATGAAATGAGGGTACATTTATAAACTATACCGAATCATGAACAAGAGTTTTGCTCACACATAAGTTAGCACAACTTAATCTCATTAGTCAAAATCTATTAAGTGAAAATTCCAAGACTGCAGAAGATACAATAGAGTAGAATCGGCCAGCAGCAGGGTAGTTTTAATGAGCAAGACTAGGCACAAATATACTAATGAACAAATCAAAGGCATATGTTTTACAAAAATAAAGATACTACCAATGATATGGCAGTGTAAAACCTGGCCAGCAGCAGGACATTTTCAATCACAGATAACAGGCCTAACCTTTAGTTTTGCTATAGGAATAAGGGAGTGTGGTGATGTGAATTACAGTATATATTGTGAGAAGGTTTAGATGTACACTGTTTTTGCTTTCTTTCTTTTTTTTTATTTTTATTATGCATCAGTTTGCTGTGAAAAAAATGCAACTCCAAAAACAGATGACCAGCAACAAAAGAATGCTGCACTTTGAGCACCCCAAACATAAAAAAAGGCCCTAAAAACATAAAATGATAACCACTAAACCCCATAAAGAAATTAAAACTCCAAAATAACACCTCAAATAAAAGTCCACTTCTTTAAAAGAAAACTTTTCAGCAAAAAAATAATGCCATGGACTTGCAGGTAAAAGTGATTCCTGCCTTCAAATCAACCACAAACTAAAATTAAAAGAAAAAATCCCAATAATAAGAAAAACATTTTGAAACGGCAGCAAAGTTGCTGCTTTTCCAAACAGGTAGATCTCAGAAATAAAGCACAGTTTCCTAATATACTTTAAATTCTCCTTCTTCCTACAGAATCTTTGTAGTACATTGACACGTGGCTGCTCTAAACACTAGCTGCTGATGGTGGTGGCCCTGGTGTCTCTAGGCTCCTGTAAAAAATAAAAAGTGCACAGCCTTACCTAATGCCTGTAATAATAAGACCTCCCATGGCACGCTACTCCCCGCCGGCCTCTCCTCTCTTCCCGTCCGTCACAGGTGATGTAATGTACAGTACAAGCACCTGGGGTGGACGGGAGGGAAGGAGGGGCCGGCAGGAGCAGTGCACCGTGAGAGGTCCTATTACAGCCACTGCCTGTGCTAGACTGTATGTGTTGCAGTCTTGCAGAGCTTCTTATGGGCCACCCCCCACCCAATGGCCCCAGGCCCTTGGGCAGCGCCCGAGTGCCCGATGGGTCAGTTTGCCCCTGCTCAATGAACAGTCCGCATTCACTGAAAGTTAATGCATTGCAAAGTTTACAGTATGTGAACTTTCACTGAATGTGGACTGTTCAATGAGCTTGTTGCACAAATCACTTTATTACACTTTATTAATGATGTCTATGGCTATGCATATTTATAATTTATTTAATCCATATTGCGCACTATGTTTGATGCCTGGCACACATGCACAATTGCACATGATGATGACTTAAGCCATCGTCATGTGCGATTGTGCGTGTGTGCCAGGCATCAAACATAGTGCGCAATATGGATTAAATAAATTATAAATATGCATAGCCATAGACATCATTAATAAAGTGTAATAAAGTGATTTGTGCAACAACTGTTCACAAATCCCTTTATTACAGTTTATATATGATATCTATGGCTATTCATATCTATATAATTCACTAAGCATTATATTTTGCTGCTTGCTTCTAGTTGGTAGTTGGCCCCCATACATGAATATGATCACGATCAAGAAGTAGTACCTGGCTGCTATCCTTGGTGCTGCTGCTGGGGGTTCCCGGTCGGACCCTCATCCATTACTTCTCCTCATCACCTCATGTCACATTCCCTGCTCCTCCGTAGAGAAGATGATGATGGCCAGTCATCGGCTGTAATGGAGGCACCTGTCACTCCCCTCCCCAGGCAAAGAAGCAATTGCTGTTCTGGCACCGTGCTCTTGCAGGCTGGCCGCGGTGCTGGGAACTACACTGGTGTGGGAGGTGGCCGCGGGAGGATGGGTGAAGGTTTTTTCCATGCGGGGGTGGCTTTTTAATGCCCCCCCATGGCGCCCATGGCTGCCATACCCCAGATACGCCACTGGAGGGGGGGGGGAGTTCAGATGGGGGACTAGCTAAGGGGCATGAGGGAGAGAGCCTTTGGAAAGTACCTGTCAAGAGAGGGGGTGGGGAAAACCACCGTCTACCCTCTCCATCCATTTCCGCCACTTGAGAGGTGCCAGCTTTTAGCTTACTCTATCTCAGTTCAGGACTGACCAATGTTTTACTGAGAAATTTTGTTTAGCTACTACCTTGCATTAGATCTTGGTATCTTTGAGGCCGCGTACACACGGGCGGACTGTTCGCCCAACTTTGTTCGTCAAACAGTTTCGGCAAACAGTCCGCTCAAAATTAGCATGGACGGACATGGCCACACACGGCACTTTTTGAGCGGACTGTTTCAGCGAACTGTTTGCCAAACAGTTCGCTCAACTTTTGAAATGAACGGACTCGCCCACGTAAGGCGGAGGCAAATCCGCCCATTTCGAGCGCGTGTACAGGTAGGCGGGGCCCGCGAAGAAGACATCGCGGGCTCCGCCGCCTGGAATGGACTTAAAGGGGAACCCCAACGCCGAAAAAAATCGGCGTGGGGTCCCCCCAAAGTCCACAACAGACCCTTGTCCGAGCACGCTACCCGGCCGGCCAGGAAAGGGGGGCGAGCGAGCGCGCCCCCCCTCCTGAGCCGTACCAGGCCGCGTGCCCTCAACATGGGGGGGTGCCTTGGGGAAGGGGGGGCCGCGCGGCCCCCCACCCCAAAGCACCTTGCCCCCATGTTGATGAGGACAAGGGCCTCTTCCCGACAACCCTGGCCGTTGGTTGTCGGGGTCTGCAGGCGGGGGGCTTATCGGAATCCGGGAGCCCCCTTTAAGAAGGGGGCCCCCGGATACCGGCCCCCCACCCTATGTGAATGAGTATGGGGTACAATGTACCCCTACCCATTCACCTGTAAAATAAAAGTACCCAAAAAAAAAAACACAACACACGAGAAAAAATATTTTATTGCACAGCTCCGGGGGTCTTCCGTCTTCGGGGGTCTTCTCGCCGGACTCCTCCGCTATCTTCGTGTAGCTCTTTTGCTAGCGGAGAAGTCCGGCTTTCTTCCTCCCCGCCGCCGGCCTCTTCTCCTGACTTCGGGGGTCTTGTCCCCCTCTTCGGTTCTTCTGCCGGGCCACCGCGCCTTCTTGTAGCTCTTTTGCAGGCGGTGGCCCGGTCTTCTGTCGCCGCTGTCTTCCGTTCTTCTGTCGCCGCCTTCGGTTCTTCTGCCGGGCCACCGCGCCTTCTTGTAGCTCTTTTACAGGCGGTGGCCCGGTCTTCTGTCGCCGCTGTCGCTGTCGCCGTCGCCGCCTTCCGTTCTTCTTCTTCTTCTTGTTCTTCTTCTTCTTCTCCAGGAGATGTTGACACGTCGCTCTCTCCGGCCGGAATGCCAGAGCCGCGCTGTGCGGTCACTTATATAGTGACAATGGGGCGGTGTCACATGGTATATGTCACATGGGTTGGTCACATGGGTTGATGTCACATGGGGACTATGACATCGTAAGGGGGCGGGGTCACCATGTGACCAACCCATGTGACATATACCATGTGACCCCGCCCCATTGTCACTATATAAGTGACCGCACAGCGCGGCTCTGGCATTCCGGCCGGAGAGAGCGACGTGTCAACATCTCCTGGAGAAGAAGAAGAAGAACAAGAAGAAGAAGAAGAACGGAAGGCGGCGACGACGACAGCGACGGCGACAGCGACGGCGACAGCGACAGCGGCGACAGAAGACCGGGCCACCGCCTGTAAAAGAGCTACAAGAAGGCGCGGTGGCCCGGCAGAAGAACCGAAGGCGGCGACAGAAGAACGGAAGGCAGCGGCGACAGAAGACCGGGCCACCGCCTGCAAAAGAGCTACAAGAAGGCGCGGTGGCCCGGCAGAAGAACCGAAGAGGGGGACAAGACCCCCGAAGTCGGGAGAAGAGGCCGGCGGCGGGGAGGAAGAAAGCCGGACTCCTCCGCTAGCAAAAGAGCTACACGAAGATAGCGGAGGAGTCCGGCGAGAAGACCCCCGAAGACGGAAGACCCCCGGAGCTGTGCAATAAAATATTTTTTCCCTGTGTTGTGTTTTTTTTTGTACTTTATTTCACAGGTGAATGGGTAGGGGTACATTGTACCCCATACTCATTCACATAGGGTGGGGGGCCGGTATCCGGGGGCCCCCTTCTTAAAGGGGGCTCCCGGATTCCGATAAGCCCCCCGCCTGCAGACCCCGACAACCAACGGCCAGGGTTGTCGGGAAGAGGCCCTTGTCCTCATCAACATGGGGACAAGGTGCTTTGGGGTGGGGGGGCCGCGCGGCCCCCCCTTCCCCAAGGCACCCCCCATGTTGAGGGCACGCGGCCTGGTACGGCTCAGGAGGGGGGGCGCGCTCGCTCGCCCCCCTTTCCTGGCCGGCCGGGGAGCGTGCTCGGACAAGGGTCTGTTGTGGACTTTGGGGGAACCCCCACGCCAATTTTTTTCGGCGTTGGGGTTCCCCTTTAAGCCCATTCCAGGCGGCGGAGCCCGCGACGTCTCCGTCGCGGGCCCCGCCTACCTTCACACGCGCTCGAAATTAGCAGACTTCCCTCCGAGCGGGAACAGTTTGCTCATTTCGAAAGTAGCCTACACACGGGCGGACTGTTCGCTCAAACACAGTTTCAGCGGACAGTTTTTCGGAATTTCCGAAAGACTTTGTCCGTCAAACTGTCCGCTGAAACTGTCCGCTGAAAGCCCACACACGAGCGGACTGTCCGTCCAAACACTGTTCAGCGGACAAGGTTGGGCGAACAGTCCGCCCGTGTGTACGCGGCCTTAGACTTTTTGAAATTAAACCAGGCTTCCCATGTATTAGAGAAGCTAGAGATCCTGTCATTGGCAGTGTAGATCAGTTCCTCTACTGCTGATATGTGATTAATGCAGGCCACCCATTCTTTCATGGAGGGTGGTAATATGGATCTCCAGTGTACTGGAAGACACAGTCTAGCTGCATTGATCATATGGATCGCTACAGATTTATGGTATCGTTTCTTGGGTATTTTCGAGAGGTGGAGTAGTATAAAATACTTTTATTACTTATAAGAACAGAGCTCTTTAGGTCTCCTAAAATGAATAATTTAGCTATTCATACAAAGTATATAAACAAAGTAGCGACAAATGTGTTGCCACAGTGACAATCATGCTCCTTTGTTTTTGGTTTTTGAGAAAGCTCCAGTTTTTTTTTTTCAGCCTATCTCTTGTGCCATGCACTAACTCAGGGGTGGCCAACCAGACGAAGACCAAGAGCCACATTTTTTACCGAGTTACCGCAAAGAGCCACATCATACGCATGGGCACACATGAACATCACCCCATCCCTTCCTCATACACACATACTTTCACACACACACTGCACACACTGTTTTAACACTACAAAGATCACAGGCCAGTCATTTTCATCAAGTCAGTAATCTTCCTTTGAAAGTACATCCATGTGACAGAAGACAGCAGCTCATCTAATTTCCAAAATACAAATTGTCTTACAAACAGTGAACTGGTCAGGATAACAATAAACAGTTAATGGGTCTTCTAGCCTGAACTAGCAGTAAATTCTTCCAAAAAACATCACAGAAAGCATGCAGCACACACAGAGCTCTGGATAAATAAGTGAAAAGAAGCTGAAATGGTTAACAGCCAACCGTGTGTCACACTATCAACAGACAGAGAATGTGCTGAGCAGATCTTATCAGTGTTCAGGTGAAACAGTTATTAAAAAAAAAAAAAAAAGTACAGAGCAAGACAGAGGGAGGACAGATCAGTAACCTGCACACTTGTGGTCATACCTTTTTGTATCTCATCGGCTTCAGATACAGCGTGTTTCTCCTTCCTCTGCCCCCCTTCAGCCTCACTCCAGCGCCTATGTATTCAAATGTGGCGGGCTGGGGACACTACATGCTGATTGGCTGATGATGTGTGGGAGGAGCGGAGGAGTGCAGAGACTCGGGCTGCCTGTCACTAAACCAGCCCACTGAACCATCGGCCCAGTCCGAACGCAAAGCCGAATGAACCAGCCCGAACGCAAGAGCCGCAGGAAACCGATCAAAGAGCCGCATGCGGCTCGAGAGCCGCGGGTTGGCCACCCCTGCACTAAATGATCATTAAGCAGAAGAGATCATTTTAAATCCAGAAAGCTAATAATCAGCCAATGGATTGGTTGAAGCTGACTGCTTTGGTCTACTGATACTCAATAGTACCAAATTATTGCTATCTCATTATCCAATGCATCACATTAAAACTACTATCTGTGTTCTCGGATTTTCAAGATGTTTGCGTTAGGTAAGAAATATTATGATCTTTCAGATTTAGATATATACTTTACATATAGTGGCCAATCTAGACTCAACTAAGTGGACTGGCTGGAGTGATATTACAGAGGAAGATACAGTGTGCTAAAACTTCAAGCAATAATTGCTGGAATAAACACAGGGGTCTCCTTAACTAATACAAGAGAAACAGTCTTCTCTAAAGAAAAGAAAAACAAATGAGTCCAAAATAAGGAGTAAATAGAAAGTATATTAATCAAATCCAGCCAGAATAACATTTCCTAGAACAATCCAGAAGCTGCAGAGGGGGAAGTGAAGCAGTGTGGAGATGATGGATGATAATTACACATCTCCTGGTGTTTTATGAAGAGTAGAAACAGCGCCAGTCTGACCCATGGGACCCTCAAAAAGCAGATATAGTTGGCTAGAGATGACAGACACAACTGTCTAGCAAAGGTGTCTCAAACTCAGGAAAACGGACTAATCTTTTCTTAAAGTCATCTATACGTAAAACTAGTGACCTTGTCAAATACATAACAGTTGGTAAATAACAGGGCATGAACTTATTTAAATCACACCTAATATGAATTAGCATGTTTCGAGATGCTTTAAAGAAAATGTTTATTTTATTGTTGCCTTAATGCTGACATTTAATTTTATATTTTTGAACAATGATATAGCATTAAAATACTGAAAGACATAGGAGGGCTGTTGAAAATGCCAGCCCACATTCTATAGGATAAACTTAACATAATGATGCATTATCATGCTATATGAGTGTGATTGTCCATGGCCTGTTCAGACACACCCAGTGTAAAGCCTCGTACACACGATCGGATTGGATCGGATCGGTGATGACAGGCTGTCGGTGGAAAATGCGACCGTTTGTACACTCATCCGGACAATTGATGTCGGATTTTCCGCTGACAAATGTTGGATGGCATGCTTTAAAATTTTCCGTGGACAGATGTGTACACAAGTCCGTCAGACAAAAGTCAAATGTACAAACATGCATGCTCAGAAGAAAGGACAAGCCCGAAGCAGTCACATAGCCAAGTATTATTCTCCACAATTTTTTTATTGTGCATTAAAAAAAGAAAACAAATACAATTAGACATGCTATCTGCCAACAGAACGTAACCAAAAAGTGCATCCTATGCATCCAAATCTATAGAAAATATACAAAATCAAATCATTATTCAACCAAAAAATAAAATAAAAGCCTCATGCATGTGTCCTGCTTCTTAATATAAGGGGTCAACAATGCCAAGAGTTGGTGAAAGCAGGGGTTCATCACCCGGAGATAATTCTGAAAGTCATCCAGGTTATTCTCTTGGAGCTCCCACAGCAAAGTCATATGACATAATTGGTCATGATTAATAAAGCAACCAATTTTTAGTCCAAGAAATCCTCCTCCTCCTGTTCCTGGACTGGACTTGAGTCAAAGCAAAGCTACAAGGCCAATAATAAATAACACGTTATCTCCTCCAATTCCACAAAATGGTTGGTTGACGAACGGCCATTCAGAAACAAACTGAAAAACGCAAACTAAAAAGCACGAAATTAAAAGCGCGAAATGAAAAGTGCGAATCAACACTCACCAAACGTCTACTAACACGAAATTAGCAGAAGGAACCCAAAGGGTGGAGCTAAAGAGCTGAAAAACCATGTAGTACGTCACTACATTTGTGTTTGTTGGCCGACAATTCCTTGCCGTTTGTATGCAAGACAAGTTCCTGGCCAACGCCCTTCAGACAGAAGTCAGAGGTTTTGTCTGTGGAAAATCCAATCGTGTGTATGAGGCTTAAGCTGTAAAGGCCACCAGCACTTTTTTTTTTTAAATCAATATTGTAATGAGCTTTGTGTGCTTTTTAAATCACCAAGATAAATGGTATATAGATCAGGTGACAAATTATTTTCTGCATGGTAAAAAATGTGCACTAGGCAAGCAGAGCGGAAGTGGAAGCAAATACAAGCAAGAAATAGATACCCAGTCCCAGGAAATTTTTTTTTCAAATAGTGGTAGAGGAGGGAGGGTGGGAAGAGGAGGAGGATAAGCGGAACTTCTGGAACTTTTCAGGTAATGATGTGCTTTAAAGGAGAAGTCCAGCCGGAGCTTTTTAGGCTGTTCTTCTCCTCAGGAGTACAATTAGGTTTTGCACTCCTGTGACCCATTTTCAGCATAGAGCGGATTGTTCTCCGCTCTACGCTGACGACACTAGTCGAGGCAGCGTGTCATCCCGACTTCCCAAGTCTGGATCTGCCAGCTACCTTGATTGATGGCAGTCTCAAAGGCTCCCCGCCTCTCCACAGCTCATCACTCATGAGCATAGAGGAGGAGATCAGAAGCGATGCTGACTGACAGTCAGCATCGCTCTGCGCGGGGAGGAGTGAGAACCAAGCCACTGCCATAGTTCGGTGGCTCGGTTCTCATTGCAGAGATGCCGGGGGACATCTGCAGGATTGGTCTGATGCTCCATCCATCGCGGTAAGTATGATTAGCAAAAAAAAAAAATTACTTTTCTAGTCTTTTCTACCCTGTGATCTCTTTTACTGGTGTCAGAATCCGCTGAATGCTTTTGAACGTAATTTAGTATTAGAATAAAAAAGTTGCTGAAGCTGCTCATGTCATGTTTTTTATGTTTTGAGACCAAATGTCGTGACCACAGAATTTAATGACAGTCCGATTTATTGCCATGCATTTATATAGGCCTAAAGCCTAAGTAACAAAATTAAGTAAAAGAAAGGAGAAAAAAGGAAACATTAGGTACTCAAAATGTACAGTAGGTACTACTACATAATGAAAAAAATTCTCTTTTTGTTCTTTTTACTAGACGCATATTGCAGAAGTAAAAGGTGGAAATGTATTAGCCCATGTACACACGGTCGGAGAATCTGTCGGAATGAGTCTTATCGGACCACGTCGTCAGATAATCCGACTGTGTGTGGTATGCATCGGACTGATTCCGTCCGAATCTCCGTCCGACCCAATTTTCCAACATGTTGGAAATATTTCCCGACCAACTGGGCCGGACGGACCTAATCCGATCATGTGTAGAGCATTTTCATCGGACCAAGTGCCACGCATGCTCAGATCAAATTCCTACATCAAAGCTATTGGCTACTAGCCTGAATGTAGTCCCATCGTAACAAAATTACATCATCACGTTCTGAAAGATCGGATTTTTTGCCAACTTGGCCCGACCGTGTGTATGCAACAGTTTCGGACACAATCCGTCGGACTAAATCCGACGGGCAAAATCCGACGGATTTGGTTGGCAAAATCTCCGACCGTGTGTACGTGGGCTAACACTGCTTTCAACTTATGAAAAAGGTTACAACAATTTACAATTAGCATTTTTGTGCTGGCTATCTAACCCTAATGCTGGGGAGTTTTTGTATTTCTCATCTATTTTTAATTGCTCCAGTCATATGCATCTTTCCTCTGCTAGGTATGAATGGTTTTAATTAGCTGTCATCCTATTGTTTTACAGCAAACAATGCTTAACGGGCCCTTGAACGGGGCTTTAGATGCTTGGAAGCATGCCATCTATTTATTTGCAGTAATTCTAGACTTTAAATATTAATTATTGGGTGGGTGTCCCCAAGCAGTTAAAGCGGAGGTCCACCCTAAAGTGGACCTTCCGCTCATTGGAATCCCCCCCCCTCCGGCGCCACAATTGGCACCTTTCAGGGGGGAGGGGGGTGCAGGTACCTGTACAGTACAGGTATCTGCACCCACTTCCGGCATAGCTATCTGCGGAAAGGGGCGTAGATTACGCCCCTTTCCGAAAGTCCCCCGCTGCCTGCTGGGAAACACACGGATCCCAGAGGCAGCGGGACCATCCTTATTGCGCAGCGCGACTCGCGCATGCGCAGTAGGGAACCGGGAAATGAAGCCGAAAGGCTCCACTTCCTGATTCCCATACCCAAGATGGCGGCAGCAGCACCCGAGAGACGATCGAGAGATCGGCTTCGGGTGCCGACATCGCGGGCGCGCTGGGCGGGTAAGTGTTCTTATTTTAAAAGTCAGCAGCTGCAGTATTTGTAGCTGCTGGCTTTAAAAAAAATAAAAACGGCGGAATTCCCGGCGGACTCCCGCTTTAACCGCTTCAGCCCCAAAAGGTTTTACCCTCTTCATGACCAGGCCATTTTTTGTGATACTGCACTGCGTTGCTTTAACTGACAATTGCATGATTGTGTGACACTGTACCCAAATAAAGTTCCCTTTTTTCCCACAAATACAGCTTTCTTTTGGTGTTATTTGATCAACAAAAAAAACCTGACAATTCTGAAAAAAAAAATATATATATATAATTTTTACTTTTTGCTATAAAACATACCCAATAAAAAAAATGTAAAAAAAAAAATGTATTCCTCAATTTAGGCCAATATGTATTCTGCTACATATCTTTGGTAAAAAAAAAATCCCAATAACCATATATTGATTGGTTTGCACAAAAGTTATAGTATCTTCAAACTGTGGGATATATTTATGGAATTTTCTTTTCTTTTCTTTTTAATAGTAATGGCAGCAATCAGCGATTTTGACACCAATACAGTGATCAGTGTTAAAAAAATGCACTGTCACTGTATAAACCACACTGGCAGAAAAGGGGTTAACATCAGGGGAAATCAAAGGGTTAAACTTGTGCCTAAGGGGTGCTTTCTAACTGTGTGGGGGGTCAAAGGAAAACAGAGATCAGGGTTTCTTCTTAACAGAAACACACGATTTCCATTTAGGCTCGATTCACACTAATGCGTTTTTTGATGCATTTTGCACTTTGCAGAAATGCAGGGAATTTTTTTTAACATGAGTTCCTATGGAACATGTTCACATTAATGCATTTTTGTGCTTCTGTGTTTTTGCAAAGGGTCTGGGACTTTTTTTCACACAAAATGCAGCATTTTGCATGTAATAGCATTCAATAGACTGCATCCAAAACACAAGTACCGCATTTTACCGCGATTTTGCCGCGATTTTACAGTGATTTGCGTTTTTAATTATTTTTTTCTTTTTACACTGCATATAGCTGGTTGCTAAGCAGGGGGTCGGGAAGCTGGCCGTCGCATCCTTAACAACTGATGAGTCATCAGCTGTCAGCTGGCTTCCCACTCAATGTAAAAAAAAAAAAATGCCGGCTTAAAAAAAAAAACGTCCATACCAGGCCCTTGGGTCTAGGATGGATTCGGAGGGGACCCCCACACACCAAAATGTAAAAAAAAATGGTGTGGGGTTCCCCCAAAATCCATTCCAGACCCTTATCTGAGCATGCAGCCCGGCAGGTCAGGAAAGGAAGAGGGCGAGCTAGCACCCCCTCTCCTGAACCATACCAGGCCGCATGCCCTCAACATGGGGGGATGGGTGCTTTGGGGCAGGGGGGGCTCTGCTTCCCCACCCAAAGCACCTTGCCCCATCTAGATGGGGACAAGGGCCTCTTCCCAACAACCCTTGCTCAGTGGTTGTCGGTGTTCACGGGTGGGGGGCTTTAACAAGGGGGCCCCCAGATCCTGGCCTCCTTCCTATGTGAATGAGTATGAGGTACATTGTACCCTACCCATTCACTAAAAAAAAAGTAGTGTAGTGTTAAAAAATACAGTAGACAGTTTTTGACAAGTCTTTTATTAAAAATCTTCTTCTCCGCTTCTTGCTCCGGTCTTCTCCAGCACCTTCATCCTGCTGTTTTCTCCTTCTCCCCCTGCTTCTTCTTCCGCTTTTTTTCTGTCTTCTTTGTCCTGTGTTTTTCTTCCTCTGCTGCCACTCCTGCCAACGACCCTCCTCCGATGCTGCGTTCTGCTGATCTGTCGGAGTCGATGTCCTGCATTTCTTAAAGAGGAAGTAAACCCTGATGGGTTTACTTCCTCTTTGATTCCCTGCAAAGGTAAAGCATAATGGACTACTATGCATCACATAGTAGTCCATTATGTGTCACTTATCTGACACAGGAGCCAGCGAAGTCACCGATGTCTCCTTGTGTACGGAGCCTCCATCTTCTCAGTGGGTCTCGCTGCTCCGGCGCTGTCATTCGACGAAGCCGCGATGACGTCACTCCTGCGCATGCGCATGGGAGCCGCCACTCGCGGCATATCACCGCTGACAGCGGTGTGCTCGGTGCGCCTGCGCGCCGCTGTCTACGGCGCATGTGCCGTAGACAGCAGTACCTGTGTTTTGGCAAATATCTCCTAAACCATGTAGGTTTAGGAGATATTTCTTGGACCTACAGGTAAGCCTTAATCTAGGCTTACCTGTAGGTCAAAGTGGTTTGTAAGGGTTTACAACCACTTTAAATAAAGATGGTAATTGGATTATGTCATCTGGAGGCCATGCCCCCTTGTGACCTCACAGACCCATCATGCCCCGGGCAGTGACGTCACTTAACACATAACACCTCACTACTTTTTGTTTAGTGAATGGGTAGGGGTACAATGTACACCATACTCATTCACATGGGGGGCTGGGATCTGGGGACCCCGTTGTTAAAGGGGGCTTCCAGATTCTGATAAGCCCCCGCCCGCAGACCCTGACAACCACCAGGCAAGGGTTGTCAAGAAGAGGCCCTTGTCCCCAACAACATGGGGGTAAGGTGCTTTGGGGTGGGGGGCGGAGAGCCCCCCCTGCCCCAAAGCACCCATCCCCCATGTTGAGGGCATGCAGCCTGGTATGGTTCAGGAGGGGAGCGCTCGCCCCTTCCCTGACCTGCTGGGCTGCATGCTCAGATTAGGGTCTGGTATGGATTTTGGGGGGACCCCACATTTATTTTTTCATGATTTTTTTTGCCGCCATTTTTTTTTACATAGAGCAGGAAGCCAGCTGACAGCTGATGACTCTTTGGTTGTTAAGGACGCGGCGCCAGCTTCCCGGCCCCCTCCTTAGCAACCAGCTATATGCAGTGTAAAAAAAAGAAATGAAAAAAAACGCAAAATGCAAGTTGCAGCAAAATCACGGTTAAAAGTGCGATACTTGCATTTTCGATGCAGGTCCATTGAATTCTATTACATGCAAAATGCTGCATTTTGCAGGAAAAAAAGTCCCTGACTCTTTCCAAAAACACAGAGGCACAAAAATGCATTGATGTGAACATGTACCATATGAATCCATGTAAAAAAAAATCCCTGCATTTCTGAAAAATGCAAAATGCATCAAAAAATGCATTAGTGTGAATCAAGCCTTACCCCTCTGGCAGAACGGTGTTCTGCCTTGGTGACACCGGAAGATCTCAGTTCTGCCTCTCCTCAGAACATTCAGCGACTCCTGGCAGACCTTGGCTCCCATTGTGTCCAATCACGTACAGGTTCGTGATTTTGCGCAGGAGGGCCGCTCTACCGCAATATGTCTGCATGTGGCGGCCCATAAGTGGTTAAAATATAACTAAAGGCAACACTTTTATTTTTACATTTTGGATAGAGTGGAGAGGGATTAGAACCCCTGTCAGTTTTTATTGTTATATGTGCCCCTGTTAGGGAGATTCACCCTCTCTATTTTTCCTGTATATTATTATCATTGAAAGTGAAAGTAAAAGAAAATCACACATTTGGGTTATCCCAGAAAAGTAAGAGAGGGAAAATCTTCCAATGGGGGCACTAGTTCTGGTGATCTGGGGGTCCTCAAGATATTCCCTTCATTTGCAGAGATTTCCTCTAACTTACTGTTTGGTTATGGGACAGAAAGTGAAGAGAAATCTCTGTAATGGGACACAAATGGTGAGGTATAACCTCCCTTGCTCAATCCAAAATTAGAAAATAAAATGTTGCCTATAGTTCTACTTTAACCGCTTGTCGACTGCTGCATGACAATGCACGTTGGCAGAATGGCACGGCTGCGCAAATGGGTGTACCCATACGTCCCTCCATCATCGCAGGCTAGCGGGCGAGTGCACATAGCCGGCGGCGCCCGATCGTGACACGAAGAGGCAGAATGGGGAGATGCCTATGTAAACAAGGCATGTCCCTGTTCCGCCAAGTGATGTGACAGGGATCTACTGCTCACAGTGATCTCTGTCATGTTCTAGTGAGCTCACCCCCCCTACAGTTAGGACACACCTAGGGAACACACTTAACCCCTTGATTGCCCCCTAGTGTTTAACGCTTCTTCTTGGTGACAGCTGTTATATAGCTGAGGACGGATCCACTTGGTGATGTAAATGGGCCCCCTGCCTTCCTCTGACATCATGTGGCATCAGAGGGGGTGGGGTCACCCGTTTACGTCATCGAGTGGCCACACCCTCAGCTATAAAATACTCTATCCACATGCTAAAATAGTGAAGTGTGTAAGAATATTGCACAGAGCAGTCCCTTATCTCCTCTTCTGGTGTCCCCTGGAAGCGCTGTCCGCTCCTCCTATTCTCTGAGCGCCCTCATAGCAAGCCCTGTGCTATAGGGGCACCTGTACACTCCTGACCCAGACTATGTGTGTCCATAGACATACACAGCATGGCTCAGCAATGTCCCCTGCTCCCTCCTGTCAGGGTTTGACTGACAGCAGTAGGAGTCAATGGCTCCCACTCCTCTCAGTGTGTTCCTG
Source organism: Lithobates pipiens (assembly GCF_037356315.1). Lineage (NCBI taxonomy): Eukaryota > Metazoa > Chordata > Amphibia > Anura > Ranidae > Lithobates > Lithobates pipiens. The sequence goes on from NW_027507787.1 coordinate 20,211,711, forward strand.
AGAGCAGGAAGAGAACCCAGTGCTGGTGCAGAGGGGCACAGCACTGGACTGAGAGAGGACTCAGGTAAGTATTTATGGAGTGGGAGAAAGTACAGCTAGTGGAAGTTTTTTTTTTTTATCTTAATGCAGGTAATGCATTAAGAGAAAAAAAACTTTTGACTTTAAAACCACTTTAAGGCCTTTTGCATACAGGCGAAAAAAAGGAAGTTGTGTAGTTTTTTTTTTTGTTTTCTTTTAAACATCTGAGCACAAGTGTGTTGTTGCCTAGTAGACATTGCACACATCTGAGTAACGATCCCTAATGCAGCAATATATTCAGAGCCTTAAAAAAATAATACATTTCAGTGCAGTTAGTTAGGTGCATAACACATTTATATACGAGCATATACCATACATATAACACTGGCAGTTAGATGAGGATGAAGAACAATTGTATGTAACTATGCATTAGGGTTGCCACCTTTTCTTCAAGTCAAACCCGTACACTTTAGCGGTGCACAGCAATCTTTTTTTATAGTATGAACTATACATATATTTTGCAATTAAACAACATTTCTAATCAAATTATGTTAATCATAAGAGTCCCCCTTTACATCAGTGTCCACAGAGTTGCCCTTTTACTTCTGAACTCGCAGGAGTTCTTACACTGTAAGGGAGGGACTCTGCAGACTCTGATGTAAGGGAGAACTCTGGGGACTCTAACATAAGGGATGCTCTGGGAACCTTGATCTAAGGGTGGAATATTGGGAACTCTGATGTACGGAGATGACTCTGATGTAAGGAGGAACCCTGATTTACCTTAGTGTACTCAGGCAGGAGAGTGAAGGGGGTAGACTTCAGTCACAGACAGGGATGGATGGTGAGCTCAATCACCCCTTGGCAGTCGACACATCTCATCCAGATGTAGCTGAGGCTGCTGGAGTGTGGGTAGACACAGAGGGGTGGGGGTGGGAGGAAGAGGACCAGATCAAGCCTTTTCTCCTCTCCCTTCTGTGTGGGGGGAGGGGTAATTGTTAGTGCTGACTTTGAGCAGTGTGAAAGCGGGAGTAACAGACACTCTCTGTTTACACAACTGCAACCCCATAGTCTGGTCTGAATACTGTGTCCGAGTTTCAGGTGGTCTGAAACCAGAACGTATGATTCCAAACCTGAACTGTCCGGGTGAATCCCGGACAGGCGGCAACCCTACTATGCATGCTTACATGCCTGTATGCATTATGGGGTTAATCACTACTAAGGACCCACAGGGGAGAGTCCTTTCTAAATATGAGTGTACCACGGGGGGGGGTTGGCCAACCTCCTAAAGTGAAATTTACTGACACGACACCTAAATGTACCAACAGAGCCAATATTTACTGGCATGACTACTCAAAAAAAAAGGAAAACTTTTTAATCAGAGTATAGATTCAAGTCAGTTAAACTCCTGGGATATTGATTTGGTCAGTTAAGTAGCAGAGGGGATTATTAATCAGTTCCAGCTGCTTTAGTGTTAATTAAATTAAGAACAGGTGCACTAGATGGTCAACAATGAGACGACCTCCAAAAAGGAATGGTTTTACAGGTGGAGGCCACTGACATTTTTTTCCCCTTCTCATCTTTTCTGTTTTTCACTAGTTTTAGCTAGGGTCAGTGTCACTACTGGTAGGAGATGAAGCGATACCTGGACTCTATAGAGGTTGCACAGGCAGTCCAACTCCTCCAGTATGGCACATCAATACGTGCCAATTCCAGAAGGTTTGCTCTGTCTCCAAGCACAGTCTCAAGAGCATGAAGGAGATTCCAGGAGACAGGCAGTTATTCTAGGAGACCTGGACAGGGCCGTAGAAGGTCCTTAACCCATCATCAGGACCAGTATCTGCTCCTTTGTGCAAGGAGCAACAGGGTGAGCACTGCCAGAGCCCTACAAAATAACCTCCAGCGGGCCACTGATGTGAATGTCTCTGACCAAACAATCAGAAACAGAGTTTATGAGGGTGACCTGAGGGCCCAATGTCCTCTAGTGGGCCCTATACTCACTGCCCAGCACCATGGTGCTCAATTGGCATTTGCCACTGGCACCCTGTGCTTCTTACAGATGAGAGCAGGTTTAGCCTGAGAACATGTTACAGACATGAAAGGGTCTGGAGAAGCCATGGAGAATGTTTTGCTGCCTGTAACATCGTTCAGCATGACCGGTTTGGTGGTGGGTCAGTGATGGTCTGGGGAGGCATATCCATGGAGGGATGCACAGACCTCTACAGGCTAGACCTTACTGCTATTAGGTATGGGGATGAAATCCTTGAACCCATTGTTAGACCCTACGCTGGTGCAGTGGGTCCTGGGTTCCTCCTGGTGCACGACAATGCCCGGCCTTATGTGGCAAGAGTATGCAGCTAGTTCCTGGAGGATGAAGGAATTGATACCATTGAATGACCCCCACGCTCGCCTGACCTAAATCCAATAGAACACCTATGGGACATTATGTTTTGGTCCATCCGACGCCACCAGGCTGCACCTCAGTTTGTTCAGGAGCTCAGTGATGCTCTGGTCCAGATCTGGGAGGAAATACCCCAGGACGCCATCCGTTGTCTCATTAGGAGCATGCATACAAGCACGTGGGGGCCATACAAACTACTGAGTACCATTTTGAAATTTCAGAAAAATGGACTAGCCTGCTGCATAATTTTTTTCACTTTGATTTTTGGGGTATCTTTGACTTTAGCCCTCTGTAGGTTGATTATTTTCATTTCCATCAATGTGGCATCCTTTAGTTCCTAACACATGTGTGACGTCATCATGTTTTTGCAAGCGGCGCTCACCATACAGGGGAGTTCTTTTGGCGCCTTTTCCTGGGCAGCTTTCTACCTGGGCTATGGCATCTCCTCCCTCTTTCTGTGAATGTCTAGTGTGAGGCTGGGAGGCGCCTGTGATTATGCTGTTGGCATATATATATATCACATCTAGCTGGAAATCACATCTCGGCCAGCTACCCTTCACACTGTTCTGCGATGCCCTGTACTTCATTTTGGAACACAAACATTTAGGTTGGGCTCTGGTAATTATTATTTTCTTTAGATTTTGTCACTTTTGGGCAATTTCACTTTTGGCATTGCAACAATTTTCTTATTCCTCACACCCATGCCACTCACTTGTTTGGTCTTTTTGTATAGTTTTAATTGGTATATTAGTATTTATTATTCAACTGACTGTTATGTCCTAGTGTATTGTGGGTCTCTTTGGTTCTTTTATGAATCTATATTCACTCTGTATATGTCACCAGGCAATTGCCACATATATATATATTTTACCTTTTTCCTTGATTATGTTAGTAGCAGATGACATTTTGGACAAAGTGTCATTCGATTGTAAATTTAGTTTTTGCCTCAGGACGGTAATGGGGTTCTGAGGGTTAATTATGTAGGTGAACTTTGACATCAGTTTGGCTGGGCTGTGTTAGAGTTCTGCTTGGTCATGTGTACAGTGAGGTGCACATGACAGGCCAGAACCAGGCCTGATTGGACGTTTTGGGTATCAACTTCCTCGGAACCAATCAGTGGGTGTGTCGGGCCCCGCTGAGGAGTCTGGGGAGGGGTACTTAAGATGTTGAGGTCACGTGTTATGGGTGGTTCGTTGGTGAGGCCATAGTGGTCTGTTCCTGATTCTGGACCAGGGTAGCCCTGCGAGGGGTCCCGGTCACGAGAGCGTTCGACGCTCCGCAACATGCTTCAGTTGGTTAACCCCAATAGACCCGCCTGGTCTGGGGTAGGGATCCGTCTGTTCCAGAGTCTCAGAACCAGCTGGTCCAAGGCACAGTAACTGAGGGAGGATTCAAGGTGTCCGGGTGTGCTCTCGGCTTGGAGGGGCACCACAGCTCGGGAAAGTGACCATGGGGAGGACTCTTCGGAGGAGGGCCAACAAGCTGGCATCCTGAGAAGTGCCTGTTTACTGAGTTGGGAAGGACATTGACAAATCCACGCTTTTTCCAGTACTATCAAGGAGACAGAGAATGTTCCAGGTACTGAGGAAAAGGTTCCTGTTCACTTTCAGTCACAACTTGTTCAAGGTCAGAGATTTTACAAGTTCTGAATCAAAGTGCTGACTGCCATAATCTCTGGCTAGAGATTTGTTCAGCCTTGAAGCGCCCAGCTGCGAGTGGCTACTCTCTGGGTGGTACTAGAGACTGTGATATGTCTGCAGTTCAAGGTGCCTGAGTTCTTAACCCTTGCCCTCTTTTTCCATACGAGACTGTGTTGTTGGATGTTACCCCTGCAAATGAAAACCTTTCAAAAGGACTTTATTGGTGTCAGCGTCCAAAATTGTTGGGTATCAACCCTGGGAAACCCTAGATGTGGAAGAACAAGCCAAGCGGAGGTAACCGGTAAGCCCAAAAAGTTAAGGCCACCCTGCAAATGGTTATGGCCTCTACATGTTTAAACAAAACATTTTTGCAAACCCCTTCTGGGATTGATGACAACACTATCACTGACCATTTAATGGAGATCCTACCCTTTGTGATGTCATCCCCTATGTGCCTTGGAGTCCATAGGCAGTCCCTGTTGCAGGCATCTCCATTTGGCCCTATATCGATAACACTATGGGGGTTATTTACAAAAGGCAAAGTGCACTTGAAATTGCACTGAAAGTGCACTTGGAAGTGCAGTCGCTGTAAATCTGAGGGGGACGTGCAAGGAAAATAAAAAACAGCATTTTAGCTTGCACATGATTGAATGATAAAATCAGCAGAGCTTCCCCTCATTTCAGATCTACCCCTCAGATTTACAGTGACTGCACTTCCAAGTGCATTTTGCACTTGTAGTTTGCACTTGTAGTGCAAAGTGCATTTGCCTTTCGTAAATAACCCCCTCCAGTGCCAGCCCAGGAGATGGGACTTCCTATTAGAGAGGCCACTGAGTAAACAGGAGATTCTCGCTGTATGTAATCTGATGGCACTCGTCCCGCCCCCCTCCCTCGTTCCCTCCTAGGCAGCCCCAATTGCAATATCGGCGTATAACATGCACACAATATTTGCACCTGATTTTCAGGGTGAAAAAGTGCATCCGTGTTATACACCAATAAATACAGTATATATATATATATATATATATATATATATACACACACACATACATATCAGCTCTTGACCTTTATCCATATGTCCTAAAGTGTTATGATCTCATTTTAACAGTCATGTAATGTTCTATTATATGTACAATGATGGTAAATTATGATTTTTTTACATTGTTTGGATTAGGATGCTCAATAAAAGTAGCTCCTAATATATTTATATGTATTAGCATGAGTTTACTTCTATATACATATATTGGATATTTGTGTGCTCCTACACAATAGCAATATCTTTTTTTTGTTTGCATCTCATTCAAAGCCCCAACTGTTCCTTTTCCACAAAATAGGGATGGAAGCACCAGGCCTTATAGGCTACATGCTTCATTTAACCACTTGACCTCTGGGCACTTAAACCCCTTTCCTAACCAGACCAATTTTGAGCTTTCGATGCTCTCACACTTTGAATGACAATTACTCAGTCATGAACACTGTACCCAAATGAATTTTTTGTCCTTTTTTCACACAAATAGAGCTTTATTTTGGTGGTATTTAATCACCGCTGTTTTATTTTTTATTTTTTGCGCTATAAATCAAAAAAGACTGACAATTTTGTTAAAAGAAAAACATTCTTTGTTTCTGTTAAAATTTATTGCAGAGTATTGATGAGTATTGCCAGAGATTTGCGAGTATTGACAGAGTGCTGGCAAGTATTGGCAGAGTATTGGCATTGTTGCAGAGTATGGACAGAATATTGCAGAGTATGGGCAGTGCTGTGGACACTACAGATCCAGCCCACAGCGCTGCTGCAAACAATCTCTCCCCCTCTCCCTTCGCACTGTACAGATCGAGGGGAGGGAGGAACCGGTTTGTTTACAAGTGATCGCTTTGTCATTTGACGGAGAGATCACGTGGTAAACAGCCTCTACCAGCGGGAATTTACCATGATCCATGATGCGCCGGATCTCCCGGACCTGGCCGTCATGGATATTTCCGGGAGCGCGCCCCAGGGGGCCCTCCCAGAATAAGCCGACCGCGCTGTATCCGTCTTTCGGCTATGGCTCGGTTTGCAACTGGTTATTAAAGTGCCACAACTTTCCTTTATTTCTACCTAACACATTACCCAGTCCATATCAGTATAAATTTTCAGCATGATATTTTTTCCCATTGAGATCTGATGTGTTTTCAACGTGTTCTTTTAATTTTTTGGAGCAGTATATACTGACAGACACATTTTTACTGACAGTTCAAAAAAGGTAGCCAAAATGACTGTGCAAATATCATTATTTAAGCTACAAACATGTAGCTAGTGTTAATAACAAAAAAAAAAACAAAAACATATTTCTACTTTTACATGAAGAACTTTTACATTATTATAACCCAGCATAGAGTTCCCCCTTACATAAGAGTCTGCAGGGTTCACCTTTACAGTGCAAGGGGGATGCTCTGCAGGCTTTGATGTAAAAGGGAATACTGTGGACTCTGATGTAAAGGAGACTCTGAAATAAGGGAGAATGCTGCAGGCTCTGGTGTAAAGGGAAACTCTGGTTACCAGAGCCCCCACCCTTACACAAGAGTCCACAGAGCCCCCCTTTACATTACAGTCCACAGAGTTCTCTCTTACATCAGACTCCAGAATTCCCCTTTACAACACAGTCCACAAAGTTCTCCCTTACATCAAAGTCCACAGAGTTTCCCTTTACATCAGAGTCCACAGGGTTCCCCCTTAGAGTGTAAGGGGGAACTCTGTGGACTCTAATGTAAAGGGAAACACTGTGGACCCTTATGTAAAAGGGAACACTGCAGACCATGCTGTATAGGAGAACTCTGATGTAAGGGGGTCTCTGGTCATCAGAGCCCCTCTTACACAAGAGTTCACAGAGTTATCCCTTACATCAGAGTCTGCCTTATTCCCCTTTACAGTGCAAGGGGGAACTGTGTGGACCCTGATGTAAAGGGGAATGCTGCAGCCCATGATGTTAGGGGGAATGCTGTGGACTCTGGTATAAAGGAGAACTCAGATGTAAGGTAGTCTCTGGAGACAAGAGCTCCCCTTACATCAGAGTCCACAGCGTTCTTCTTTAATTAGAGTTCCCCTTTACATCAGATACAGCAGAGTTCCCCCTTACCCTTGCACGGTAAGGGGGAATCCTGCAGACTCTGATGTAAAAAGGAACTCTGAAGACACTGATTTAAGGGGGAATGCCGCCAGGAACACCGATGTGGGGGGGATTCTGCTGACCACAGGCCACCTTCCACAGAGTGAATACACTAAAGTATTGGGGTTACTGATATAAGGGGGAACCTTTATATCGGTGTGCCCTTACCTGTATTCACTCTGACTGAGTTCCCCCTTACATTACTGACTCTCCCCACAGACTTTGTGTGGCCTGGCCGGAGCTGTCAGTGACCTGCCTCCTCTGTAAGGCTGCTCAGGTGCAGGGCCGTGGGAGCACTGAGGGCAGGCTCAGTCATACCACAGTCCACCTCTGCTTCTTGATCCTCCATCAAGACTTCTCTCGCTTCACAGTGCTCCAGCTTCTGCCACTGGGGGCAAGCTCAGTCAGACCCAGTCTGGGTCCTCCTCTGCGTCTTGATCCTTCTTTCTGGACTCCAGCCCTCCCCCATTCTGGTGCTCCAGCTCCTGGCTCCCCCTCCTACAACCCATAAAAGTTGCCAAGTGGCACCATAATGTTGACGCACACCTGGTCGCCTGAGCCCTGCCTTAGCCTATCGAACCTGCCAGAGCCTGGAGCATGCATACTTCCAAAGCCAGCCCGTGGCCATATTTTTTACATCCATAATAGACATTTATGGGCAGTGCAAAAATCAGCCAATTTTTACAAACTATCCATAAATTCATGGACGATTGGCAACTCCGAGGAGGACACTACCGAATATGGGAGCACAATGGAGGTAAACGTCTAAGCATGGAGAAAAAAGGGGTTGCTACTGAACACGAGGACCATATTGGGTGATTTTACTGAGCAAAAAGGACACCATGGGATACCTTACCAAGCAAAGACATATGGAGCAATGACATCAGGGAATACTCACAGGGCACTATTACTAGGTCCTTTCTGTAACAGATAATCATTTACTGCATCCCCACTATGGTCAATTTTGAATGTTATGCCTACAATCACAAAGGATGGAAGGTCAGATTTGTTATTCAAGAATTCTGTCATGTAGAAGAGAGTTTAACATTCTACCAGAAGCACTACCATGATAACTGCCCGTTACCAGAGAATGCTTGCTAGGCTACCACAGTGTTACTAGAGAAGGTGACAGCACATGTGGCATAATAAAACTACATCTCCTACGTCCAGTGGAATAACCTCATCTTAAATCTACTACTAGCCACCATAAATAATTATAAGAAATAAGAACGTTTTAAGTCTATAATACTTGTTTTCATACCAAATTTCGCCATTAATGCCTGTGTACTCAGTTGTAATTGAATGTAATATCTAAAATGTAACTGTTTTCAGAGTTTTAAAACAGAGTGCACAGCGACAGTGCCATAAGAGATAAAACAATATAACCAGTTAAAATACTGTACAGCCAAAACTATCTAAAGATCCTGAAAATCAATATCACCCTCTACAGACCGATTTAGAGTATTACATATATCGCTTGCACCAAACATTCTTTTTTACTTAGTAGTTAAATGATACATTTAGCTGTAATTAAACATTAAAGTATTGGCTCCTAATGATTTTATATTTTTAAAGAGGAGGTCTAAAAAACATAGTACTGCATTGCCCTACAATTGCTAATCGTATTCAGAATTTGACTTTGATGATTATTATATATTATATTATATATGATTATAGAAGACATGGTTTACCAAATAGAATAAAAATAAAGATGGGCAGAACATATTACAAAATGAAAGGCTGTTCTATATTCTATCTATATATTAAATAAATTAACTATAAAACATTTTTAACATCTGAAAATAGGTTCATCAAACCAAGGAATGCTTCTACACCATACCATATATTAACATATATTTTCAAATAAATTAGGCAAATATCGATATCCCAACCGGTTCATGACCATAGGTCACTGATGTCTAGATGTCCAAGCCAGCATGCAAAGGTTAATCTAACAAAAAAATCGAACTAATTTGCATGCAAAATAGTTTTTATATATTTTTTTAACCTTACCCTTACTCACTATATTTATATTTATATCCAGCAATAAGCATGTAGTGTGTAGCGCTGGCTCCTGCTGAGCAGGCGCTATGTTTTTTTCTAAAGTTAAATTGCCTAAAACCACAGTTTCAGTGGGTTTCAGGACTATTCTCTAAATTTCTGGTTTCAGTACCAGTTAAGCTGGTTTGCACTGGGTTCTCCTTGGCTGCAGGTGTTGCTGTCACTACCGGCAAGAGTAGAAACGCAGTTTAGCTAGGTGTATTGCATGCCACTGTTCTCTCAGAACCAGCCCAGTGGGAGTATTCTCCTGCTGTGCATTCTGGGAGGTGGTATATAAGGTACCGACACCACATGGTTCGAGGTTCCATCTTTGATTTTCTGTCTGTTCTGGTGGTCCTCCTAGTGGAACCATGCATTCCGAGTTTCGGGGCCAGCTGGCCCGAGGCAACGCAACTGCAGGGACAGGCCTGAGTGGATTTCGGGGCCTATTGATCCAAGGGTGGTCCGGTGCCGTCTCATCTCAAGGAAGAGGCCCAGCAACTGAAGGACCCCAGGGGGGGACTCTTCAGGACAAGGCCGTGTGCAAGTCTGGCTTCTCTGAGGGAGCCTGGAGGCTTAGTTGAAGGACACAACCTGGATCCACACTCATACGGTATCACCGGATCGGCTGTGAGAACCTGGTACCGTATGATAGCTCTTTAAATTTATCTACGTCCCTCAGTAATGTTCAAGTGTACATTGCAAGTCTGTGGTAGAGACTTTGTCAAGCACCCTACCGGCTTCTAGGCCTAGTGACAGGAGGTCTATCCGGGGGTTGTAAAATCCAGTTGTGAATTGGTCTTTTTTCTCTGGATTTTCTATAAGGACTTCCTTAATTTTTTGCAGTCTAAAGTACCTGAACCTACTCCTAACCCTCTACCCTTTGTTGATAGACTCTGTTTCTGTTCCAAATAAATAACCCAAAAGGAGATTCAGTGTCAGTTTCCACATTCTTTGGGCCATCTACCACGGGAATCCCTAGATGGAGAAACAATCAAGGAGGTAACGGTAAGCCCAATAAAACCAGCAGCTCCTTCGGGGGTCAGTGCTACAAGTGCAAGGGCATGTCTGGCTAAATTTATTGGATGAATTATATTGTTTTGGTAAATCTGAAGTTAATATACATGATTGTAATGTATATGGTGCCCCTTGGGCTGGGTTGACATCTGTGTGGCGTGCCTGTTCACGTTAGTCGATGAGAGTTTTTATGCTTATTACTGTGCATTGCAGTAGGGCAGCCCATTCATTTGAATGGGCTGCCAACCACATCCAAATCACATGAACCAACTGCATGAACTTTTTTTTTTTAAATGCACAACCAACAATAATAAGTTATCATGCATTGCGGTGCGATACAACACACATATTGCTTTGTATTAGTTTTCATAGTGCAAATTATTCAGACTTTTTTTTTAGATGACATTGTAGATAAACACGAAAGTCTAAAGGTTGCATTTGCAGGCAGATAGCTTTTATGTTGGTCAGTGAAGTCTCCAGCTTGCATGTAATTACTATGTCAGACCTGAAATGCCCGTCACATGATTAGGAATCACTCTACTTGGACAGCGATGGCAGGTCTTGTGAGTGAGCAAGTACTGGCTGCTGTTTTTCTTCTTTTTTTTTTTTTCATAAGGGAGAATGTTTATTAACATATCCCCAGAACAGGGCATTACCCTGTAGAACAGTAATAAACAGATATTAAGCAGAAAGGGGCTGAATAACAAAGCTGATTAGCCTACCCATAAAGTTAGGCTTATTTAATAAGCCAGGTCAAATAATAATTCATTAAACCTAATACTATAACAGCCAAATGTTAATTATTTTAGTTGTGTAGCTTCACAATGACTGATTCTAATAGTAACTGTATCATTCTAAACCATATGATTGTGAGAGACAATAATATTCTAAGGCCCACAATTAAAAAAAAAAAAAAAAAATAACACTCCTGGCCTTATTCAACAATTCAAAGCCAATTTAAACCAATCTTTTATTTTATTATTTTTTTTTTTTTTTTAAGTTTTGGATCAAGTGTGGAGTTAATAAAGCCAAACTCCAGCCAAAAGATTTAGTTTTGCTTTGGACAGAGCAGAGGTTCAGCGTTTTACTCCTGTCTTTTGGTGCAATGATGAGGCTGCCCTTTCTTGTATAGTAATAAGCCACATACTTTCCCCCCAAACATCAGGAGATGTGCAATATTTCCTATACTTTTATATATACTATCATAATTGAAGCCACACTAAAACCAGTCAAACAAAAAAAAAAAAAAAAAAAACCCCAAGTAACGGATGTGGTCCTGGCAGAAGTGTGTTTCTTTGGCCTATATCATACAGGCTTCAGCTTGAATAAGGAGCAGTATGAACAGGAAGCTCTGACAAAGAATTTGCAGAGCTTTTAGCAAGCTTTTTTGAAGCTTTTAAAGTACCGTTCAGCTCCAGTTTGATTGCCTCTTTAAAGAGGAAGTAAACCCTGATGGGTTTACTTCCTCTTTGATTCCCGGCAAAGGTAAAGCATAATGGACTACTATGCATCGCATAGTAGTCCATTATGTGTCACTTACCTGACACAGGAGCCAGCGAAGTCACCGCCGTCCCCTGTAGTTCCGAGCGTCCATCTTCTTGGTGGGTCTCCGTGGGTCTCGCTGCTCCGGCGCTGTGATTCGCCGGAGCAGCGATGACGTCAGTCCCACGCATGCGCACGGGAGCCGACACTCGTGGCATATCGCCGTGATCTGCGGCTTACCCAGTGCGCCTGCGCGCCGCTGTCTTCAGGTAAATATCTCCTAAACCATATAGGTTTAGGAGATATTTCTTGGACCTACAGGTAAGCCTTAATCTAGGCTTACCTGTAGGTCAAAGTGGTTTGTAAGGGTTTACAACCACTTTAAGCAAGCTGCTAGCAGGCTTCAGTACTTATTGAAGCTATCTGAAAGCCTGCTGAAGCCTGCCAGCAGTTTGTTGAAAGTGGCAATCAATAAATACTGCCATTAGGATCAGTGTTCAACATTTACAAGCTGGAGCTGAAGGGCACTTTCAAAACTTCAACAAAGCTTGCTGAAATCTCTGCAAATGCTTTGGCAAAGCTTGCTGTTCAGACTGCTCTTATACAAGCTGAAGCTTGTGTGAAACAGACACGGGCTTCACGGGCTTTGCATGTCAAAAATTGTGTGTTTACAGAATCCAGAGATCCAGCTCTGCTTATAGGCCCTGACAGATTCATTTCAAAGCTACGTGTGGTATAGTCTTTATTGCATACCTTACCTTGGCACAATGTAAGTATGCATATGTCATAGCTAATGGGCACCTAGGGAAGCCTAAAGCAGAGCTCCACGCAAAAGGGGAAGCTCTGCTTGTCTGCCCCTCCCCACATTTGGCACCTTTTGGGGGGGTGGGGGTGGTACCTGGTTTTTCGACAGGCACCTGCTCCCACTTCTGGCTCAGTTAGCCATGACAAAGTGAGCCGGAAGTTCAGCCTCCCCTCTTCCTTCCACCCCCCCCCCACAGCTGGCTCATTTTCAAAGCTCAGCTCGATTCACAAATGTGCAGTGGGAAACTGGCTGTGAAGCTGAAAGGCTTCACTGCCAGTTTCCCTTAGCCAAGATGGCGGTGCCAGTGTAGTGTCATATTTTGCTCCACATTGTAGAATGCTCCGGAAGTGACGTTGCGGGAAATTTCGCACTGCGCATGCGTGATGCGTTCCAAACACTTGCGCCATGCGTTCCAGAAGATTTGCGACAATGCAGTTCAGTGAAACCGTCAGATAATGTCACGGAAGTGAGGGGAGGTAATCGTGACGTTAACTTTAGACAGAGCGGAGAGCAGCGAAGAGAGAGCGGGTAACCGTGGCTCAGGGGGGGGGGGATTACCTCCCCTCACTTCCGTGACATTATGTGATGGTTTCACTGGTCTGCAATTGTTGCAAATGCTTTGGAACGCATGACGCAAGTGTTTGGAACGCATCGCGCATGCGCAGTGCAAAATTTCTGGTCGCAACGTCACTTCCGCAGCATTCTACGATGGGGAGCAAAATATGACATTACACCAGCACCTGAGAGACAATGCAAGAATCAACTAGGGTGAGGACACTGTGGGATCCCTGTACAGGTAAGTGCCCTAATAGCAAAAGTCAGCAGCTACAGTTTTTTTTGGTGGGGCGGGGGCAGAACTTCTCTTTAAAGGGTAAGTTCACCTTTACAGAAAAATCTTTAAGGTGAACTTACACAGGACCTCCTTGCCCCCCCCATGGTTTAGCTGACTGGGACCGTGGAAATCTCACCTTCTGAGCCCTGGTATATCTGCGATCAGGAGTCCGGGGCTTAGACATCCCTCAGCTGAATATTCAAAACGTACCTCACCAGGAGGGGATGTTGTGGAGCATTCTAATTGGTTAGCAATGTCACATGGGCGGCGTGACTAATCAGCAGCCGCATAGCCCGTTCTGTCAGATATGAAGAAGATGCATGGATGCTGAGGGGATTTCCAAGCCCCAGACTCCTGAGGTGGAAAAATTGGGGTTCAGAACGGGAGATTTCCACAGTCCAGGTCAGCGGGAGGGGGGGGTGGGTGAAGAGGGGGTCCTGTGTAAGTTCACATTACAAATTTTTTAAATTTAAGATCACTGTTGGCACTACTACAGTGATTGCCCCAATCTTCTGGGTCCTGTGTTAGCGGCCTTCTTCTGCACACTGACCACAGGGTCACTCCTTCAGCACTGGCCCTTCATAGAACTCCTTATATGTTTCCAGTGAATATATGGTGTTCCCTGACTGGACAAGGTGGAGATTGTGAGACATCACTGCCCCTGTCCACCTAGTTCAGAGAACACATTCAAAATCCCTTCAGCTGCCAAAAAAAAAGAAAGGTATTTAAGAGTTGGCAGTGTCACCTCTAGACAGCAGCCACTGCTATGCTGCTCTCTGAAAAGGTTCCCACTAGATCGCTTTTCACAGGGTCAGCATGGGCTGTCGCTCCATGTGAACGGGCAGGGTATTCAGACTAAAGCCAAATTTTATGAAAATTCCCATTGTTTTAAGAAGACAATGGGGGTTATTTACGAAAAGGCAAATTCATTTTGCACTACAAGTGCAAACTACAAGTGCAAAATGCACTTGAAATTGTACTTGGATTTGCACTGAAAGTACACTTGGAAGTGCAGTCGCTGTAGATCCGAGTGGGACATGCAAGGAAAATAAAAAACAGCATTTTAGCTTGCACGTGGTTGGATAATAAACTCATCAGAGCTTCCCCTCATTTCAGATCTACCCCTCATGCCGCGTATACACGATCAGAATTCTCGTCGGAAAAAGCTCTGATGGTTTTCCCGACGGAATTCGGCTCAAGCTGTCTTGCCTACACACAGTCACACCAAATTCCAATCGTTTATAATGCGGTGACGTACAGCACGTATGACGTGACTAGAAAAAGGAAGTTCAATAGCCAGTAGCCAATAGCTTCTGTCTCGTAGTTGAATCTGAGCATGCATGATTTTTGGCGTGTCGGAATTGCATACACACGATCAAAATTACTGATAGAAAGTTTTTCCTTCGGGAAAATTGAGAACATGCTATCAATTTTTGGCTGGCGGGAATTCGGACAGCTAAATTCTGATGGAGCATACACACGGTCGCATTTTCCGATGAAAAGCTCTCATCTGTCTTTTTCTGGCCGGAATTCCGATCGTGTGTACGTGGCATTAGATTTACAGCGACTGCACTTCCAAGTGAACTTGCAGTGCAATTTCAAGTGCACTTTGCACTTGTAGTTTGCACTTGTAGTGCAAAGTGGATTTGCCGTTTGTAAATAACCCCCACTGTTGTACTTTAAAGCAGAACCCTGGTATGTAAAAAAAAAAAAGAAAGCTGCGTGCTGTGCCAGTATTTTTTCATTCATGATGGTCAGGTGTAACTGCTCTTTTACTACATACTATAGTTTATTTGGAATGAGGATCGTGTAATTTACAGTGCTTTCCTCCTTCCGCTCAGGCAGACAGCTGTCATATTTGTTATTTTTAGACTTCATTTTCAGCTATAATCCACAGCACTGTATTTTTCTGTTGGCTGGAAGTAGTTGCGGTTTGTTAAAAATATTATATTCTGCCTGCAGTAATTATTTCCAGAGTGTTTGATAACAATAATTTCATGCTTATGGATGCTGTACATGATTTTGAAACATAATAAGCCAAAGTAACAGCCTTTTTTTTTTTTTATGAAGTTATGATTGTTTTCCTTTTTTGAGCGCACAACGTAAAACTAATAGAATACTACAGCTATGACAACACATTTGTAAACTAACTTAAGACTACTAAGTGTAATATCTTACACTGATGTTTTACATCTTCATTTTACACATATATCCAAGCAGTAATATGGCTGGCAATTTATATACTTCCAGTGAAAGATCTTCTCTAGCAAAATATGATATTGCCTTACCACCATTTATACACTCCACTATTTTTTAAAATGTCTTAGTGCAGATTTTTTTTTGCAACAAAAATACATGGATAGTAGGTTATATGGTTTCCAGTGGCATAGTTCACATCAGTGTGGTCAGTTCCAGCGCGTCCCAGAAAAATAAAGTAGAACATGCTGCATTTTTTCTGCACTGAAATGTACTGGAATGCGGTAAAAAACATTAAAAATGCACCGGAATTCACATGCCCTTATTTAATTACTTGCCAACTGTATACTGTATATATACGGCAGCAATGTGGCTCGTCTGCACTGAATCACGTACCTAGTACATGATCCAGCACTTTTGGGTAGGGGGCGCCGCCAGCGGCCTACTCCCGCAGTCATTATTCACATCGGGAGCCAATCAACAGTTAGCACAGACTTGATGTCCGCCGACACCCGCTGATTGTTTGTTACACGCAGAATGGCAGTCTGCCTATGTAGATAAGGCAGATTGCCAACCGGTCAGCGGGGAATCCTGTGTTCCTGATAAGTAGGGACATGGATCTATGCCTTCCCCTAGTACAAGCACCTCCCACACTTTAGTAAAACACTAGCTAGGAACACTTTTAACCTTTTGATCGCCCCTGATAACTCCTTCCGAGCCAGTATCATTAGTACAGTGACAGTGCATATTTTTTAGCGCTGATCAGTGTATTAGTGTCACTGGTCCCCAAAAAAGTGTCAAAGTGTCAGTTAGTGTCCCAACTGTCCGCTGCAATATCGCAGTCCCGCGATAAGCCGCTGATCGCCGCTATTGCTAGTAAAAATTAAGTAAATACAAATTCCATAAAAATATCCCATAGTTTGTAGACGCTATAATTTGTGCGGAAACCAATCAATATATGCTTATTGGTAGTGATGGCCGAACGGTTCGCCCGGCGGTCGTTTCGCGGCGAATTTCCGACTTTCGCCGTCCGCGGGTTCGAACGCCTTTTTCCGTCGTTCGCCCCGGCGGACTTACGTGTTTAATGTATACAAGAACTTTAACCTTTCGTGACACGTTTATCATGTGTTACAGGACAACCAATTGAGACATGACAGCTCATGGACACTTGGACATTCCCCCTAACCTATAAATACACCCGATCCGGTGGCCATTTTACATTCTTTCTTCTGTCACTGTAGGGAAAGGATCCTGTGTGGAGTAGGGACAGAGAAAACGCTAGCTATTTGGTACACAAAAGTTCTTTTCAGGACTGGTATAGGTGTTAGGTCAGCAGCCTGAGTTTCTTTTGTCAGTTTAGATAAAGGGACAGAGCGCTGTATGCTGCTATTTTAGGGACAGCTCAGCCAGATTAGTCTTTCTTCATCATCATCATCATCATCATCATTAGCTGTTACTATCAGGTCCACAAAAGAGCTGTTCCAGCTAATCGTTCCAGCCTACTCTTTTTTGCCAATTTGTATAGGGACAGGCAGGAAGCAGTGTGTCAGGCAGTGAGGATAATTTTAAAGACTTGCTGTTACTATTAGTTCCACAAAGGTTCTTTTCAGGACTGGTATCAGTGGTACGGTAATAGGCTTGTACACGTATAATATTCTTTCTTCCAAATATAGAAAGAATATTATACTTGACTGCTGCCCTTCTGCTGCAGTCTGCTAATCATTCACAACTCACTTGTTCCACAAAGCTCTTTATCAGGACTGGTAACTTGGTCTGTCTAGGGTGCTACGGTACATAGGCTTGGGTGCGGTACAGTCTGCTGTTCTGTAAGGACCGCTATCGGTCCACAATACATAGGGTTGCCGTGCACTACTGCTGACCGCTGCCCTATACTGCAGCAGTCCTTCAGCGGTATAGGGACTGACGCACAGTCTGCTAAACACTAATACACAACCTGCTTGGTCCACAAAAGTTCTTATAAGGACTGGTAACTTGGTATAGGGTGCTACGGTACATAGGCCTGAGTGCAGTACAGTCTGCTGTTCTGTAAGGACCGCTATCGGTCCACAATACATAGGGTTGCCGTGCACTACTGCTGACCGCTGCCCTATACTGCAGCAGTCCTTCATTGGTATAGGGACTGACGTACAGTCTGCTAATCACTAACACACAACCTGCTTGGTCCACAAAAGTTCTTATAAGGACTGGTAACTTGGTATAGGGTGCTACGGTACATAGGCCTGAGTGCAGTACAGTCTGCTGTTCTGTAAGGACCGCTATCGGTCCACAATACATAGGGTTGCCGTGCACTACTGCTGACCGCTGCCCTATACTGCAGCAGTCCTTCATTGGTATAGGGACTGACGTACAGTCTGCTAATCACTAACACACAACCTGCTTGGTCCACAAAAGTTCTTATAAGGACTGGTAACTTGGTATAGGGTGCTACGGTACATAGGCCTGAGTGCGTTACAGTCTGCTGTTCTGTAAGGACCGCTATCGGTCCACAATACATAGGGTTGCCGTGCACTACTGCTGACCGCTGCCCTATACTGCAGCAGTCCTTCAGCGGTATAGGGACTGACGCACAGTCTGCTAAACACTAACACACAACCTGCTTGGTCCACAAAAGTTTTTATAAGGACTGGTAACTTGGTATAGGGTGCTACGGTACATAGGCCTGAGTGCAGTACAGTCTGCTGTTCTGTAAGGACCGCTATCAGTCCACAATACATAGGGTTGCCGTGCACTACTGCTGACCGCTGCCCTATACTGCAGCAGTCCTTCATTGGTATAGGGACTGACGTACAGTCTGCTAATCACTAACACACAACCTGCTTGGTCCACAAAAGTTCTTATAAGGACTGGTAACTTGGTATAGGGTGCTACGGTACATAGGCCTGAGTGCGTTACAGTCTGCTGTTCTGTAAGGACCGCTATCGGTCCACAATACATAGGGTTGCCGTGCACTACTGCTGACCGCTGCCCTATACTGCAGCAGTCCTTCATTGGTATAGGGACTGACGTACAGTCTGCTAATCACTAACACACAACCTGCTTGTTCCACAAAAGTTCTTATAAGGACTGGTAACTTGGTATAGGGTGCTACGGTACATAGGCCTGAGTGCGGTACAGTCTGCTGTTCTGTAAGGACCGCTATCGGTCCACAATAGATAGGGTTGACGTGCACCACTGCTGACCGCTGCCCTATACTGCAGCAGTCCTTCAGCGGTATAGGGACTGACGTACAGTCTGCTAATCACTAACACACAACCTGCTTGGTCCACAAAAGTTCTTATAAGGACTGGTAACTTGGTATAGGGTGCTACGGTACATAGGCTTGAGTGCGGTACAGTCTGCTGTTCTGTAAGGACCGCTATCGGTCCACAATACATAGGGTTGCCGTGCACTACTGCTGACCGCTGCCCTATACTGCAGCAGTCCTTCAGCGGTATAGGGACTGACGTACAGTCTGCTAAACACTAATACACAACCTGCTTGGTCCACAAAAGTTCTTATAAGGACTGGTAACTTGGTATAGGGTGCTACGGTACATAGGCTTGAGTGCGGTACAGTCTGCTGTTCTGTAAGGACCGCTATCGGTCCACAATAGATAGGGTTGACGTGCACCACTGCTGACCGCTGCCCTATACTGCAGCAGTCCTTCAGCGGTATAGGGACTGACGTACAGTCTGCTAAACACTAATACACAACCTGCTTGGTCCACAAAAGTTCTTATAAGGACTGGTAACTTGGTATAGGGTGCTACGGTACATAGGCTTGAGTGCGGTACAGTCTGCTGTTCTGTAAGGACCGCTATCGGTCCACAATAGATAGGGTTGACGTGCACCACTGCTGACCGCTCACCTATACTGCAGCAGTCCTTCAGCGGTATAGGGACTGACGTACAGTCTGCTAATCACTAACACACAACCTGCTTGTTCCACAAAAGTTCTTATAAGGACTGGTAACTTGGTATAGGGTGCTACGGTACATAGGCTTGAGTGCGGTACAGTCTGCTGTTCTGTAAGGACCGCTATCGGTCCACAATAGATAGGGTTGACGTGCACCACTGCTGACCGCTGCCCTATACTGCAGCAGTCCTTCAGCGGTATAGGGACTGACGTACAGTCTGCTAAACACTAATACACAACCTGCTTGGTCCACAAAAGTTCTTATAAGGACTGGTAACTTGGTATAGGGTGCTACGGTACATAGGCTTGAGTGCGGTACAGTCTGCTGTTCTGTAAGGACCGCTATCGGTCCACAATAGATAGGGTTGACGTGCACCACTGCTGACCGCTGCCCTATACTGCAGCAGTCCTTCAGCGGTATAGGGACTGACGTACAGTCTGCTAAACACTAATACACAACCTGCTTGGTCCACAAAAGTTCTTATAAGGACTGGTAACTTGGTATAGGGTGCTACGGTACATAGGCTTGAGTGCGGTACAGTCTGCTGTTCTGTAAGGACCGCTATCGGTCCACAATAGATAGGGTTGACGTGCACCACTGCTGACCGCTCACCTATACTGCAGCAGTCCTTCAGCGGTATAGGGACTAAGAGTTTTGTCACAGGGTCATTTAAAAAATGACATGCAGAGGAAGAGGCAGGCCCTTCCGCAGGGGTGGTAGGGGTAGGGCAGGAGCAACAGGCTTGAGCCAAAGTGGGAAGTTGCAGAAGGTGCGTTCAATTACTTTAAAGGATGCACCAGACTTGGTTGAGTGGCTCGCTCAGCCTTACTCTTCTGCACCCTCCTCATCCTCTCGATCTGCACCCTCTTCTTCACTCTCTGCTATGTGCACCCCCAAAGACACTACCACCAACAACACGACCACCACCACCACCACCACATACCTTCCGCTTGAGTCACTGGAATTATTTTCCGATCCATATCAAGAGGACATTTCTGATGCGCAGCCACTCTTGGTATTGGATCAGGAAGAGGAGGTAGCAACAAGCGCTACTCAGCAGTCTGACGCCAGTACCCAGATCAGCCCAAGGAGGAGGTTGGTCCCCGGTGTTGCTGCCTACTCTACTTATAGCGGTGGGGAAGGTGACGTTGATGATGACGTGTCTAGTGATGTCACGTGGGTGCCCACAAGAGAGGAAGAGGAGGGGAGTTCAGAGGGAGATATGGACCAGCAGATAGGGAGGAGAAGCAGCAATGACTTACATTGCACAGCAGGGACAAAGCAGACTGCAAATGTATCAGGAGCGAGTCATCGACCATGTACGGTCACATCTGGCGCTCCCAGGACACCGGCACATGGCTCCGCAGTGTGGGCTTTTTTTAACGTGTCCGCTGCTGACAATAGCGTTGCCATCTGCAATCTTTGCAGTCAACGCGTTAGTCGCGGTAAGCCCAATACTCACCTAGGGACGACCGCCTTAAGAAGGCACATGAGCAGCCATCACCGAGCCCAGTGGGAGCAACGGAACACACAAAGCCACACTGCAGGCTCTCACCGTCCAGCCTCGTCTTCTACTTCTCCTTCTCCTCTCTCCTCACAATTGTCCTCCACTCCACCTTCCATCACGCCAAGCTCACATTTTTCTGCAAAAAGGCAGGCTTCCGTGGGCCTAATGTTTGAGCGTAAAAAAATGATGACGCCGGATAACCCTCTTGCCCAACGGTTGGCGGCTGGCTTGTCAGAACTCATAGCCCGCCAACTACTGCCATATAAACTGGTGGACTCGGAGGCCTTTCGCAAATTTGTGGCCATTGGAACACCACAATGGAAGGTCCCAGGAAGGAAGTATTTCTCAGAGAAGGGCATCCCAGAGCTATATGGCCATGTTCAGCGGCAAGTGAATGTATCTCTGGCACACAGTGTCGGTGCCAAGATACATCTGACCACAGACACGTGGTCTAGCAAACACGGGCAGGGAAGGTATATCAGTTTTACTGCCCACTGGGTGAACCTTCTGACGGCCGTCAAGCATGTAACCCGTGGCACCCGTGTAGATTTGGTTTTACCGCCACGGATTGCATGCAGGCCTGACTCTTCTTCTCCTCCTCCTACTCCATCCTCCTCCCTCTCCTCCTCAGCTGCCTCCTCCTTTTCCGCTGCTAGCGTCTCTTCCACTGCACCGCCCAAGCTCCCCAGAACCTATTCCACATGCCAGGTGAGACGTTGCCATGCCGTGCTGCGTCTGTTGTGCCTGGAAGCAAAGAGCCACACTGGCCCGGCACTCCTTTCAGCTTTGCGTTCACAGGCAGATGAGTGGCTAACACCGCTCAATTTGACAGTTGGTAAAGTGGTGTGTGACAACGGTGCCAATCTGCTTAGCGCATTGAAACAGGGCAAAATCACGCACGTGCCGTGCATGGCACACGTCTTAAACTTGGTCGTGCAGCGATTCCTTGTCAAATACCCTGGGGTCCAGGACATCTTGCGGCAGGCAAGGAAAATCTCGGCCCATTTCAGAAGATCTTACACGGCCATGGCTCGCCTTGCTGACATTCAGCGGCGACACCATCTGCCGGTCAGACGTCTTATTTGCGATTGCCCGACGCGATGGAACTCAACCTTCTATATGCTTGATAGGCTGCTCCAGCAGAAACGTGCAGTTAACGTCTACCTGTATGAACTCTGCGAAAGAAACGGTTCTGGGGAGCTGGGTTTTTTTTCACCGCGCCAGTGGCTGCTCATGCGCGACACATGCAGACTTCTGCGGCCATTTGAGGAGATCACCAAACTGGTCAGTCGCAGCCATGGCGCCATCAGTGACATGGTACCTTATGCCTTCTTTCTGGAGCGTGCATTGCGTCGTGTCATTGATCAGGCTGTGGAGGAGCAGGAGCGGGAAGATGAGGAAGTCGCAATGCTGGATGAATTCCCAGGGGGGGCTACTCTATCTGAGACAAGTCAACAACAGGAGTCTGATGAGGAGTCAGAGGAGGATGGTGCCGGGGCGGATGAGCAGGAGCAAGAAGAGCATGCTTTAAACCTTTCTGGGATCCCTGTTGTGCGAGGATGGGGAGAGGAGAATGAAGAGGACGACATTATCCTGGATGATGAGCAGGAGCCAGGCCACCACACCGCTTCCACTTTAGTGCAAATGGGGGCCTTCATGCTCCAGTGTTTTAATAGGGACCCCCGTATAAAAAGCATGAGGGTCAAGGACCAGTACTGGGTGGCAACGTACTTAGACCCCCGGTACAAACACAAAATGGCGGAAATGTTACCGCCGTCGCAGAGGGCTGTCAGAATGCAGCACTTCCAGGCCTTGCTTCGAGAAATGCTGCATTCTGCTTTTGCGTGCGCTGGCAGAGGAGCAATTCCCACTCCCAGAGAAGGATTTGCGGGTACCAATCCAACAGCGCCTGCAAGAAGAGGCCGGTTTGAAGATGTGTTGGTGACTTCGGATATGAGGTCATTCTTTCAGCCGACCCATCGACAGGTGTCATCCGGATCCAGCATCAGGGAACGCCTAGACCGTCAGGTGTCCGACTACATTGGGTTAACGGCCGATGTGGACGCTCTGAGGAGTGATGAACCCCTAGACTACTGGGTGGGCAGGCTTGACCTCTGGCCAGAGCTTGCCCAATTTGCAATCGAACTGTTGGCTTGCCCCTCATCCAGTGTCCTGTCCGAAAGGACGTTCAGCGCAGCAGGGGGGATTGTGACCGATAAGCGTACTCGCCTAGCTCACCACAGTGTTAACTACCTCACATTTCTAAAAATGAATGAGGCATGGATCTCGGAGGAATTCAACACATGTGATCAGTAGACCATGTATATGTCTATAAACAATTTTTGGAATCAAGCACACAGACCTTCTTAATTCATTTGGCTCACTTCCCTGACCCAAAAAAGCACACCGTACTATATGCCCCTACCCTCCTCTTTGAAGAGGTTGAGCGGTGTCATATTTCTACTGGGGCTGCTTATTATGAGGGGTTCCCACCATCCCTGTGCTGTGCTGACTTCCTCCTGGGTGTTCTTATTATGAGGGGCTCCCACCATCCCTGTGCTGTGCTGACTTCCTCCTGGGGGTTCTTATTATGAGGGGATCACACCATCCCTGTGCTGTGCTGACTTCCTCCTGGGGCTGCTTACGGTGCTGCTGTCAGCGCTGTATGTCACGGAGCTGCTGTCAGCGCTGTATGTCACGGAGCTGCTGTCAGCGCTGTATGTCACGGAGCTGCTGTCAGCGCTGTATGTCACGGAGCTGCTGTCAGCGCTGTATGTCACGGAGCTGCTGTCAGCGCTGTATGTCACGGAGCTGCTGTCAGCGCTGTATGTCACGGAGCTGCTGTCAGCGCTGTATGTCACGGAGCTGCTGTCAGCGCTGTATGTCACGGAGCTGCTGTCAGCGCTGTATGTCACGGTGCTGCTGTCAGCGCTGTATGTCACGGAGCTGCTGTCAGCGCTGTATGTCACGGAGCTGCTGTCAGTGCTGTATGTCACGGAGCTGCTGTCAGCGCTGTATGTCACGGAGCTGCTGTCAGCGCTGTATGTCACGGAGCTGCTGTCAGCGCTGTATGTCACGGTGCTGCTGTCAGCGCTGTATGTCACGGAGCTGCTGTCAGCGCTGTATGTCACGGAGCTGCTGTCAGCGCTGTATGTCACGGAGCTGCTGTCAGCGCTGTATGTCACGGAGCTGCTGTCAGCGCTGTATGTCACGGAGCTGCTGTCAGCGCTGTATGTCACGGTGCTGATGTCAGTGCTCTGTATTACGGTGCTGCTGTCAGTGCTCTGTATCTCCTGCACCCTCTTGTTTGCCTACCCTGGTCCCTGACCTTCCCTCTCCTCCATTGCCTTCATTAGCTCCATAGTCCTGAATTGTCAGAACAATTTCCCAAATAAAAAAAAAATGCTTGTAGTTATCGATCCCAAATTCACCTCATACATGTATTATGCTATTGTCCAGGTGGTGGGACTACGTGCTACCCCCTAATAATTACCCCGTGGCCGCAAATTCGACCTAAAGGTTTGCGAAATTCGCCTCCCATTGAAGTCAATGGAGCCCGCGGCGAACGGTCGTTTTCGCGAACGTTTGTGTCCGTTCGCGTTTCGCGTTCGCGAAACGTCCCGTCGGAAGTTCGTCCATCACTACTTATTGGGTTATTTTTTTTTACCAAAAACATGTAGCAGAATACATATTGGCCTAAATTGATGAAGAAATTTCTTGGATAAGTTTTACATCAGAAAGTAAAAAAATATTGTATTTTTTTTTCAATATTGTCAGTCTTTTTTTGTTTATAACACAAAAAATAAAAACAGGCAGAGGTGATCAAATATCACCAAAAGAAAGCTCTATCTGTGGGAAAAAAAGGACATAGATTATTTGGGTACAGCATTGCATGACCCCGCAATTGTCAGTTAAAGTACCGCAGTGTCTTATCGCAAAAAAAATGAAGGGGGTAAATCTTCCAGGGCTGAAGTGGTTAAAGTACAAAAAAAATGCACCGGAATGCGTCAAAAATGCACATGCAGAAACACATCCATAATGTATCTAGACTGCGTTTTTATGGTGTGAACTGCACCTTAAAGCAGAACTTCACTTGAAAAGGGAAGTTCCATTAATCCTTCTCCTAGGCAATCAAAGCATACATTTGCCTCCCTTTCCACCTGCAACCTCCTGGGACATGCCACCTTTGAGAAAGCGCAGCGTGACTCACACATACTGATCCCATTGACAACGTCTGTTTAGATGGAATACACGTTGGGGCGGGACAGAGCATGTGCTGACATCACCCAGGGTTAGCTGGAGCTGGCACCACGGACATTTTCATATACATTGTATGATCACAAGTAGTTTTGTTTAATAAAACTGAAGTACTAAGTACTAGTACTAAAAAAATAAAAAGAAAACACACACAAACAAATGTACATGGCAATGGTAATAAAATTGCATAGTTAATGAGATAAGCTTTAATAAATATTTGAAGCGGTAATATACTATCAGAGGTTTTTCCTCCTGTTGAGCCAACTTTGAGGGACAGGAGGTGGATTACACAGCCTAATACCGATGTGAAGTCTAATGTCCTTTGATTGGATGACCCATTGATTTACATTTTTATGCTATGTCAGACCTCCTATACAGTAACTTGGGGTCTGTCGTTCTGGTAAGAGGCTGGATATGCATGGTGGGCTCACTGATCACAATGTTTTGTTGTCACATTTAGGAATGATGGGCACTATTTAGTGAGCATAGTGGATAGAGGATCGGTTGCATTCAAGCGGTCTCATGAATTTATTTGTGGACTTTAATTCGTTATTTTACAACACTGGACTTCACAATTTATTTTATTTCATGTGATTTTTTAAATTTTTTGGTGAACACAATATATGTTAACTTATACTTTACTTACACAGCGCAACAATGTTTTCATATGTTTAACTAATATCTCACACAGACGCAGGGAAATGTCCTTTGATTGGATGACCCAATGATTTACATTTTTATGCTATGTCAGACCTCCTATACAGTAACTTGGGGTCTGTCGTTCTGGTAAGAGGCTGGATATGCATGGTGGGCTCACTGATCACAATGTGTTGTTGTCACATTTAGGAATGATGGGGACTATTTAGTGAGCATAGTGGATAGAGGATCGTATGCATTTACGTGGTCTCATGAATTTATTTGTGGACTTTAATTCGTTATTTTACAACACTGGACTTCACAATTTATTTTATTTCATGTGATTTTTACATTTTTTGGTGAACACAATATATGTTAACTTATGCTTTACTTACACAGCGCAACAATGTTTTCATATGTTTAACTAATATCTCACACAGACGCAGTGGGAAACCAGCTGTGAAAAACCAGGTACTAACAGCCAGCTTCCAACAAGCAAGATGGCAGCAACAGGGACCCAAAGACTGGTGAAGAAGATGACAGGATTGGATCCCAGAGCTGGTAAGTGTCTGTATAATAAAAGTCAGAAGCTACAATATTTGTAGGTGTTTATAACTGAACAGAGCTCCTCTTTAAGTAAGGCCAAATGAAAGAGAAACCACAACAGCTTGGAGTTTTACTTTGGTAGCTAGTGTCAAGAATGTAGGTCACAGGGGCTCAGTGTAGTTTCTTACCTCAGATTGTGGCTACTAAAAATGTTAAAAGTATTGCTGTAATTAAAAAAAAATATCACTATAACAATATAAATAAAGCCGTCAGAAAAAAACATATTTTAATCTGATAAAACCCATTATTTCTTGTATTAAACCTTGCCTGGCTTAAGGAATTACTACACATTTATTCTGCTATAAAACAATTATGAAAGCTTTCAAGCATGCAGAACAATTTTTAACTTGGCAGAAATATTTCTCACAGACACAACCTTCTTCTTACAAATAAAGCGTTACTTCTAACTTGACTGACAAACAGCCGCTCACCATTGACTACGTTCTACAATACACCTTGCCTGGAGGCTTGTATAATCCTGAACAGAGACCTCCTACAGACACATAGACATTAAACTGATGTTTTACTCATAAACACAATTGCAGCCGTCAGCAATCTATGTCAAATATTTAAATGACTGGCCCCATAAGCCAAGTGCTGGTTTATTAAAACAGTACAGTTTAGCAGTTGAATGCCATTGTTGTTCTTATCTTTAGGCATTATTAAGATTAAAAGAAGTAATATCAGTGAAATACGCCCCTCATACACAAGGTTGATTTGGTTGTGATCAACAGGGGATCTGTGAGCATATCTCCTGCTGATTGGAGCAGAGCAGTTGGGTGACACGTTCATGTCCGTACCATTTTTGCAGAGTGGACATGGACAGAGCCCTCAGTGTTGTATAGGCAAAAAGGAGTAAACAGACTCAACTGTCAGTTTACAGTGGTTTACCTTCGATCCACTCCGCCTAAACAGAAGGAGATGACATCCTCTACCGTTTTTGATGGGAAGGTAGGTAGGTGTAAACAGACTATTGACATCACCCTGTCTACAGGGCCGTACCAAGGCGTTGGCGAGACCGGCGCACGCCGGGGATGCAGGTGGGGGGGGCGCAAGTGGGCAGTGTTCTATTGGTGCCACACTAGTCCCAACTCCCGCAGAGACAGTCCACTGCACTGGCTCCTAACTCTCAGCCAGTAGCGTAATGCAGGGGTAGCTGGAGCGCTGGAGGGGTGCAGAAACAGGGGCTTTGCTAGGTGGCAAAAAGACAAGAGGCTTCAGCCCGAAGTCCGATGCTGGCACCGGGGGGGTCCAGGGTGGTCGTGGCATGGGGTTTTTTGGCTGAGCGAGCTCACTTGCTGGTTGCTGCCTGGGGCTTACCAGTGCCCATCAATTTTAACCACTCAGCTACCTGACACACTGCCATTACACCGACCTCACCTACATGACCTACATACACTGACCTACCTGACATGCATACACTTACCTAAGATACACAGACCTCACCTACATACACTGACCTACCTGACATGCATACACCTACCTAACATACATACACTGACCTCACCTAACATACATACACTGACCTACCTAACATACATACACTGACCTCACCTACATACACCTACCTAAAATACATACACTGACCTACCTACATACCCTGACCTCACCTACATACACCTACCTATCTAACATACATACACTGACCTCACCTAACATACATACACTGACCTCACCTAGCATACATACACTGACCTCACCTACATACACCTACCTAACATACATACACTGACCTACCTACATACACTGACCTCACCTACATACACCTACCTATCTAACATACATACACTGACCTCACCTAACATACATACACTGACCTCACCTACCTACACCTACCTAACATACATACACTGACCTACCTACATACATTGACCTCACCTACATACACCTACCTACCTAACATATATAAACTGACCTCACCTACATACATTGACCTACCTAACATACATACACTGACCTACCTAACATACATACACTGGCCTCACCTACATACACCTACCTACCTAACATACATACATACATACACTGACCTACCTAACATACACTGACCTACCTAACATACACCTACCTACCTAACATGCATACAATTACACCTACCTAACATACACTGACCTTGCCACCAAGATCTTCTTCACTCTGCCATCCGCCCCCAACGCAGTCACTGACAGATCACCCGACCGCTCCTCCGCTGCCATGATGATCTTTCCGAGCGCAGAGCGGGGATTTCAGTGAAGTGGTGCGAGTGCGACATTGTAATTCCCGCCTTCTGGAGCCTGCAGCGCCTATGGTGGACATCACACGTCCTGCAGTCCTGCCATTGGAACAGTGGGACGTCCTAGGTTACTCGGCGGATCAGATCGGTCCGCACTCGGCAGTGGCCGGCGGTGCTTGGGGCTGACAATTTGATGGAGCCTTCCCGAGACTCGGGGGCTTTTAGGGGACCCATTCGGGGCTCCAGCCCTCCTAGCCACCCCCTGCCGACGCCCCTGTGCAGAAATCAGTGCCATACTGCACCCTCCAGAACACCAGTGGTTCCGCACCAGTGGGTGTCCCCACCTGGCTCTGTTCTCCTAATTTTGATCTGTGCCCCTGCGATTTGGCCACCATGTTTTGGGAGTCGTGTTGCTGACCCGGAGGTTTGGACATGGTCTGGGGAGAGGTAGCAGTCAGTAAGTCTGGTCGGTGTGTGGTGGTCAGGTCAGTGTGCGGTACTCAGGTCAGTGTGTAGTGTAGTGGTCAGTGTGTAGTGTAGTGGTCAGTGTGTAGTGGTCAGGTCAGTTTGTGGTGGTCAGGTCAGGGTGTGGTGGTGTTAGGTGTGACCTCAACAAGTCACCTATTTGTCAGGTTATGTTACCGTTTCCCAATTGTTAGTTAGAGTTCTTATCCGAGCAAAGAGACACAGAGATATTATTCAGTATTTCTGCTCAGAAGTCCGTCGTTAACTCTGACTGTCTCTGACTGACTCTGGCTCTGAGGCTTCTTTATTACATCTTTTATAGACAGAAAAGAGCAAACATCAGCAAATGTAAAAAAACAACATTTTCAAAGTAAAGACAATTCTCCGGGTGTTATCAGCTGATAAGACAATCTTCTGGGCGTAGACTGCTTTTTAGGGCTGATGCGGCCTCTTCTTGATGAGTACGTGACAATAGATGACGAATCCTTATTTTACAGAGAAGGATAGAAAAATACATGTATTTAGTAAGACATACGGTCAACCATTTTTTTGTTTAGACACCCCTTAATCCTTACATTTCCCCCTTTGACATCACCCCTCCCTCTTGCCCTGGGTCCACCTGAACAAGTTCTAGTCAGCCTATATCCAGAGTACTCTCCCTGACCGCGAGTTGTCAGAGGGGTATACACCCATCCCCCTGGACAGTACCAACATCTAAAATTCAGGAAGAGTGGCTTTTCTGACAGATGGGTGATGTCAAGAAACTAAATCTACCTATCTTCACAAAAGTTCCATCTTTTCCGCATCATTTACCTTGGCTTTCTTGCAAAAGCACATGAGCAGTTTAAAGCATGCATAAAAGAAAAATACGAATAAGAGCACCACTATAATCGTCATTGCTGCCTTCTTAACCCAAGAGAATAACCCTGAGAAACTAAAAGTTCCACCAAACGGATCCCAGTCGCGACCAATATTTCGGGCCTTCTCTTGTAAATTCTTTACTTCCATACGGTGTTGTGCAATGATGTCATAATAGTCAGGTACCTCAATGCTGGTGTTATGTATCCAAGTACAGCACTCATAGTCCTCAGTAGTTTCACAGAGTCCTGTCAGTGCTGCACTCATACTTTCAATTGCTAATTCATGTAATTCTAATTGTTGTCTGATGGCTCTGGTCTCCAGATTTAACTTAGTAATATCATCAGAGTTTTTCTCCAAAACATCATTAATAATTCCTGTATAGTTATTTAGTCGTTTCATTAAGTCTATACCCCATCCTGTCCAGGACGGGAACCAAGCCCATGCCATGTCCTTCTTCAGGAATATTTCTCTTTTACTACGATACCTGAGGGGATATCTAGGGTGCATGCTAGCTTCTAATAGGTGATCACCTCATTCATCACCTACTACTCCCATTACTGGTACTAAACTTGCGAGGTAGCACCATCCCTGAGCTCTTCTAGGTATCCAAGTATAACATTTATCCTCACAACAGATGTATATATTGTTTCCTAGAGCTACTGATCTTGAACTGATATCATTTCTATAACGAGAGGTGTATCCATAGAGGGATAAGTTGGATACTAACCACCTAACATTATTATCCACAATGTTAGTGAGGAAGTCAGATAATGTCTGGTGTGTGCTGGAATTACTGGGATAGAAGCTTCCATTTAATACGACAATGGACAAATTAAACTTGCTGTCTTGGCATTCTCCATTTCCTCCCGTTGTGTTCCCTAAGTTGAAACACCAATCAGGGAAAAAGGCGAGACCATTTGACTTAAACATTACTGTCTCATTGGTATTTGTTCTAATTATGTTAATGCTACTGTTAGCAAGATCAGTATAGTTTATAGGAACTGCCATCAGTGGTATACTTGCTGTGCTGGGGTGTAATTTGCTACAAATCCAACATTTCTCATATCCTGACTTCTGGGCATAAGCATATTTAAACTTCAGTAATAACATTTTTTTAGAAAATCCTTCATCCTTGTGTATTTTATTCTGTGAGGTAACCAAACTATTAGCCAGAATTACTGAAACAATAAAAAGATACATGTTGTCATTTGCCAACTGGCTCCTTTTTACAATGAGAAGCGTGGATCCAGGTAGGTTTCCCTTCCAATTTCACTGAGGTTGCTGTAATCAATAGCACCTGGAAAGGACCTTCAAACCTTGGTTCCAGTGTCTTTCTGGTATGTTTCTTTACATACACATAGTCTCCTGGTTGTAGATCGTGTGTACCTGTGACAGAATTAGGGTCTGGAAGAGAAGAATACACACTCTTGTGGATTTTAGTCAGACGCTGTTGCAACTGTATTACATACGTAGTTAAACTATCACATTGTAATTGCATACTTTGAGGAAAATATAAACCTAATCTAGGTGCACTTCCAAACAGTATTTCATATGGGGATAACCCTGTTTTTCCTGTTGGGGTGTACCTAATAGAGAACAAATCTAAACTAGGCACTCAGGCCATGGTTTGTTCAACTCCTGCATAGCTTTTTGTATTTTCAGCTTGATTGTACCATTTACTCTTTCTACTGATCCTGAACTCTGTGGGTGGTAAGGAGTATGAAAACTTTGTTGAACCCCTAACATTGCCATCACATTTTGCATTATTTCTCCCGTGAAATGTGTCCCCCTATCTGATTCTATTGTTTCTGGGAGACCAAACCTAGGTATCAGCTCAGTAATCAGTTTCTTGGCGGTGGCTTTTGCCGTAGCTGATTTCACAGGATAACTTTCGGACCAGCCTGAAAAATAGGCAGATGCACACGAGAACAAATTCAAAGGGGCCGCTCTTAGGCATTTGTATGTAGTCAATCTGCAGTCTCTGAAAGGGATATTGGGCCCGGACCTGATGTTTACGTGGGGTTTTCACTCTCTGTCCTGGGTTATTAATCAGACAGATTTGGCATGCAGCACAGTAGTTCCTTGCAGTACTACTGAATCCAGGGGCTAGCCATCCTTGGCTTACAATCCTATACATAGAATTGGAGCTGACATGAGTGGGTAAGTGGACAGCCGCTGCCATTGCGGGGTATAGAGAAGCGGGTAGACATATTTTGTCTCCTTCTCTCCATACATTGTCAAGGCCTGGTGCAGCTCCCTCCTTAACCCAACGGTCCTTCTCAATAGCCCCTGCTTGTTCCTGTAGTTCCATTAGCTGCTGCCATGTGGTTTCGGGCATACTCACCTGTACCGTGGCTAAGGTCTCAGGGCTTACTTCCCCTAGAGCTGCCTTCTTTGCAGTTAAATCTGCAAATGCGTTTCCTTTTGCCTCAGTTGTTTTTGCGCTCGTGTGTGCCGCTATCTTCATGATGGCTACTCTTATAACCTTTTGAAGATTGTTCAGGACTCTTTTGATTCCTTCACCATGTTTAACAGGTGTGCCTGCTGCTGTAAGGTAACCTCTAGCTTTCCATATGTGGCCATAATCATGTGCCACACCGTAGGCGTATGCGGAATCAGTGTAAATGTTCCCTTCTTGTCCCTCCAAGTGTTCTAGGGCTTTCTCTAGAGCGGTTAGTTCCGCTTCTTGTGCCGACATGTGTGCTGGTAGTGACTTTGCCTCAATTACCTGTGTGTCCGTTACCACAGCATAACCTGTGTGATATTTACCTTTGTCATCGGCAAATCTACTACCATCTATGTACAGTGTGTGTTCTGCATTTGCAATGGGTATGTCTGTGACATGTGGGAACCCCGTGGTTTCTTGTTCCATAAGTTGAAAACAATCGTGTTCATCAGATGTTATGTCATGAAATGAAAGTGTGTCAGAATCCTGAGTATCTTGTGCTGTATCTACACCATTATCATCATTACTCCCCCCTGTCAAATCTGTCTGTAATGGTAAAAGCTGTGCTAAGTTAAAAGAAGTGCATCGCTGAAAGGTAACATTGGGGGGTAGGAGCAAAGTGCATTGTAGACGCAGCTGCCTTGCCATTGATATGTGTTTTGGTTGGACCTGTGATAAGATGGCGTGTATGTCATGTGTGGTATGTACCACTACAGGATTGTCTAAGACAATTTCTGAGGATTTGTCAATGATAATTGACACTGCTGCAACTGCTCGTACACAGGACGGTGATCCTCTAGAGACAGGATCGAGAGCCGCCGAGAAGTATGCTACCGGCCTTTGTTTGATGTGTTGTTGTGTCAACACCCCTGTTGCGTGTCCCGTGATTTCAGCAATGTACAAATGAAATGTTTTGGTATAGTCAGGGATCCCGATCGCAGGTGCCGAAATTAGTAACCTTTTTAAGGTGCTAAAAGATTCATGACCTGCTTCTGTGAGTACATAGGGTACTATTTTCAAGCAATCATATAATGGCTGCATCAGAGAACTGGCATGTGGTATCCATTGTCTACAATATGACACCATTCCCAGAAACATACGAAGTTGCTTAAAGTTGCGTGGGATATTCATTTGTCTTATGGCCTGGACTCGGTCTTCAGTGAGATGTCGAGTACCCTGGGATATACAGTGGCCCAAAAAGACAACCTTTTTCTGGCATACCTGTAACTTAGTTCTATTCACCTTGCACCCTTTTTCAGCCAGGAATTGTAACAGTGATAGAGTGGCTTTTAAACAAGTATCGTTATCCGGACAACATAACAATAGGTCATCTACATATTGCAACAATACACAAGTGTCAGGCGGTAGCCATTCCCCCTATTTTTACCTTTTAAGGTTTAGTCAGTGGGGCATCGGACAAAAGACCGTCATAACCACTTATGGGTATGGTGTCACGGGACGTCATGTGTGGAGGGACTACTGAATCAGACAACAGACTGCGTGACGCTCCTGTGTCAACCAAACAAGGAATATGTTTACCTTCCACCTTCATCAACATGTGGAGCATTTTGTTCTCTGATTCAGCTAGGACTGGGGCAAGTCATGCGGTCGGATCGTCCCTATCATTGGTACGCCTCTGTCTGTAGTCCCTCGTGTCTCTGTCCGTGTTTCCTTCCTGTTCGTCTTTTATCCTTTTCCTACAGTCTCTTTTTATATGTCCCACCTTGTTGCAGTAATAACAGGTAAGAGGTTTACGGGAGGAATTCCCTCCTTCATTGACCCGGGCAACAGTGTTAACTCCCGGTGTCCTTCTGGGTTTAGTTTCTGCTAAATCAGCCTCTATGCCTTGTGCTTTCTGCAACAATGTTCCTCTGTCCCGTATGGCTCTCCATTCGGGAGTACATGCCTTCAGTTTGTCACCTATTTGGGGTACTAGTCCTTCCATAAACTGTCGATTGAAAGCCCTAATGGTGACGGGTAAGGCTAAATCTAGACCTTCGTCAGCCATCATGCTTTCCATGTTGAGGTAAAATTCTGTAACAGTCTGACCTGGGGCCTGTTTTATGGGCGCTGTCGAACCCCTTTCCTGCTGTTTCCCTTGGCAAAATTCTCGTAACTGAGCAATAAACAGGGGTCTAGAGTCTATATGACGAGGGTGTATTCCTGGTGGATCTGTGGTAGGATCCCCATTCGGTCTATGTGGGGTAAGTTTAGTCATGAATTGATTAAACATTGTTAGTGTCATTTTATGTCTACATATATCGTCCCCATCTTGCCAAGTTGCTTCATGTGTGTCTAGTAATTGTGTCACGAATCTACAGAATGCGGCAGGTTTTGCTACGGGATCAGGAGCATTCTGTATTAATGCCATAAGAGTGTCAGCCGACCAAGGTGTCCATGTCCTCAGAACGACTTGTCGGGTCACTGTAGGTGGCTGTCCTGCTTGACCCGCATTTGGATTATTTACTTGTATTACCCTAGTCCGACTATGGACTGGAGCTACGGGCTCTGGTCTTTGAGCGCCGCAATGCACACATTCCTGTGCCCAGTCTGGGTTCTGGATACCGCATACTCGGCATACCCATCCTCTTCCTCTTAAGGAAGGATAAAGTTTTGGTCTTTCATTACCTGGTGTGGTAGTGTTATAAGGAGGTGGAGTACCTCCCGTATTTACCCTATCGCCGGGAGCAGAAGGAAGACTTTTGTGTCGGACCTTCATATCCCATCCACCCTTTTCCTGACAATACTTCCATCCCTCCTCTTCAGCCCTGTTGGAAACCTTAATTAAACATTGTATTTGTGATACCCATCTGTTCTGCAATATCTCTCCCTGTCTGTCTTTCTTTATTTCTTCCCAACCTTCTACACTTAATCCATTTTCTCCATCCATCCCCAATTTCTTGAGAATCCTATTTGTGCCCTGTGCCTTATCCTTCCCATACAACATTGTAATTATGTCTTTAACAGCATAACATTTCTGAGATTCCTCCTGGGGTTTACCATGTGTCTGGCCCATTTTGACAGTCCTGCCTAGGTGGCGTTTGGATCACTTACTAAGTGTCTCGTTGCCTTCTCCTCCTAGGGTGCCAAAATACTAAAAACCTCTCCTGGATGAGATTTCTGAAATCGAATTACCTTATATGCTAGCCAACTGACAAATATTATGACCAGACTGACGGCTACAACATATACAAGCATTCCCTTTTGGTGGCCAAACACATATGACTAGGTCTCCGGGACTTTGTGGAGACCTTATTTCCGTCCCATTACCATGGAATCTCTCAGCATTCGTTTCTTATTCCTGCTTTATTGAGGCAGTCAGGACTTATACTTTCAACCCGTTTTTAGGCTCATGAATCAAAAAGCGTATATCAAACTTAAGTGTCGGACCCCCAAAGTACTCTTACGAGTTAAGGGCGCATTCCGTTACCCATTGGGATGATATATGTTTCAATTCACACCATACAAACAGGGCTTATCTCATTCACAACAGACAGATGACAAGTAGACAGACAAGAAACAACGGTAACATAAGCCAAAATATTAAGTTCAAGACCCGCTTACTACAGAGGTTGGTGTTTACCTGAAGAACAATTCAGACAGATCAGGTGGGCACAAATCTAAGAAGCACAGAGTTTATAAGAAAATAAAGCTTTTCTTACCTGCGCAGGATTTGTCTGTGGTTCTTGATGTGCCCGACCATTTCGTTCCGTCCTTATGTTCGTTCGCCTCTTGTAGTTTCTTCAGCGAGTCCCTATTCGCGGCGCCAGAAATGTTAGGTGTGACCTCAACAAGTCACCTATTTGTCAGGTTATGTTACCGTTTCCCAATTGTTAGTTAGAGTTCTTATCCGAGCAAAGAGACACAGAGATATTATTCAGTATTTCTGCTCAGAAGTCCGTCGTTAACTCTGACTGTCTCTGACTGACTCTGGCTCTGAGGCTTCTTTATTACATCTTTTATAGACAGAAAAGAGCAAACATCAGCAAATGTAAAAAAACAACATTTTCAAAGTAAAGACAATTCTCCGGGTGTTATCAGCTGATAAGACAATCTTCTGGGCGTAGACTGCTTTTTAGGGCTGATGCGGCCTCTTCTTGATGAGTACGTGACAATAGATGACGAATCCTTATTTTACAGAGAAGGATAGAAAAATACATGTATTTAGTAAGACATACGGTCAACCATTTTTTTGTTTAGACACCCCTTAATCCTTACAGTGGTCAGGTCAGTGTGTAGTGGTCAGGTCAGTGTGTAGTGGTCAGGTTGTGGTGGTCAGGTCAGTATGCGGTGGTCAGGTCAGTGTGTGGTGGTCAGGTTGTGGTGGTCAGGTCAGTGTGTGGTGGTCAGGTCAGGTTGTGGTGGTCAGGTCAGTGTGTAGTGTAGTGGTCAGTGTGTAGTGTAATGAAAAAATGGTATTTATCCTGCAAGGCTACTTAAAAACATATTCAAAAATACGGGGGTGACAATGTATAATGAGAGGGGGGGCGCCGATACAGATTCTCGCCAAGGGCACTGGAGACCCTAGGTACGCCTCTGCCTGTCTATAACACCTAGATTAAATATTGGCACTAAATAAGCCCTTAGGCCTGTTCATATCTATATGTTTCCCATACAAATATGGGCAGGCCCCACTTTTTATACACAAACTGTTATCAGAATGTTTTGTACCTATTGCACAGATATAACAAAGCACTTTCAATGGTGTATTTAACTGCTTGCTGCATGGGCACAGTACATTTACTGTGGAAGAAAGCCCCGGGCAGGCTGGTTAATGCACATGTAACCCATTTATAACAGTTCACAGCATTGATGTTACAGCGATGATCACTGCAAAGTCAAAGTGTAAAAAAAATAATACCCAATTAACTTCAACTCCCCCAGAGTAGTACAGAGTCACTAAGACCCCTTTTACACACACGCCTCCCTTTGGCATGCTCCTCTTGCTCAACGGGGATTACTCTGCTGATCCCCACTGAGCAGGCAGAAGACAGGTCTGTCTCGTCTCACTATTCAGAGCGGAAACGGACACAGTCCAGCTCTCCTCTATGTGGAAATCGTGTGAAAACAGACCACCAATCCGTTTTCATGCAATCCTATCTGACCTGCCAGACGGGTGGAAAATATGACCACCATCCGTCTGGATTTTGCAGACAGGATCGGATAACAGCGGATGTCAGAGGACATATCACCGCTGACATCTGCCGCTCCATGGGGGAGGGTACAAGGTCCGATCAGGTCCAACTGAAAACGGCATCAGGCGAAGACGGCTCAGGGAGAAGACTCAACACACAGCCATTAATCTAAACTGCTGGCAACAAAAGGGAGGACATCCCTAATGCCACGTACACACGACCGGACTTTCTGGCAGACTAGGTCCGAAGGTCTTCCTAACTGACTTTTCAGCAGAGTTCCAATGGACTTCCGAACAAACGTGATTATGTAAGACCGGAATATAAAAGGAAGTTTAATAGCCAGTAGCCAATAGCTTCCCTTGCGTCATATTTGGTCCGTCGGACCAGCATACAGACAAACCGTTTTCCCGATAAGAATTGAGTCTATCAGACAGATTTGAAACATGTTCTATTTCTAGGTCCGTCAGATTTTTATAACAAAAAACGATCGGATTAGACCACACACGATCAGATTGTCCGACGGACTGATCCCATCGGACCTAGTCTGCCGGAAAGTCGGGTCGGGTGTACACGGTATTAGTGAAAATGTCCAAATTGGGCTCAAAATGTCAATATTTTGTGTGGCCACCATTATTTTCCAGCACTGCCTTAACTCCCTTGGGCATGGAGTTCCCCAGAGCTTCACAGGTTGCCACTGGAGTCCTCCACTCCCCCATGACAACATCACAGAGCTTGTGGATGTTAGAGACCTTGTGCTTCACCACCTCCCGTTTGAGGATGCCCCACAGATGTTCAATAGGGTTTAGGTCTGGAAACATGCTTGGCCAGTCCATCACCTTTACCCTCAGCTTCTTCAGCAAGGCAGTGGTCATCTTGGAGGTGTGTTTGGGGTCGTTATCATGCTGGAATACTGCCCTGCTGCCCAGTCTCTGAAGGGAGGGGATCATGCTCTGTTTCAGTATGTCACAGTACATGTTGGCTGTCATGGTTCCTTCAATGAACTGCAGCCACCCAGTGCAGGCAGCACTCATACAGCCCCAGACCATGATACTCCCACCAACATGCTTGACTGTAGGCAAGACACACTTGGCTTTGTACTCCTCACCTGGTTGCCGCAACACATGCTTGACACCATCTGAACCAAATAAGTTTATCTTGATTTCATCAGACCACATGACACGGTTGTAGTAATCCATACCCTAAGGCCGCGTACACACGGGCGGATTGTCTGCCCAACTTAGTCCGCTGAACCGTGTTTCAGCGGACAATCCGCTCGTGTGTGGGCTTCAGCTGACTTTTTCAGCGGACAGTCTGACGGACTAAGTCTTTCGGAATTTCCGTAATTTTGTCCGTCCAAACTTGGTTTCAGCGGACAGTCCGCTCGTGTGTAGGCAAGTTGGACGGACTAAGTATGGCGCATGCTCAGAAAGGATTTACACGCCGAAGGTTGCATTGCAGTGTATTGGACGTCGAATTTCTAGTCCCGTCGTACGTGCCGTACACGTCATCGCGCAAGCTTTCGGCGGACTGTCTGCTCATCGTGTGTGGTCAAGTCCGTTCATTCAAAAGTTGAACGGACTGTCTGTCGGATTGTCTGACGAAAATTAGTTGGGCAGACAATCCGCCCGTGTGTACGCGGCCTTAGTCTGCTTGTCTTCAGCAAACTGTTTGCGGGCTTCATTCTACATCATCTTTAGAAGAAGCTTCCTCCAGGGAGGACAGCCATGCAGACCATTCTGATGCAGTGTGCGGCGTATGGTCTGAGCACTAACAGGTTGACCCCCTACCCCCTGCGTAAATGCTGACAGCACTCATATGTCTATTTCCCAAAGATAGCCTCTGGATATGACACTGAGCATGTGCACTCAACTTCTTTGGTCAATCATGGCGAGGCCCGTTATGAGTAGAATCTGTCCTGTTAAAACGCTGTATGGTCATGGCCACTATGCTGCAGCTCAGTTTCAGGGTCTTAGCAATCTTCTTATAGCCTGGGCCATCTCAGATCCTCAGAGAGTTCTTTGCCATGAGGTGCCATGTTGAACTTCCAGTGACCTGTATGAGAAAGTGAGAGTGATAACACCAAATTTAACACACCTGCTCCCCATTCACACCTGAGACCTTGTAACACTAACGAGTCACATGACACCGGGGAGGGAAAATGGCTAATTGGGCCCAATTTTGACATTTTCACTTAGGGGTGTACTTTTGTTGCCAGCAGTTTAAACATTAATGGTTGCGTGTTGAGTTATTTGGAAATTTTGAGTTTGCTTTGGCGACAAGGGACTCATCCCCACAACCCTTGCCCAGTGGTTGTGTGACGGTCTCCTTTAACAAGGGGGCCCCCAGATCCCACTCCCTCTATGTGAATGGGTATGGGGTACATTGTACCCCTACCCATTCACCAATAAAGTGTCAAAAAAGTAAAAACGACAGGAGACAGTTTTTGACAATTCCTTTATTAAAAAAAAGTGACCTGTGATGTCCATCCATTTTCAATCATGCCCGGACCTGAAAAATAGAGAAAAAAAGAAAGCTCCACCTTGATAGGAGTTGACCAGCCAACTGGCATCCCACCAACTGCTGTTGTGGTAATAACTGTTATATAGACAAGGGCTGGCCACCCGGTGACGTAACCGGGTGACCCCGCCTCCTTCTGAGATAAGGTGTTGTTATAGGGGGTGGGGCCACTAGTTTACGTCACCGGGTGGCCCGCCCTTGCCTATATAACAGCTATTACCACAACAGCAGTCGGTGGGATGCCTCCCATCGAGGTGGAGCTTTTTTTTTCTCTATTTTTTACTTGTTACTTTTTTTATGCTTTTTTTGGGTGAATGGGTAGGGGTACAATGTACCCCATACAAATTCACATGGAGGGCGGGATCTGGAGGTCCCCTTGTTAAAGGGGGATTCCAGATTACGATAAGCCCCCCACCTGCAGAACCCCACAACCCTTGCCCAGTGCACCCTCCCCATGTTGAGGGCACGTGGCCTGGCATGGTTCGGGGGGGGGCGCTTGCTTGTCCCCCCTTTTCCTACAGTGTTTCATGTTGCATGCTCGGATAAGAGCCTAGTATGGATTTTGGGGGGGACCCCACGCCATTTAAAAAAAAAAATTGGCGCGGGGTTCCCTGAAGGGCCTGGTATGAATTTTGGGGGGACTCCCATGCCATTTTTTTATTATATTTTGGTGGGGAGTTCCTCTTAATATCCATACTAGACCCGAAGGAACCCACCCCATCCCGTTTTTTAAATGATTTGTTTTGTATATTGCAGGAATCCGGCAATACATTACAGCCGCAAACAACTTTTTTCTTTAGAAATTTCATTTTTATGCAGTACTGTTATAAACATGGGAAAGATGCGCTACTTTACAGGCAGACTAAGGGGACTCCCATGCACGATATTTAAAGGAATATTTCATTTTTATTGTTTCACTTTAAGCATTATTAAAATCACTGAAAAAACTGCCATTTTAAAAACTTATTTTTTGCATTGATACATGTCCACTGGGGCAGTACCCAGGTCCCCAAACACTTTTTATGGCAATAATTGCATATAAGTTTTTAAAATGACGACTTTTGATATTTCACAATCATTTCCCATAGACTTTAACTGTGTTCGCATCAATTTTTTGTCTGTTCGCATCTTCTGGGGCGAACCATACCGGGAGGGGGGAGTGTTCGGCTCATCCTTATTTATAACTGTGGGGGTAGTGGACTGACTGGGAGTACAGAGAGATTGCTGTTCCTGATCACTAGGAACAGACAATATCACTGTACTCTCCTGTCAGTCATTGTGCCTCTCTGAGGAGCGATAGTGGGTGGCCAGAGGACATCGGCGTGCACATGCGTCTCATGCACGAAATGACGTACAGGTCGTTGTGTGCAATAGGGCCGCCTAGGCACAGTATATATGCCGTTGGCGGTCCTTACGTGGTTAAACAGAAAAAAAATAATGCAAAATGTAAGACACATCAAAAAACACAAACACAATACTTGCGAGTGGTACTAATCACTCACCACTCTATCCAAGTATAATTTTTTTTTCTTTGGTTATACTTAAAGTATAAATGCAATTGTTGTACTTACTGTGAAATCCTTTTCGCCTACTGAAGGAAACACATTTTTGGCAATGAGTTGCTAAACATTACACTGCCACCAACAGTAAAAATGTACACAACCCATCTCATCTGCTCAGTTGTAACAAGCAGTCCAAAGAGGAAAGGTAGCATATGAGGGGGACTTACACTGTGCCCCTCAATGGACTCTGAGAAAAATATTTTACAGTGAATACAAACAGTCTATTTTGTTCACTGACCATTAAGCAACAAAGCTTGAGGCCTAGTTCACACTGGTGCAACACGAAAGTCATGCAATTTTCAATTAGACTTTGGCCTTTGACTTTGGTCTGACTTCCATGTGACTTTAATAAATGGAATCCAGCTTTGAGATGAGTGTGACTTGTCCTTTGACCAATCAAAACAATTAGTTGTGGAGGTCTGCGGGCAAGGGAATTTCTGAAATCTGGAAGCCTCCTTTAAGAAAGGGTGCCCCTGGATCCCATCACCCCATGTGAATGAGCATGGGGTACATTTTACCCTTACACATTCACCCTCGAAAAAGCAGTGTAGTTTAAAAAAAAAAACATGAGATGGTTATTGACAAGTCCTTTATTAAAAATTAATAATATCTCCATTGGTAGCTCCAATGTCAATCACAATGTCTGTCGCCTCTGCAGCTCTTTACCCATGTGACCAGCTGTGTTCTTCGCACAGAATTCAAATCAGTCGATCATTTTTTGACTGGTCGGAATTCTAATCGTTCTGAAGAATTTGAATTCAGTAGAAAATTGATAAAGGAAACGAATTTTAGCAAAAACTAAACATTATTCATTTTTTAAAGGTCAAAAACTATCTCATGTTTTTTTATACACTACGCTACTTTTTTGGGGGTAAATGGGTAGGGGCAATGTACCTCATACAAATAAACCTAAATAAATCTTAAATCCTGTAAAACCTGTACATAAAATGTAAGTAATAAATGAATATCCTGAAAAATGTACGTGAATAATCGTGGACTTCATATAGATATGTTCATAAATGTCTCAAAAAAACTCCAAAAGTGAAAAATTCCTATAAGAAAATTCCTATAGAAAACACAATCCAGACACAGAAAAGAAAACATATATGGAAATCTGTACACAGTCCATAAAAAGTTTTGAGTGACGACTGGGATGTTTTCATCAATAAAGTGACTGAAGAAATTTTCACAGTAAAGTGATTTATGTTGAGAAAATCCCACCACCAAATGCAATGCACGCTTACTAGCTGTAAGAAGTTCGAGTGCAGGTGTCCATAACCCGGCTGGGGCCTTTCTCCTTGAAGGGGTCTCCACACACAGTCCAATTCTCTAGACGATCTGATCAGTGAGATCCTCTGGTAAGGTCACCCGGCTCCACTTAGTTTCCACAGTCCAATTGTCTGGGCGATCCAATCGGTGAAAACCTCTGACAAGGTCACCCGGTTCCACTTACTCAGCTCTTAACCGATACCATGTGATATGGCGAGGGGTAAATCGTCATTTGCTCGAAAAAAGTGAAGGTGGAGCAGACATAGGTAAAACCCGTAGGGCACTTTTATTAAAAAATGTAACAACAAAATAACGATCGTATAAATATAAAAAAACAGTAAAACTTGCATAGAATTGTGGCTGGCCGGCTACAGAACACACGCCCGTGCTTAGATACGAACGGACGTAGCGCGTAGTGACGTCAGCACGTCGTTCCTCCCGAAGCGTTTCGTCACACATTTGACGTCGTCATGGGCACAGCAGGCGTGCTGATGCACCGCTATAAATACAAAAACCAAGCCTCGATTTGAGTGGCAATATGACTGCAAATCCTAAAGTGCCATTTTAGATCAGGGA
The DNA here is from genome assembly GCF_037356315.1 of Lithobates pipiens. Classification (NCBI taxonomy): domain Eukaryota; kingdom Metazoa; phylum Chordata; class Amphibia; order Anura; family Ranidae; genus Lithobates; species Lithobates pipiens. The sequence goes on from NW_027507787.1 coordinate 20,255,246, forward strand.
AGCAGGATATCTTTCCAGAAAGATATATCCTCCCTCACACACATTAAAATGAATTATCCCTATGGCAAAAAATGTATTAATAATACAAAATAACCCTCCAAATTTCCCCATAGATAAATAAAGGAAGACCAACATAGTATTACTAAGGTAAAGAAAAATTTGTCTCGCAACTTCTCGCACCTCTCATACAGGCCCACTATGAGCAATACACCACCACCCAGTGGTGATGCAGATACCTTACATGAACCAGGTCAAATAAATAGCATCTAACGGGTAGAAGTATCAATAAATAATTTCCCCTTCTCCTACACTAAATTATTTTTACATACTATCTCTATTATTAACAAAATAATATCTTAAGCTGACCCTCTATCCACCAACGATTACGTCAGCAGAAAGGAAGCCATAAACGAACTGATGTCAGTTATCCTAACGGTTCCATTTTCTTTTGTAAAAGATATGTACCTCTACAAATAAATGTGATATATACTAAATATATCAACTAGGTAGTGCATAATAAATTCCACCATGTTAGATACATCTTGCCGACAGCCAGCCCTACATCTAGATAGAGTATATGATACCCCATGGGAACCCCACTAAAAACACCAAACTTACAAATTGGAGGAGAAACTATTTTTATATGCCACTTGCGAATCAGATGGAGTTCAGATATAAGATACATAGAATGGCTGTCAATTATACTACCTCCCCAAATCATTACCTTGTATTACCTCATTAGATCAAGCATTGTCTATAAACGTATTCACGTCTACATCTATGTTCAATCCAAAGGGTGTATACATTTTCAGCCTATGTACCCATGCCATTTCAAGTTTAGAAATGCACCTAACTAGACAGCTTCCTCTCCAATTGGGCTGAAACTTGTCTATTCCTAAAACAGTTAAATTGGAGGGGTCCCTATTATGTGTAGTCAAATAATGCTTCGACACCGAATGCTTATCATCTCCTGATGTTGTTGATATGTTCATTCACACGTACACTGAGGGGGCGTTTGGTCCTGCCCACATACTGCAGACCACAGGGGCATTGCAGCAGGTAGACCACCCCCTCAGTGGAACATGTAATGAGCGGTTCAATCTTATGGTTCTTAGAAGTAACTGTGGAGGTAAAGCGGGTAGTCCTCCTAGTTCTACAGCCATTTAAGGAGCAAACCTACGACAATGGTAGAAGCCAGTGAGCTCTCCAAAAAAAATGTGATTTATTCTCAGTGGAGTTCAGCACATTGGGGGCCAACTTGTCTCTCAAAGACAGACCACCCCTAAACACCACCTGAGGCCTATTGGGTAGGATATCCTTGAGGACTCTATCGTTTTCCAAAATGTGCCAATGTTTTTTAACAATATGTTGGATACTATAATGTTGGATAGAAAAATTTGTGATAAAAGGTACATCATTCTGGGATCCGGGGGGTCCCCTTTCTTAAAGGGGCTTCCAGATTCCGATTAGCCCCCTGCTCGCAGACCCCCCACAGGTTGTGGAGAAGAGGCCCTTGTCCCCAGCACCCCCCTCCCCAAGTTGAGGGCATGTGGCATGGTATGATTCAAGAGGGGGGCACTCTCACAGGAATCCCATGCTGTTGGACTAGGGAGGGGACACTACGCAGCAAAATTACATTTCTAAAGGAAAAAATGTCATTCAAAATTGATAACGGCTGTAATGTGTTGCCAGATGCCAGCAATATACATAATAAATCATTTAAAAAAACAGCGTGGCCCTTCAGGTCTGCTATGGGATATTAAGGTGAATTCCATGCCAATTTTTTTTTTTAACCACTTCAATACAGGGCATTTTCACCCCTTTCCTGCCCAGGCCAATTTTCAGGTTTCAGCGCTGTAACATTTTGAATGACAATTGCACAGTCATGCTATACTGTACCCAAATAATTTTTTTTTATTTCTGCCCCACAAATAGAGCTTACTTTTGGTGGTATTTGATCACTTCTGCGGTTTTTATTTTTTGCGCTATAAACAAAAGCAGAGTGACAAGTTTGAAAAAAAAACACCAAACACCAAATGGCCTGGTATGGATGGGGAGAATCCATGCTGTTTTTTTCTTAATTCTGTCATAGGGCTCCCCTTAACCACTTCAATACACTATATTATATATTGTAAACTGCACTATATACTATGCACTGTATTATATATACACACTACACTGACTGCACTATATACTCTGAACTGCAGTATATATACTATACAGACTGCACTATATACTCTGAACTGCAGTATATATACTATACAGACTGCACTATATACTCTGAACTGCAGTATATATACTATACGGACTGCACTATATACGCTGTGGAAAAAGTGTGCCTTAGGTGTTTGTGGTGGCAGAACACGGTAACCCCTCACAGTTACTCTTGTTGGGCACAGGAACAGTACCCGCTGTTTAAATATTATTTTAGAGGCTGCTTGTCCTCTTTTAGTAGCCTGTGAGCATCTGCCTCTCCTTGGAGGACTTACGAACATGATGGGTGTTTTTTTTTGTAACACTGCACTAGACTGTATTATATACTGTGTACACCGCCTGAAGTTTATTTGAAACTGTACACAGCCGAATGCACTGTATATATAAGCTACACTGAATGCAGAGTATATATATATATATATATATATATTGTGAGGGGGTTCGCTCGGTAGCGGGTGTGCAGGTGCAAGGGAATCTAGAGCCCACTTCACTGCTAAACATTCCTTCTCAATCGTGGAGTAATTTACCTCATGGGACTTTAACTTCCTGCTGAGGTAAATGACTGGGTGCTCTTCCCCGTTCCAGACCTGGGATAACACTGCTCCTAACCCAACGTCTGATGCATCAGTTTGTACCACGAAGTCCTTAGAGAAGTCTGGTGAGTACAACACTGGCTGGCTACATAAGGCTGTTTTTAAGGACTGAAATGCTTCCTCAGCCTCTGGGGACCATTTAACCATAACCGACTCTTTCCCTTTTGTCAGGTTGGTGAGGGGCACAGCCTGAGAAGCAAAATGGGGAATGAATCGTCGATAATAGCCAGCGATTCCCAGAAAGGCTCGTACCTGTTTCTTGCTATTGGGACGTGGCCAACTCTGTATGGCCTCGACTTTATTGACTTGGGGTTTTATCACCCCCCTCCCAATAGTGTACCCAAGATATTTGGCCTCCTCCTGTCCAATGGTACACTTCTTTGGATTGGCCGTAAACCCAGCTTCCCGGATAGAGTCTAGGACTGCTTGTACTTTTGGCAAATGTGAGACCCAGTCTGTGCTATGGATAATCACATCATCCAGGTAAGCTGCAGCATATTTATGATGGGGCCTCAGAATCTTATCCATTTTCCGCTGGAATGTTGCCGGTGCATTCTGTAACCCAAACGGCATTCTCTTATATTGGAATGCCCCATCTGGGGTTACAAACGCAGTTTTCTCCTTGGCCGACTCGGCCAGGGGAATTTGCCAATACCCTTTGGTGAGATCAAGAGTTGTCATATATCGGGCTGTTCCCAGCCGGTCAACCAACTCATCTATACGTGGCATGGGGTAGGTGTCAAATTTTGTAACTTTATTTAATTGTCTAAAATCGTTACAAAACCGCCAGCTCCCATCAGGTTTGGGCACTAGTACAATAGGACTGGACCAGTCACTCTGGGACTCCTCTATCATACCCAATTCCAGCATCCTTTGAACCTCCCCACGTATTGCCTCCCGTCGGGCCTCTGGTATTCTATAAGGTTTTAGTTTTACCCTTTCTCCTGGCGGGGTGATAATGTCATGCTCTACGCCAGATGTTTGTCCCGGAAGCTCAGAGAAAATCTCTTTGTTACGAAGTACAAACTCTTTAACCTCCTGTTGTTGGGGTTTCGATAAGGTGTCTGCTATTCCAACCTCAGGAACTAAGCAATCAGGCTGTACTTGTGACAAAGTCTCTGCGACTAGGGATTCCCTATCCCTCCAGGCTTTCAGCAGATTGACGTGATAGATCTGCTCCGGCTTTCGCCTTCCTGGCTGTCTAACCCTGTAGTTCACCTCACTAATTTTTTCAATTACTTCATATGGACCTTGCCATTTGGCCAGAAATTTGCTTTCAACCGTAGGGACTAGCACCAAGACCCTATCCCCCGGGGAAAAAGTACGTGTCTTGGCCCCACGGTTGTACACTCTCTGCTGTGCTAACTGCGCTTGGGTTAAATGTTCCTTTACAATTGGCATTACCTGTGCAATTCTATCTTGCATCAGGGCGACATGCTCAATCACACTCCTGTGAGGAGAACTCTCCTTTTCCCAAGTTTCCTTGGCGATATCCAGCAGCCCTCTTGGGTGTCTCCCATAGAGCAACTCGAAGGGTGAGAAACCCGTAGAGGATTGGGGTACCTCCCTAATGGCAAACATCAGATAGGGTATTAGACAATCCCAATTCTTTCCATCTCTATCCACCACCTTCTTTAACATTTGTTTTAGGGTTTTGTTGAATCTTTCAACCAACCCATCTGTTTGGGGGTGATACACAGATGTACACAATTGCTTCACTTTGTACAACTTGCATAATTCTTTCATAACCCGGGACATAAAGGGTGTACCTTGGTCCGTAAGCAGTTCCTTACAAATACCCACGCGGCTAAAAACAAGGGATAGCTCTTTGGCTATGGTTTTGGCCGAGGTATTTCGGAGAGGAATTGCTTCCGGATAACGGGTGGCATAGTCCAATATAACCAAAATGTACTGATGCCCCCTGGCAGACTTCATTATCGGACCTACCAAATCCATTGCGATCCTCTCAAAGGGGACCTCAATGATAGGAAGAGGTACCAGTGGGTTACGGAAATGTGGCATAGGTGCCGACTTCTGACACACAGGGCAGGAGGATCAATAATTTTCTATTTCCTTCATGACCCCAGGCCAATAGAATCTCTGCAATACCCTCTCTCTGGTTTTCTCTGTCCCCAGATGACCTCCCAGAATGTGTCCATGAGCCAATTCTAACACCAACTTCCTGTAAGGTTTGGGCACTACAAGTTGCTCAATGGTTTCTTCTGCGCTTTGAGCCACTCGATATAGCAGGTCCCTTTCCATAGTGAAGTAAGGATAAGGGCAAGTCTTATCTGGGTTCACTAACTCGCCATCTATTTTCACCACATTTTCCCGTGCCTTTATTAGGGTGGGGTCTTTTAACTGTTCTGTGGCAAAATTTTCCCTGTGAACCTCAAGATCTGAAAACTCCACAGACGGCATGTTTTCATCTGAGGATGTTGGCTCCTCCCCAGTTTCTCGAGTTTCCCCAATACCGACAAAGGAAATTCAGGAGAGTCCTCACCACTCCCAGAGGAATTCTGGTCATCTTCCTGGTTTATAGGGGCACCAATGGGGGCCTCAGGACAATCCCAGAGTTCCCAGAATTTTGGAAAATCCCTTCCCACAATAGCATCATGTGGTAACTGAGACACTAACCCCACCTGATGAGAGAGGTTACCTTTGGGGGTCTCAAAAAACACTGAAGTTACAGGATACTCTCGGGTGTCCCCATGCACACAAATAACAGCCACCCTGTTCTTCCCAGAGACCTCTGTAGTAACTAATTCAGCTTTTATCAATGTTACCAGGCTACCTGAATCTAGCAACACATCAACATGTCTACCATTAATACACATTTTACATAAATGTTTCTCAGGTCCCCGAATGGCAGTGCATGCAACTGTCGCAAACAGCGACTGACGTCTCTCCCTTATAAAGTCACATTGCATAGGCTCATCCACAACGGGGCAATTGGCTGCAATATGTCCCTCTTGCCGGCAGCGGTAGCAAATAATCTTTATCGCTGCCTCTTGCAGCATGGGCTTCCTGGGCTGCTCCCGCCAGACCTTAGGTAGAACTCCCACCCTCTCACTCTCTCCACCCTCACCCCTTGGAGTCATCTTACCCGCCACTGGGGATGATCTGGTCTTAGGGGGAAAGTCCGTGAGTCCCTGGAAGAGATGGTCAAGTTCTCTGTAGCCAAGTACCTCTCAACCAGATCCACAAGTTTATCTGCATTTTCTGGGTCTCCATGGCTTACCCATTTTTGGATGGCAGTAGGAAGAGCTCTCAGGAAACGATCCATAACCACACGTTCCACAATGTTTGGTGCGGTCAAAATCTCTGGCTGCAGCCACTTCCTGCTCAGGTGAATGAGATCATACATTTGAGACCTGGGAGGTTTTCCAACCTGAAAAGTCCAGTTATGCACACGCTGAGCCCGGACTGCCAGGGTGACACCCAGCCGTGCCAATATTTCTGCTTTTAGCACCACATAGTCTTTTGCTTGGTCAGGCTCTAGGTCATAATAAGCTTTCTGTGATTCCCCAGTTAACAGAGGGGCCACCAGTCCAGCCCATTGCTCCTTAGGCCACTTTTCCCTTTCAGCAGTCCTTTCAAATGTGGTCAAAAACACCTCCGGATCATCCTCTCCAGTCATTTTTGTCAGTAAACGGCTCACACCAAAGGATGCGGTATTATTGTACCCACTTGCTTCATTGGTCTGCGGACGTTGCTGTATCAATGTCTTTATTTGCTGTTGAAAATTCTGCTCTTGCTTCTGCAACAGGTCTATGAAGCGGGCTTCAGATCGCTGCTGGGCTTGTTGCTGAGCTTCCAAACTCTGCTGCAAAGTTGCATTTGTCTGCTGCTGATTTGCATTTGCCTGCTGCTGGGCTTGTTGTTGAGCTGCAAGGCTCTTTTGTAAAGATGCATTTGTTTGCTGCTGATTTGCATTTTCTTGCTGCTGATTTGCATTTGCTTGCTGCTGGTTTGCATTTGCTATAGCCAGCTGTCTCAGTATCTCCTCCATGCTGGCCTTAACAAAAAAAAAAAAAAAACTGCCAAAATTCTCCACCAACTGTGAGGGGGTTCGCTCGGTAGCGGGTGTGTGTGACCCCCTGGATGGGTTCACAACACAAAGTCAGGCACAGCAGACAGCGGTGTAGGTGCAAAAAACAAAAGGTCCGGTTTATTTAGGCTACATGCAGTGATACATATAACAGCCAAACAAAATAAAACAAGAAAATAAATCCTGGTCAGCTTGACCTCTAACTACACACGTAGACTCCCTGTCTAACAACTGGGTGCAGCCTTGTGCTGCCCCAGTCCCTGTCTCTATTGTAGGGGTTTTCCACACAGGCGTTAACTCACCGCACAGAACAGATCTCAGACTCCCCAGTCTATACACACAAAACTGGTTCCAGGATGGAGCATCTCCCTATGCATGCTGGGGTTTTTTGTAGAGGTCTTAATGAGCCCACTTACTTCAGCTGGGCTCATTAACTCTTCCCCTCTAATTGTAAAAGTCTGCATAAAGCCTTAATCTAGGGCACACATATTTCCCATCCTGAATACAACCAGGTGATTTTACCTGCGTGCTGCCACAATATATATATATATATATATATATATATATATATATTTATGTATATATACACATACACACTAGTAGATGGTGTGTGTATATATATATATATATATATATATATATATATATATATATCAAATATACTGCCCGTTCTGACTGAAAATATCAAATACACTGACTGTACTGACTGAATATAGAGTTTACACTGTATATATAGGCTACGCTGAATGCAGAGTATCGACTCGAACATTGGCTGTTCGCCAGTTTGCCTTCGGGTCTGGTATGGTATTTAGGAAGACCCCACTTATTTTTTTTTTTTTGGGTTCGGGTTTTCCCTGTGGGGAAATTCCATGCCGTTTTTATCAATGAACATTTATGTGTATTGTCGGACCGACAATTCATTATAGCTGTGAGTAGTTTTAAATTACTTTTTTTCCTTTAGAAATGTCATTTTGCTGTCAGACTGTTCTAAACATGGGAAAAATGCGCCCCTTTACAGGCATACTATAGACACCCCCAGGTACGAAATTTAAAGAAATATTACACTTTTATTGTTTCACTTTAAGCATGATTAAAATCACTGCTCCCCAAAAATGTCAGTTTTTAAAACTTTTTTTTGCATTGATACATGCCCCCTGGGGCAGGACCCGGGTCCCCAAACACTTTGTATGACAATACCATGTATAAATCTTCCCGCCGGACTCGCATTTCAGCGGACAATCCGGCCGTGCGTATGCCAGTCCGCCGTACTTTTGAAATGAACGGACTTTTCCCGCCCGGAGAAAAGTCCGCTCATTTTGAGCGGGTCTCCAGGTAGACGGGGCCCGCGAAGGAGACGTCGCTGGCCCCGCCACCTGGTATGGACTTAAAAGGGAACCCAACGCCAAAAAAAAAATCGGTGTGGGGGTGCCCCCCAGATCCACATCAGACCCTTGTCCGAGCACACTACCCGGCCGGCCAGGAAAGGGGGGGACGAGCGAGCAGCCCCCCTCCTGAGCCGTACCAGGCCGCGTGCCCTCAACATGGGGGGTGCCTTGGGGAAGGGGGGCCGCGCGGCCCCCCCCACCCCAAAGCACCTTGTCCCCATGTTGATGAGGACAAGGGCCTCTTCCCGACAACCCTGGCCGTTGGTTGTCGAGGTCTGCGGGCGGGGGGCTTATCGGAATCCGGGAGCCCCCTTTAATAAGGGGGCCCCCGGATACCAGCCCCCCACCCTATGTGACCCTACCCATTCACCTGTAAAATAAAGTACAAAAAAACACAATACACAAGGGTTAAAATAGTTTATTGCACAGCTCCGGGTGTCTTTCCGTCTTCGGGGGTCTTCCCGCCGGACTCCTCCGCTATATTCTGCTAGCTCTTTTACTAGCGGAGGAGCCCGGCTTTCTTCTTCACCGCCGGCCTCTTCTTCCGACTTCGGGGGTCTTGTCCCCCTCTTCGGTTCTTCTGCCGGGCCACTGCGCCTTCTTCTAGCTCTTTTACAGGCGGTGGCCCAGTCTTCTGTCGCCGCTGTCGCCGCCACCTTCTGTTCTTCTGTTCTTCTCTTCAGATGTTGACTCGTCGCAACATGGGGACAAGGTGCTTTGGGGTGGGGGGGCCACGCGGCCCCCCCTTCCCCAAGGCGCCCCCCATGTTGAGGGCACGCAGCCTGGTACGGCTCAGAAGGGGGGGGGGGGCGCTCGCTCGTCCCCCCTTTCTGGCCGGCCGGGTAGCGTGCTCGGACAAGGGTCTGATGTGGACCTGGGGGGCACCCCCACGCCAATTTTTTTTGGCGTTGGGGTTCCCCTTTAAGTCGATACCAGGTGGCGGGGCCAGCGACATCTCCTTTGCTGGCCCTGCCTACTTGGAGACACTCTCAAAATGAGCGGACTTTCCTCCGCGTGTGTGGGCGAGTCCGTTCATTTCAAAAGTACGGCGGACTTAGTACGCTGTATTAGGCCGCTGAAAAAGTGCCGTGTTTGGGCAAGTGGCCCGTTTGGAAAGTCGGACGGACAGTCCGGCGGGAAGTCCACCGCACTAAGTCCGCCGGATAGACAGCTACATGTGTACGCGGCATAAGCCTTTAAAATTAGCACTTTTGATTATTCATGTTCATATCCCATAGACTTTAATGGTGTTCATGTGTTCGAATACATTTTTTACCTGTTTGCATGTTCTAGATATGAACCGAACAGGGGGGTATGGTCGGCTCATCCCTACTGCCAGCATTGCTGCAGAGGTTGAAGGGGTCAGCCCGTCACTGTTCAGACCAAACGCCGCACACTGCATCAAATCTGCATGACTGTCATACCAGAAGGAAGCCTTTTCTAAAGATGATGCACAAGAAAGCCGACAAACAGTTTGCTGAAGACAAGCAGGCTAAGGACATGGATTACTAGAACCATGTCCTGTGGTCTGATGAGACCAAGATAAACTTATTTGGTTCAAATGGTGTCAAGTGTGTGTGGCGGAAACCAGGTGAGGAGTACAAAGTGTGTCTTGCCTACAGTCAAGCATGGTGGTTGGAGTGCCATGGTCTGGGTTTGCATGAGTGCTGGGGAGCTACAGTTTATTGAGGGAACCATGAATGCCAACATGTACTGTGACATACTGAAGCAGAGCATGATCCCATCCCTTCAGAGACTGGGCCGCAGGGCAGTATTCTAACATAATAACGACCCCAAACACACCTCCAAGATGACTACTGTCTTGCTAAAGAAGCTGAGGTTAAAGGTGCTGGACTGGCCAAGCATGTCTCCAGACTTAAACCCCATTGAGCATCTGTGGGGCACCCTCAAATGGAAGGTGGAAGAGCACAAATTCTCTAACATCCACCAGCTCTGTGATGTCGTCATGGAGCAGTGGAAGAGGACTCCAGTGGCAACCTGTGAAGCTGAAGCTCTGGTGAACTCCATGCACAAGAGGGTTAAGGCAGTGCTGGAAAATAATGGTGGCCACACAAAATATTGACACTTTGGGCCCAATTTGGACAATTTTCACTTAGGGGTGTACAAACTTTTGTTGCCAGCAGTTTAGACATTAACCACTTTCAGACCGGACCATTTTGCTGGTAAATGACCAGAGGTCTTTTTACACTTTGGCACTGCGCTGCTTTAACTGGTAATTGCGCGGTCATGCAATGTTGTACCCAAACAAAATTTGCGTCCTTTTCTTCCCACAAATAGAGCTTTCTTTTGATGGTATTTGATTGCCTCTGCGATTTTTATTTTTTGCGATATAAACGTAAAAAGACCGCAAATTTTGAAAAAAAATGATATTTTCTACTTTTTGTTATTAGAAAAATCCAATAAACTCAATTTTAGTCATACATTTAGGCCAAAATGTATTCAGCCACATGTCTTTGGTAAAAAAAAAGTCAATAATTGTATATTTATTGGTTTGCGCAAAAGTTGTCACATCTACAAACTAAGGTACGTTTTCTGGAATTTACGCAGCTTTTAGTTTACGACTGCCTATCTCATTTCTTGAGGTGCTAAAATGGCAGGGCAGTACAAAACCCCCCCAAATGACCCCATTTTGGAAAGTAGACCCCCTAAGGAAATTGATAAGAGGCATGTTGAGCCCATTGAATGTTTTATTTTTTTGCCTCAAGCGATTGAATAATGACAAAAAAAAAAATTTTTTTTTTTTTTTACACAAAGTTGTCACTAAATGATATATTGCTCACACATGCTATGGGCGTATGTGAAATGACACCCCAAAATAAATTCTGCTGCTTCTCCTGAGTACGGGGATACCACATATGTGGGACTTTTTGGGAGCCTAGCCGCGTACGGGGCCCCGAAAACCAAGCACCGCCTTCAGGCTTTCTAAGGGCGTAAATTTTTGAGTTCACTTCTCACTACCTATTACAGTTTTGAAGGCCATAAAATGCCAAGATGGCACAAAACCCCCACAAATGACCCCATTTTAGAAAGTAGACACCCCAAGCTATTTGCTGAGAGGCATGTTGAGTTCATGGAATATTTTATATTTTGCCACAAGTTGCGGGAAAATTACAAACTTTTTTTTTTTTTTTTTTTTTCACAAAGTTGTCACTAAATGATATATTGCTCATGCATGCCATGGGCATATGTGAAATGACACCCCAAAATAAATTCTGCTGCTTCTCCTGAGTACGGGGATACCACATATGTGGGACTTTTTGGGAGCCTAGCCGCGTACGGGGCCCCGAAAACCAAGCACCGCCTTCAGGCTTTCTAAGGGCGTAAATTTTTGAGTTCACTTCTCACTACCTATTACAGTTTTGAAGGCCATAAAATGCCAAGATGGCACAAAACCCCCACAAATGACCCCATTTTAGAAAGTAGACACCCCAAGCTATTTGCTGAGAGGCATGTTGAGTCCATGGAATATTTAATATTTTGCCACAAGTTGTGGGAAAATTACAAACTTTTTTTTTTTTTTTTCACAAAGTTGTCACTAAATGATATATTGCTCACGCATGCCATGGGCATATGTGAAATGACACCCCAAAATAAATTCTGCTGCTTCTCCTGAGTACGGGGATACCACATATGTGGGACTTTTTGGGAGCCTAGCCGCGTACGGGGCCCCGAAAACCAAGCACCGCCTTCAGGCTTTCTAAGGGCGTTACAGTTTTGAAGGCCATAAAATGCCAAGATGGCACAAACCCCCCCCAAATGACCCCATTTTGGAAAGTAGACACCCCTAAATTTAGGGGTACACTAGTGAGACTAGGTAATAAATGGCGGGTGCCCTGAAACTATAAAAAAATAACTAACCAACCAGCGTCACCTGTAACAGTTATATGGTGATCACTGGTGAAAGGGTTAACTAGGGGGCAATCAGGGGGCTTTATGCGGTAGTATATGGGGGTCCCTGGCGCTATAAAAAGCTGCAGCGAACCTAAATACCTACCTGCCTAACTAGCGTCACCTGTGACACTAATACAGCGATCAGAAAAACGATCGCTTATTAGGCTGGGTTCACACTGGAGCGATGCGGGAACGCCACGAATGCGCGGCGGGTTCCCGCATCGCATGCCTCCCGGCGGCAGTTCACACTGCCCTATGCGAACTGCTGGGAGTGTCAGTGAAATGTTAATGACACCCCCAGATCAGTTCGCATATCGCAGTGCGATCTGCAAACTCGGATCGCATGGTGTGAACACCCATGCGATCCGATTCTGCTGCGGGCCAAAAAAAGGGTCCCGTGCGAATTTGCGGCGGGTGCGGCGAATGGCTGAACTCGAATCGCACAGAGATCGGATGTGATTTGCACTGCAGTGCGGTGCGAATCACATCCGTTCTCATAAACCGCTGCAATGTGAACCCAGCCTTAGTGACACTGGCGACGGGGGGTGATCACGGGGTTAAACCTTTATTGGGGGGGTTAGGGGGGTACCTTAGAACTAAAGGGGGCTAACCCTAACTGCCCTAACAGTTATTAGTCACAAATGACACCCGCCGGGTGATCAGGGGGTTAAACCTTTATTAGGTAATAAATGGCGGGTGCCCTGAAACTATAAAAAAATAACTAACCAACCAGCGTCACCTGTAACAGTTATATGGTGATCACTGGTGAAAGGGTTAACTAGGGGGCAATCGGGGCTTTATGCGGTAGTATATGGGGGTCCCTGGCGCTATAAAAAGCTGCGGCGAACCTAAATACCTACCTGCCTAACTAGCGTCACCTGTGACACTAATACGGCGATCAGAAAAATGATCGCTTATTAGGCTGGGTTCACACTGGAGCGATGCGGAAACGCCGCGAATCCGCGGCGGGTTCCCGCATCGCATGCCTCCCGGCGGCAGTTCACACTGCCCTATGCGAACTGCTGGGAGTGTCAGTGAAATGTTACTGACACCCCCAGATCAGTTCGCATATCGCAGTGCGATCTGCAAACTCGGATCGCATGGTGTGAACACCCATGCGATCCGATTCTGCTGCGGGCCAAAAAAAGGGTCCCGTGCGAATTTGCGGTGGGTGTGGCGGGTGCGGCGGGTGCGGCGAATGGCTGAACTCGAATCGCACAGAGATCGGATGTGATTTGCACTGCAGTGCGGTGCGAATCACATTCGTTCTCATAAACCGCTGCAATGTGAACCCAGCCTTAGTGACACTGGCGACGGGGGGTGATCACGGGGTTAAACCTTTATTGGGGGGGTTAGGGGGGTACATTAGAACTAAAGGGGGCTAACTCTAACTGCCCTAACAGTTATTACAGTCACAAATGACACCAATGCAAAAAAAAAAAAAATATGACATTGGTGTCACTGTGACTGGGGGGCAGGGGTAATTGGGGGGGTGATCGGGGGGTAAAGGGGGGGTGTGAGTGTGCCTGGCATGTTCTACTGTGTGTGTAGAGTGTTGGTGCAACTCACTGATCCGCTCTCCTCCGTGTCGGAACGAAAAATACCGACACGGAGGAGAGAATACATCACTTCCTCTCCTGTGTTTACATTACAGGAGAGGAAGTGATGTCACGGGGGATTTCTATTCGTCGGGAGCGATCGCGAGGGGGTGGCCATGAATGAATGGCCGCCCCCTCGTCCCGGAACGCTCCTGGACGAAAACCGACCGCCGCAGGCACCGGGCGGGGGCCCGATCGGGCCCCCGACCCGCGGGAGGCAAGGGACGTACATGTAAGCCCTTATGCCTGCCCGTGCCATTCTGCCGACGTACATCGGCGTGCGGCGGTCGGCAACTGGTTAATGGCTGTGTGTTGAGTTATTTTAAGGGGACAGTAAATTTACACTATTATACAAACTGTACACTCACTACTTTACATTGTAGCAAAGTGTAATTTCTTCAGTGTTGTCACATGAAAAGATATAATAAAATATTTACAAAAATGTGAGGTGTGCACTCACTTTTGTGAGATATTGTATACTCATTGTATACTCTGCACTCAGCGTAGCCTATATATACACAGTGTAAACTCTATATTCAGTCAGTACAGGCAGTGTATTTGAGATTATATATATATATATATATATATATATTTACACTGTATATATAGGCTGCGCTGAATGCAGAGTATATATATATATATATATATATATATATATATATATATACACTAGTCTGACTGTATTTATTTATCAAATACACTGCCACTAACTAACCTGCCTGACTTTCTATCTCTGTCTACTATGACAAACTATACGGACGCTGTGTAAGCAGCCTTATATAGTGTGGGGCATGGACTTATGCCACGTACACAAGATCGGAAAGTCGGCCAGCAAAAGACCAGTGAGAGCTTTTAGTTGGAAAATGCGATCATGTGTATGCTCCATCGGACTTTTGCTGGCCGAATTTCAGCCAGAAAAGATTGACAGCATGTTCTTACATTCAACTTGAACTCAAAGCTCATCCCTATTTAGGACTTTCTGGGAAAAAATAAACAGGAAATCTGTCTGTCTTAAAAAGATCTAAACCCTGACAGCCCTCACCACATTCAGACAATGGAAAGAGATCTCCTTGGTCACAAAGCTTACATATTATATTCTTTGAGGTGAGAGGCAGAGAACACTTTGGGCAACCTTGTCTTTGTGTAAAACGAATTAGCTCTTTACAGAATAATGTTGACAATTCAGGGACATTTTTAACTAAAGTGATGACCACAGGAATGGCTACCTCACGGTAATAACAAGGAAATATCCCTGATAAGCTCGAATGGGGTTTATTGTAACTCTGGCAACAATAGGTTTAAATCCTTCAGTTGCAATGGGGGCTGAGCAGGGGCAGCAAAATGTGCAATCCGTTGAATGAAAGTATGAAGTAGGCTAGCAGCAAAAAGGCATTGAACGAGACAATTGAGCCTTGATGTTGTTAGGGCTAAACATTGCGGCTAGCCCACTGAAAAAAACAAAGTCTTACATCAGCACAAAAAAAAAAAGGCTTCCATGTGCCATAATAAATCTTGCCGGAAGTAGATCTGCAAGTTTTAAGCATGGTTCAGATAACGCAATCCTGAACCATTCCCTCTTTGGATGGATGTCGTCTGCTGAGAAAATCTGTCTTCCAAGGTATCACTGGAACATGAAGGTATACCCAGGGCAATATAGATTCTATCTCCATTGCTGCTGCTTGAAATAGGCCACCTTTGAAATAAACCAATTTAAACCATTTATTTCAGAGGAATGCAAATATGCAATGATAACCCTCTGGGTTACCAATCTTGAATGGCTGAAACAAGGTTCATCTGATATTGTGGAGACACAGAAAGATGGCAAGTGAAAAACTGGATGATTGAGGCAAAAATCTATGTTGCCAGCTTCCCAAACCCATGCAAAGGCCATCAAACATCCCCTCACCTGTGATAGAGCTGCTGGGAATGGACCTTCAAGATGAGGTAGATTTATCCTCAGCCAAGGGCATTTTGAAGTCTGGAGCCCAAATGAGTGGCAGAAGACTCTTGGGTTCTGTTAACCTGATTTAGAGGAATTAAAGTAATGCAGAATAGGAAGGTGTTACTCTCTGTTGTTAATCCCAATGTTGCCGCTATCAATAATCCCTGTGTTCTCCCGGCAGGGACAGCCATGGCTGCCTTAACTAAGCTTAAAATGGCTCAAAACTCCCTTCTAACTCCTGTACCAACTGCCTTGTAGAAGGATATTTGGTTGATTGTTTTCAATCCTTGCATATAATTTCACTGAATAATGGATAATGAAAAACCTTTGGGTCTGTGAGAAACGAGGCCAGATACCATAATAGGTGAAGTAATGGTGCAATTTGCCCATTTTAAAATGCAATGTACTGTCTCAATGAGAAAGAAAACAGATTGTTGTTACAGTGAAACAGTAAAAAAATTATTGAATAAAATTCAGCTAGCAGGGTCACCTCCTTCTCCTGGTAAAAAAAGAGACTCAATTTTTAACAATGAATCTTCTGGGAGGTCCTTGACAGAAGCAAACATATTTGGCATCTCTCACAGAACTCACTGGGAAATGAGGGTCCAGTCATGGGGGGCCAGGAGCTGCTTCAACTGAGACATAAAGCCTTGCATGAGAGAAGAAAATTTGCCCCTCATTAAGATAAGAAGGATCATTTGAGGAAAGAAAGGGACATTCAAATATACAGTAGCCACTAGTTATAATAATTACAAAAAGCACAATCTTTCCCAGTACCAACTTTACCTTTGCATTTGGCTAGAAGGACCTTCAGTTTGGAGCTAGACATTTACAACTGAACAAAAGCGTATATGAGTTTAACAAAGGGGCCTGCCCTAAACCCCCTGTAGGACTCACAGATCCAAGCTGGGGTTGGTGCACTAGGGATTAACATATAGTAATGACTCTGTGACCAAGTGGCACATAGGGAAGAACCTGGATAGTGTCTTATACCAGAAAGCTAAATGTAAAACAACACCAGAAGAAAATTGCTGGAGTTAATTGTGTGGTAGGAGTGAAGTCATGTGGTGTTTCTGTCAGAAAGGAAATGCAGGAAGCCAGCTGCCAATGCATGCACAATGCTTTGCTACTATGCCACCTAGTGTAAGCCACAGGAGAAGCACAATGAGAGTAAGACAACAAAGCAATTTCCAGTGCATGATTGTGCACATATGCCAAAAGAAATGCGTAATCAGGTACCTGGCAAGAAACTGGCAGTGTAAACTACTCTCTCACCTCACTTCTGCTCTGCCTAATGCCTATTTGTTGCTGAACTGTACTATACAATTTTCACCTGCCAAAACCCCTGCTTTTACCTGACTACTTTCTGTTAGCTGCCCTCCTAACCCTACTTGGATCTGGGCAGGACATGACCTTGTGCCAGTCTGAAGCAAAGAACGCCAAAGGCCACTAGGTGGAGTCCTATCAAAGACTACATATGGAAGGGGGAGAGTGGATACACAAAGGAACAGCACTGCTCTCAAACAGCAGTTTCATTCTCTCGGAAACAGTTAAAAATGGAGCTGGCTAGAGTTGGCATACCTAAAATGTTGAATGAACTCATCCAACTAGCCACCCATATTAAAACACCACCTCATGGTGCCAAAGCAGAAGAAAATAAGGGGTTTTCGTCTCTCTGAGTTGACCTCTCTACAAGGCCTGAGGTGGCAAAGCCTCCCACGCCTCTAAACTCCCTAGAGTTGATGCAGCTGGGCTTAGCTTGAACAACCTTGATACCTTAAGAGGACCAGCTTTACTGACAGGCCCATCTTTGCCTCTACTTCGAGGCCCTGTATCATTTTGTTCGCCGTTGTCCTATAAGGCTATCTGGTACAGAAGAAACAGTTACCAGTAGTTCCCAGTTTAGCTTGGCCCTGTTGTCTTCTCTTATTCATAATTGGCTGTCATTTGGCTGTCTTTTCAGGGTTCCAAAAGGACCAATAAAGCTCAGGCCACTATTGATATGGGCTCATTTACACGTTTCCTGAATAAATCCTTCGCCCATCAATTAGGCCTGAACTCAAAACCCAAGCACTCCCTGTCTGACCATTAAGACTGGACCCATTACTCATGAATAGTGATCAGAGAATCACCTTGGTTCCAATTTGAGGGCAAGTTCAGTGAACAAATCTAAATGCAAACTTATATTATATATTATTTTTATAATATATACAGTATCTCACAAAAGTGAGTACATCCATCAAAGAAGTTTTTGTAAATATTTTATCTTTTCATGTGACAACACTGAAGAAATTACACTTTTCTACAATGTAAATTAGTGAGTGTAAAGCTTGTATAACAGTGTAAATTTGCTGCCCCCTCAAAATAGCACAACACACAGCCATTAATGTCTAAACTGCTAGAAACAAAAGTTAGTACACCCCTACATAAGCGAAAATGTCCAAATGGGGCCCAAAGTGTCAATATTTTGTGTGGCCACCATTATTTTCCAGCACTGCCTTAACCTTCTTGCACATGGAGTTCACCAGAGCTTCACAGGTTGCCACTCCTCCACTCCTCCATGAAGACATCACAGAGTTGGTGGATGTTAGAGACCTTGCGCTCCTCCACCTTCAGTTTGAGGATGCCCCACAGATGCGCAATAGGGTTTAGGTCTGGAGACATGCTTGGCAAGTCCATCACCTTACCCTCAGCTTCTTTAGCAAGGCAACGGTCGTCTTGGAGGTATGTTTGGGATCGTTATCATGTTGGATTACTGCCCGGAGGCACAGTCTCTGAAGGTAAGGGATCATGCTCTGCTTCAGTATGTCACAGTACATTCATGGTTCCCTCAATAAACTGTAGCTCTCCAGTTCTGGAAGCACTCATGCAGCCCCAGACCATGACACTCCCACCACCATGCTTGACTATAGGCAAGACACACTTTGTACTCCTCACCTGGTTTCTGCCACACACGCTTGATGCCATCTGAACCAAATAAGTTTATCTTGGTCTCATCAGATCATAGGACATAGTTCCAGTAATCCATGTCCTTAGTCTGCTTGTCTTCAGCAAACTTTGCAGGCTTTTTTGTGCATCATCTTTAGAAGAGGCTTCCTTCTGGAATGACAGCCACGGAGACCACTCATACATCTATTTCCCAAAGACAACCTCTTGATATGATGTTGATCATGTGCATTTAGCACGCGCACTTTGTTCAACCATGGTGAGATCTGTTCTGAATGGAACCTGACCTGTTAAACTGCTGTATGGTCTTTGCCACCATGCTGTAGTTCAGTTTTAGGGGCTTGACAATCTTCTTACAGCCTAGGCCATCTTTATGTAGAGAAACAATCCTTTTTTCAGATCCTCAGAGAGTTCTTTGCCATGAGGTGCCATGTTGAACTTCCAGTGACCAGTATGAGAGAATGAGAGCTCTCAGTGTTCACACCTGAGACCTTGCAACACTAACGAGTCACATGACACTGAGGAGGGAAAATGGCTAAATGGGCCCAATTTTGACATTTACACTTAAGGGTGTATTCACTGTTGTTGCAAGCGGTTTAGACATTAATGGCTGTGTGTTGAGTTATTTTGAAGGGACAGCCAATTTACACTGTTATACAAGCTGTACACTCACTACTTTACATTGTAGCAAAGTGTAATTTCTTCAGTGTTGTCACATGAAAAGATATAATAAAATATTTACAAGAATGTGAGGGGTGTACTCACTTTTGTGAGATACTGTGTGTGTATCTGTAGGGTTCAATATTGAGTTGGTTCACCCTTTGCAGCTATAACAGCTTCAGCTCTTCTTTGAAGGCTATCCACAAGGTTTAGGTGTGTGTCTATGGGAATGTTTGACCATTCTTACAGAAGCGCATTTGTGAGGTCAGGCACTGATGTTGGGTGAGAAGGCCTGGTTCCCAGTCTCCACTCTAATTAATTCCTTTTCCAACATGACTGCACACCAATGCACAAAGCAAGGTCCATAAAGACAATGGCCTGGTCATGAAGGGGGTAAAATCTTCTGGAGCTAAAGTGGTTAACCAGCTATAATTTTTACTTGTTCAATATTTTATTATTATTAACTCAATATAAGACATTGTTCTCATAATACAAGAAGTGGTAGCAAAAGATCCCAGGATACAGGACAAATCTATAACAAAACATTATCATATATATTAGTCAAGTGGTTGATAGAGAACAAGCTGGTTATTTGGTAAAATCATACTGTGCAGTCAAGGCGGAAATGCAAGGAAAATGAGAAGAAAGGAGATGGTCACGTAACCTTGGATAAATGGAACAAGCCAGGCAGTGTTCTCTAATAAATGAAAGGGATCTGAAGCTGAGAAGAAGAATTAACTGAGAAACTATGTCTAATTCAAAAGATATGGCGGGGGGGGGGGGACCTTGGGGGTCATGTGGGGCACCCAGGGTTCCCATAGTTTGTACTCAAGCCCATCTTGGAGAGTTGCATCAATTTTGTTATGGAACATAAACTTAGTGATTCTGTTCTTGGTCTCTGCTATATTAAGGGAATTAGTCTTCCATGCTTTCGCTATGATTTATTTAACACCCGTGACCAGCTATATTCTTTAATGGTAAATGCTCCTGAAATAAGTTAACAGATACAAATGGATGAAGGGTCAATAAATAGCAAAACAAAGGAAGGGAAAAAAGCTAGTTTCAATTGCAAAAGTGAGGAAGCACTAGCAAAGCCAGTGGAGAACATGCTGTACCTGTTCCCTACATCCTTACTTGTGTTGTGGGATTGCAGACTACTGACTTGTGTATCAGACTACTGAAGTCCAGTAGTACTCTGCTGGATTATCTTCCCCAACTGCTTTTAGAAAAAATGTTTCCTGGGGCACTTCAAAAATTAGGCAGATAACATTCTGTTATTTGTTGAATTACTCGCAGAATTCTTTAGGTGGCTCCACTAATCACCTTGCTCCAGTATACAAAGCTGTTTAATGAGAATATTCCATATATAACTAACGTATGTTAAACAATAAAATTTCAAATTCTAGAATGCCCAAATTGTATTTCTCAAAAGAGACAGATGATTAGTACCACATTGTGATATAAAATAGATTCACAAAAAAATCACTTGGAAGGAGGACCAGGGCAGAATGAGACCTTAGACAAGGTAGAAGCTTTCTACCCCCTCTACCATCCATTCAACTGACATTTATATGTACTGTATTGTAATAGGCCTAGAGAAACCATTCCATTTGCATAGTCTGTAGCAGCGTAGCCAATCCATTAGATACCAACTGCCTGCAAAGGCATTCTTCCTTGTGGAATGGCACACAGGTGTACAGTTTTGACCATTTTCATTATTTTTCTGGTTTACTGCAGGAGCATGATGATTGCAACTAGGTCCCCTGGAAACCCACCAGGCCCTAGACTCTTGACTAGATTGCCATGTGGATGCCCTGTATTGGGATGGAGGGTTTTTTTCTTTTTAAGAAATTTTGTTATACTGAAAGTGGAACTGACATTCTACAAAATAGATACTTGAAGTGAACCCTCTATCTACCTCATTACCTTGATATGCATAGATAGAGTTTGTTGATTTTCATTGTGATTTTGTTTTTTTTAATGCCTCTAGCAGAGTCTTTTACTTCCTAATATTTGCTGAGTTGGGCAGTTGTTTGCAAGTGCTGTCTAGGACCATAAGGTGAATGATAGCATCATTAAAAAGAACTGCAGTGTAAAGAAATGATGTGAATTGAGTTATATGACTTAACAGATAAACCTTATTTTTAAAGGACAATAGCAAAGCTAGATGATACTTTTTTTTTCTAAAAATCTATCCAATTCTTTTTAGAGGTACAGATCTTTCATCACCCACAAATCCCTTTTAAGTGCAAAAACAACATGCAACATTTAAGAGAACATGCAACCTATTGAGGTTTTATCATTATTCAAAGTTGTCAGCTTTTAACAGACATCTATTGAGTCTTAGAGACACAATGCACTTAAAGCTGCTCTTACATGTCCACAAGGTCTTGTATCAGTACACAGTCATACTTTTTACCCCTTAACATTTGTTAAAACAATGGAGGTGCATGGAATTCAAATTACTTGTGGCTCCTCTTCTGCAGACAGTGTTTTTGTACTACTTCCCTAATAATGAAAAAGTCACCCAATGGATGGGAGGAGGCAATTACATTAAAGAAACTTTAATAAATGATAGAAAATGTTCATCTGTCTGTCTAGACATAATCGCTCTGCTTTGATGTGAACATAGATGATATCATCTTGCCTGACAGCCAAAAGTAGATCATTTGCAAACTCGTTTTCTATGCCACTTCAAGGACTCTTAACCTCTCCAGGGGCTAGCTACACAAGCCACTAATTATAACTCAGTGTTGACATTTAATTATAATGAAGGCTTAATATTATATGTGAATTTATACTTATATTGTCTAAAAGAACACTCAAAGTTGCATTTATTTGTATGACCCTTGCTTGTTTAAAAGTAAACAACATCTATTTGACAGATGTAACCCTTACTTTACTAAATCAATCATAATCAATGAGAATTCATATGACTTATCACAGCTACTTATTTTATCTGGATGTAAGTGCAGGTGGAAACTACAATCCATGCATTGATTTATAACTCAGAGTTTCACGTGAATGATGGCAATGTTCAAGTCTAAAAAAGCCCCAAATCCAGTTACTATGGGGTGCACAAGCCACCTAAAGTAAACTAACATTTTGTTTTATTTCCCCCTAATTGAGCCAAATCCGTCTTCGCTTACTGTATGTCTCATGTGTTCTTCTCCCAGACACAGCAGCTCACAGTTAGAAAAGACAGCATTGCTGTCAATCCAAAAAGCAGTGTGTAGGACTAAGTGTAGCCAGGTGCTGAATGACAAGCTATAGACCTATGAATCAGCATCGATAATTCTGATAACCATGCCCTCTGCATAATTTTTTTCATTTGCACTATAGAGCAAGCACAATTAGCCACAGAAAAGTGTGAACTCTGATCCGAATTCAGAAGCAGCCCTTATTGTTGCAGCACAATCACAAGAAGCAATAGTTAGACTTCATTGGGGGACTTAACATCTTCTTGTGGGGGTTTGCAAGGGGATCCCTTGCCGTACATATTATTTAATGGGTCTAGGCTATAGTTCTACTTTAATGCATAGTGCACTCCTGGCTTCTCCACCCCCTGCTGAGGGCCCCCAAAGCAAACCTCTTGCTATGAGGGCACTTATACATGCTCACTACCGAGTCCCACTCTGCACTCTGTGTGCATAAAACAAACAAAGTGGGGCTTGGCCCTGCACCTTGCTCCCTCCTCAGGTTGTGAATGACAAACATAATCATGTGAATTAATGCTGCATGCCTTTTTATGTACTGAAATCGCAAAACAAGGTATCAGCCTTGCCAAGTGGTCTGTTAAACTACTGAATTGCAACCATTCTTCAAACCTACACTGCATAGGGACTAATTATTCTGTAGTGCAAGAACTGGGACAACTCCTTGAAATGACGCAGAACATATACACAGAACACCATGGAATTTTTGACATGATCAAAATTTTTTTTACACTTAAAGTGGAACTTTACCCATAACAACTTGATAAAAAAATAATAGTGTGTGCTGTGAATTGCCTTCAGCATTGTTGCTGTTTCTTCTTGTTGAAGGCTGCCATTTTGCTGAAGCCCAGAGTCCTGAACAGCATTAACTCTTTAGGCTGTCAGCAGATTGGCCTCTACAAAATTCAGCACAGTTCCTAAAAACAGAGAGCAACTGAGCATGTGCAGAGCAGTGCAAGACAGCTTATTTCTGGATTTTAAACAGTACAGGCACTTATTTTTATTGTTTTACATAGCTATACCTACAAAAAGGGGCAGCATAAAGTAAAGTAGCAGAACTTCATTATCTTTCACTTTAATGAACACTTTCAATGATATAATTCACAAACCAAAAGTTAGAAAATAATATCAATTTATTGTAAGGGTTTACATACACTTTATGTAAAGTTTGGTGCCATTTAACCAGGAAAACCAAGGAAATCTTGTGGTGGAGAACAGGTACTGTGAGCAACAGCTTCTGGATTGAAGGCAAGTATTGCAGCCACATTTTTTTTAACCTTCAGGGGGATTTTACAAAAATGTTCAGGGATTTTGTTTTTTAACAAATGTTGCTGGCTACTTAGAACTCAACTCTAGCCCAACTCTAGGCTCCTCTTAAGGCCGCGTACACACGGGCGGATTGTCTGCCCAACTAAGTTCGTCAGACAATCCGACAGACAGTCCGTCCAACTTTTGAATGAACGGACTTGACCACACACGATGAACAGACAGTCCGCTGAAAGCTTGCGCGATGACGTGTACAGCACGTACGATGGGACTAGAAATACGACGTCCAATACACTGCAATGCAACCTTCGGCGTGTAAATCCTTTCTGAGCATGCGCCATACTTAGTCCGTCCAACTTGCCTACACACGAGCGGACTGTCCGCTGAAACCAAGTTTGGACGGACAAAATTACGGAAATTCCGAAAGACTTAGTCCGCCAGACTGTCCGCTGAAAAAGTCCACTGAAGCCCACACACGAGCGGATTGTCCGCTGAAACACGTTTCAGCGGACTAAGTTGGGCAGACAGTCCGCCCGTGTGTACGCGGCCTAAGAGTAAATTCCTATCCTCTTGAAGCCACCACCTTGTACATTTTATGTTTTTTTTTTTTTTTTTATTATGATCACTATCATTCAACTCAAATACAGACTGATGCACAGAAGAGAGGGACAATACTGCAGATGAAGTAATTATTGTAGCTTTTTGATTTTTTTTAAGTCTGTTTGTACTATGCTTGCTCAAGTTAAATGTATTCATTGATATATGAGGATTGTAACATAATGCTCATTTACTCACCATGCTCAAATGCAGATCCGAGTAGCTCCTATTCCCATAACTCCCTGCGTTCCTGGACACACCATGAGAAGATATATCTTCTCTCCCTTAGTAGCTTAACGTGGCTACACCAGATTAAGCTCAGGTAGCTGGGCAAGTGATCTGCAGCCAGGTGAAATGCCCTCGGCTAGACTCTCTGTCCCCATAGAGTCTTGTAGAGACCATGCTATGTAGCCACATGCTACCCTGATTGAGCCACATAGATATTGCTGTAAAGAGTCTGTTTGTGCATCTTTCATATTCTGTTTTAGTATTATTCTACAGTAAATGCATACACTTTGTCATTCTGTTCACATTGAATTATTGATTCTAACTTTCCAGCAAGTTGCAGTTACTTTCTGTCTGATCATTCCAGCCGAGTACCCATCCTGTTGCATGATCACCACCAAACTGGTCTAATATATTTATATTGAGGGTTTCCTGTAAACATATAGCAGACTGCCAAGGTGCATCCTGATTAGGTATGACAAATTGGTATTTGTGGGCTGGCTGTAGCCCTCTAGCATCCACTTTGCAGCGCTCAATGGTTTAAGTATTTAAACTGAATGACACCCCAGTTGTTCTTCAGATGATTAAACCTCAATTTGCTTACTTAAAGGGGTTCTAAAGACAGAAGGCTTTTTATTTTAATGCATTCTATGAATTCAGATAAAAAACCTTTAGTGTGCAGCAGCTCCCTCCGGATTCGCTGAGATACAACAGTGGGTGCCATTGGCTTCTGCTGCTGTGAAAGTCAGTAAGCCAATGAGGAAAGAGAAGGGGCAGGGCAGAGCCACAGCTCTGTGTCTGAATGGACACACAGAGCACCAGCTCGGCTCGGATGGCCCTGTTTCACAGGCACTCAAGAGACAGCGAATGGCCTGTGACTTTGTTTTCGTGGTTTATTATGGGTTAATAACTTGGATGGGGATGGGAAGTTATGGGATGCCCACTTGACTTCAGCAACAAAACGTTGGCAACATCTTCAAGGACATCTTCCTATGCACAGCCTATATACAGTCTTGACACTCCTCCCCCACTTTACCTGCTTGCAGACTCCAGCTGAATCCGTGAAATGGATCTGACAAGCACAGTCAGATTTAGCAATAGCCCTTTGCAGGCAGGAACACAAAGCCCCTTGTTGTGTAGCAGAACACAGTGATCAGGTTACAATCTACCTCCTGTGACTACTGATCCCAGAACCACCTCTTCATGTACTGCCAACCCACCTGGCTGCAGCTGCCCCTTTCACTAGCCAGGATAACTTTCCTCCACAGTCCTCCAAACTGAACTCTCACCAGCCCACCCGGCTGACTGTGCAGGATATTTCCAAGGGGAGAGATAAAAACTTGGCACAATGCTGTCTTCAGGGAGAACTGGCTACATGTGGCAGTCTCCCGCTTGTAAATCCCCTGTAGTGCTTCTCTACTCACATGCACCCCTGCGTCCAGAAAGGGCGTCCTCCGTGTGTTGGGACTGGATCCTTCTAGCATCCAAGCCCCAGCCTATGGTCACCCACCACCACCAGAAGGCCACTGACAGTCTCCACAGCACTCCACCTTCCACCCGACTGCCCCAGGTGGCATGGCTCATGCCTATTCATCAGGTAAGCCTTGCCTCCTGCCAGTTCTTCAATAGAGATTGGCTAAGGCCCTCGTAACTGAACTAGAGGGTGCAACATAAACCCAAAAAATAAGACCTAATATCCACCTAATTTCCTATCTGGCGAAACATCCAGCATTATCTAGTTCTTTCCTCTCCGGTCTGAATGCTGTGATGTTTTCAGCAAGTTATGCACAGCACCCTACTGGCCCGTTCCATCAGCCATGATCTGCATGCACAGCATAGAGAAGCATGGAGACCCAGGTATATATTTAAACATGTCAATTTCATGTTGATACGAGGGAAACAAATTAACCAGGGGAGGAAAAATATAAGCAGATAATCAGTTCTCTCTGGAACTTGTTTTAGCCATCTCAGTTGATTGTTTAAAAAAAACCTGGATGCATTCCTAAATGAATATAACTAGCTATTAACATTTATAAGTAATAACATCAGAGATTGTTGATCCAGGGATGATCCGATTCCCTCAGGGGATCAGGAAATGTTTCTGTTTCTCTGTTGGAGCAAATTGGACTATGCTTTGTAAGGGTTTTTTTCTTTCCCTGTGTATTTCTTTCCACTTGATTACCTATCTATCTATGAGAAAACATTAGTTCAATAATTCATAAAGTGTTTAAAGGACCTCTTCTTTCCCTAGCATAACATGGTGTAGGTTATAGCTGTTACTGTAAAGTACTAAAGTGCTCTAATCTTTTATCTGGAATTAAGTAGGTGTGAACATAATGCAGACTCTTAAAGACTAATTTCACTCAATTTGGTCAACTAATTCATTTCATTTGAGTATGACATGCCAGCCAGGGTCAGAGTAGCCCACCAGAAGGCCGGAGTGTCCTCCATTAATTGTCCCCAATCTTTTTCGTTTTTATTTTTATTTTCATTTTTTTTCTAATTTTGTATTCTTCTCTACTTTGAGTATGTTGTGCTTTCTATTGTTTTTTATTGAAAACCTTATACAGAGAAGTAATAAAAATGCATGTAGTGTTTAGGAAGAAAGCTTATAAATCAAACGTGAAAGTATGAATGCCAATTTTTTTATTTTTTATTTTTTGTAAATAGTCTTTATTAAAATTCTTAGTATACAGAAATACAGGATACATAGAGCGAAAAGAAAATACATTGCCCTGCAATTAACAGATGCCGATCTCCACATTGTATTAGGCATAATGGCAAGAAAGGGAAAGAAAAGAAAAAAAGAAAAAACAACAGGAAAAAAAAAAAAAAAAAAACACAAAACAGAAACCCCAGTTACAGGATATCGGTACAGTGATGTAAGTAAACCAACAGATGCAAATTGCGACAGATACGCAGTCAAGGAAATATCAGGATGTGAATCATGTATATATTAACCCATTCGTAAAGCTAACCATCCGACATCCCTGGGCTGCGGAAGCACAGTCATACCAGTATTCAGCTATAACAGTATTCTACCGAATATTGTGCACACAAGAAATTGTAAGAGGGGGCATAAGGAAGGGAGTCAGAGAGGGGGTGGGGAGGGTGTAGTTGGTCTGGTCCAGTCTACCTGGCTGGGGTACCAATCAGTTCGTACGTTTATACCAAGTTGTCCAACATTTCCATTTGTTATCAAAATATTTTTTGCTTCCCCCTGCTGCTGCTATTAGTGACTCATAGGTATAATGGGTCTGCATAGTAGTAAAAACCTCGGCTACATCCGGGGCTTTGTTCCTCTTCCAATGTCTTGTGATTAGAGATCTGGCAATTATCAATACGTGGGTAACCACTACTCTAAATTCTGGTTGGAAGGAGTGTATTCCCAAATTTAGTATGGCCAGGGTCGGGCTGGGGGGAGTGATAATGCCCGTGATGCTGGAGAGCGAGCGGAATACGGAGTTCCAGTAGCTAGTGAGATTTTTACAGGTCCAAAACATGTGGAGTAAGTTGCCTACCTCCCCACAGCTCCTCCAGCATAACGGTGAGCTATCTCTACTAAACTGGGCAACCCTGTATGGGGTAGGATACCACCTCAGGGCAATCTTTTGTGAGAGTTCCCAATGGTTCACACATTTAGAGGCTCTGTATAGCCACTTGAAAGCCTCCTTCCACTGTGGAATAGTAAAGGTCGTCTGTAGGTCGGCTTCCCATTTGAGATAGGGGGGTGATTTAACAAAGTCCATTTTACATTGGAATAGATTATAAAATAAAGAGATACCTTTAGCAGATATAGGGGTAGTATTATAAAATTGCCAGGCCTCTTTTGGAAGGCGAATGGTGGGTGATGCGATGGATCTGCAAAAGTGATGGATTTGGTTATATTTATATTTATCGGATGATGATAAGTTAAAACGAAGTTGGAGAATGTCGAACGGGATAAGGGAGTTCCCATCATATAGGTCAGAGATAAGTTATAGCCCCTTTTCCTGCCAGCTCGTGAGTGACAAGTTGGGTATGGCCTTTTGTAGGGTCGATAAGGGTATTGGGATGGTAGTCAGCCTGTCAGATGGCAGAGGAAGTTTTAGAAAAGTCCTCCAGGCATCTAGGGAGGCACGGAGAGTGGGAGGTAAAACATGTGTGGGAGTTGGATGTAGGGCGTCGACCATCAGAAGCTGTTTAAGATCCTTGGTCGGGCTCAAGGCACGTTCGACACTGCACCAAGGGGTGTCCGACGGTTGGTGGAACCACTTCCGCAGTTGAGTAAGGCTCTATAATAGTCCTGTATGTCGATCAGACCCATCCCCCCGGCCGATCTGTGTTTGGTCAGTAAAGACTTTGCGCATCTGGGCCTCGAATCTTTCCAAATGAAACTCTTAAGTAGAGAATTCAGAGCTTTGATATGTTTCGATTTTACCGGGATAGGTAGGGTCCGGAAGACATACAGCACTTGAGGGAGAAGTAGCATTTTAAATGTAGCAAGTCTACCCGACCAGGTCAGTTCAGTATTAGCCAAGCGTTTGGCTTCTTTAGTAAGTTTGTCTATGAGGGGCCCGTAATTAGCGTCTGCTATCGTCTTGATATCAGTAATTTTTAGGCCAAGGTATGTTATACTATCTGTGTTCCAGGTGTAGGGGAAAGCGTTCTGTAAAGATTCACAGAGGGGGGAGGGAAGTCCTAATGGGAAAATAAGCGATTTCGTGCAGTTGACCTTATAGTAGGATATATTACTAAATTCAATAAGTGTGCTATGGGCGTAGGGAAGGGAGGTTCGTGGTGAGGTTAGAAATAGAATGATAGGGGGCGTGGCTTGGCCGGCGGAGAGGATGGCGGCGCATTAACAGAGCTCCGGAGAGAGAGTCAGCAAACAGCCTTATCTGTCCTTCTTACACCAGGAAACATGGGCAAAAAAAACCAGCTAACGCCTCACGCTAGTGCCCGGAGGAACCCGAGCGGCGGAGCGGCCCGGAATATCAACGAGATCTTTAAATCTCAGACTTTACAGCGGGCGAACGGCCCTGACAAGATGGCGCGGCCGCATGGTGAGGAGGAAGATTTCAGTGAGGACTCCCAGTCTGCCTCAGAGGACACAGGTAGGGGTCTCTCTCACTCCTCTAAACCCCTCACTTATGACCACATGTCCGGATTCGCTGCAGACATAAAATCCACATTTTCAGCAGCCATAACAGATCTGAAGACTAACCTGCTAGTACTGACTGAAAAAATCACAGCAGTGGAGACAGCAGGGAGAAGGAGGGACAGAGACATCCACACACTGGAGGCGGTGGCAGAGGCACACTCCTCACATTTCATAGAAATGAACCGCCATTTGGAGGATTTGGACAATAGGGGGAGGAGGAATAACATCAGGGTAAGGGGGATCCCCGAATCTGTGGAACCTGACCAGATCATTCCTGCCCTACAAAGACTCTTTAACAGTCTCCTAGACAGACAGGAAGATGTGGCCATAGATTTTGTGCGCGCTCACAGAGCACTTAGAGCAAGAGGCCCAGATTCTGCACCCCCCAGAGATATTATTTGCTGCCTCCAGAACTTCCCTCTAAAAGAGGACATAATGAGAAGAGCAAGGGGGAATGACCGCATTGTCTTCAACGGGGCAGCCATTATGCTCTTCCAGGACCTGTCTCAAATCACATTACGCAACCGGAGAGCGCTACGCCCGTTACTGGATATACTCAGAGAGCGTGAGATCAGGTATACATGGCGCTTCCCCTTCGCTCTCGTGGTAACACATGGGGGTAAACAGTTGTCCTTGCGTACTCCAAGTGACCTACCAGAGTTTTGTACCGCTCTACATCTGGAGCCTCCAGCCTTACCGGAGTGGTATCAGGAATTTGCCCTGCCTGTAAGCTCCCAGGAACCCCATGGCTCGGCCTGCTCGACTCCTGAGAAACAGCTGCCGAAACGTTTGAGAAGTAACAAAGGGAGCCACTCCATTATGGGTACTCCTAATCCCAGACCCACTCCCTCCAGAATCAGGGGGGGAGACCGGGATTAATTTGCTTGTGTTCTACCTTACCGTGTGATGTTCTCTGGCCATATTGGGTACTGATTGTGTGACTGCTGGCTTACGCAGAGGGAAGTATTGGCCTATCTGAAGGGAGCAGTAGCGGGGGATGTCTACTGACCGCATTAAATGGGGGACACTACGCTACTCTGGACCTGCTTTTCCTATTACACGGCTCAGTGTACAGATCGCATTATTGCAAACGGTTGTGGGATGTTGCTTACCCTTGGGCCCCTCTCCATATTTGCGATCTGTTTCATCTTTTTACATATGGACTACTACGCCAAGGGGAAGGTTGCGATACTGTCATTATGGGTGGATAGGAGTATAGACTATGGAGCTTTTTGTTCACTGCTGGGACCGCTGCAGACTGTCCCATGATTCCAAATCCCACCAAAAAGCAGGATTAGTTTGGCTACATTCCTTTTGCCATACCATTAATGTGAGGTCATACCTTCCCTGCATGTGGATTGAGAACGGCTTACGCCGGGGATTGTTTAACAGCATGCTAATGGTACCTTGTTTCCGTTGGGCTCCGGAATACTTTGGGGCTATTGAAACTTGGCCAACACTCTTCCCACTTCACCTAGTTACCGGTTGTAGCACGTCATTACGGATACAGATGACAGATGGCCCGGGGACGATTACACAGGGGGGTTTGAGCCCTTGTCCTTTAGATTTGAACCGCAGAAAAGAAGAAGACAGACTTTTACATTCCATTGGTTTTTAATTGCTGACTCTCTATCCCATTTCTCTATGTTATTTGTTGAATTATTTTCCTTTTTTTTTTTACACTGTGATCGTTTTCTCAATTTTTTTTTTTATTAGGGATTACACGGTGTTACTGTTCAAGGCGCGCCTGGGTCAGATCCACAAACAAAGCGAGCCGCTTTTCGGATCACCCCACGACCCTACCAAGCTTTTCCAGACCGGGTAGTTCACCTGATCTAGGGAAAGGCTGCTTTGCAACCCGGTAGGCTGTGTTTGGTTTACTGAGGTTCTATCTCTAATTACTTACCTCTTGGAGGCAGCTTCTTCCTCTCTGCTGCTTCCTGATCTCATTTCCTCATTTCTAGAGTCTCCTCTTCTTTCTCTCTTCTTCTTTTCCTCTATTTTTCTTTCTTCATCTTTTCTTCTCCTCGTCCTCCTCCTTCTACCCACCTTTCTGTCATAGATACCTGATAATCTTGAATATTGGTCCGAATTGAATCGGAGGTTGGTTGTTCTGAAGAACCTATTCTAATCACTTATTGTTTATCATATTTTGTTCTTTCTCTTTTCGAAGTACTTTTCCAATGGTGTACACGGAACTGGGCCCTGTACCCTTTGTGCTATCGCATAATATGCAGGGGCTGAATATTCCGGAAAATAGATCCACGGTCCTCAGGGAGCTACAGAAAGGTAGGCCGCAGTGTGTTTTCCTTCAGGAGACGCATTTTGTTACTCGCCAGACGCACAGGCTAACCAACAGATACTTTACGAAATCATTTCATGCGACGAATGACGTGTCCAAGACGAAGGGAGTTTCCATACTCCTGGGCAAGGACACGCCATTCGAGATCTCTGAGACCCTTTCAGACCCAGGTGGCCGCTACCTGTTCTTGAAGGGTTCTTACGGGGGTAGACCTCTAACTTTGGCCAATACCTACTTCCCCAACAGAAACCACTTGCAATTTTGTAAACGTCTTATTAGAGAGTTGCAAGGTTTTGCAGTGGGGTGTACTATATTGGGCGGGGACTTTAACATCCCTCTAGATCCGCTGACAGATACGTCTACGGGGAAATCTTGCGTCACATTTCAGATATTGAAGCGGATCAAAAAGCTTCTGCAATCTATGCAACTGATAGACTCATGGCGTTTGCTGAACCCTGAGGGCAGAGATTTTACACATTTCTCTAAACCACATAACAAATATTCCCGTATTGATTATCTGTTTGTGACGCAAAGGGATTTACAGGTGATTAGTGAGGCCAAGATAGGCACACAGGTGATCTCGGATCATGCACCGATAGCAGTGACAATGGACTTTAGCCTGCTCA
This sequence comes from Lithobates pipiens, assembly GCF_037356315.1. Lineage (NCBI taxonomy): Eukaryota > Metazoa > Chordata > Amphibia > Anura > Ranidae > Lithobates > Lithobates pipiens. The sequence continues at coordinate 20,287,921 of NW_027507787.1, forward strand.
AACGACACTCTGCCACTTGGAGACTAAACTCCTCCCTATTGACGGACCCGACCACCCTGCCTCTAATTGAAGAAGCACTAAAAACATACCTCTTACTCAATGACTTACCAGACACAGATCCTTTGGTGCTTTGGGAAGCACAGAAATGCACCATCAGAGGAGTGCTCATTAGTCTAGGAGCGAAACGTAAACGGGATCAGGACAGGGTGGTGAGAGAACTCATGGACAAAATTAACAGACTTGAGACCCTACACAAACGCACACTGTGCGCACAGACGGCCACTGACTTACTGGAAACCAGAAAACAACTACATGATCTACTACACAACAAAACCAAACGCCTATTATTTTTTAAGAAAAATATATATTATGAGGGGGGCAACAAAACTGGTCGACTGCTGGCGAGGGCCCTTCGGGAACACTACTCCAGTCAGGTTATCAGTGGAATCCGGGCGTCCGACGGCGCCCTCGAGGTTGACAATGACTCTATAGCGGCCCACTTCCATAAGTACTATACGGAATTATACAACCTACCTCTTCAACACAAACCCCCTGACTTGACTGGAAATAGATGTCAAATTATTGCAGACTTTCTAGAGAAAAGCGGACTTCCAACTCTTGAGGAGAATGACTGGGGTACCCTTGATGAACTGATCTCTGACGAGGAAGTGAAGCGGGCCATTAACGAACTGAAATCGGGGAAGAGCCCTGGGCCGGATGGCTATACGGCCATCTATTACAAAACCTTTCGTGACATTATAGCGGTCCCACTCAAGAAAGCCTTGAACTCTCTGTCTACGCCTAGACAAGTTACCCCAGATTTCCTCTCGGCACATATAACAGTGCTACCTAAACCCAACAAAGATCCTTCTATCTGTTCAAACTATAGACCTATATCATTGCTGAACTTGGATTTAAAAATTTTAACAAAGATTTTGGCTAATAGATTGGGTCCATTGCTACCAGGACTGATAGGGCCGGAACAAGTGGGTTTCATGCAAGGAAGAGAGGCCAAAGACAATATCATTAAAACACTCCTGCTAGCCCAGACTGCTAGAGAAAGGAAGATCGGAGGCCTCCTCCTGTCTACGGATGCGGAGAAGGCCTTCGATCGGGTGGCGTGGGACTATATGATGGCCACGTGCAGTTGGGTGGGGATGAGAACAAAAATGTTGTCTTGGATCTCGGCCGTCTACCAGAGTCCATCAGCCAGAGTTAAGATTAATGGCTCCCTCTCCGACCCGGTGAAGATCACGAATGGGACCAGGCAGGGCTGCCCACTGTCCCCACTTTTGTTTATTCTATCTCTAGAGCCGTTTATAAGAGTGGTTAAAGGAGAGGAATCGATTAGGGGCTTCGGGGTACAAGACAGAGAGTTCAAGGTGGCAGCATACGCCGACGACCTGATGTTCTATCTAGTTGACCCACACACAACGTTTCCTAACCTGCTCCACGCTTTTAAGATATTTGGGTACATATCTAATTTAAAAATCAACTATGCTAAATCAGAAGCATTGAATATAGGTCTCACCACCGAAGAGTTTGACAGGATCAAGGGGAGTTGCCCGTTTCGCTGGGAGGAAAAAGCGTTAAAATACCTGGGTGTGTGGGTAGCCCCGAACGTAGCTACAATTTACGATCTTAACTTTCCCTCCTTGTTAAGAAAGATCGAAGAAGATTTACGCAAATGGGGAGCGGGATGGTTCTCCTGGTTTGGACGCGCAGCAATCCTGAAGATGTCAATCTTACCTAGACTAATATACTTATTTCGGGCACTACCAGTTAAGATCCCGAGAAGTTTCTTTAATAAATTAAACTCGCTGGCTTTGAATTTCTTGTGGAATAAAAAGAGGGCTAGGATTAAATTCACGCTACTGATGACACCCAAAGATAAGGGAGGGATGGGCCTGCCAAAATTCAAGAACTACCAGATAGCGGCACACCTGACCAGAATAGTTGATTGGCATTGCCACAGAGACGATAAGGACTGGGTACGTTTAGAAGAAAGGATGCTTGGACACAGGTTGCACTTTTCTCCATGGATCCCCTTGACCAAGCTAAGGGAGGGGTTCAGCTTAAACCCTCTTACTGAGACTACACTATCATTACTTCATACAAATATGAAACACTCAGCAGTGACGACCCAGAATAGCCCACTGACTCCTCTAAGGGATAACCCTGACTTCCTACCGGGAATGGGTAATGCTATCTTCACCGATCAGAAGTTAGACTCCCCAAGAGTGGCAAAGAATAGCTTCACTGGGGGCAGGCTGAAAGACCTATCTGATCTTAAGAGAGACTGGGGAATACCCAACCTTCCTCTTTGGACATATTTCCAACTCAGGAGCTATGTTAACTCCTCACGACATAAGGGGGAATTTACAAGACCATTGACAGACTTTGAGGAGGTGTGTGCGTCTGGCGAGAGACAGCTTAAAACCACCTCGATGGCCTATTCATGGCTACAAAACTTTTCCAAGCTCCCTGGGGATGACTCTAAGAGTAAGTGGTCTCGAGAGCTCGGTAGACAGATTACGGACTCACAATGGGGGAACGCTTGTGCACTGGCGCACCGATGCTCGGTTAACACCAACACACAAGAGTTGGGTTACAAACTATTGATCAGGTGGTATCATACACCGGACAGGCTTCATAGGTGGTTTCCTCAGGTGCCGGAGCACTGCTGGAGGTGCCAAAGCGAGGTAGGGACACTAACACACATCTGGTGGAGTTGCCCAAAACTAACACCTTTTTGGGACGCAGTGAGGTCCATAATTAAGCAAATCATGGGCACCTCTACTACGTTGGATGCAGCTTGTTGCCTCCTACACATTACCGATACACCACGGAAGAGCTATAAAAATTCTCTTCTCAAGCATCTTTTAAATGCAGCAAAAGCATTGGTGCCGCTGCATTGGCATTCCCCCAGAGTCCCCACAGTATCAGAATGGCTGAAAAGAGTGACAGATCTGTATATAATGGAAGAAACAGTAGCACAGGCTCATGAGAATGTGGATCTATTTCATGCTATCTGGACTCCCTGGATTGTGTTCAGATACTCCAGGCAGTATGCTGAGCTGCTTCAGGTTCACTAAGTTGTTCCTTGTTCTCTTCCTTTTTTCTCAGCAGACTACCCTTCCTCCTTTTCATTCCATATCATTCTTTCTTTCTTTTCCTTCTGTTCTTCTATCTCCTTCTCATACTACTCTCCTTCTAACCCTGCTACTTTTCCTGATTATAGAAGTGGCCAGACCTACTCTGGCTATGTAGTTTATTATACCACATGGTGCAATTGGACCGGATCTCTCTAAAGTAAAGCTGTGATAATGGCATAAGGTTTTTGTTTGCTCAACACGCTCTAAATGTCAATGTAATAAAACTGAAGCGAACTGAGTACGTATTGACAGAGGGATCCGTGGTAAAGACAGAATCTCGTTGTGCATCATAAGTATCTCTTAGTAGAATTGTTATCAACCGTGCTGTTGTATTCTTGTCTCGTGTTTTGTACAACACATGTTTCTATTTTGCAATAAAAGCTTTTGATGTGAAAAAAAGAAATAGAATGATATCGTCCGCGAATAAATTGATAACATGTGAACCATGCGGAAGGTCAAAGCCAGCAATATTAGGGTGAGTTCTAATCCTTTCCGCTAAGGGCTCTATGAGTAAGTTAAAGATAGTAGGGGATAGGGGGCACCCCTGTCTGGTACCATTAGATATGGTAAACGTGGTCGACAGCATATTAGATGTATACACTTGCGCACAGGGGGACGAGTAGAGGGCCATTATGGCCGATAGGATAGGGCCTGTAAATCCATATTTTTGTAATGTGAGTCTCATATAACCCCAATGAATCCTGTCGAATGCCTTCTCCGCATCCAAAGAGAGGAGCAGAGAAGGCACCCGACAGGCTCCGGCGTATTGCATAATGTTAATAACTCTTCTCGTGGCATCAGAGGCTTGCCTGCCCGGAGTGAAGCCTGCCTGGTCAGCACCTACCAGTCCAGGCAGGATCGTGAGTAGTCTATGTGCGAGAATTTTCGCATCTAGCTTAACATCAGAGTTAAGAAAAGAGATCGGCCTAAAGTTGGCTGGTGAAGTGGGTTCTTTTCCTGGTTTCGGAATGGTAACTACATATGCTTTAAGCATTTCTGCAGGAAACGAGGCAGATGACATTGCTGTTGAATAAACATTCATAAGTGTTGGTATAAGGTTGTTTTGAAAAGACCTATAATAGTCATTGGGGAGCCCATCTGGGCCTGGAGACTTCCCCAGAGGGAGGGTTCTAACGATTTTCCTAATCTCAGGCTCCGTAATAGGGGAGTTCAAGGAGTTAAGTTGATCAGGGGTAAGGGAGGGCAAATTAATTTTCGCTAAGAACTCCTTTATAGTATGTTAATTCGGTTGAGGGGTGTTGGGGTCGTTTTTTAGATTATAGAGTGAGGCATAGTACTCAGCAAAGGAGTTTGCTATTTCCTTGGGGTTATAGATCTTCCGTTTAGTTGGAGGATGTATAAGGTACGAAATTTTTGACTTAATTCTTGCTGCTCTAAGCCTTTGAGCAAGAAACTTGCCTGCCCGATTCCCAGAGGAATAGTGGGACAGTTTGAAATATCTGACATGTTTGTCATATTGTTCTATCAAAAGAAGTCTGAGATCAGAGCGATATTGGGCAAGACTTTGCGCAAGTTGCAAAGGCGCACATGTCTTATTAAGTGATTCTAACGATCTAATCTTATGGAGAATTTGGTCAAGTTTTTGTGTCCTCTGCCTCTTTTCTCTTGCACAGATTTGTAACATTACACCTCTTATATATGCCTTGTGCGCACACCATAGCAACATTGGATCTAAAACAGACTGGTCATTTAAGGAGAAAAATTCAGAAAGGTTAGCAGCTACACTCGCAGAGTGTTCCGGTTTTTGAAAAATACGAGGATTAGCCCTCCAGAGATACGCAGGGCCTGGAGTGTGCCCCTCCACCACCATGACAGAAACAGGAGCATGATCAGACCATGTGATGTCATGCATGGTGGAGGAGGACACCGCCTGCAAAAGATGTTTATCAACTAAAATTAAATCAATTCTAGAATATGAATTATGCCTTAAAAAGTGATAGGAATAATCACGCTCGTTTGCGTGCTGACATCTCCAGACATCAAACAAGTCCTCCGCATGCAGGAGAGGTTGAAGTGAAGGTGGTTGTCGTCTAGCTGTGGGGGTAGTGTCCATATTGTGATCTGGCGTCAGGTTATGATCTCCACATATCACTACCGATCCCCTTTTGTTGGCAGAAATTTTCTTGTGAAGGCGTTTCAGAAAACGTAGTTGGTGAGAGTTGGGTGCGTACAGGTTTACCACAGTGTAGGGTTTGTTGTTGAGTTCACAGACCAGGATAAGATAACGACCCTCCAGGTCAGCTAGAAGGTCCTTCATGGTGAATGCGACTGAATCCTTGATAGCGATTAGGACTCCTTTTTGCTTCTTAGCGCAAGATGCCATGAAAATGTGCGGAAAGTTTTTATGGCGAAATTGGGGTATACAGTCGGCAGCAAAATGGGTCTCCTGGATGCAGAGAACATCGGCATTTAATTTAACCGCTTCTTTCCAAAGAGAAGAAGACCTCTTGGCAGGGTGGTTGAGACCATTAATATTAAACAAAACTATATTAATAGCCATCATTAATCATCAAAGATGAATAAAAAGATAATGAGGGTACCTCAGGCATGTTTCCAGAGTGTCCCAAAAGTCTTCCTCTGTTACTTCAAGGAGACTTGCTGTCAGAGTGATGAATGGAAAGACAGATAGACCGACCAGACCTTCTAGGAAGGGATTAAAGGGGGGGGAAAGAGAAAAAAAATAAAAATAAAAACAAGCAAACAAAGTTCTGTAAAAAAGTAGGTGCAACCTGCACGTAGAGGCATAACAGCTGCCCATATTCAAGGGGGGGGAGAATAGACACACTGAGTTGGGGGTCTCAGTGCAACAGGAACATTATTGTTGAGAAAAGAATATAGACACATCCACGGATGTGTATCCAAGGCTGACTTCATTTGTTTTTCTTCTTGCGCACCACCTTTTGCCAGTCCATCTGTAAATGGTCGTGAGAGGAGGGGGAAGCGCCATCTGAAGACGGGGCAGGGAGAATATCCAATGACCGCAACAATGCGAGGCCCTCATCAATGGAGGGGACCACAGTAGCTTTGCCCTCGTGGGTGACCGTTAGTTTAACTGGGTAGCCCCACCTGTACGGAATATTGTGGTTACGCAGGGCCTTAGTTACAGACAGAAGGGATTTGCGCTTCTGCATAGTAAACTGTGAGAGGTCGGCAAACAATTGGATGCGAGCGTATTCTGCAGGCGGGTTCTGTTGTTTGCGGAAAGCAGACATGAGTTGCTCCTTCGTTTGAAAAAAGTGAACTCTCATTAAGACATCACGAGGTATATTATCAGGGAGAAAAGCAGGTTTAGGCAACCGGTGTATACGGTCTATTTGCAACTCTGTTTGGGGCAGGGAGGGGAGGAATGCCTTCATTAGGTCCTGGGCATACTGCAGAAGTTGTGCAGGGAGGACATCCTCCGGGACCCCCCGCACCTTAATATTATTCCTGCGGGACCTGTCTTCTAAGTCTGCGACTTTAGCTTTGAGCCATGCGACTTCTTCGGCTTGGTCGCTGTGAGCGTCAATCAGGGCATTGTGTGAGGTGGCAAAGTCTCCCATTTTAGATTCGATATGATCAACTCTCGAGCCCAGTTCTCCTACCTCAGTTTTAAAGTTATTAAGGCAATGAAGCATATCATTGTGCATGGAGGTGCGGAGTGAGAGAAGCATCTCTTTCAGGGTTGTGTCAGATATAGGCCCGCCCGTGGTGGGGAAGGCAGTGAAGGGGTCAATGAGCTCCCTCGTGTCCTCTAATGGATCCCGGCCCTTGCTCACCTGTGTGGTGTCCGAAGCCATTCTTGGCTTGGATTTGGCCGGGCTGCGAGACAGCGGCGTGGAGACCTCCGGGGAGCGGCGGTAATCTGTCTCTCCATTCTCCGGGCTGGTTGCTGCAGAGCCGTCTGAGGAGGAGGCCGCGCGTGAGCATGGGCCGGCGCCATTTTGCCGCGGGTCGCGGCCTTCCCGTCGGAAGAAATCGTCCAGTTTCTTCGGAGCCACCGCTCCTCTCCGCTTTCTGGACATTCCACCCAGGTGCCCGGGCTTTCAGGTGATCGGTAAGGTGTCGACAGGTCAGCAGTGGTGTGTGTATGTCGCTCGGTTCCCGTTGCTGGAGCAGAGCTGTGCTAGCAGACGTCCATCCAGAAGAGCGGTAGCCACGCCCCCCATTTTTTTTATTTTTAAACAGCAAATATAAAAGAGAAGGCTGCAATGATGGACAGGCTGCATGACAAGGCTGCAATGATGGACAGGCTGCATGACAAGGCTGCAATGATGGACAGGCTGCATTACAAGGCTGCAAATGACACTGACAAGGCTTCAGATGGACACTGATAAGGCTGTATTGATGGGCATTTAAATGTACGTTTTTTTTCCTTAAATCTCCCTTCTAAAAGTTTTTTTCCTTAAAATTCCCTCCTAAACTTGGGGTGCGTGTTATACGCTGGCTCATGTTATACGCCGATAAATACGGTACCTATTTTTCTATTTAAGAAACAATATTTTTTTTTTTAATACAAGCTGCTATAACCCTAGGCCAAGAAATGAGCCAGGTCCTGCTACCCACAGACTAGATTCCTTTTAAGATATCCTTTCCTAAGACCAATTAAAAACAAACAATAGTAATAAGCTAAATGTATGTCTGGAATGTGACAATTATGTGTTTTCAACCATTTCAGAACACATTTACGCATTGTTGAAAATCAACATTTACCACTGCAATGACCCCTATTGTAAGCTGTAAAAAAAATGTCAAAATAATGATCGTTATCTAATCTTCATTCTTTACTAAGAATGCATCAAAATACAGTACCTTGAAAAAGTATTCACACCCCTTAATATTTTCCACATTGTGTCATGCTACAACCAAAAACGTAAATGTATTTTATTGGGATTTTATGTGATAGACCAACACAAAGTGGCACATAATTGTGAAGTGGAAGGAAAATGTTTTTCATAATTTTTTACAGATAAATATATAAAAAGTGTGGCTTACATTTGTTTTCAGCTCCCCCACCCCCCTTTAGTCTGATACCCCTAACTAAAATCTAGTGCCTTTAGAAGTCACCTAATTAGCAAATAGCATCCACCTGTGTGTAATTTAATCTCAGTATAAATACAAATGTTCTGTGGAGCCCTCAAAGGTTTGTTAGAGAACCGTAGTGAACAAAGAGCATCATGAAGGCAAAGGAACACACCAAACAGGTCAGGGATACAGTTGTGGAGAGTGTTAGCAGGGTTAGGTTATAAAAAAATATCCCAGAGCACTGTTCAATCCATCATCCAAAAATAGAAACAGTATGGCACAACTGCAAACCTACCAAGACATGTCCGTCCACCTAAACTGATAAGCTAGGCAAGGAGAGTATTAACCACTTAACAACCGGCCCATAGCCGAATGACGGCTACAGGGCGGTTGTTTAACTCTGGGAGGCCGTCATATGACGTCCTCCCAGAATTCCGCTCTCGCGCGCCCCCTGGGGCGCGCACTCGAGAGCATCTGTGACCGCCGGCCGTTTACCACGTGATCGCTCCGTCAAATGACGGAGTGATCACTTGTAAACAAACCGGCGTCATGTTATGACGCCGGTTCCTCCCTCCCCCTCTCTGTACCGATCGGTACAGTGGATGGGGAAGAGATCGGTGTCAGCAACGCTGTGGGCTGCATCTGCAGTGCCCACATCGCTGCTCACTGAAATGTAACCCCTCAATTCCCTGCCATTACTCTGCAATACCCTGCAATACTCTGCAGTACCAGCAAATACTCTGCAATACCCTGCAATACTCTGCAGTACCAGCAAATACTCTGCAATACCCTGCAATACTCTGCAGTACCAGCAAATACTCTGCAGTACCAGCAAATACTCTGCAATACCCGCAAATACTCTGCAATACCCGCAAATACCCGCAAATACTCTGCAATACCCGCAAATACCCGCAAATACTCTGCAATACTCTGAAACACCCGCAAATACTCTGCAACACCCGCCAATACTCTGCAACACCAGCTAATTCTCTGCACTACCCTCCAATACTCTGCAGTACCCACCAATACTCTGCAGTAAAATTCCAGCCAATACTCTGCAATACCCTGCCATAAATTGCCATACTTGGAGATACCCAGCCATACTCGGAGATACCCTGCAATACCCAGCCATAGTCGATGATACCCTGCAATACCCAGCCATAGTCGGTGATACCCTGTAATACCCAGCCATAGACATCCCCCCCTCCCGCCGCCCTCCGGTGCTTCTACCGACTCGCCAATACGATCAAAGCCAGAATCTTTTTTTATTTTTTTTATTTCAGGCTTTCCAGCCTAGAGGTGAGATGTGGGGTCTTATTGATCCCATATCTCACTGTAAAGAGGACCTGTCATGCCATATTCCTATTACAAGGGATGTTTACATTCCTTGTAATAGGAATAAAAGTGATCAAAAAATTATTTTTGGGGGAAAAAAATGTCAAACTAAAATAAATAAAGTAATAAATAAAAAAAAAATGTTTTTTAAAGCGCCCCTGTCCCCATGTGCTCGCATGCAGAAGCGAATGCATACGTAAGTCCCACCCACATATGAAAACGGTGCTCAAACCACACATGTGAGGTATCTCTGCGAACGTTAGAGCAAGAGCAATAATTCTAGCCCTAGACCTCCTCTGTAACTCAAAACATATAATCAGTAAAAAAATTTAAAGCGTCGCCTATGGGGATTTTTAAGTAGCGACGTTTGGCGCCATTCCACGAGCCTGTGCAATTTTGAAGAGTGACATGTTAGGTATCTATTTACTCAGCATAACTTCATCTTTCACATTATGCAAAAATTGGGCTAACTTTACTGTGTTTTTTTTAAGCACAAAACTGTTTTTTTTTCCAAAAAAAGGCATTCGAAAAATTGCTGCGCAAATATTGTGCGAGATAAAAAGTTGCAACGACCACCATTGCATTCTCCAGGGTGTTTGCTAAAAAAAATATATAATGTTTTGGGATTCTATGTAATTTTCTAGAAAATAAATGATGATTTTTACAGGAGAGAAATGTCAGAATTGTCCTGGGTGCTCCAGAACGCCTGATGGCGCTCCCTGCATGTTGGGCCTCTGTATGTGGCCACACTGTGTAAAAGTCTCACACATGTGGCATCGCCGTACTCGGGAGTAATAGCAGAATGTGTTTTGGGGTGTAATTTGTGGTATGCATATGCTGTGTGTGAGAAATAAACTGATAATATGACAATTATGTGAAAAAAAAAAGTAAAACAAATATCTTGATTTTGCAAAGAATTGTGGGAAAAAATGACAACTTCAAAAAACTCATCATGCCTCTTACTAAATACATTGGAATGTCTTATTTCCAAAAAGGGGTCATTTGGGGGGTATTTGTACTTTTCTGGCATGTTAGGGTCTCAAGAATTGAAATAGGCCATCAGTACTTCAGGTGTGATCAATTTTCAGATATTGGCACCATAGCTTGTGGACTCTATAACTTTCACAAAGACCAAATAATATCCACCAATTTGTACTTATTTTTACCAAAGATATGTAGTAGTATAAATTTTGGCCAAAATTTATGAAGAAAAAATTACTAATCTGCTAAATTTTATAACAGAAACAAAGAAAAATTAATTTTTTTACAGAATTTTCTGTATTTTTTCTTTTATAGCACAAAAAATAAAAAACCGAGCGGTGATTAAATACCACCAAAAGAAAGCTCTATTTGTGTGAAAAAAAGGACAAAAATTTCATATAGGTCCAGTGTTGCATGACTGAGTAATTGTCATTCAAAATGTGAGAGCACCGAAAGCTGAAAATTGGTCTGGTTATTAAGGGTGTTTAAGTGCCCAGTGGTCAAGTGGTTAATCAGAGAAGCAGCCAAGAGGCCCGTGGTAACTCTGAAGGAGCTGCAGGTGGCAGAATCTGTCCACAGAACAACTATTAGTCATGCACTCCACAAATCTGGCCTTTGTGGAAGAGTGACAAGAGGAAAGCCATTGTTGAAAGAAAGCCATACGAAATTCAGTTTGCAGTTTGTGAGAAGCCATGTGGGGAACTAACACTGCACATCACCCTTAACACACCATCACCACCGTCAAACATGGTGGTGGCAGCATCATGTTTTGGAGATTTTTTTTTCAGCAGGGACAGGGAAGCTGGTCAGAGTTGATGGGAAGATGGATGGAGCCAAATACAGGGCAATCTTATCTGTTATGCCCTGTACACACGGTCGGACATTCAGACAACAAAATCCATCAAATTTTTTCCTACGGAGGCCGATGGAGCCCACATACGTTCGGATTTTCCGACAACACGATTTGATCGCACATTTTCCCTCGGAAATTCCTACCATGTGTACAGGGCATTAGTGTCTGAAAAAGACTTGATACTGGGGGGACATTCACCTTCCAGCAGGACAACGACCCTAAAAACATACAGCCAGAGCTACAATGAAATGGTTTAGATCAAAGCATATTCATGTGTTATGCCGCGTACACACGACCAGACTTTTCAACATCAAAAGTCTGACGGAATGATTCCGGCAGACTATTCGATCGTGTGTGGGCTGCAGCGGACTTTTGATTTGCAAAAGTCTGACAGACTTTAGAAATGGAACATGTTTCAAAGAACTCCGCCGGACCCAGTTCCTACCGAGAAATCCGCTCGTGTGTGTGCTAGTCCGACGGACAAAAAACGATGCGAGGGCAGCTATTGGCTACTGGCTATGAACTTCCTTATTCTAGTCTGGTCGTACGTCATCACATTCGAATCCGTCGGACTTTGGTGTGATTGTGTGTGGCCAAGTCCGTTCATTCGGAAAGTCCATCAGAACTCTGTCAGAACTCTGTCAGAACTCCGTCGAAAGTCTGGTCGTGTGTACGCGGCATTAGAATGACCCCGTCAAAATTCAGACCTAAATCCAATTGAGAATCTGTGGCAAGATTTGAAAATTGCTGTTCACAGATGCTCCCCATCTAATATGATAGAGCTTGAGCTATTTTGCAAAGAAGAATGGGAAAAAATGTCACTCTCTAGATGTGCAAAGCTGGTAGAGACAGCCCCAAAAAGACTTGCAGCTGTAAGTGCAGCAAAAGGTGGTTCTACAAAGTATTGACTTCGGGGGGGGGGGGGGGGGGGCTGAATACAAATGCACGCCACACTTTTTCACATATTTATTTGTAAAAAAATTGGAAAACCATTTATCGTCCACCTGAAAATGATGTGCCACTTTGTGTTGGTCTATCACATACAATCCCAATAAAATACATTTTTGGTTGTAATATGACAACATTTGGAAAATTTCAAGGGGTATGAATACTTTTTCAAGGCACTATATGTGGGCTGCAAAAGGTTTTTATAAGAAATGTGGGCTTGTGCACATGGACATTTTATCTGAATTTGCATGGAAGCATTTTGGCACCCAAATCAAATCTAGAGCAGCTTCTATTTAGTAAATCACACACACACAGCTTGTCACAAAAAGCACAAGAATGGGGTCTGTCCACGGAAATGTGCTGCAGTAAGGCTGGTGTCACATGGTAAATTCTGCTGCTAGCAACACATCATGAGTAGCTAAATCATACGGATGAGGCTTCTGCTTGACTCCATTGACTTCTTCTCTAGCTGACCTGCAATAATGCTGGATCTACCTCACTAAAAAAGGAGAAGCAATAAAATGACATCAACTAGTGAGGGAGTGACTCACTAGAAACAGGTAAGTGGAAAGTTAGTATTCCTGAAACTGATGATTTTGGCGTGCTTCTCTGACATCAGGCTTAGGCCGCGTACACACGCGGGGACTGTTCGCCCAACTTTGTCCGCTGAACAGTGTTTCGGCAAACAGTCCGCTCGTGTGTGGGCTTTCAGCGGACAGTTTCAGCGAACAGTCCGCTGAACAAGGTTTTTCGGAAATTCCGAAAAACTGTCCGCTGAAACCTTGTTTCAGCGAACAGTCCCCTCGTGTGTAGGCTTGTTCGTCAAACTAAGTTCCGCGCATGCTCAGAAAGGATTTACACGCCGAAAGTTATAATGCAGTGTATAGGACGTCGTATTTTTTGTCCCGTCGTACGTGCCGTTCACGTCATAGCGCACGGTTTCAGCAAACTGTTCGTCCGTCGTGTGTGGCCATGTCCGTCCGTGCTAATTTTGAGCAAACTGTTTGCCGAAACTGTTTGACGGACAAAGTTGGGCGAACAGTCCCCGCGTGTGTACGCGGCCTTAGTGCCCGTTCACACTACCGCGACTTGGGACGCGACTTGTCAGACCGCAAGTCGCCCCAAGTCGCTTGACATTAGTAATTCCATTAAAGTGAATGAGAGCCGTCTTAATGACCGCTACTCAAGTCGGAGCGACTTCCAAAAAGGTTCCTGTACTACTTCAAGGCGACTTATAGGCGACTTGTACCCATAGATTTCAATACAAGTCGCCTACAAGTCGGATCACTGTCTGTAACCAAGCGACTTAACAGGAAGAAGAACACAATGGCATCCCTCCCCTTCCCATACACTGATCACTTCCTGTGTGAAGTGTGGGTAGGTGAAGTGAAGAAGAAAAGAAGTGATTGAAAGAAGATTGAAAGAAGATAACATGTCATCCCGAGGCCGCAGAGAAGTGCAGCACAGGGAGCCAGTAGATAATGAGTCCCTCATCAGACATGTGAGGCAGCGACCCTGCATATATAATAAGCAAGATCCCAACTACAAGGATCAATCCAAGAGGGATAGTGCTTGGTTGGAAATATGCAGACTAACTATCGAAGATTGGGAAACAATGCTGCCGACCGATCGTAGTGACAAATGTAAGTTTAACCTTTTTATTAAATTCATGGTGTTATTTATTATGCATGTGTTCTGCCACGTCACCTGCCACGTCACCTGCCACGTCACCTGCCACGTCACTTGCCACGTCACCTGCCACGTCACTTGCCACGTCACCTGCCACGTCACCTGCCACGTCACCTGCCACGTCACCTGCCACGTCACCTGCCACGTTACCTGCCACGTCACTTGCCACGTCACCTGCCACGTCACCTGCCACGTCACCTGCCACGTCACCTGCCACGTCACTTGCCACGTCACCTGCCACGTCACCTGCCACGTCACCTGCCACGTCACCTGCCACGTCACCTGCCACGTCACTTGCCACGTCACCTGCCACGTCACTTGCCACGTCACCTGCCACGTCACCTGCCACGTCACCTGCCACGTTACTTGCCACGTCACTTGCCACGTCACCTGCCACGTCACCTGCCACGTTACTTGCCACGTCACCTGCCACGTCACTTGCCACGTCACCTGCCACGTCACTTGCCACGTCACCTGCCACGTCACCTGCCACGTCACCTGCCACGTTACTTGCCACGTCACCTGCCACGTCACCTGCCACGTTACTTGCCACGTCACTTGCCACGTCACCTGCCACGTCACTTGCCACGTCACCTGCCACGTCACTTGCCACGTCACCTGCCACGTCACCTGCCACGTCACCTGCCACGTTACTTGCCACGTCACCTGCCACGTTACTTGCCACGTCACCTGCCACGTCACCTGCCACGTCACCTGCCACGTCACCTGCCACGTCACTTGCCACGTCACTTGCCACGTCACCTGCCACGTTACTTGCCACGTCACCTGCCACGTCACTTTTGTGTATTCTTTCACTGATGCTAACTGCTAGTGTTAATAAATGTTAATAATGAATGATCGTGAATGAATGATTCTTTTATTATTACATTATAGAAAAAAAAATAACCAACATATCATTTTTATTACATGAAATAAAGATTACATAGCAGGAAAACATTATAACCGTAATAACACATTAGCAAATTCTAGATGTAAAGCAGTGAGCAATGCAGTTAGGAAATGGCATCCAATTGCCATTCTAAGTCACCGGCCGGTGAAATAAAGTATGATGCAAACTTTTCACGAACAGTGGCACCATCGCAGGATCCCCTTGCAGCAGTGATATGTGCACTTTCCAAGTCATGCATAAGGGAATCCTCAAAACGGTACCCGTCACGTACCCGTACAAAATTGTGCAGCACGCAAGCTGCTTTGACAGCAGTAATTGCATTTTCAATGTTTAATGCGATAGGCGTATGTAACAAACGCCATTTATTGGCAAGAATTCCAAACGTGCACTCAACCATCCTTCTTGCCCTTGTCAGCCGGTAATTAAAGACTTTCTTGGGGGTTGTCAGATTTCTATTGGAGTAAGGCCTCATTAGGTGTTGCGACAATGCAAAAGCCTCATCTGCGACAAACACATAGGGTATTGGGGGTTCAGTTGTGCCCGGAAGAGGACAGTTCTCAGGAATATCTAGCTGATTAGATCGTAGCCTTTCACCAAATGAGGAATTTGCAAAAATACGCGAATCGCAGCTACTTCCGTAGGATCCTATATCGATATAGGTGAAGCAGTAGTTTGCATCGACAACAGCAAGAAGTACAAAAGAACAATATTTTTTGTAATTGTAGAACATACTTCCACTACCAACAGGCTTAACGACACGCACATGCTTCCCATCTATAGCTCCAAGGCAATTTGGGAAATTGCACCGACGCCAAAATATTTGTGCTATATCACGCCAATTATCTTGTGTAGGCCGCTTCATAACCATGCTGTTAAGCACATCCCATATGACTTGGCAGGTGTCTTGGATAATGTAGCTGATCGTTGATCTGCCCAACATGAACTCATAATGTAGACTAACTAGGGAATGACCGGTTGCCAGGTATCTGAAAGACAAAAGACATAAACCATTTTATGTTCCTATTTATGTTTTGCAGTATCAATATTACAAATCCGTTGGAAGGGTTTGCGCGACTGTTTTTCTCGCTACATTCGCAAATTGAATGAGGCCAGGAGTGGGTCTGGAGGAAAGCGTATCGTCCCCTATGTGCACGCAGACGAACTAGAGTTTCTGCGGCCTTTCCTGGAGCTGAGAGAGTAAGATAAAATCTTACATAGTTGTAAAGTGATACTTTACAATTCTACTAAGAAGGTGGTAACTGTTCTTTTATATGTTTATTGCAGAACACAATCAAGTTGGGCAGTTGCTGGTGAACGGCAGGATGCAGCACAGGAGGAGGCAGCATCTCAAGAAGTGGAAGGCTCGTTGTCGCTTTCCCTGGATCATCCTTTGCTGCTGGAACAACAGCAAGGTGAAGAAGCGGACCACAACCAGGGAGAGGCTTCCACTAGTCAGCAGCCGGCTGAGCCTATCCGACTCCGCCAACAACGAAGTAGACCAGCAAGGGGCAGTAACTCCCAAAACATAGAGCGATTTTCCGAACTGGTTGATCGTATGAACCAAAAATTGGACGAGCTGCATTCGGAAGACCATGGTTTTGGACTCATGGTCGCCGGAATGCTAAAAAGAGTACCGCAGGAGAGGAAAAATGACGTAAAGAAGGCAGTGATGGATCTCATAGAAGCGAGCATTACAAATGATCCTATTCCATCCGCTTCCATGTTTGGACCACCACCACCATCCGGACCCTACTACACATACTCAACCCCACCACCACCCAGAACCCATCCCTACTATCCCCCTCACTTCCGTCCCTACTCCAATGAGTATGGACATGCCCTTAATCCTGCCCATCCACCTATACCCTATCCCTCTCCATCCCCACTGACATCAGCAACTTCAGCTAATGTTACACCAACACCATCCCCAAGGCCTTCCACCAGCTCCTCACCATATGAGCCAGTTTACCATAACCTGTAAGATTTTAAAAATAAACATATGTTCTGTTTTGTTGATATATGGTTATATATTGTTCTAATAATTAAAGTTTTTTTCAAAAAAAAAGGATGTTGGTGTGATAAATTTTGCAATATTTCTTCAACAATATTTTTATTTGGAAGAATCTTACGTACCTAGGTGGATGCAACATCGCAGCAATGATGCAACTGTCCACTGCTGTTTCTTCACACAGAACTGAGTCAACATACATCGTCTATGTCTCTGTTCTGTCCTCTCCCCAAGATGGGAGGTGCTGTCTCTCAGCTGCTCTGCTCCCCCACGCTCAATGTGGAGGGGTGGATAGCAGCTTGCTGAGAGGCTGCCACTGTCATCAGTCCAGCCAGCTGCTGGCAAATGAAGGATGATGCGCTGTCTCAACTAATCTTCGTGATATCTGCACAAAGTGGACTTCTGTTCACTCTGCACTGAAAAGGGGCACAGGATTGCAAAATAATTGCACTCATATGACCCGTAGGAGAAGCCAAGACAAATGAGCTCAGGCTAGATTGTTGCACATATAATAACAATGTGATAATGGTAATGTGCATCAAAAAAATAGATAGTTTACCTGAGCGTAATAATCAATCTTTCAGTAGGTGAGATGCTCCTCCTATATGAGGTGTTCTGTCGCTCCAGATGGTTGTAAACTAGACGAAGCAATTCATCAAAACTGTAAAATGGATAAAAAATGTAATTTGATATATTCTACATGAGAAATATCTGACATTTGTAGCTACACTATTACCGATGTAATAACATATGCAAATCTGATGCCTCTAGGACCCCTTTCACACTGGGCTGGTGCGGCCGTCGGCGGTAAAAGGCTGCTATTTTTAGCTGCGTTTTACCGTCGTTTTAGCGGTGGTCTGGGGGCACTTGCGGGGTGGTTTTAACACCCACTAGCGCCCGAAAAAGGGTAGCGCCGATGCAGAGGCGCTTTGCCAGCGGTTGTGCGGCCCTGTCCCATTGATTTTGATGGGTAGGAGTGGTTAGGAGTGGTGAATACACCGCTCCTTCACTGCTCCAAAGATGCGGCTAGCAGGACTTTTTTCACCTTCCAGCCAGCGCACCGCTTTAATGTGATACATGCAAGCTTGCCGATCACCCCAGTTGATGTTTAGCATAGGTAGATGACAAACAATTCTGCTAAATATCAATCTTCGCCATTTTATTCTCTACGTTAAATGCTACAAAATATATCTTTCAAAAAATAAAAAATAAATGGGACAAAATAGTCTATTAGCATATGTACTTGCCTTGCAATTGACATCCGGGTATAGTTGTGAAACTTGTCCTCAAAAACACGCAAATTTTCATAGATGGCCCAAAATTGGCCTCTACTGTCTCTACTTGCAATAATTGGATGGATCCAGTAGCGGCGTCGTCTTCTCATCCTCATCCTTCGCTTCCTCTCTTCCTCCTCTTCCATTAACACTGCCACACCAGCAGTTACTACAGCTCTCATCAAATACAACATTGTGGTGACAGGACAAGACACACGACAGGAAGCAGGAAGCGACAGGAACAACAATGATGTCACAAGAGCTGAGTAGCGTTGATTGGCCACAGGCAAAGTCGCCTGTGCTTGAGGCGACTTGTAAGTCGCGCTAAGTCGCGTCGAAGTCGCGCCAAGTCGCGTCGAAAGTCGCGTTGAAGTCGCGTCGAAGTCCCGTCGATAAGTCGCGCGCAGGTCGTGTCGCGGTAGTGTGAACGGGCCCTTAGTGTTTACAAAGGGCTAGTTTTTCACCAGTCTGGTAAAATGAGCTGCTGATGCTAAAAATAAGTACTATTCCACTGAAGATTGACCTGCCCATTACTTAAAGCAGAACTGTTGCAAGCAGCGAGGGTGTTTATTCTACAATAAATTACACTTACTGTACCTGCCTTTTAACAATCCCCTATAGAATGTACACTAAGCTGTATATGGGCAGCTACATTTACATTCCCGCACACTGCCAATGTGCCAGGATGACAGCACTCCTGGGTATGGGTGGGAGGGCTATCATCCCACACCAGTCAATCAAGGCAGGCAGCCTTGAAAAAGCCGGGGAAGGGATGCTGGTGAGGGACATTGCAGACATTAAACTGCTGGAACTAAGGTAAGCATTTTTACAAACACATCTTAGGGACCGTATTATGTACCAGCACATCATGGTCTCTAAGTAATTATAACAAGATCAAACCTGCAGCAGCCATGATCCTGGTACCGCCGTTTTCAGCCAGCAATGTGTTTTTATGTACAAATCACCCTCTTTCTTCCATCACAGCCACCACAAGATACCAAGGGTTTCTGGTATCAGAAAGCATGTGACCTCCTTTAATGATGCAGTTTTTAAAGCAGAGTTACACCCAAAAATTGAACTTTCTGCTTTTCGGGCTCCCCCCCCATCTGGTGTCACATTTGGCACCTTTCAGGGGAGAGGAGGGGGAGCAGATACCTGTACAATCCAGGTATTTGCTCCCACTTTTGGGCATAGATCGATGCAGTGTCTGTGGCTATCTACACCATGTCCGGCCCCTCCTCCACCCCCCCCCCCCCCCGCTGTCTTCTGGGAACACAGTTCCCAGAAGACAAAAGGAACCAGTGAGATCACGTAGCACGACTCGCACATGCACAGTAGGGAACCAGGCTGTGAAGCCACAAGGCTTCACTTCCTGATTCTCTTAATGAAGATGTCGGTGCCTCCACCCGGGAGCCAAGGGACAGATCAGCTTCTGGTAAGGATATTGTGGGTGCCCTGGGCCAGTAAGTGTCCATGTATTAAAAGTCAGCAGCTGCAGTATTTGTAGCTGCTGACATATATTTTTTTTTTTTTTTTTTCGTCGGAACTCCGCTTTAAGTCTAGTGCCTAATCTACTTACTCATAGGGTATTTTGTAGCAGCTTCAGTGGAGGATGGAAAGGCAAGGAGTCACTGTAATGGTTAGAAAAAGTGGGTCAAAAGGTGAGCTTTGAAGAGACTGTCACTAGTATTGGTGCATGCTATCTGATACATGCAACTTCAAAAGAACCACAGCAGACAAGACAAGTGAGAATGTGAAAAAGTGTGGATTGTATCAGTAGCCCAGTTCAGTAAGCAATACAATGTGAAGGTTAGTGTAAAAATCCAGTAATCACCAAAGCCATTTTTTTCAACGCAAATTATGTCAACTTTAGCTGCAGCTCTTATGCCGCATACACACGACCAGACTTTTTGAGGGACTAGGTCCGACGGACTTTCGGCGGAGTTCTGACAGAGTTCTGACGGACTTTCTGAATGAACGGACTTGGCCACACACAATCACACCAAAGTCCGACGGATTCGAACGTGATGACGTACGACCGGACTGAAATAAGGAAGTTCATAGCCAGTAGCCAATAGCTGCCCTCGCGTCGGTTTTTGTCTGTCGGACTAGCATACACACGAGCGGATTTCTCGGTAGGAACTGGGTCCGGCGGAGTTCTGGCGGAAAAATTTGAAACATGTTCCATTTATAAAGTCTAACGGATTTTTGCAAATCAAAAGTCCGCTGCAGCCCACACACGATCGAATGGTCTGCCAGAATCATTCCGTCGGACCTTTGATGTTGAAATGTCCGGTCGTGTGTACGCGGCATTACCCTGTATGTGGCTTACAGCCTCTGATAATCAAACACTAGCATTGGGGACATCTTTAACGGCAATGTATAGGCTTTAAATGTATTTGTTCTTGATATGCATGAAGATAGGTATAAATGTTATTAACCACTTCGTAATCAGGCCAATTCTGACACTTCACTCCTACATGTATAAATTTACTTTTTTCTAGAAAATTACTTATAACTCTCAAACACACACATATATATATATTAAGGAAAATTGTTATCCATACTTACCGTAATTTTCCTTTCCTGGATCCTCCCCATGTCAGCCTACTGTGGGTCAGCTCCGCCCCCTCTGACCCCTCCAGGAAAACCTTTTTCTTAGCCCATAAAGGGTGGCTGTCTGCCCACACCAGTGTTCGAAAAATACCTGCCTCGCAACGGATAAACTGAGTGGGAATCCTCTGGCTGACATGGGGAGGATCCAGGAAAGGAAAATTACGGTAAGTATGGATAACAATTTTCCTTATTCCTGGACCTCCCCATGTCAGCCTACTATGGGATGTACCAAGCAATATTAAAAAGGGAGGGAAGACAAAAAATAAGCCAAACCCTCAATGCAATGCTACTGAAATTTTTAATGGGCAACAGCTGCCGTAATAACCATAGAGCCAAATGTTTCCTCAGGCGGACAAGCCAAATTAAGTCTGTAATGCCTAATAAAAGGTGTTGGATGCGCTCCAGATTGCTGCTCTGCAAACTACCTCAGGGGCGACCTTTGCTTATGCTGTCCAGGATTCTGCCATACCCCTTATCAAATGTACTTTGATCTCTGAAGGAGGAGGAAGACCCAGCGTTTTGTATGCAATATGTATGGTCTTTGACACTCTGGATCTTGTCTGCATACCCTTTTAGGACCCATTGGGAAAAACTACAGCTGATCTGCTTTTAGTCCATTTCAGATAGGTTAAAACCGCAGAGACCAGGTCTAACCTATTCCACACATCATCAGATGCACCTGCCGGAAAGGCTAGGAGAATGACCTCCCAGTTCATATGAAATTATATGGCAACCTTAGGTAGTAAGCTTGGTATCGGCCTAAGGACTATCTTGTCTGGGAGCACCAAACAATATGGTTCTTTAGATGAGAAAGCACAAAACTCAGAGACTCTTCTGGCCGAGGCAACAGCTAGTAAAAGACAAAAACAAAAAACTGTTGAAAGAAATAATGAACAAGAGACGGCTTGAACAAACGGAGGAACCAGCGATGTTCCCAAGACTAGTGTTAAGTCCTCTTTTGGGAAAAACAATTTCAATGGAGGTTTTCTTTCTATGGCTGCCCCTAAAAATCGGATCACCAATGGATGTAGAGCATATCTTGTACACGACATAGCCAACAAAGCGGGGATTTGACCCTTCAGGGAATTATAAGCTAACCCTTAGAGACCACTCTGCAGAAACTCCAAAATGTTAGATACTGAAGGAGATCCAAGGTCCCAACCCCTTTCTGTAGTATGCCAGATCTGTTGATAGGTTACATTCGTGGACCTCTTAAGCCGCGTACACACGTGGCGGACTGTCTGGCCAACTTAGTCCGTCAGACAATCCGACGGACAGTCCGTCATACTTTCGAATGAACGGACTTGCCCACACACGGCACTTTTTGAGCGGACTAATACGGCGGACTAAGTCCGCCATACTATCCGCCCTACTTTTGAAATGAACGGACTCACCCACACACGCGGAGGAAAGTCCGCTCATTTCGAGCGCGTCTCCAGGTAGGCGGGGCCCGCGAAGGAGACGTCGCTGACCCCGCCGTCTGGTATGGACTTAAAGGGGAAACCCAACGCCGAGAAAAATCGGCGTGGGGGTACCCCCAAAGTCCACAACAGACCCTTGTCCGAGCACGCTACCCGGCCGGCCAGGAAAGGGGGGCGAGCGAGCGCCCCCCCCTCCTGAGCCGTACCAGGCCGCGTGCCCTCAACATGGGGGGGTGCCTTGGGGAAGGGGGGGGCCGCGCGGCCCCCCCACCCCAAAGCACCTTGTCCCCATGTTGATGAGGACAAGGGCCTCTTCCCGACAACCCTGGCCGTTGGTTGTCGGGGTCTGCGGGCGGGGGACTTATCGGAATCCGGGAGCCCCCTTTAATAAGGGGGCCCCCAGATACCGGCCCCCCACCCTATGTGAATGAGTATGGGGTACAATGTACCCCTACCCATTCACCTGTGAAAAAAAGTACAAAAAAACACAACACAGGGTTAAAATATTTTATTGCACAGCTCCGGGGGTCTTCCGTCTTCGGGGGTCTTCTCGCCGGACTCCTCCGCTATCTTCTTGTAGCTCTTTTGCTAGCGGAGGAGTCCGGCTTTCTTCCTCGCCGCCGGCCTCTTCTCCCAACTTCGGGGGTCTTGTCCCCCTCTTTGGTCTTCTGTCGCCGCCGTCGCCGCCGCCTTCCGTTCTTCTTCTTCTTCTCCAGGAGATGTTGCCTCGACGCTCTCCCTGGCCGGAATGCCAGGGACGCGCTCCGCTGCCACTTATATAGGGACAATGGGGCGGTGTCACATGGCTTTATGTCACATGGGTTGGTCACATGGGTTGATGTCACATGGGGACTATGACATTGTAAGGGGGCGGGGTCACCATGTGACCAACCCATGTGACATAAAGCCATGTGACACCGCCCCATTGTCCCTATATAAGTGGCAGCGGAGCGCGTCCCTGGCATTCCGGCCGGAGAGAGCGTCGAGGCAACATCTCCTGGAGAAGAAGAAGAAGAAGAAGAACGGAAGGCGGCGGCGACGGCGGCGACAGAATACCGGGCCACCGCCTGTAAAAGAGCTATAAGAAGGCGCGGTGGCCCGGCAGAAGAACCGAAGAGGGGGACAAGACCCCCGAAGTCGGGAGAAGAGGCCGGCGGCGAGGAAGAAAGCCGGACTCCTCCGCTATCAAAAGAGCTACAAGAAGATAGCGGAGGAGTCCGGCGAGATGACCCCCGAAGACGGAAGACCCCCGGAGCTGTGCAATAAAATATTTTAACCCTGTGTTCTGTTTTTTTTGTACTTTTTTTCACAGGTGAATGGGTAGGGGTACATTGTACCCCATACTCATTCACATAGGGTGGGGGGCCGGTATCCGGGGCCCCCCTTATTAAAGGGGGCTCCCAGATTCCCATAAGTCCCCCGCCCGCAGACCCCCGACAACCAACGGCCAGGGTTGTCGGGAAGAGGCCCTTGTCCTCATCAACATGGGGACAAGGTGCTTTGGGGTGGGGGGGCCGCGCGGCCCCCCCTTCCCCAAGGCACCCCCCCATGTTGAGGGCACGCGGCCTGGTACGGCTCAGGAGGGGGGGCGCTCGCTCGCCCCCCTTTCCTGGCCGGCCCGGGTAGCGTGCTCTGACAAGGGTCTGTTGTGGACTTGGAGGGGGACCCCACGCCGATTTTTTTCGGCGTTGGGGTTCCCCTTTAAGTCCATACCAGGCGGCGGGACCAGCGACTTCTCCGTCGCGGGCCCCGCCTACCTGGATACCCGCTCGAAATGAGCGGACTTTTCTCCGGGTGGGAAAAGTCCGCTCATTTCAAAAGTACGGCGGACTGGCACACACACGGGCGGATTGTCCGCCGAAATGCGAGTCCAGCGGACAGTATTTCCAACATTCCGAAATACTTAGTCCGCCAGACTGCACGCTGAAAAAGTCCGCTGAAGCCCACACACGAGCGGACTGCCCGCTGAAATGTGTTTCGGCGGACTAAGTAGGCCAGACAGTCCGCCCGTGTGTACGCGGCTTTAGTTTCAATAGTTTTTATTGAATTTTTAGAAAATAACATAAACCGCAAAGAAACAAAGTCATATAACCAATATCTGCCATACAACGAACCGCTAGCATGAAATAGTTGCGTACATTGGCAAATCTGTACAAAAGGAGTGTAGGAAAGAAATAACTCGCTCAGATATCAGGCAGGAGATATCCCCCCATTCCCTCACAGGCACCCCAATGGGATCACACTGTGCCTGAGAGGGAAGGGGCCTCTCACCCTTCAAATTCTGCATTACTAAGATCAACATAAAAAAAAATAAAGAAGGAAAGAAGACCGACACAAAAGGAAAGGTACAAAAATAGGGGAGCCAAGCGGGGCATTATGAAGATACACGGGAAGCAGACCTCAAGAGGCACCAGGTAGCCAAGATGATTTAAAGTTCAATATAGATAGAATTTCTACGAGGGGGGCGTGGCTTGGAGCCTGAAGACGATGGGCGCCTAATCCAACTCTCCCGTCCCGAGAGGTCCAGCAAACTGCCGCAAAGACTCCCCTACAACCGATCACCATGGGGAGTACACAACAGAATGCTCCCCCGGCAAGTACCCGTGCGCCCAGGAGCCAGGAACTCCCACCCAGCCCGCACATACCGGAGATATTCCGGTCACGATCCAGGGGCGCCACGCAGGAGGCCCAGGCCCAGGCCGCGGCGCACGAGGCTCCTCCAGCTGGCAGGCGCCTCAGATCCAGGAGCCGCAGCCCGCCAGCACAGGCATACGATCCTCCGATGTCCCCCGCCCTAAGCATCGCAGACCTACGAGCAGTAGCTGCGGATATTAAGAATACATTGTCCGCAGCTATATCGGAACTCCGTGCGGATTTCCAAGCCATGGCTACGCGGATGGAGGAAGTAGAAGACACTCAGGCCCGACATGACGCCTCACTATTCCAGGTACAACAGATTTCGGAATGTCATGCAATCCACCTCAGAGAGATAAACCGCCACCTGGAGGACCTCGACAATCGTGGCAGACGCCGGAATTTGCGAGTGCGAGGCCTCCCCAAATCTGTCGATCCGCGGCAACTTGCCCAAACAGTGGCGACCATCTTTAACGATTTACTAGAGAGACCCCTGGATACCGCAATTCCCTTTGAGCGGATACACAGAGCGCTTCGCCATAGGGGAAGAGAAACTGACCCGCCAAGAGACGTAATATGTTGCCTCACAGACTTTATCTTAAAGGAGGAAATCATGAGAAGGGCGAGAGGCAGAGGCAGGATCTTACACCATGGATCTGAAATAAAAAATTTCCAAGATCTCTCATCCATCACCCTCCAGAGGAGAAGAGAATTAAGACCCCTCTTGGATGTTCTTCATGAGAGAGCAGTGGCTTACCGCTGGAAATACCCATTTTGCCTATCGGCCACAGCCAATGGTCACACAGCGAACCTCAGAGTACCCGAGGATCTGGAACACTTTTGTTCTGTTCTTAACCTACCATCAGTCGAGGTACCTGATTGCTACAGCGAATTTCGCTTACCCACGATGCACAGAGCGGAGCTCATGGATAGAATAGCAGAAGCAGGGAACTTCAGCATTAGCCGCCGTCGCAGAGCATATCCTCCACCAGCACCTGCTTCTCCACGCACAGCAGGCAACATGAGGAATAACAGTCCCACGGCATCCCCGGATTACCGGAGACAGAGAAGATCCTAAGATGACTCCAAACTCTTCCGAAACAACCTCTAACCATTATCTTATCAAGCCCCGGACCTCATGTCTTTATCTCCCATGCTGAAATTTTTCGATCAGTCTCCCCATCTACCCCCCCAATGCACTACGGTGACTGCAAATTGCCCACACCATCACGCCTATCTTCCTTTTCACTCAACGCAAAACATCACCCCCAAGCGCGGTGTGCTCCTGCAAGTTCGAAAGTTCCGGTGAGTAACCCTCTCTCCCCACTGCAAGAGACCCAAGCCAACGCTAAAGGAACCCGTTACATTCCCAAAGAGACCCGATTGCTCTATAGACTCTACCTCGATGCCCCTCTGGGCCCTACACTAGATCTCGGGTGGTAAGTGAGGTTGAATTGTTTAAGGCTCGTTCTGCAGGGAATACAGCGCCCATAGCCATAACGCTCACAAACTCACCATCGTTGACTTCTCAACACCCGTAAGGTTACTTACTGTCTGATTACGGTCAATGTCAATTATTCTATTATTTTATTTTTTATATATGAGATTCTCATGGCGATCGATTTCTAAATCGCATAAAATTCAGTTCCACATTACTTGGCCGACTACTCGAATCCTTCTCTCTCGCTATATTACATTATTTCAAGCTAAACTCCAAGGCCTTCCACTAACACTTCTATTATTACCAACACATAATCATATCCCTTAAAGGAAGATACTTAGACCACCTAAGTCCCCCTTTACAGGGTAAGATCGATCGCCATGGGAGCAACCTCCTCAGACTTGATATACATGATGTATGCTTCTTGATTTTTATACCCTGATTTGTGAATCATTATTAGGAAACAGCAATATGACCATTATAAGGAAGGGGGGGGTACGAGGCTGATCCAACACATACCACACTGACTTTGAGACGGGGGCCTAAAATAGGTTGAAGGTATGAATCCTTTACTGGATATGTTTGCTTGCTTGTTTTTTCGTTTTGTTAAAGCTCTGTTAACCTGTATTATTATTGACTGTTAAAACGCATAACACACCTGGTCGACTTTTAGTATGCATGGTGAATAAACACGGATGAGCAGACAGAGTTAAAACACATAATCATTAAAATGAGCTAGACTTGATCTATTGAATATGGCCTGACCACTCTCCCATATTCTCTACCCACCAACCAATGTATTGTCCAATTACAAATACCCGCAAGATTAATCTACACGATTTCGCTCCGCTTTAGTTGATCTATACCTATCATTGATCACCATACAATTCTTACACTAGCCATACACAACAATAACATGCCCTCTCACCCATTTGTTAATCTGGGGCTGATGGAAACAAACATTCTAACCAGCTCTCCCCAACTATTATCAATTATACTAAGGAATGTCTTACTTATAGGCTCCGAGACCTCATGGGACTATGAGACTTCACTAAACCTCACTTCGACACCTTCCACCCTCACCCACAGAGATCTCCTTCAAGATCTATCTGATCTTTACTGGAATTACTTCAGTCGGGTGTAACTAGTTAATACACTCGACCCCAGTAATCACATAATCAGCCCAGCTGTGTATCCCTCCACATACGCAGCTGTATACACCCTAGCTCCTATAGCACTACCTACCCTCCCTTTCCCTTCCCCTTTTTCCTAATCACACCCTCACCTATTTTCCACCCCTCCCTTGCCCTACCGACGATTGGGTTCTCCTCCGTTGCTCTCTCAGCTTCAGAATTACAATGAATCACTCCGATTCGCAGCTAACGCCAAATAAGTTACCCACAATGAATACTTCTAGCCCCAAAACAAACCACCCTTCACTTAAAATTGCCTCTCTGAACGCAAAAGGACTAAATAAACCAGAAAAACGTAAATCAGTACTACTAAGCATGCAAAACATGAAAGCAGACGTCGTCTTCCTTCAAGAGACGCACTTCAACTCCCTAAAAATTCCCAAATTGTCCTCCGATTACTACCCCCACAGCTATCATGCAACATCCCCGACCACTAAAACCAAGGGGGTATCTATCCTGTTATCTAAACATGCCCCCATACAGATTTCTGAGACACTACTGGATGAGCAGGGTAGATACCTCTTTCTTAAAGGCACATGGTCCAACAAACCTATCATGTTAGCTAACATATACAGCCCCAATAAGACACAAGTACCCTTCTTCCGTGACATTTCCACCTGATTACAGGAATTCCGATCAGGTATTTTGATACTGGGTGGAGACTTCAATGTCCCTCTGGATCCACTAGTAGATACCTTCACGGGTTCTTCCTCTCTACCCTATAGAGCACTCCGGCAAATTAAACTATCCCTCCAAAAACTTTCCCTTCATGACACCTGGCGCACCACACATCCTACAGGGAAAGACTTTACCTTCTTTTCTTCCCCCCATAACAGATACTCGCGGATTGACTATTTATTCCTGACCCAACCTGACCTTACCTATCTGACGAGAGCGACCATAGAACCAATGACTCAATCAGACCATCACCCTATCACGGCCACACTGACACTTCCCGATCGACAGACATACTCAAATCTGGAGACTGGACCCCACTATCCTTACAGATATAGGTAACATTACAGATCTCAGAAATTACCTAGTTGACTATTTTAAAGAAAACAACACCCCAGATACACCTGTAATGACTCAATCGGCTGCCCATAAATGCGTAGTTAGAGGAAAGATGATTTCAATCTCTGCCAAAGCTAGAAAAGACAAACAGAGACACCTCCGACAACTATTTGACAAACTCAAAACATTAGAATCCACGCACAAACGCACCCTAGCCTCCCAAACCTATCAGGAACTCCAAGCCATTAGGACAACTATACAAGCAGAACTAGGCAAAAACATTAGGAAGAAGTACATGTTATCCCAAAGATACTTCTACAAATTTGGTAACAAGAGCAGTAGAATGTTAGCGAGAGCCCTCCACTCCAAAAAGACTAAATGTACCGTCCATTGTCTACATTCCCCCACAGGAGATAAATACACAAAAAATAAATGAGATTGCACGAGAATTTGAAAAATTCTACACCAAATTGTATAATCTAAAAGCAACTGACGACCCCCCTCACCCCTCTCAAACCAGACTAAAACAAATGGAAGAATTTTTAAACAAATATTGCCCTAAACTTCAAGCAACAGAACTCCTAGCTGAAATGGAAGGTCCCATTACCCAACCAGAATGGGAGAAAGCCCTCAAACAAACAAAATCCTGTAAAAGCCCAGGCCCAGACGGACTGCCTGCGGTCTACTACAAAACTTTCTCAGATGTTTTACAAAATCTGTTCATGACAGCCTTTAACTCCCTAACTAAAACGAACCCCATCCACACAGAGATGCTTGAAGCCCATATAGTGGTCATCCCCAAAGAAGACAAGGACCCCACACAAACTGCTAACTACAGACCCATATCCTTACTCAATGTGGACATCAAACTCTTTGCCAAAATATTGGCTAATAGGCTCCTCCCCCTCTTGCCCTCCCTCATCACTAATGACCAAGTAGGATTTGTCCCCAATCGCGAAGCTAGAGATAATACTGTTAAAGCTATTAACTTACACCACCTCATTACAACCTCCAAACATAAGGGGTTTTTCCTGTCTCTTGATGCGGAGAAGGCATTTGACAGGGTAGCATGGGATTACATGCTAGCAGTACTACAAACCGTCAGCTTTGGACCACAATTCACTATATTTATCCAATCCCTATACCACAATCCAACGGCCAAAGTGCGAGTCAACAACACCCTGTCAGATGCCTTCTCCATACGCAATGGAACCAGACAGGGATGCCCCTTGTCCCCCATCCTCTTTATTCTTACCCTCGAACCCTTCCTAAACAGTATTAGACAAAACCCCGACATATCAGGAATCAAGACGAACGCCAAGGAATATAAGCTTGCTGCCTTCGCAGATGATATCCTGCTATTTCTCACACGTCCACACACAACAATCCCGATCCTACTGAACGAATTTAGAACTTTCAATACGTTATCCAACCTTAAAATTAACTTCATCATCAGATCCCCTCAACATCTCCCTTCCCCCGAAGATGTAATCCACTGTAAAACTAACTTTCCGTTTCATTGGAACGACCACTCCATAACCTACCTAGGTATACAGCTTACGTCCCACTTAAAAGACCTCTACGCACAGAATTTCCAAACCCTGCTACAGAAAATCGCTACTGATTTAAAACAATGGGACAAACCAATCTTTTCCTGATTTGGAAGGGCCGCTATATTAAAAATGAATGTACTACCAAGATTCTTATATGTTCTCCAGACGATCCCTATACAAATTCCACACTCATTCTTCAAATCCTACAGAAGCATCTGCTCTAGATTCCTC
Organism: Lithobates pipiens; assembly: GCF_037356315.1. Taxonomy (NCBI): domain Eukaryota; kingdom Metazoa; phylum Chordata; class Amphibia; order Anura; family Ranidae; genus Lithobates; species Lithobates pipiens. The sequence goes on from NW_027507787.1 coordinate 20,318,202, forward strand.
TGGGGTACCCATAGACCAAGGATCAAATATACTTCCCTGTCCTGGCCCAAGAACCTCGGGGGCATAGGCCTTCCAGACCTGCTTAATTATTACAAAGCAGTTCAGCTTACTAGAATTGTAGACTGGAATACCCAATCATCTAATAAAGATTGGGTGCCCCTGGAAACTTCATTTACAAAACTACCACTCAGATCCCTTCCGTGGATCCAGACTTCGTTCCTCCAAAAATAAATTAAGACCCACCCACTTCTAGCACCGACTCTTTGCACACACTCCTCCATCTCCACGATCACGGGCCCCCTAACGCCGCTCAGACTGAACCCCGACTTCCCGCCAGGGATGCATCATAACTTCCTCCAATGCCACTGGTCACGGCCACAAGTTCTGCTACGACACTTCTATGATAATGGACGTCCAAAAACATCCGCCCAACTAGCCAGCGAGATGCAAACAACCCCTATTCCCTCCTGGACATTCCAACAGATATCCCACTTCCTCAAAAAGTTAGGGAAAAAGACAGACTACTCGAGACAACTGACACCCTTTAAACAACTCTGTTCCTCGACTACACCCCACACACATCTTATCTCCCAAACACATTCTATTTTATTCGGGGACTATAAACCTACTACCCTTCGAATCTGCACAGTGTGGGAAAAAGACCTAAATCTCACACTTGTAGAAGATGACTGGAACAATATATTTCTCAATATCCATAAAGGCTCCACAAATGTATCCGTTCAGGAAACTGGATACAAAGTCCTTTCCCGATGGTATAGAACACCAGACAGGCTACACAAATGGGACCCTTCCATTTCAGAGAAATGCTGGAGATGCCAACAATCCCAAGGCACACTACTCCACGTCTGGTGGACATGCCCCTCTCTCCAACCTTTTTGGAAGACGATACACCAACTGATAAAAACCATAACGACATACGACGTACCCTACAGCCCGGCTCAATTTCTACTACACCACACCACTCTATCGCAAACTTCATATCGTAGATCCATCATAATCCACCTGATTAATGCAGCCAAACAATGCATCCCGATCCACTGGAAATCCCAAACCATCCCTACCGTCCAAACATGGCTTCAAAAAATACAAAGGATAGCGGACATGGAAGAATTAATTCATATAGCTAGGGACACCCCAAGTAAATACGGGTCCAAATGGGCCTGCTGGAAACACTTCATAACCACCCCTGATTTCGACCGCATTAAAGCTCACAATAGCTAGACCGGGACATAGAGGAAGACTTACACTCAGCATTACAGCTTGTGACTTAACCTTTCTGATCTTCCTATACCCCGACATGACCCGGTTCCCCTTATTGTTTCCCCCCCTAGAGAATATCCGATATCCCGAATCTACTACCTTTAAGCTTCCAAAGATTATAAACCTAGCTACATCATCACAGAACCCATCCGCCCACCATCTCACTTTTTTGCCACACATTCACGATAGAGGGCAACGGAGGCTAACCCATCACCCCTCCCTTCTTATCCCCTGCCCCCCCCCTTCCCCTACCTTTTCCTTCCCCCCTTTTCCACATCCCCCCCCTCTTTGAGAGAAAACTATAGTCAGACGTTTTCCGTTACAAAAAGAACTGCATCTAACGGACTCCCATACACATGACTGTTTAAGAAACCTATACTGTCTAGTTGGACCAATAGCAGTGTTTAGAACTTTAAGGTACGCTGCCATACGAATTACCATACGTGTAACGGTTCTATGAGACTTACCATTTGTAACAGATGTTAATCATATGTTTCTTCTTGCTGTATTTCCCTTTTATTCAATAAAATCTATTGGAAAAGAATTTCTACAGGGACGTTGTGAACTTTCACTTCCATTAGTTGAATATCTTGGAGAGATGGTGCTCTCGCAGATGAACAAGAGGGAGATGAAGGAGTAATAGGAGAGGAAGAGAGGGAGGAGTCACTTTATGCAAGTATCAAGGGCAAATATAAATGATAGGTACAAGTACATGGGATGGCTTGAGGAATGAAAACACGTTATCAATCTTTAACTGTACACCGTGGGTGTGAGAGCCATAGTTTCCATTTGGTCCAAAATGACATAATCCTAAGGTCAGTGATAGCTAATAATTTCTCCATCTCGCACTGATGATTGAGAGTAATTACTGCATCAGTAGGAGATGGAGATTTATCCGAGTTCCACAGTCGGGTGATAGTCAATTTAGCTGCTAGCAAAAGTTGAGTAAGTACTATTCTAGTGTTGGATGGAAATTCATGTATTGTGAGGTGAAGCAGAGCGAGTTCAGGGGAGGGATCTACATGGGTAGCGCTTAATTCAGATATCAACATAAAAATTTTGTTCCAGAAGGATCGCACCAATTTGCAAGACCACAAGATGTGGTACAAAGTACCCACATCTCTGCAACCCCTCCAACAGTGCGGTCATGACAAAATTTACTCAATCTATAGGGGGTGAGATACCAGGAATGAACAACTTTTTGAAACAGTTCCCAATGATTAGCACATCTGAAAGAAGTACAGTGGTGTGAAAAAGTGTTTGCCCCCTTCCTCATTTCCTGTTCCTTTGCATGTTTGTCACACTTAAGTGTTTCGGAACATCAAACCAATTTAAACAATAGTCAAGGACAACACAAGTAAACACAAAATGCAATTTGTAAATGAAGGCGTTTATTATTAAAGGTGAAAAAAAATCCAAACCATCATGGCCCTGTGTGAAAAAGTGATTGCCCCCCTTGTTAAAACATACTATAACTGTGGTTGTCCACACCTGAGTTCAATTTCTCTAGCCACACCCAGGCCTGATTATTGCCACACCTGTTCACAATCAAGGCATCACTTAAATAGGAGCTGCTTGACACAGTAAGGTCCACCAGAAGATCCTTAAAAGCTACACATCATGCCGAGACCCAAAGAAATTCAGGAACAATTGAGAAAGAAAGTAATTGAGATCTATCAGTCTGGAAAGGGTTATAAAGCCATTCCCAAAGCTTTGGGAATCCAGCGAACCACAGTGAGAGCCATTATCCACAAATGGCGAAGACATGGAACAGTGGTGAACCTTCCCAGGAGTGGCCGGCCGCCCAAAATTACCCCAAGAGCGCAGCGACGACTCATCCAAGAGGTCACAAAAGACCCCACAACAACGTCCAAGGAACTGCAGGCCTCACTTGCCTCAGTTAAGGTCAGCGTTCATGCCTCCACCATCAGGAAAAGACTGGGCAAAAATGGCCTGCATGGCAGAGTTCCAAGGAGAAAACCACTGCTGAGCAAAAACAACATCAAAGCTCGTCTCAATTTCTTCACAACACATCTTGATGATCCCCAAGACTTTGGGGACAACATTTTGTGGACCGATGAGACAAAAGTGGAACTCTTTGGAAGGTGTGTGTCCAAGTATATCTGGCGTAGAAGGAACACTGCATTTCATAAAAAGAACATTATACCAACAGTAAAATATGGTGGTGGTAGTGTGATGGTCTGGGGCTGTTTTGCTGCTTCAGGACCTGGAAGACTTGCCGTGATAAAAGGAACTATGAATTCTGCTGTCTACCAAGAGATCCTGAAGGAGAATGTCCGACCATCTGTTCGTGTACTCAAGCTGAAACGAACTTGGGTTCTGCAGCAGGACAATGATCCTAAACACACCAGCAAGTCCACCACCGAATGGCTGAAGAAAAACAAAATGAAGACTTTGGAGTGGCCTAGCCAAAGTCCTGACCTGAATCCTATTGAGATGTTGTAGTATGACCTTAAAAAGGCCGTTCATGCTCGAAAACCCTCTAATGTAACTGAATTAGGACAATTCTGCAAAGATGAGTGGGCCAAAATTCCTCCAGGACGCTGTAAAAGCCTCATTGCACGTTATCGCAAACGCTTGGTTGCAGTTGTTGCTGCTAAGGGTGGCCCAACCAGTTATTAGGTTTAGGGGGCAATCACTTTTGTCACACAGGGCCATGATGGTTTGGATTTTTTTTCACCTTTAATAATAAACACCTTCATTTACAAATTGCATTTTGTGTTTACTTGTGTTGTCCTTGACTATTGTTTAAATTGGTTTGATGTTCCGAAACACTTAAGTGTGACAAACATGCAAAGGAACAAGTAATGAGGAAGGGGGCAAACACCTTTTCACACCACTGTATATGTAATAGAAAATGCTGACTTCCAGTAATTGTCAGGAAAGGATTTACCCACTACTTTTTCCCATTTAGAGATAGTAGTTGTTTTAGAGAAAGAGTCGTGGGTCGTATAAATACCATAGAATAGGGAAATTCCTTTAATGGGGCTACTAGGGTCCTGGAGTAACTTATAGAGTGAGGAAGGTAACGACAGGTAAAATGGTAAGGGGTGCTTCATTAGAAACGAGTAAATTTGTAGGTAGGAGAAATAAGCTGAGGTAGGGAGAGAAAATATGGAGATTAAATCACCAAATTTGTAAAGGGACGTGTCATGGTATAAATCTTTGATAGGAGTAATGCCTTTGGAGATCCAAGGTTTTAAATCAAGGTACGGAATGAAATCGTAAAGAACCGAAAGTGGGGTAGATAGTTTACATAATGGCTGATTAGGTATGGAGGAAATAGAAAACTCCGACCATAAGGTGGTAGAAATCTGGATAGTGGGAATAGGGGAGGGAGGGACATGAGCACCCAATTGAATAGCAATCAGGGTTGATTTGAGGTTCCTATTAGAATTACCACCGACCTCCATGGATGTCCACGTTTTGTGTTCGGAGGGGGACCACCAATATTTAAGTTGATCTAGGACGCACGCTTTGTAGTGCGCTGTTACATTAGGGGCACCCATGCCCCCGATTTTCTTATGTTTTAGTAGAATAGTAATAGAGCATCTAGGCGGCTTGCGGTTCCAGATATACTGATTAAACGTTGTTTGGACCGAGGAAAGAAAAGTGCGGGGTATAGGAATGATTAATGTGCGAAATAAATAAAGAAGTTTAGGGAGGATAATCATTTTAAGTGCTGCTATTTTCCCCGTCGTAGACAGACCTTGAGTATGTAGGTGTGACAGTTGTTGGGGTAATGTTTCTAGAAAGGGTTTAAAATTATAGTTATACAATTGAGAGGTCTGACGGGTCAAATGTATACCTAAAAAGGGTATAAAGTGAGTGGCCCACTGAAAGGGGAATTGTCTGGTTAAAGTGGATTCCATGGCCACAGAGACGTTAATACCAAGTATTTGGGATTTTGTGGCATTTAATTTATAATAGGATACAGCACTGAAATCCTGTAGCAGTTGCTGAGTCTCAGTCAACGATGTCAAGGGGTTAGAGAGTATAAGCATCACATCATCGGCGAATAAGCTGATTTTATGCTCTTTACCAGCTATAGACAGTCCAGTTATGTGAGGATGGGATCTGATATGCTCTGCTAGTGGTTCCATGAGAAGTGTAAAAATTATTGGGGAAAGGGGGCACCCTTGTCTTGTCCCGTTGGTTATGTGTATCGGTTTGGAGGTAATCCCTGATGTAAGTACCGTGGCTGAGGGGGTGGAGTAAAGGGTTAATATGGCCGTTTGTATCCAGCCTGCAATTCCAAAGGCGTTGAGCACTGCCCAAAGGTAACCCCAGTGGACCCTGTCGAATGCCTTCTCCACATCCAAAGAGAGAAGCAGAGAAGGCACTCGAGAGGATCCAGCCTGTGAGATTAGGTTGAGAAGACGTCTGGTGCCGTCCGGGGCCTGTTGACCGGGTACAAAGCCCACTTGGTCCGGGTGAACTAGACATGGAGGGACTGATTGCAATCTAGTAGCTAAAAGTTTGGCATACAGCTTTACATCCGTATTAAGGAGGGAAATAGGTCTATAATTTACTGGACTAGTGGGATCCTTGTCGGGTTTAGGTAACGTCACTATCACCGCTCTAAGCATGTCAGTTGGAAAATTTCCTGAAGATGAAGCAAGATTGAAGACTGATTGTAGGTGTGGGCCAATTTCTGTAGAGAGGTGTTTATAGTACTCATTTATAAAACCCATCTTCTCCAGGAGACTTACGGTTGGGAAGTTGGTGGATGGCCAAACAGATCTCTTGTGTAGTAAATGATAGAGATATGGAGTCAATTTGATCCTTGGAGAGGGTGGGGAGCTTTAATTTCCTTAAGAACTCATCAATAAGTTCTGGAGATGGTTGAGGGGTAGACCCATCATTACGAAGATCGTATAAAGATTGATAATAATCCGCAAACACATTGGCTATATCTTTAGGGTTAGAAACAGATTGTTTGGTAAGCGGATGAGTAAGGGTGGCTATTCTTCTTTTGATCTGTTTTGCCTTCACCACTCTAGCCAACCATGCCCCCGCCTTGTTATGCAACCCGTAATAGGAGGCTTTAAGGAATTTGAGGTGATTTACTTGCTTATAAAGAAGTAGGGACCTCAGTTGCTGTCTATCCCAAAGGATATCCTGCGTAAGTTGGGGGTCTGGGTTAAGTTTGTTGTCTCGTTCTTTAGAGGATATGGAATGGAACAAATCGTCAATCTGCTTCGTCCTCTTTTTTTTAACAATGGATGCCAACTTAATCAATACACCCCTCATATACACTTTATAAGCATTCCACAATGGGAATCCATTAATATCAGACGAGTCATTAAATTCAAAGAAATTTTGATGTTCCTTTAAGATTGTTTGGCACAATAGCTTGTCTCCCAGAAGGGAGGCGTTCAGTCTCCAAAGTGGAGGAGGAGTGTGACGCAATGTATCTTCAAAGCATAACACAAGCGGTGCGTGGTCTGACCAAGATATTGTGCCAATATCGGATCTCAAGACATTTTGGAGCGAATTTTTCCCAGTCAAAAATAAATCTATGCGAGAGTAGGAAGAATGTGCCGCTGATAAGAACGTATAATCTTTCTCCGAGCCATGGAAACAGCGCCAAACATCATACAGTTCATATTGCAGAAGCAGAGGAACAATAGATTGCCCTGGTCTCCTGGCTTGGGCTGAGGAGTCCAAGGTGGGGTCAAGGACTACGTTGAAATCTCCACCCAAAAGGAGGGTGCCTTGAACCACCTCTGAAATTTTGGTAAGCAGAGGAGCAAGAAACTTTTCTTGTCGGGTATTGGGAGCATACAAATTGAGCAATGTAAAAGTTTTTTGGTTGAGTTCACATATAAGTATGAGGTACCTTCCAAGGGGTCTTGGATGGTGTGGATGGACCGGAACAAGACAGAGTCTTTAATAGCAATTAGGACTCCACATGCCTTTTTAGGACCATTAGAAGTGAAAACTTGGGAATAGTTCCTGAAGTACAGTTTAGGGCACTTATGGGCAGCAAAATGGGTCTCCTGAGCGAATATGACATCCGCTTTAAATGAGCGGGCTTCTTTTAACATTGCAGATCGTTTAAAGGGGCTATTGAGGCCCTTTGCATTAATTGACATAAACGTCAAGGGCATGACAAAGTTCGGGTATGTGCTGAGAGGTCACGGTACCAGGTAGTCCAGTTACCTTTAAGAGAGTGCTTAGGAGACTCATGTGTCCCTGTTGTAAGGAGCCAGGCAGAGTTGGGACATACATTCTTTTGGAAAAGGCGGTGTACTTGCATCTGGATTAGTAGCAGTCCAGTTAGAGCAACAATCCATGGAAGAGACGCAGACCAGAAGCCATGTTCTCTTGTAGTGAAGGATAGTCCGTAAGCGGTGACCCAAGGAGAAAGGGGAGGGGAGAAACACAAGACGAAGGACAGAAAGGGGAACAAGATCATCATAAGTAAAAAAGACCTGTAGAAACAGGACAATGGGCAGCGAAAGCTGCTTCAACAAAAGTGTGGGGTAGATAGGCCACTAGTGCAGTGCACTTGGCACAACAAAAAGGGTGCAAACTAAATGTTCGACCTCCTTGCCTCACGCTAATGAGTAGTAGCAATGGAACGGAGAGGACTTGGACTTTTCAATAGGCAGGTCACTGCCATTCCGTAGCCAGGCGTTCTGGAGCAGGTGGAGGGGGGAGTTGTGCATCAGGCGGGAGCAGATTCCACTGTTTAAACAGTTGTATACCTTTATCCACACTATGTATGGGGAATAATTTACCATTCCAGGAGACGAGGAGCTTCGTGGGAAATCCCCATCTGTAATTTATGTTGTTGTTGCGCAGAATTTTTGTGAGTGGATTCAGCTTCTTCCTATTCAATGCCGTTTGTTGTGAGATGTCAGTATATAGAGAGATACCAGTAAATTCATCAGGAACCACCTGGCTTTGTTTAGCCGCCACCATTATCCTTTCTTTCACGTGATAATGAATACGCGCCAGAGTATCTCTAGGTGCAGTGTCAGGGAGAAATTTTGGTTTCGGAATACGGTGCGCCCTATCCACACACAATTCAATGTCTGTCAGAGACGGAATAAGAGCTTTCATAAGGCGTTGAACAAAATTGGTGAGATCATTCGGAGGTATAGTTTCAGGAATACCTCTGAATTTGATGTTATTCCTCCTTGAGCGGTCTTCCGAGTCTGATAATTTATATTGGAGGCGTTGCAACTCAGCTTCCTGATCAGTATACGCATCAACAAGCTCATTATGGGCAGTGTAAAGATCCGCCATTTTAGACTCTAAATGATGAATTTGTGTAGAGTGAGCCTGAAAAATATTGTTCACAGAGGCAAACATGTCAGAGAAATCATTGAATAAAGTGCTCCTGAGAGATGAGAGCATACTTTTCATGGTGCTCTCAGAGATGGCATTGTCAGAGGCTGGAAACATAGCAATTAAAGGCTCAGCCTGTGTCTTCTGTAAAGGGGGGCTGTGAGGAGACATGCTGCAGCCCAGCAGAGAATTTATCTCCCTCCCTTCTCTGCCTGGATTTAGCAGGGCTGCGCATAGTGGGGGTAGAAGGGGGTGAGCTCTCCCCTGTATCTCTCAGAACGGCAGGAGCCCGACTCACCCCAGACTGAAGGCCGACGAAATTATTCACTGTTTTATATCCTTGTGATTGTGTTAGCAGCTTTATTTGTTTTTTTGGGATAGCGCAGTATAAATTGGTATTAACGTTTTTGGCTCAAGCTGTGTCCTCTGCCGAAGTGAGCCCCCGGCGCCATCTTGGACTTACTGAGGCACCGCCGGATAGAAGTCTGTGAGGCGGTCTATTGTTTTTCCGCCATTTGGTCATACTGCCAGTGATGTCCGCCGCTTCTGGAATGCCAAGCACTCTCTGGGAACCCCTCCGTGCGGTCGCGGTGAGTAGCTGTATAGCGTGAGGCGGCAGGAGCTCGCAGCTATGCGGCCATCTTCTCCGCCGGCCAGACACGCCCCCATTCGTGGACCTCTTACGAGCCTGTAATAATGTCTCCACTATACCGCCTGAGAGACCCAAGCCAGTTAAAGCCTCCCTCTCACTTTCAAGATATTAACTTCATCCTCCTGCTGTTCGGGTGTCAGGTCCCACTCCAAAGAAGGAGACTTTGACAAGGAGGCAGTGGGATTAGCGAGCCCAACATTATCCTCCAAGCCAGAGGGAACCATGGCTCCCTGAGCCAGTAAGGTAAAACTACTATTGCTGTGATCCTTTTTCACTGAATCTTCAGCAGGATTTTGAGAGCCAATGAAAGCAGCAGGAACACATACACCAAGGGGAAGTTCCAAGACCTGGACAGAGCACCCTGACCTAACGCCTGTGGATGCCAGGTCCGGGAGAAGAAGCAAGGCATTTGACAAATCTCCTCCAATGCCATAAGATATATTGATTCAGGCCCCATTCGTTGTGATCTTCAAAGCCTTGACTTAAGTGATCTGCTAAAACATTGCCAGGTCCTGGGAGATAAGATACTGTAAGAGAGCTGAGATTCTTCTCTGCGCATAGGAAGATCGACATGCCACCTGAAAGAGAGGGCGACTTCTTGTGCCCCCTTGAAGAGACACATAAGGCACTGTAGTTGTTGTCCAAAGAATCTTGACAGCTCGACCTTGCAACATAGATTGGAATGCTAAGAGAGCGCTTCTGACAGCATCCAATCCCCTGAAATTTGAACTCTTCACCCCACAAAAGTTCCATTGGCCTTGAACCTGCTGTCCCAGGCAGTGTGCCCTGCAGCCTGCCAGACTGGCATTGGTCGTCAGGTTCATTGGTTCTGAGGCCTTCAACGGGACTCCGCGGGAAAGATTGCGAGCTACTGACCACCAAACCAGGGACCAGACTGTCGGAATTGGCAGATAGATTTTCTGGAACAAGGAGCGACAATCCCACTGAAGAAGAAAGTTGCATTGAAACCTCCTTCTGCGCCACCTGACCCACAGGACTACTGGAACTGTGGCTGATAGAACCCCCAGATACTGCATGCAATCCCTCACCATCATAGAAGGCCTGGCTATCACTGCTTTTGTCTAGGATTGGTCCCCCTGGACCTTTCCTTTGAGGAAGAGAGATACCACCTTGATCCGTGTTGAATTGTACTTCTAAATACTCCAACATTTGGGTCGGATGCATCTGGCTCTTCCGAAAGTTAAACAACCAACCAAAACGACCTAGTGTTTTATAGGTGAAATTCACATGAAGTAGAAGGAGCTAATTTGATGGACCCAGAAGTAGCATGTCGCCTAGATAATGGAATATTTGCACTCCCTTGACCCTGAGAGTCGCGACCACAGCAGAGAATAGCTTTGAGAACATTCTCAGAGTTGTGCAGAGACCGAATGGGAGAGGTTAAAATTGAAAATGAGAGCCTTCCATGGAAAACCTGAGAAAGCGATGGCAAGATGCGTCTATGGAAACAAGAAGATACGCATCCGCCAGATTAATGGAAGCCATCCAGTCCCCTGAGTCCACAACTGAAATGATCGTTTCCAATGACTCCATTTTGAATGGTGGAACCTTCATGCAAGAATTCAGGACTTTGAGGTCAAAAACTGGTTCGAAACCCCCTGAAGCCTCTAGGACCAAAAACAGAGGGGAACATACTCTTTGACCCAATTTGTTCCTTGCAACCAGAAGGTTGGCCTTTGCCACCAACAGCTCCCCTATATCCTTTCAAACATCTCTAGGGAGCCCAATTTCTACGAACAAGGTCTTGTTCTGAACTCAAGATGATAACTTGATCAAATGACGGCTACAATCCAGGCATCCTGTAATTTATCCGCCGAAATCCCCTTGAATTGGGCTAGTCTTGCTCCTACTTGAGAGGGTTAAGTGGAGACACCTTCAGAAGGACTTATTTGAAGCCTTAGAAGCTTTGTTGGCCCTGGACTTGGAAGGTTTCTGGAAGGTTGCACCGGCTTCCTTCCATGAAAAACTGTCTGTAAGTACTGGCCTCTCTCAATCCTTCTTTGGTTCTCATGTTAGACCGAAAGGGCTGCTGTTGTCTTTTTCTCTTCTGTGGGATTAGGCTAGATCTGCTGCTGGAAACCCACTGAATTGCTGATTCTAAATTTCCCCGATAGCTTCCTATCGAATGAAACCGAACATAGACTGTGCTTAGAAGCCTTATCGGCCAACCAATGCTTCAATCATATGGCTCTGCGGGCTGTGATGGAATGAGCCATTATTTTTGCTATCATCTTTTGAACTGGCTCCCAGACCAACCGTCACAAACTCCACACTCCACAGCCTTGAAAACTGCAAAAGAGAAGAACTGCCACTTCCCAGATTTTCATCTGAACATCCATTCACCAGCTCCGCTACCCACAGTCTAAGGCTGGATTCACACACATGCACTTCCAGCGCTCCCTGCATTCCGCAGACCAGCACCATAGAACACAAGACCATGGTAAATGAACGGTAGTGCAAAACTGCAAAGAGCACCAAAAAACGCACAGGTGCAAATCCAACCCAAGTGCTGCTGCCACAGAAGTGAGCACTACCGCTGGCCTGCAGGCTGCTCCGGTCAAACTATACAACCTTTTTAGGTCTGCATTTATTCTGTGATCCATAGGATCCCTAAAGGAGACCGAATCTTAACGCAGAACCAGAATGTGGCAGGCAAATCTAGGTAATTAAGCATCCACCTTAGGCATAGTGTCCCAAGGGTTACAGCTTTGATACTCTATTATGCACATTAAGCTTCTTCTCAGGCCCGCCCACTCATCATCAAATACTTCTTTCATTTCAGAAATGAATGAAAGGAAGGTAAAGATTTCTTTAAATATGGGTAGTATCTCTGCTGTTTCTTTGGAGGCAACAATTCTTCCTGCCACTTCATCACATCCTTAACAGCCTCCACCAAGGGGGGAACTGGTGCAAAAATCAAACATATGCGATTCCGAGACCATCTCGCCTCAAATGGATCTGAATCGCTATCGACGTCAGAGTTAGAATGCACTGAAAACGCATGATCTGAATCTGCAGATGCTGAAGATACAGCAGGATGAGCAGAATTCCTTGAAACACTGTTTAACCCTTCCTTGACTGCATGCTTAATGTAGGATTTAACCTGGCGTGCATTCGCAGCATTGTCCTAAGCCACCTCCTTGAAGCGAGATGCACACCTGCTTTCCTCTGATGACTTCAGCTGAGCAGTCCCGACAGGATCCTTCTTCTGCCAGGGCTGGCGATGAAGACCTATCCAAAGAAGAGGATCTTCTTCTCTGTCTGCGCCCAGGTTTTCTCTTTCTAGAGGCTTTCTGATGTCTTGACCCCTCTTGGCTCAGGTCCGAGTGACTAAAGAGAGGTAAGGGTAAGGGAGATCTGGAATGCTGTGACAACAGGCGTCTATCCAGCTGCATGCGACTCTGCGATTTGTCATCTCTAGTCCCCTTTTTACTCCTTTGAGGCTGGAATGCTGATTAGGAACCTCTTTGCATGCGTTTAGCTCACACTGGGCCCTTTTCTCTGTAAAACAGAGGATGTGCTCTCTTTTTAAAAAAACAAATAAATAAAAATAAATAAATGAAATAAACTTTTCCATCCGAATCTTCAGTGCTAAGGCAGCTAGGCAGGCACCGGATAATAAAAACACTCTGACAGACAAGTAACACAGCAGTAAGTAATGAGAGTCCTGGAAACCAGGCTTACCAGAGCAGAGTAGCATATTGATCAGCTAGAGTCTGAGATTAGCCCTAGAGTACAGAGCCTGCTGCAAACCAGCAGTGAGCATTCTGGTGTTTGCTAGGCAATCCAAGAGGAAGCTACCTCTGACCTCACCTGCTTAACTCTGAGCTTCCTGAAAGGAATACATGCAGAGGTGGTGAACTACAAGTCCCAGCGAGCCAAACCACTGCCTAAACACACAAAAACATGGAAGGAGAGAGTGCCAGCACCTGCCTAATGAAGGTATATACAGTCATTTATACTGCCAGTGACCTCTGCCAGTAATACACAGTAATTTATACTGTATCATACAATCCCAGCACCCTGGGAACCTACCTCCTCAGGAGATATACAGCCTATATGGGGGATCTTCTGATCCAGGAGAGACCCAAACTGGATGGATGGTGGATGGAGAAAAAAATAATAAAAATGTATTAAATAAATAAATAAATAAAAATAAACTTTAAAAGGCGTCCGGAGCAAGGACGAAAGAAGAACACTGGTGTGGGCAGACAGCCGCCCTTTATGAGCTAAGAAAAAGGTGGTCCTGGAGGAGTCAGAGGGGGCGGAGCTGACCCATAGTAGGCTGACATGGGGAGGTCCAGGAAATATATATATATATATATATATATATATATATATATATATATATATGTATTTATATATTTATTTTTAGCGGAGGCCATATAGAATAAAATTAAATTTTATGTGTCACATGGTATTTGCCCAGTGTTTTTTCAAATGCAATTTTTCGGAATATTTTTTTTTAATGAATTAAAAAAAACACGCAATTTTGTTTGTACAATGTAAAAGATAATGTTATTCCGACTAAATAGATACAGCAAGGGAGCAACATCCCTTGTGACAGCATGGGCTGTGACAGGTCCTCTTTATGAAGAGATCTGAGGTCTATTAAACCTCAAATCTCTCCTCTGGCCTCAAATGCAGCCTATCAGACACAGATTGGTCTGATTGGCTGCTTTGCTGGCCTCTAGCGGCCAGGTTAACAAAGAGGTGGAACCAGAAGTGATGACATACTTGACGCTTCCCGTTTCCGGAGTCACAGAGAGAGAGGAACAATGTCAGTTCCTCTCTCTCTCTTCTGTGCAGACAATGCCATGGGTTGCATTGCTCCTGGGCTCTACGATTGTTTGGTAGAGCTCAGAAGAGGCAGCAGGAGTGATTAAGTGGCTATTTAGCTATTCTAATCATTTCTGCTAGAAAGGGAAGCCCTTGCCCTGAAAGTTTTCATACCAAGATGATGCCTGTAGGTACAGGTATCATCCCGGTATAACCACTGCAACCCAGGGATGTACAGTATCTCACAAAAATGAGTACACCCCTCACATTTTTGTAAATATTTTATTATATCTTCTCATGTAACAACACTAAAGAAATTACACTTTGCTACAATGTAAAGTAGTGAATGTACAGCTTGTATAACAGTGTAAATTTGTTGTCCCCTCAAAATAACTCAACACACAGCCATTAACCTCCTCGCGCCCGCCCTATAGCCGAATGACGGCCGTAGAGCAGGCGCGTTCGTCCGGGCGGTCGTCCCTGGACGGCCTGATGTTTACTTCCGCAATGCGCGCCGCCGCGGGCGCGCATCGCGGAAGTTCTGTGTTCGCCGTGTCCCCCGGGGACAGGCAAACACAGATCGCTGTAAACGGCCAATCACAGCGGCCGTTTACAGCGTGATCGGCGTGTCCAATGGGAGATGATCTCATATGTAAACATATGAGATCATCTCGCAGCGCCGCTCTCCTTCCTCGCACAGACAGTGCGAGAGGGGAGAGATGAACGGCTGCAGCGGCAGCCGTTCTGATTGTGGAAAAAAAATAAATTAAAAAAATGAAATAAAAAGTGCCATCCGCCCCCAGCAGTGCCATCCGCCCCCAGCAGTGCCATCCGCCCCCAGCAGTGCCATCCGCCCCCAGCAGTGCCATCTGCCCCAGTGCCATCCACCCCAGTGCTACCTGCCCCCAGTGCCATCCACCCCAGTGCTACCTGCCCCCAGTGCCATCCACCCCAGTGCTACCTGCCCCTAGTGCCATCCACCCCAGTGCTACCTGCCCCTAGTGCCATCCACCCCAGTGCTACCTGCCCCCAGTGCCATCCACCCCAGTGCTACCTGCCCCCAGTGCCATCCACCCCAGTGCCACCTGCCGTCAGTGCCACCTGCCCCCAGTGCCACCTGCCCCCAGTGCCACCTGCCGTCAGTGCCACCTGCCGTCAGTGCCACGTGTCATCAGTGCCACATAGTGCCATCTGTCATCAGTGCCACGTATCAGTGCCATTTGTCATCAGTGCCACCTGTCAGTGTCACGTGCCATCTGTTGTCAGTGTCACGTGTCATCAATGCCACTTATCAGTGCCATCTGTCATCAGTGTCACGCGTCATCGGTGCCATGTATTAGTGCCATTTGTCATCGGTGGCACATATTAGTGCCACGTATTAGTGCCATCTGTCATCGGTGCCACGTTTCAGTGCCACGTGTCATCAGTGCCACGTATTAGTGCCACGTGTCATCAGTGCCACGTATAAGTGCCACGCGTCATCAGTGCCACATATTAGTGCCATCTGTCATCAGTGCCACATATTAGTGCCATCTGTCATCAGTGCCACCTGTCATCATTGCCACGTATCAGTGCCATCTGTCATCAGTGTCACGTGTCATTGTCCTGGTGCTTCAAAAGTGTAATAAATAGTCAACAAGTTAGATGTGTAACTTATGTTCCTAGAACACATGATGGCGCTACCTGCATGTTGGGCCTCTCTATGTGGCCAGGCTGTGAAAAAGTCCCACACATGTGGTATTGTAATACTCAGGAGGAGTAGCAGAATTTCTTGGGGGGTGTCATTTGTGGTATACACATGCCACGTGAGAGAAATAACCTATTACAATGACAATTTTGTGGAGAAAAAAAAAAAAATGAAAAATCTTAATTTTGCAAAGAATTGTGGGAAAAAAATGACAACATCAAAAAGCTCACTATACCTCTTACTAAATACCTTGGAATGTCTACTTTCCAAAAAGGGGTCATTTGGGGGGTATTTGTACTTTCCTGGCTTGTTCGGGTCACAAGAAGCGAGATCGGCCACCAGTACATCAGATGTGATCAATTTTGTGCGATTCGCACCACAGCTTGTAGACTCTCTAACTTTCACAAAGACCAAATAATATCCACTAATTTGGGTTATTTTTACCAAAGACATGTAGCAGTATAAATTGTGACCAAAATTTATGAAGAAAAATTAATAATTTGCATAATTCTGTCACAGAAACAAAGAAATATGCGTTTTTTTTCAAAATTTTCGGTCTTTTTTCATTTATAGCGCAAAAAATAAAAACCCCAGAGGTGATCAAATACCACCAAAAGAAAGCTCTATCTGTGGGAAAAAAAGGACAAAAAATTCATTTGGGTACAGTGTTGCATGACTGAGTAATTGTCATTCAAATTGTGAGAGCACCGAAAGCTGAAAATTGGTCTGGGCAGGAAGGTGTTTAAGTGCCCTGTAAGCAAGTGGTTAATGTCTAAACCACTGGCAACAAAAGTGAGTACACCCCTAAGTGAAAATGCCCAAATTGGGCCCAATTAGCCATTTTCCCTCCCCGGTGTCATGTGAGCAATGCTATAAAAAATTTATTAAACGATACATATAAGTGTGTACCAAAAATAAAGTGCAAATGTGCAAAAAATGCTAACCGTGACTGTTGTACAATATTTCATGCAAAAACAAGAACACATAAATGTGAATTCAATATTATATAAAGTGAAAAAATAATAAAAACAAACAACTGTACACATAAGCAAAAGCTCATAGGTGATGTAAGTTCATTAGGAGAAATCCTTGTGACACATGAATTCATTGAGGGAAATCACTTGAGCATAAAATCTAAAACTTGACCACGTGAAACCCGTCACCGTCACCACAGAGAGACAAGAGGCTTACCGGGAAGCCAGGGACAACCCTTATTCAGGGGGGTCACAAAACGCTTGTTGGATCTGAGAGAGATGTCCTGATGTCCAAGGCGTCCTCCACCAGAGACCTCCACAGAAGATGAGCAATAGTCAAATTCAATCCGATAGCATCAATCCCAGAGTGCAAATATGCAAAAAAGCAAAAAAAAAACTCCAATAGTGCAATAATGCCTTTAAAAGGGCTTTAATGGAGGGTAATGCAATGCTGCATGTAAACAAAATGACCCACAAATGAGTCATCTGATTGAAAAAGATACAATTGGAATTCCAAACAGATAAAAAAAATCACATCAACATGTGTGGGCGATGGCGCATGCTCAGAGCGTGTGTGCGTAGCGCCCCGGAGATCATTTCTTAAGATATAACGTCATCAGAAGTACGCCCACACGCCTGCACCGACACTCTAAATAGTCCCTCGACAGAACAAAGGAGCACTTTGGTTGCCATTGGTTAGGCAAAACAATCCAAGGGAACTCATAGATTCCATGTAATGAGAGAGATGGGAAAGTATTCCTTGCAGTTATTGGTAGAACAAGGATGTTCATTATCCAATAGGATCACAGACAAACTTTAGGCATGCAAGCCCATGGTTAACTGCATGTGCTGCCCTCATGTGGTCAAAAATGAAAAAGCGGCTTAAGCAATAAAGTTATAAAGGCCTGCTCCTATGTATTGCCAATGAGACTATACCAATGAGGAATATCAATAAAAATGTCAACTTAGCATTCCCTATTGGAGTATGCAAAAATTAGCACTAAATATAATCAATACATTGTCCCTTATGAAAAAGAAAAATTATAAACAAAAATAAATGAAAAATGTAATATACAACAGATGAACAGATGTTCAGCCAGAGCAAAAATACGCTCATAATATCAGGCACAACTTAATAAAAAAGGGGGTGTTACAAATGTAGAACATTCAAACCACCGAATATATAACAGAGAAGGAAAAAGGACATGGGCAAGCACCATAGCTCATGCACAGTAGGGGGGCATCAACTATTATTACTAAGACAGTTAATGTCCCACTCCACATCCAAGCCACCAGGTACATGAGACCCCAATTTAAATATCCAATTGGTCTCAGCCCTGGAGATGCTTCACTTACCATTGCTCCCATGCCAGTAGGGCACATATTTTTCAAAGGCACCAAAGGTGGTACCCCTAGGGTCCTGCTGTGCTTTAGATCATAATGTTTTGAAACATTATGCTTATCGAAACCTTTACGAATGCTTGCTATGTGTTGCCCAACCTAATATGCAGCATTCGTTATGGAACCACACATTTTGCATGTAATGAATGTTTTTCTAGGGTAAACGACCCCTGTACCTGCTGAGGTAAATTCAGTGATCCTCCTGCCTCAATGAGTTTTAATCTTGCAAGCATGACATTTACCACACAGGTAATACCCTTTCAAATCGCCAAAGAATGGAGGTCTAGTAGGGGGGTCAGGAATATTTGTAGAGTAGACCTAAGGTGACTTCCGCGCAATCACCTAGGTCCTGGAGTTTCCCGGACGTGTAGGGCACGAACGGAGCATATGACCCTTGAGGCCACAGTATAAGCAGAGTCCCATATTACGCCGGCATTTGTGTTCCTGGGCAGATAACCGGGGGGAACCTAACTGCATAGGCTCTTCCTCAGATTTGGCACTGGAGATGGAATAATCAGGTGGTAAGGAAGGTATATAGTTTGCCACAGCCATTGTTTGTTCTCGCCTCCTCTCTCGCTGGCGGCGGTCAATTCTAATGGCTAGACACATAGCCTCCTCCAGTGAGGCTGGGTAGGAGAAGTTGACCAGAGTGTCTTTAATAGCATCTGAAAGGCCAATTCTAAACTGGCTGCGGAGAGCTGCATCATTCCAGCCAGATTCCGGGGCCCACCTGCAAAACTCTGAGCAATACATTTCAGCTGTGGTAGTTCCTTGTTTTAAGTTACGCAGGGTCGATTCTGCAGTAGCAGCATGATCTGGATCATCATATAGCAACCCAAGGGCTTCAAAGAAGGCATCTACTGTTAGCAGGGCTGGATGGTATGGTTTCAGGTTAAAGGCCCAAGCCTGGGGGTCACCCTGTAGTAGAGGGATAATGATTTGAACCCTCTGAGTTTCAGGGCCAGACGAGGATTGCCTCAACTTTTTAGGACAATATCTGGCATATTAGCCATTAAAATTAGCACTTTTTATTTCGAACATTTGAGTCCCATAGACTTCAATGGGGTTCTAAAGTTTGCATGAATTTTCAGTCCGTTCGAAAGTTCTGGTGCGAACCAAACCAGGGGGTGTTCAGCTCATCCCTAATCACCGCCATTAGTAGTAAAAAAAAATGATTAATAAAAATGCCATAAAACTATCCCCTATTTTGTAGACGCTATAACTTTTGCGCAAACCAATCAATAAACGCTTAATTTTTTTTGCCAAAAATTTGTCGAAGAATATGCATTGGCCTAAACTGAGGAAAAAAATTCCTATCAAAATACTTACCATAATTTTCCTTTCCTGATGAACTCCGTGGCAGCCAACTTGTGGGTTTAGTCCCGCCTCCACTACCCTATAGGACACCACTGCCATAAATCTTTGCTCCTCACCAGCGACCATGTTCGATAACTAGCCTACTCCAGCCATTTGGGAGGGAACTTCTGCTGCCATGGAGTCCATCAGGAAAGGAAACTTATAAAAGTAGTTTGATAGGAATTTTCTGTTTTCCTGACAGACTCCATGGCAGCCAACGTGTGGGAAATAACTCGCCATACCCACCCGGGTGGGCAAAATGTTGAAAACAAAGATTTATTTAACACCGTCAATCGACAGTACTTACATTTTTGGGGGATATTTATTATAGCAAAAAGTAAAAAAATAATGTGTTTTTTTTTCAAAATTGGCACTCTTTTTTTGTTTATAGCGCAAAAAATAAAAACTTAATAGGTGATAAAATACCACCAAAAGAAAGCTCTATATGTGGGGAAAAAGGGACATTAATTTTGTTTGGGAGCCACATCGCATGACCGCGCAAATTGCCAGTTAAAGCAACGCAGTGCAGAATCTAAAAAAGTGCTCTGGTCTTTGGCCAGCAAAATGGTCCAGGGCTTAAGTGGTTAAATACTTTTATCAAGACTAGGTAACTCACAACATAGTGTATGTAGCATATGGATCAGGTATATGTACCACACTACATATATTGTAGCAATCAGGACTGTACAACATACAATTTAGCAAATATACCGTATTTTTCGGACTATAAGGCGCACGTAAAAGCCTAAATTTTCTCCCAAAAACGACCGTGCGCCTTATAGTCCGGTGCGCCTTATATATGACCTGTTGACATCGCTGGAGTTCTTTGTTAACAGTATCTGTCATCTTGACGTAAACCTTCGGACTATAAGGCGCACGTAAAAGCCTAAATTTTCTCCCAAAATCGACCGTGCGCCTTATAGTCCGATGCGCTTTATATATATGGAAATATCCATTTTATCAGCCGGTCGTTGCTAGTGCGCCTTATAATCCGGTGCGCCTTATAGTCCGATGCGCCTTATATATGGAAATATCCATTTTATCAGCCGGTCGTTGCTAGTGCGCCTTATAATCCGGTGCGCCTTATAGTCCGAAAAATACGGTAGTTTAGTAGTAAAGACAACATTGAATATAGAATACATTATTATATAGTGTTGCTTACATTAATGGTAAGTGGGAAGTCAAAATACCTCCTCATCAATGGAAGGTAGAACACCTCATCTTCAATGGCCAGTGAAAGGAAAAAAATCTCTGGTGTCCATGGTAGGAAGAAAATATGTCAGTGGTAGAAAGAACATACTCTGGCATCAATGGGAGGAAAAATGTTTCAGTTGGAAGAAAAAATGTCCTGGCATCAGTGGGAGAGAAAAAAAAAGACTCATTGGTGAATGAAATGAAAAAAAAAAAAATATCCTGACTTCAGTGGGAGGAAAAATAAGCTCCTGTATTGTGGCATGACTGACATAAATACATTTTTTTTGGACTTTGCATCCAAACTGGCTAAGCTGGTGCATATACACACTGTAACACCCATGCTTAGTGAGCAAGTGGACAGAGGACCAGCTGTTTCCATTAAGGCCGCGTACACACGCGGGGACTGTTCGCCCAACTTTGTCCGCTGAACAGTGTTTCGGCGGACAGTCCGCCCCTGTGTGGGCTTTCAGCGGACAGTTTCAGCGAACAGTCTGCTGAACAAAGTTTTTCGGAAATTCCGAAAAACTGTCCGCTGAAACTTGGTTTCAGCGAACAGTCCCCTCGTGTGTAGGCTTGTTCGTCAAACTAAGTTCCGCGCATGCTCAGAAAGGATTTACACGCCGAAAGTTGTAATGCAGTGTATAGGACGTCGTATTTTCCGTCCCGTCGTACGTGCCGTTCACGTCATCACGCACGGTTTCAGCAAACTGTTCGTTCGTCGTGTGTGGGCAAGTCCGTCCATGCTAATTTTGAGCGGACTGTTTGCTGAAACTGTTTGACGGACAAAGTTGAGCGAACAGTCCCCGCGTGTGTACGCGGCCTAACACCTGCGAATTTGATTTCTTATGTACACAGGCCCAAAAAGCACCTAATGCCCTGGTAAAATGAGCAGGGCTAGGGAATAGGGGCTCCCATCTAACAAAAAAATTATGCTTGCAAAATAATTTGGCAAATCCAGCAAGGGATGGTAGCATTAGGTGCCAGATATTCCTTAACAGACGCTAATGAGTTGATAAAAAGGCAGGTGTAGTAAATATGTTGACAGTCCATACCACATCTAGATAGCACAGAAAATAAACCTTCTAATGCCCCGTACACACGAGCGGACTTTTCAACATCCAAAGTCCGAAGGACCAAGTCCGTCAGACTATCCGATCGTGTGTGGGCTGCAACGGACTTTTGATTCGCCAAAGTCTGACGGACTTTAGAAATGAAGCATGCTTCAAATTTTCCGGACGGAACTCCGCCGGACCCGGTCCCCTTCGAAAACTCCGCTCGTGTGTATGCTACTCCGACGGACTAAAACCGACGCTAGGGCAGCTATTGGCTACTGGCTATGAACTTCCTTATTCGAGTCCAGTCGTACGTCATCACGTTCGAATCCGTCGGAGTTTAGTGTGATTGTGTGTGGCCAAGTCCATTCGGCCGAAAAGTCTGTCAGAACTCCGTCGGAATTCCAGCAGAACTCCGACGGAACTCCTTTGGAAGTCTGTCGGACTTAAGTCCGCTCGTGTGTACGGGGCATTAGTGTAGCTACCTGGGGTTTAGTCAGGGAGCTCCACATCAAATTCCTTGTCAGAGGTAGCTACCATAGTTAAATTGTAATGCCCCGTACACACGAGCGGACTTTTCAACATCCAAAGTCCGTCAGACCGAGTCTGTCAGACTATCCGATCGTGTGTGGGCTGCAACGGACTTTAGCTTCGCAAAAGTCTGACGGACTTTAGAAATGAAGCATGCTTCAAATTTTCCCGACGGAACTCCGCCGGACCCGGTCCCCTTCGAAAAATCCGCTCGTGTGTATGCTACTCCGACGGACTAAAACCGACGCTAGGGCAGCTATTGGCTACTGGCTATGAACTTCCTTATTCGAGTCGGGTCGTACGTCATCACGTTCGAATCCGTCGGAGTTTAGTGTGATCGTGTGTGGCCAAGTCCGTTCGGCCGAAAAGTCTGTCAGAACTCCGTCGGAACTCCGGCGGAATTCCTTTGGAAGTCTGTCGGACATAAGTCCTCTCGTGTGTACGGGGCATTAGAGATCCATTGATTTCTCCCTAAGTTTGGCCTTGTTGTACTTTTCCTTTCTACCACTAGGTGGCCGGGCATTTGGTGGTACTTGTGCATGTGTGTCATCTGCTCTGGGTTGCTAGGTCAGAGATTGGCCCTATCCGCGGGGGGGGGGGGGGCATCTGGCTTGTGAGGGCCTATCCAGAAGTAAGAGGGCAGTGCAGGGTTCGGACTTCAGCTTTCAGTCCAACCAAAAGTGACAGTTCTGCCGTCCCGAGGACCTGTCATGGTCAGAGGTAGAAGGGAAGCTGTCGCCACTAAGTGACCAACCACCTTTACCAGGGAAACCAGTGAGTTATAGACATGTGCGGTTCGTTTAGTACGAAATTCAGAAAATTAATTCTTTCAGAAGCATCCAAAATACGAATTTCTATGCGTCTGAATTGTATACAAAATACGAAATTTCATTGACGAATTTCAGATCCAAATTCCATTACAACGGAAATGTGACTGGTGTTTTGTTGACCAATCAGAGGTTTTCTTCTGCTGCTGAGTGAGCGTTGAGAAAATTACCTTTTTTAATATGGGAGTGGGAGATTGGTACTGGTAGTCGATGGGAGATTCAGAATCAGACAAAATAAGAATGTTCGTTAATATCATTTTATTATTGTCATAATAATTACGATTGTTTGTTATGATGAAGTTAAAAACTCAGGAAGTCAGCACAGCACAGGGATGGTGGGAGCCCTCATAATGAGCACAGCACAGGGATGGTGGGAGCCGCTCATAATGAGCGCAGCAGGGGTACAGCCCCAGGAGGAAGTCAGCACAGCACAGAAATGGTGGGAGCCCCTCATAATGAGCACAGCAGGGTTACACACGTAGGAAGTCAATACAGCACAGGGATGGTGGGTGCCCCTCATAATGAGCACAGCAGGGGTACAAACCCAGGAAGTCAGCACAGCACAGGGATGGTGGGAGCCCCTGATAATGAGCATAATGAGTCGATGATTGCCATATTGAGAAAGGTATTTTTTGCTTTGTAATTTAATCATAACAAACGTTCGTAATTGTTACGAAAAGTTAACGAACCTAATTCGTATTTCGTACAAATCCAAATAGAATTTCGGACACAAAATTACAAAATACAAATTAACGGATAATACGAAACTGAATGGAATGAAACAAAACAATTTTGTTCACGGCACACATGTCTAGTGAGTAACTGAAAAATGGGCACGGTGGAGAATTGGGAAACTGCAGGCGGTGATCACGCCAGGGACCCAACCAGCGGAGGTGACGCTTGCAGAGCAGCCTTGTGTGTCAAGCTAGGGACCGAGCTGGTCAGTGAGAGGTGAAGCTGGAAGGTATCCAAAGTGCCAAACTAGGGACCCAGCAGGGAAGCATGGGTGACGCTTGAGGGAGATACCACCGCAAAAGCCTTGAGGAGCTCACAGGATTCAGAGTTAGTAAATCAGAGGGTTAAGTAAGAGACTGGGAGCTCAAGGGGCTGAAGAACTACAAGTGAAGGAGATGGCGCCGTTCATGAGTGAGATAGCAGATTGGAGAAAGTACGCTCCGGGTGTCTATGTTGACCCGAGCGGCGAAAAACCTGACCGATACTGGAGTGCGGTACACACCGAATGGTCAGCTTGCTTTATGCACGGCTGGAGGCTATGAGCCTCTGGGATTAATTAGTGGAAAATAATCTGGTCTGACCACGCAGCTGAAGAATTGGAATGTGGACGCTGTGGGGAACATCTGTTTGAGGTTAGTGCACCAACTCTACCTCCACGGATCCTACAAGGGGATTGGGATAATGTCCAAAGTTTGTCAATTGTCAACCAAGTTGTGCAGGAAGCTGCTGCGCCTATCACGGCGGCTACTTAAGGACCCATCGCACAGATCGCTCCCAAGGGTCGAGGCTGGGCCTGGTTGCTTGTGTTGATGACTGATTTGCCTGTTATAAAAATACCATGGCCGGGTAAGTCAGTGAGCAGTGAGCGTGGTGTGCCTGTGAGGGAAGTGATACCGGTGGCCACAAGGGAAGTTGACCCAGCGGTGCCAACCAAGGTGTAAGCCAAGAGAAATTCTCCCAGCCGAAAAGTGTTTGACCATTTCAGATTCTGGCATTTCATCTCATAAGTTATCGGAACTCTTTTCAAACACCTTGTCTTACTCAAGGAAGTGGGGAGATTGTGGGGAGATTGTGACAAAGAGTAAAAACTAGCAATGTACAAGAACTGACTGCACAAGACTGCTACTACTACTACTACAACTGTGCAGATTATGCTATCAGCCAGTGCAGCTCCGCTGATCAGCATTGCCCAGTCCTTTGAGGAGGACCCAGAGATTCAATGGCTTACCCACTGACAGATAAATGTAGAGAAAAGAATGCCGGCAATACAAAAATGTAAAAAAAAAGCATAGTGTCAGTCCATACCAGGCCCTTTGGGTCTGATATAAATTTTAAGCCAAAAAAACGATGTGGGGTCCCCCCAAAAATCTATTACAGACTTTTATCTGAGTATGCAGCCTGGCAGGTCAGGAAAGGGGTGGGGGGTGAGAGAGCGCCCACGTCCTGAACCATCCCAGGCCACATACCCTCAAGATGGGGGGGTGGGTGCTTTCGAGCAGGCGGGGTCACCTGTAGACATCACCTTGTGGCACTGTCCACCCTCCTTGCAACAGATCAGTGCATGCTGGATCCGCAACATCACTAGGAGGCAGTGTTTTTTATTTTTTAATAAAGGAATTGCCAAAAACTGTCTTTGTGTTTTCCTTACTTTTTGACACTTTTTTGGTGAATGGGTAGGGGTACATCCATACTCATTCACATGGGGGAGGGGCCCTTGTCAAAGTGGGCTTCCAGATTCAGAAAAGCCCCCTGCCCGCAAACCCCCACAACCACCAGCCACAAGGTGCTTTGGGGGGACAAGGTGCTTTGGGGTGGGGGGGGCAGAACTTACCTCCATTGCAGGTGACATCAAGGGAGCCTTGTACAATGTAGTAGTGAAGATATTTGCCAGCACACCATGGAACGGCATAGATAGCGTTCAATCGGGTGATTTATTGCATGATCACAACACAAGGATAGTGCAACGTTTCGGAGCCACGCACGACCCCATCACATCATCATGATCATCACATGCCTGACGACGGGGTCCAAAACGTTGCACTATCCTTGTGTTGTGATCATACAATAAATCACCCGTTTGGACGCTATGTCGTTCCATGGTGTGCTGGCAAATATCTTCACTGTGACTTGAACCAGCTGGTTGTTGCTACAGCACCCAAACTCGAGAGCTTATCCAGGAATGTGTGCGATGGGAATATGAAGTACTCCTTGTACAATGTAGTCTCAGAACGCCATTGTGACCTGAAAGGCCTAGTGGGTAAGCTATAGGAGGTGGATGGAGAGTAGGCACCCATAGAGAAAAGCAGCTGAAAGCCATTCATTCCAAACACAGACAACACACTGACACCTTGTTTGATATGTATCACCACATAGAGGACCTTGATAAATGCAGAAAATTATTAAACGGGGTGCCAGAGTCGGTCCCACTGAGCACGCACGCACAACTAACCTTAAGACAAATCCTCAAGGACCTGCTGGGGAGACCCATAAAATCTCCTAAAAAGTTTTAAGCTCATCAAGCTTAACGTTTTGAGCTCATCAAGGCTTGACCACGGAGCATGTAAAAGGGTAACCCCAGAGGTATTATCTGTTTTCTACCTTCTGTTCACTACTGGTGGTTCTGAGATTGCACATTGAACTAGGTAACCCTTGCTGATCTCTGCATTCTAACACAAACACACCGTATGCTCTCCTCTTGCAAAGAAGCAGCTAATATAAAAACTTTAACCTATGAGTATAGATATTAGTCTTAAACATCCCACTCAGTAAGCTACCTGAAACAATGTTGTAAAATCATTCAATAGGATTCTGAACCAGTGTTACAAGTGTTAATGATTTTGCAACATTGTTTCAGGGGTGTGGGATGTTATTCTTGGGATTGGCTAGTGTTGTATACATCATGGTTTAAGACTACTCTGCTGGATATACCATACACTGCAGTTCCAGAATGGTATCAGGGACTGATCTCGCCAGAGCGCCCCAGACCTGCAACTGACCAGCATTCTCCAGAGTGAAGCAGCGACAGCTATCCACCAGCGCTTGAAAGTCAAAGTTGAATACTTCTCCTAAGAGGCCCTGCAGCTCTCAATACATGAGGGAGACTTGGCTGATTCTTCTGAAATTGACTTTAATATCCTCTGAGCCTGGCCTGGCTCACTTCACCCAGCACTCCATGGATTGCCAAACCAGGGATGCAACCTGATCAGACACAAGAGTAGGTAAGTGGTCACCACAGCTACCTTCCCAATTCCCACAAGACCTTCACTACAGTTGTTTGACAAATAAGCCCCAGGTATGCCTGTCACTTGGGAGAAAAACCCTGACATTTAATAATCCCATAGCCTTGTTCCTATTGTGGGACACAAAACTGTACCCCTGTGATGATCGGATGCCTACATTCGGGTGTGCAGTGTGTGGGCCCTTATCTGGTTTGTGGATCTTCCCATGGTCATTGGTAATAGGATTTGCTTGAATTGCCTTACTCCTCTAGTCTTATCACCTCGAGCATAGCAAATGACTATTGCTTAGCTCTGGATACATGCCAAGGGAGAGCAGAAACTCTACTCTGTAATTGTGGCTAACCAGTTTACCTTTGTATATATACTGAGCAACATAGAGCCATTTTTTTTTCCATAAAGATTTTATTCAGTATAGAAAAGATAAACATACAAGTCAAAACAATTGTCACATGACAGCATAAAACAGGAATGATGGTACCAATTAGAAGATACAACATGTAAGTACAGCCTGGAATGAAATGACCAAGAACCAAGTATATGGTTGGAATTTAGCGTAGGATGGTGGAAGATCTCATTTTAAATTTTCCCCTATACCCAACTCTCCCCCCCCCCCACACAATCGAAGGAAGGAGGAGGTTTATTGATTCCCTCCCGATCGGAGTCTAGGGTGTAACGTATCCTGACAGGGCATATTTTTAAGTCGTAATGCATGTACTCAACTAGTGTACAAAAGGAGAGAGAAAAACAATGATAGAATAAACAAAAAATAGAGAGGGAAAGAGGCAGAGATGTGAAAAAGAAGAGAATGGAGAGGAAGTTAAGAGAGGGGAAAACGGGGGGAGAGATCTTCAGGGAGGAGAGGGAAGGGCGATCAAGTAAAAGGGCAGAGGGTAGAAGGGGGGTGGGGGGTAAGGTATCTAGGGGATGCTTATTAGGGTATCAGGAGGGGATCCGCACCCGAACTCCGACGCCATTCCTAAAGCCCCGTACACACGAGCGGACTTTTCGACATCCAAAGTCCGACGGACTGAGTCCGTCAGACTATTCGATCGTGTGTGGGCTGCAACGGACTTTAGCTTTGCTAAAGTCTGACGGACTTTAGAAATGAAGCATGCTTCAAATTTTCCCGACGGAACTCCGCCGGACCCGGTCCCCTTCGAAAAATCCGCTCGTGTGTATGCTACTCCGACGGACTAAAACCGACGCTAGGGCAGCTATTGGCTACTGGCTATGAACTTCCTTATTCGAATCCAGTCGTACGTCATCACGTTCGACTCCGTCGGAGTTTGGTGTGATGGTGTGTGTCCAAGTCCGTTCGGTCGAAAAGTCCGCCAGAACTCCGTCGGAACTCCGGCGGAACTCCTTTGGAGGTCTGTCGGACATAAGTCCTCTCGTGTGTACGGGGCATAAGACAACCTGCAGCTTATTGTAGCTATCGCAGATCAACCCTGAGAGACATGCGGATGATACTGAACAGTGGTAGTGAAATAGGTCCAGCATGCCCATATGATTGGAAATGTATGCATTCTATCTTGCAAGATATGGATCAATTCCTCCATGTCTTTTATTTTGGAAATTCTCGCAAACCTTTCCCTGATTGTTGGAGTGCGGGTGGAGCGCCAATGTTTGGGGATACAAAGTCTGGCTGCATTGACCATATGCATGGCCTAGGATTTGTAATAATCCTTTTTGGTTAGGGTTTATGGTGTAAAAGGAAGTGAGCTGGGGTAAAGTATAGAGTAAATGTGGTGATATGTGTGATGAGGCTATGGACCTCCCTCCAGAAGGGCTGAAGATTCTCACAATCCCACCACACATGGAGCATAGTGCCCTCTCCTGACCCACATTTCCAGCATGTACTGGGAATATTATGAGAGAATTTGTGAAGGTGTAAAGGAGTTCTGTACCATCTGGTGACCACCTTATAGCTATTTTCTTGAATGTCAACATTTAGCGAGCCTTTGTGTGCGTAGTCATGGATAGTATTCCAATCCTCTGTTGTTAAGGGTGTTTGTAGGTCTCTGTTTCAGGAGGCTTGAGAGGGAGCTGGAACCTGAGTTGGTGTCTCTGAGAGGAGGGTATACGGGAGAGATATTAGATGTCTTTGCAGTGTTTTGCGGTGGCACAGGGACTCAAAGGATGTGAGTTGTCTCGTTCAATTCATTTGATGGGTATGAGTCGCAAGAAAATGTCCGACTTGCCTGTAAGTCCAAAAGGAGAACGAGGACGTCTTTATGATTGTTCTTAGCTTTCCTAAGGGTATGGGTTTCTCGTTGGAGTAGAACTGGAGGGCTGGTACATCCTCAAATGGCCATTTGTGTTGTAAAAAGGTGTTGGATTTGCCTAGTGGGCAGTCAGGGTTCCCTCTTTCCCTCTTAACATGGTTAAGGGACCCGGGATAGGGGCAAACGTCCCACAAAGTGTTGCCTTTCTGAATAGTAACCACAACATAGAGAAAACATCAATTTTAACATTTAGTTCAGTTCAGTTCTGCCATGAACGGCCTTTGCCTTATCTGGTTGTTGTAGCAGATTGCGAACGAACAGGTAGGGCAGAGGATTCAGTATCAACTGTTATAATGAAGAATAGAAAATATGTAAGGAAAAGCAAAAATAAAAACAGAGGGGGGGGGGGGTGAGGATAAGGAGGTGGAGAGCAGGGGGGAGGGGAAAGGGGTAAAGGAAGTGCTTCAATCAGCAGACCTTGATGAGAAACCTGGGAGATTGCATTGTGTAAATTAGACCTAGATATCCGGAGAAGTTTAGTTACAACATTTTTGATCAGGCATAGGGCATGACAAGTTACCAGACTCATTCAACCTAGGTGATCATCTGGAAATCAGGGATGTCAAATGTTTATGGATAGATTAAAATAAGTAGGATACTTATTGCTGAGGATATGGGCATTTGATCTTTAGACTCTGTGTACTAGACTGCAAGTTCTAGTAATGCCACGTACACACGCCCGGACTTTCCGGCAGACTAGGTACGACGGTCCTCCTGACTTTCTGAACGAGCAGACTTGGCCACACACGAACGGACTAAGTTAGTTCATAAGTACGTTTGTTTTGAACGTGATGACGTAAACAGGACTAAACAAGGAAGTTCAATAGCCAGTAGCCAATAGCTTCCCTTGCATTGTATTTGGTCCATCGGACCAGCACACAGACGAACGGTTTTCCCGATTTTAGTCTATCGGAATTGAGTCCGTCGGATAGATTTGAAACATGTTCTATTTCTAGGTCCGTTTGATTTTTTATTTTTTTTAAACATTCGGACTAGCCCACACATGATCGGATTGTCCAACGGACTAATCCCTTCAGACCTAGCCTGCCGGAAAGTCCAGTCGTGTGTACGCAGCTTTAGAGTGTCAAACACCTTAAGGTTTGTTTGGTAGTACATCCAGGGTGTTCAGAACAAAAGAAGATAGACATCATGGAGACCTAAGACATCCTTGAGCACTGTAACCCCTGTAGGAGACCTTCTGTTCGGTGGGTAGGAAAATAATACAGGTTAAAATCAAAATGTGGGGTTGGGCGATAGACAGGGGTGAAAGTCCAAGGGGGAGATCGCAGGAAAAAAGCTCAATAGTGCTTAGTAAGATAGTGCAGTAAACAGAGCATAGGGACATCCTTGGTGTGAGTGTAAGGTGGAGAGTGTTACCTCTCCCGGGTGAGTCCTCCGACATCGCGTCAGGTCGCATGCAGTGATAGCGGGTCTATGGTGTCTTTCGTGGGAGAGGGTGATGATGTCAGAATGGGATAAAAAGCTGTATATGCTCCAGGGAAAATTCTCCTCAGTCTCTGTCTTGTCGGTAGATCACATCATCTGCGGCTCGAGAATGAAGAATGAAGCAAGGGAGGGTGAGAGTCTGGGGAAGAAGCTGGCGGGGACAGAAGGTGCAGAGAGAGAGATGGGGAGCTATGTGCGGATGCACTTACTCACAAGTGGCGGTCCATGGCTGAAGTGAAGCACACAACTTTACGCCTCCAGGCGGTCTCTTCTCACGGAAGGCAAGGATGGAGAGCCCGGACTGCACTGGTAGAGGTCGCAGAGTGATAAGCGGGTACTCGGAGAAGCCGGATCCGCTCCGTGCCTACGGGGTCTTTGTTGTTGGGCTTTTGGTGAAATTAAGGGAGACCGGGAGCCATGGTTCTGAAGAGCAATAGAATGCATATAATTCTGGAAGCTCAATATGTGGGAGATCGAACTGGTTGCAGAAGCCTTGTAAGTCTTCCGATGTATGAAGCAATGCAGAGCGGCCCCTAGTGGATGCTGATAATCCAAAGGGAAACTTCCATCAATATTGTATATTCTGGGTGCAAAGTGCTTCCAGTAGGGGGCACATAGCTCTTCTGTTTTGTAAGGTTATCTGGAGCAAGTCCTGGAAGAGTTTAACTTCAGTGCCGTTGTGGAGAATTCGGCCACCCTTTCTCTTGCTTTGTGGAGGATTTCTTCTTTGAGTGGAAAGTTGACCACACAACACATCACATCTCTGGGCGGCTCATTATCCCAGGGTTGGGAGTGCAAAGCGTGGTGTGCTCTTTCCATTTCAATAGGAGAGTCTGCAGGGCGATCAATTAAATCATTAAAAATTGTACATAGGATCGGCTGCAGGGTCCCCGGGTCAGTACTCTCAGGAAACACCCACACTCTGATGTTATGCCTCCAGCCTCGATTGTCGAGATCTTCAATGTGCCTGTGGAGGTCAAACAGTTGGGAGAGCTGGGAGTCGTATGTGGTTTGCACCTGGTGAATGGCAGGGCATGAGTCTGGGTGGTTTGTTCCATGGCATCAATGCGATGGGCTACTGCCAGAATGTCTGATCTTAGATCAGCGATCGTGGCTGTGACCGTGTTTTTAATGTCAGAGGCCACTTTCTCGTGATCAAACAGGCTGGGGGATGAGCTTGCCCAGGGCTGGGGGCTATTCCTCCTGTCATCAGCATGCTGGGCTCTGAGATAGGCGAGCTTGGGGTCTGGGACTGTGAAGCCACGTGTGCGGATAGGTGCTGGGTCCTGAATAGCTCCAGAATGTTCCTGCTCAGCTATGTACCTGAGTCTATGGGATGTAGATGAGCTCCGAGTGGATCTGCTCTTGGTGGTTCGGAGCTGTAGGCTCCCCTTAAGGTAGGATTCGGTCCCCGGGTCGCAGGAGCTACCAACTTATGCTGCTATCTTGGTCTCCATCTAGGCCACGCCCCTGGACATAGAGCCATTTTATCTGATTGCACACATCCAGCTTTATAACTGTCTTTTTTGATGATGTTCACCGATGAAGACTTACACATAGAGACTGCGTAAGTGGGCACTTTGGCTGCTGCCCTGCTTCTCATATGTAGAAGGTTTATTGTACTGTGGTTAAACTGGAATGACTAACGGGACTGGTGCTGTCTGGGGTCTAGGTAGTTTTCTGAACTGCCTCCCCCCGCCACCCTATGTAAGGGGTTCATTACATATTTGAAATCCAGGCTTGCTTTTCCGAATGCCCACATTATCAAAAGTTGCCTTTCTGTATGCCTCTTCTTTCAGTACGGTATAATTTTTTGAGGCTTCCAGCTTTTACAACTGTTTTGTGAAGGGATCCAGTTGACAGCTTAAATGATCATCATATCGTTTACAGTAGGCTCCATTGTCTAAATCACCTAAAATTAGGAAGAATAGCTACCTATATACCTCCCACTCCTCCTCCATGGCTCCAGTTTTGTCCAACTATCCTACACACCTATTTACTCACCAAAGAAAGAGGCTCTGACACAACCACTTAGGGGCATACCGTTTTTCCATCTCCCTCCCCCTTTTGTTAAGCCAGCCATAGGTGGTTCGAATCTTGGTCGGTTTAACAGGAACCGGCTGAGATTCGAACCATGTATGGGCAGGCTAAATGTAGCCAAGTTGATCAATCAATGTGATTACATGCAATTATCTCTAGTGGCTGTTGCCACTAGCAATAGTCACTGTGTTCTCTTCCCGGAGATGGCTTCCTCCTCCCCCGTATGGAGAACACAATGGCTCAGTGGTAGGTATTCCCCTGTCAACACTGTCTGTGTTTGAAAATGTATTTCCTGCAACCTGTCCCGGCCTTAGGTAGTTTTATTTGCTGACACTCCTGTGATTCGAGTAAAGAGATATGCTTGTAAATTTTGGGGGGAAAAAAAGAAACCAAGGGTCTCTGAAACAAAATTGCAAAAGCCTAGATTTGGACCTTAAAAGGTATTTGGCACCAGATAATGATTTATACCAAACTGCAGGTTACTGAGAATCTGAGCGACCAAGGAAAGAATTGTATTTCCCTGTTTTTTCATTGTGCAAAACAAGAAGCAGTTGAGTGTCTGTATCATTCTATGCCTAAAGAAGAGATCCAGGCCTTTTGAAAATTTACAGTTTAAAAGATAACTGTAAACTTCATATTTGGCCTCCAGCAATACTGACTTTGAATGCAGAGCACCTAGCACCAACTTTCTGGGCCTGCATCAGACTAAGTAGTGTTTATTTTTCATTGGGCTGTAGCAGCCTGTGTAGAAGGCACACACAGTATATGCAAACACACAGAGCAATGATCTATCTCACAGAGCAGGTGCCCAGGACCCCCGTTGTTTTTTATGGCTGACTAATGTATGAGGGTCTACCTCACAGTACAGGCCACTGCAACTTAATAGGATATAAATAAATGTTGGAGTTATTTTGTCTGCATTAGGTCTGCATTTCAATTGGGAACACTGATAAGGGTAGGGTAAGGCAAAATACAATTTTTATGTATAACAAAAAAAAAATGCAGTGAAATTTGTATGTCAATTCCTCTGCTGATTTTGGGATATTGTATGCCAGCCATTTCCCACAATGTTAATAGGGAACTGAACAGCTAAATGTCATTCTGGGAAAACAGTTATCTAATCTAAGAGCAAAAACTCTGTATTTCAGTAAAAACACTGTAAATGATGCCATACTAAGCATACAAAACTTTTATCCTCAAATTCAACAGAAGTCTCTTTAAAAATGTACAAAACCCAACAGACTAAAAACTGTTGTACTATAGATGACTGAGAATAGAACTGATATATTCCCCTTGATAAAAAAAAAAAAAAAAAAAAAAAAACATTAAGAATCAACGTAGTTGTCAGCCTCAGACAAGAAATTTGAATAAAGCATATTCATCTATAGGGTGTACTTATCTCAATTCAGAACATTGAACATGTATCATTTCTGTCTGCTACCCTATTCCTATAAGCATGAGTCACTGCTTACAGATTTTCCTGACACCAAGGGAAAAAAAAGGTGACAGGGGAGGGATCTTGACCACACAGCCTGTGATTGACAGGCTAAGTCCTGTTCCTGTGTGAAGAAGGGTGTGCTCCTTTCCTCCAGATAGCATTTTAAAGTGGTTGTAAACCCTTACAAACCACTTTGACCTACAGGTAAGCCTAGAGTAAGGCTTACCTGTAGGTCCAAGAAATATCTCCTAAACCTATACGGTTTAGGAGATATTTACCTGAAGACAGCCACCGCTGTCTACGGCGCATGCGATATGCCGCGAGTGTCGGCTCCCGTACGCATATGCGGGAGTGACGTCACAGCGCCGGAGCAGCGAGACCCACTGAGACCCACCAAGAAGATGGATGCTCGGAACTACAGGGGACAGCGGTGACTTTGCTGTCTCCTGTGTCAGGTAAGTGACACATAATGGACTACTATGCGATGCATAGTAGTCCATTATGCTTTACTTTTGCAGGGAATCAAAGAGGAAGTAAACCCATCAGGGTTTACTTCCTCTTTAAAGCTCTCCTCACTGAGCTCTGTGTTGTGTAGTTTCAACACTCCAACCCTGTGGAGTGCTGCCCTTGGAACAGATGTAGAGAAGAGAAGACTGCAGATAAAGAGATACAAGAGGATTTGATTTGTGTATTGCTTGAGGCCAGTCACTTTACTGGCTTACAACCACTTTAAGGTGGTAAAGCATGCCACTGTAATACCCATTCTTCACTGTGGCACAGTTTTGTGAGCTGCTGTTAGCACCTGATTTTGCTGTGGCACTTTTATAACCCTGTCCTCATTTTTATGTTTCTGACTTCTAAAGGTACCAAGGTGCATGCTAGGGGTGGCATAGAGGAGTTCAAATAGGCTTATATGAACAAAATGTTAGCTAAGGTGAAACTGCTTAATTTGTGGAAAAAACAGTTGCACAGATCTCACACTACTCATTCATTTTCATTAAAAAGTGTCCTATGGCCATACGGGGGGTTGGCATCATGGTTGTGACCCTTGCATTTACTTAGCCAACCAGAGCCATCATTTTACCAGTTTACTGAAGTGTAAAAGTAAAATCAATCAGACCCATGCAGAGAATATTTCCATTGTACTGTGAATGTAGAGGCAGAAATTCGGACATTCACCACGTAGTCGCTGTAGGTACATGACTTGGAAATGACAGTGATTGATTCACCATCAGTAAATGTTTGGTGAAAGTCACATTCACCGGTATACAAAATGTGTTCCTAATTTTAAAATGTCTGCTATATATTTCTATTCATGGTACAACATTTAAATGCTTTTATTTTTATGGGAATCGCACATTAACAATGAGATAAAGCTCCAGAAGATAATTATTTTTTGTTTGTTTGTTGTGCAAGAAAAACAAACAAGCAAGCTTGTAATAAATGCAATCTGTCTTACATTCAGCAAAAAAAAAATATAAAAGATTCAAAATAGTAGGCCAGCCAAAACACAGTAGGTTGCTTATCTGAGCCCCACAGACTGTTACCACTGAAACCACAGAGCCAGCAGTGGAGCCAGACATACGTCTATACAAATACTCAGCCACCACTACTGGGAGAATTTATTTCAGAGCTCGCCATAATGGTGTTATAATTTGCTAAGTTAGTCTCTGGAGATGTCATAGCCGCTTTTCTCCTATGTCAAATCATACACCACAGTACACTAAACAGAAATCTTTCTGACTATAAGCAAATTACGCTAAACCTAAAATAAAAATTGATGTTCTCATAAAATTTAGTGAGGAAAAAACAACATATGAAGCAAAAATAAAAAAAGATGGTTATTCTTGTGTCTTTGTATTTTTCATGCTGCCGGAAAGCCTTTTAGAATTGACTTAGAATCAAAGATGGCTGTCTTGCTTAGCATATCTGTTTGTTAAATGTCATCATGGTAAAGTTGGTTGTCGTGGTTTGAGCTCTTTGATTTTTGCAGCCCAATGGTCAAGTCATAGCAAGGGCACTGCAATCACTCTTGGCCGCATTTTTACTCCTCCCCCACATACTCATATATTCTACTGGTGGATAGCCAAGATAGGAAGGTTATGGGCTGTTCCGTATGTGACCGCAGCTGGCTGAATAATATGATGGTGACACGCTTTACTCACTTGTGAACAGAAGACACTAAAACATAAATCTGCTGCTACTTGGCTGCTGCATACTGAAGGAATAAAAACGAGCGTTAATGCGGTCAAAATCCTTTCACTTCACACGAAAAAAAAAAAGAAGTGCAATATAGTAAATATAATGAAAACCTAAAACGTTAAAAAGCAATTTATTCTTATATTAGTAAACCTATATAATTCTATGAGATGTGTGTAACATGCAGTAACTTAAAGTGGCGTTCCACCCCCAAAAAAAATATATATTAATGTGCTTACATTTTTTTTTTCAAAATTTAAAGAATTTTTTTTTTTTA
The DNA here is from genome assembly GCF_037356315.1 of Lithobates pipiens. Taxonomy (NCBI): domain Eukaryota; kingdom Metazoa; phylum Chordata; class Amphibia; order Anura; family Ranidae; genus Lithobates; species Lithobates pipiens. The sequence continues at coordinate 20,354,936 of NW_027507787.1, forward strand.
CTTACCTCTAAATGCCTGTTGCTAGGCAGTCCCTCATAGTCTGCCTCCTATGGCGCCTGGGCTCCTGACGTAATTTCCCTCCGCGCAGAAGGGAGATCGCCTCTCCCCCCTCCCTCTTGTCAATTATCTGGGACACGTGACAGGTCCCAGATGATTATACGGCCAGTCATGGCGCGCAGTGCGGCTCGCGCACGCGCAGTGGGTGCCCGACTGTCAAGCCACAGCTGTGCACCCACAGTTAAAATGCCCGCACTGCCAAAAAGAGGGGGAGACGAGCGGGGCTGCCACCCCTGCATCGCTAGACCCTGGGACAGGTAAGTGTCCGATTATTAAAAGTCAGCAGCTATTTGTAACTGCTGACTTTTATTTTATGTTTATTTAAGTGGAACACCGCTTTAAAGCTTTTGCATAACAAACATATTTAATACTGCAATTGCAGTTCTGTACTGTACATGCCTTGCAACAGTGGTCATCAACCCTGTCCTCAGGACCCACTAACAGGCCAGGTTTGCAAGATAACTGAAATACATCACAGGTGATATCATTTGCTGTTCAGTGATTGCAGTATTCTAGTCTGTATCTCCCCAAGGTAATACATAAAACCTGGCCTGTTAGTGGGCCCTGAGGACAGGGTTGATGACCACTGCCTTACAACATTGCCTCAGAAAAAAGGTATATTTATAAAGCTGTGAATGTGACATTAACCAAACATTCACTGCAGGTATATCTTCCTCGTACATGCACTTCAAATGACAGTGATCAATTCATCCAAAGCCAATGTTTGATGAATTCACTACTCATGCCCTATCATGTTTAGTTAGTGGCTGATAGATTACAAAAAGGACGTAAAGGATACTTGCCTCTAAGTTTTCATTAAATCAAATACTGTAATCATCCTCGTGCAAGTATTAAATCATCAATATAACTGTTATGCTTTTTTTTTACATAAACTATTATTTTTCCATGGTCTGCCTAATTTAACTGTTGCTAAAATCAACCCAAATCTGTGGCCACTTACACCATCATTAAGAGACCATCCTCTCTTCTGTGGAGGAACAAGCACACAGGAACTACTGTCCTGTGCTCTACAAGTCCCGACATTTAGGCTCGGTTCACACGGGGCAACACGACTTTCAACACGACTTTTGGAGGCAACTTGGACACGACTTGGACACGACTTGGGGCGACTTACAACACGACTTTAAGTCACCCCAGGCCAGACGACTTTTAAAGTGGCCAATCAGAGAATGAGCCCTCAAGGGGGAACTCCACGCCAAATAAAAAAAAAAACGGCATGGGTTCACTTAGGTCTGGTATGGATCTGAAGGGGGACCCCCTACGCCACAAAAATGGCGTGGGGTCCCCCCAGATCCATACCAGACCCTTATCCAAGCACGCTATGCGGCCGGCCAGGAAAGGGGGTGGGGACTAGCGAGCGCCTCCCCTCCTGAGCCGCACCAGGCCGCGTGCCCTCAACATATGGGGTGCCTTGGGGAAAGGGGGGCCGCGCGGCCCCCCCACCCCAAGGCACCTTGTCCCCATGTTGATGAGGACAAGGGCCTCTTCCCGACAACCCTGGCCATTGGTTGTCGGGGTCTGCGGGCAGGGGGCTTATCGGAATCCTGGCCTCCCACCCTATGTGAATGAGTATGGGGTACAATGTACCCCTACCCATTCATCTGTGAAAAAAAAAAAAAAAAAACACAACACACAAGGGTTAAAATAGTTTATTGCACAGCTCCGAGGGTCTTCTTCCGTCTTTGGGGGTCTTTTCGTCGGACTCCTCCGCTATCTTCTGCTCTTTTGCTAGCTCTTTCACTAGCGGAGGAGCCCGGCTTTCTTCTTCGGTGCCGCCCTCTTCTTCCGACTTTGGGGGTCTTGTCCCCCTCTTCGGTTCTTCTTGCCGGGCCACCGCGCCTTCTTCTAGCTCTTTTACAAGCAGTGGCCCAGTCTTCTGTCGCCGCTGTCTTCTTTTCTTCTCTTCTGTTCTTCTCTTCTGGAGATGTTGCCTCGTCGCTGTCTCTGGTCACAATGGCAGGGACGCGGCGTGCGGCGTCTTATATAGGGACATCGCAGGATGATGTCCCCGCCCATTATGATGTCACAGTCCCAGAGGATGCTGGGAGTGTGACATCATAATGGGCAGGGACATCATCCGGTGATGTCCCTATATAAGTCGCCGTGTGTCCTGTCATTGTGACTGGAGACAGCGACGAGGCAACATCTCCAGAAGAGAAGAGAAGAACAGAAGAGAAGAACAGAAGAGAAGAACAGAAGACAGCAGCGACAGAAGACCGGGCCATCGCTTGTTAAAGAGCTAGAAGAAGGCGCAGTGGCATGGAAAGAAGAACTGAAGAGGGGGACAAGACCTCCAAAGTGGGGGACAAGACCCCTGAAGTCGGAAGAAGAGGGCAGTGAGGAAGAAAGCAGGGCTCCTCCGCTAGTGAAAGAGCTAGCAAAAGAGCAGAAGATAGCGGAGGAGTCCGGCGAGAAGACCCCCGAAGACGGAAGAAGACCCCCGGAGCTGTGCAATAAACTATTTTAACCCTTGTGTGTTGTGTTTTTTTTTTTTTTTTCACAGATGAATGGGTAAGGGTACATTGTACCCCATACTTATTCACATAGGGTGGGAGGCCTGGATCCGGGGGCCCCCTGCCCGATAAGCCCCCTGTCCGCGCGGCCCCCCCTTCTCCAAGGCACCCCCATGTTGAGGGCACGTGGCCTGGTATGGCTCAGGAGGGGGGGGAGCTTGCTCGTCCCCACCCCCTTTCCTGGCCGACCGGGTAGTGTGCTCGGATAAGGGTCTGGTATGGATCTTGGGGGGACCCCCACACCGTTTTTTTGCGGTAGGGGGTTCCCCTTCAGATCCATAAGGGCCTTTTATGCTCTCGGAGGGGGAACCAGCACCAAATTTTTTTAATAAATTTGGTTTGGAGTTCCCTTTTGAGAGCTGATAATTCTGTGAGAGTCGCCTCCGTATAGACGGAGATCCGACTTGGAGGCGACCTCCATTGAAATCAATGGGTACCAGTTGCCTACAAGTCGGATTGAAGTAGTACAGGAACCTTTTCTGAAGTTAGTAGTGTGCATTAAGATGGCTCTCATTCACTTACATTGATTTCTACATGTTGTGCGACCTGAGGCAACTTAGGGCGACTTGAAGTCAGATCTGAGTTGCCCCTGTGTGAATGGACCCTTAATGCAAATGAGAAAACTCGCTCACTCCGACTTTGCCTCTGTTTGTCCCATCCACATATAGCACACAATAACGATATTACCTCAGCAGGCCGAACAGAGGAGCAATACATTACATTGCTCTAGGGATGCTGACAATACCCATGGGGTAAGCAAGCAAAATGTTGTTACTAAAAAAAACAACACAGGCCCATGCTCTAATAACATCAATTTTCACACAACTTTATTGTTCCAGGACAAGATCTCATACTGATATGCTTCACCCATATTAAAACAAGAGCTCTGGATCTCCTACTAACGATTGGCAACCAGGAGGCCCGGTTACTGATCATCTGATAGCCTCTGCTTGGCTATCACAGTGTTCAGTGAATGAATGAATGAAATATTTGTATAGCGCACAACGCAAACTAAATCGCCTCAAGACGCTGTTTTCTTCTCTTTAACCACTTGCTTACTGGGCACTTAAACCCCCCTCAGTCCCAGACCAATTTTCAGCTTTCAGCGCTGATGCACTTTGAATGACAATTGCGTGGGCATACAACACTGTACCCAAATGAAATTTTTATCATTTTTTTCCCCACAAATAGAGCTTTCTTTTGGTGGTATTTAATTACAGCTGGGAGTTTTAATTTTTGCTAAACAAACAAAAAAAATGCAAAAAAAAAAAAATTTAATAGTTTGTTATAAAATTTTGTCATTTTTCTCCTTCATTGAAGTGCACTGATGAGGCGGCACTGATAGGCTGCACTGGTGGGCACTGATAGGCTGCATTGGTGGGCACTGATAGGCTGCATTGGTGGGCACTGATAGGCTGCACTGGTGGGCATAGTTAAGGTGGCACTAATAGGCACAGATAAGGCGGCACCGATGGGCACAGATAAGGCGGCACTGATGGGCAAAGATGGGCACAGATAAGATGGCACGGATGGGTGGCACAGATGGGTGGCACGGATGGGTGGCACTAAGGGGCACTGATAGGTAACACTGATAGATGGGACTGATGGGCACTGATAGGTGGCTCTGATAGGTGGCACTGCTGGGCACTGATGGGCGGCACTGCTGGGCACTGATGGGCACTGATGGGCGGCACTGCTGGGCACGGATATGTGGCACTGGGGTGCAGCACCTTTGTTGAGGCAGATTGTGGGCACTGCTGGGTGGCACTGTGGGCACTGCTGGGTGGCAGTGTGGGCACTGCTGGGTGGCACTATGGGCACTGCTGGGTGGCACTGACAGGGGGGACACATTTTTTATTTATGTGGCAAAGCAGGGGGCAGGTGGGCACTGGCAGGGGGCAGGTGGGCACTGGCAGAGCTGGCCGTGATCGGGACTGATGTCCCGATCACGGCCGCCGGTAATCGGCTCTTTTTTTTCTTCTCGCGCTGTCAGCGCAAGGAAGAATAATAGCTGATTACCGGCTCCGTTATATCACATGATCAGCTGTCATTGGCTGACAGCTGATCACGTGATAAGGGTTCGGGATCGACCCCTTGCTCGGATCGGTGATCAGGCGAGTCTCATAGACTCGCCGATCACAGAGCGCGCCGCGTGCGCCCCTCAGGGGGCGCGCAGGCCGCTCGTGCACGGGACTACATCAATAGACGTAGTCCCGGCAAAGGAGATCCACGCTGTAGCCGTCATTCGGCTATAGCGCGGGTCTCAACTGGTTAATGAAGGTAAAAACAGTGCGGCTTTGCGGGGCTCTGCTCACACAGCTGTGTCATTCATTCCCAGATTCCTGACAGTTTTTTTCATAAAGAAGTAAACAAATGCAGTCTCTGTATTATTCTCATAGTATATTAAATTTAATATTAAGAAATACTAAAGGAGTATATTTCAAAAGCAGTGGGATATACTGCGAGGGCACTGCCTGTATGTAGTTTGCATGTTCTTCCTGCATGTTCTTCCTGTGCTTGCCTAAGGGTCCTTTCACACGGGGCAGATCAGTGCTGATCCACCCCGTAGATATCCGCTTGCTCAGCGGGGATCACCAGAGCGATCTCCGCTGAGCAGGAAGAGGACAGGTCCGTCTCTGCACACTGCGCAGGGACAGACCTGTCACAGCGCCGCTCTCCCCTATGGGAGATCGGATGACGACGGACCGCAGTGTCCGTCGTCACTCGATCTGATCCGATGACGGATGGAAAAAAAGCTTTTTCCCCCGTCACACTTTTTCGGATCGGAGCGGGTCGGATGTCAGCGGACATGTCACCGCTGACATCCGACGCTCCATAGAGGTCTATGGAGCATCCGTTCAGGTCCGCCTGAAAAACTGACAGGCGGATCTGAACGGACCGGTAGTGTGAAAGGGGCCTAAGTTTGCTTTGGGTGCACAAGTTTCCTCTCTCACTCCAAAAACATGCCTGTAGGTTAACTGGCTCCCGTCTACATTTTTCCTAGTAAGTGTATGTATGTATATAAGATAACGATCTTAAGCCGCGTACACACGGGCGGACTGTCTGGCCAACTTAGTCCGTCGAAACATATTTCAGCGGACAGTCGTGTGTGGGCTTCAGCGGACTTTTTCAGCGTGCAGTCTGGCGGACTAAGTATTTCGGAATTTCCGTAATACTGTCCGTCATACTTTGGTTTCAGCGGACAATCCGCTCGTCAGTAGGCTAGTTCGATGGACTAAGTATGGCGCATGCTCAGAAAGGATTTACACGGCGAAAGGTTGCATTGCTGTGTATTGGACTTCCTATTTCTAGTCCCGTCGTACGTGCTGTACACGTCATCGCGCAAGCTTTCGACGGACTGTTTGTGCATCCGTGTGTGGTCAAGTCCGTTCATTCGAAAGTAGGACGGACTGTCCGTCGGATTGTCTGACGGACTAAGTTGGCCATACAGTCCGCCCATGTGTACGCGGCTTTAGATTGTAAACTCCTTGATGGAAAAAAACTGATGAAAATGTACAGCATGCAAAGCACTGTGTGAATTGTTAAAGGAAAAATTCACATTTTAACAAAACAATAATAAATGCACATTTTTTGCAGTTAAACAAAAATGTGAATTTATTATTTTTTGTTATAGAGTTCTGGGAAGCATTGCACCAACAATCAGCAGATCACTGATGCCATGCAGGTCTCCTGCAGACTGTCAGTGTAAGCTGTTTGCCTTGTACCTCGTATGCAGTTTTATACTGACAGGAAGAATTATTGAACTAACTACCCCAGAGCTCAACACACTGTATTAGTTAATTGAGAACTAAAAGCTAACAGCCACAAAGACTGTCAGTAGTTGTAGTCCATTATTCACAGAACACTGTAAATGAATGATGCGGCTGGGAGCCTTTCTTTAGATTGTGGCAGTGATCAGGGGGAGAGGATCCCCTGCTCGCTGTCAAAACCAGGGAATGGGGGGGGGGGGTGCAGGGGTCGGGACATATGTTACATGTTACACCCTGAATATAGGTTTAACATGTTACAAAAGGTTAACTTATCCTTTACACTACAATATATAAAAACCTGTAATAATAAATATAGCAGTACATGTCTAATTCACTATACATTCACTGCAGGTAATTTTCTTCTGCTTTATAAATTTGCCCCTAAGTGGACATGACCAGATTTTACATTGTGTCCAGATTGAAGTTCTTCTACTGTACATGCTGGCCACAGAAGTAACAATATAATTTTTCAATTTAACATATTTTAAATGAAAAAGGGGTGTCTTTCAAAAATCGATCTCACCATATATTTGATTTTCCATGAAGAACATGTTTAGTTTATCTAAAGTTGATTATCCATGTAGCAGGTTGTTGGTAGAAAATGGAGGGGTGTTTACTTGCTGTTTATGATTATTAGGGACAGTAGATTGTTGCCGTCCTGCTTACATTTTGCACTGCCAACTTTCTCACATTTGCATTCTATTTCTCGCATGACTAAAACCAGTGAAAAAGAAACTGAAGAAAAAGTATCTGATGTGTCATTTGTAATAAAATATTGCATACAACAGTTAAATGCTATTTATGCAGACATACAAACACTGATTACAAAAATCATCACTCATGTATATAATTTTTGTTCTGTAGAAAAGAAAAGTTAGTTTTCACTGTCTCAAAGCCTCTACTTTTGCAAGATTCATACTGTCATAGGCATTTATTTCAGGATGCACATCATTTGTCATCTTTAAATGATGCAAACAGTTATCTAAAATGACAAGGATGTACTGAGGATGCAAAACAAAATATATAAACACTTTTCTGAAATAAAAGCTCAATATTTACATTGGTACATCAACTTATGGCCAGTTTTAATTTTGTCAACTAAATTAACACTATTTTAGTTGACTAAAATACGAATAAAGCTAAAACAATTCAGATGACTAAAATACAACTAAACCAAAATGGTATTTTAGTCATAAGACTAAAATATGACTAAAACTAAAATGGCATATTAGTCAAAAGACTATGACTAAAACGAAATCGAAAATATATATATAACAATACTCTGCTGGTCATTTCTAAATTTGACAACTCAATTCCATCGAGAGCATATAATGATAGCACATTAAAGTTTAAGCATGTATTGCACTATACCATAAGGATAAGAAAGGGGCATTTACTAAGCTGCTGAAAGAGAAAAAATTAAGAAAAGGGCTTCTTTTATATTGTTTCCTAATATATACTGTGGCAAGGCAGCTCGGCTGCGTAAACCGGCATACAGTACCTGTACGTCTGTCTGGGCATGTGGTGTTGTGGGCTCGCACTCGCTGCATGCCTTGGGATCGGTCCCGCAGGTCCAACAGACTCAACGTCACTGGCCACCCGCAATCATGGTACAGAGAGGCAGAACGGGGATCTGTAAACAAGGCCCATTCTGACAGGTGACAATTCAGAGATCAGCTATTCCTAGTGATCAGGAACAGGGATCTCTGTATTGTCCCAGCCTGCCCATCCCCCACACAGTTAGAACACACACAGGGAGCACAGTTAACCCCTTGATCGCCCCCTAGTGTTAATCCCTTCCCTGCCAGTGTCATTTATACATTGATCAGTGCATTATTTTAGCACTGATCACTGTAATAATATCACTGGTCCCCAAAAAGTGTCACTTAGGGTCAGATTTGTTCCCCGCAATGTTGTAGTCCTGCTAAAAATCGCAGATCGCCACCATTACTAGTAAAAACAATAAAAAAGTCCCTAAATATATCCCCTATTTTGTAGACACTATATATTGTGATTTTTTTTACCAAAAATATGTAACAGAATACATATTGGCCTAAACCGATGAATACATTTGTTTTTTTATATATTTTTTAAAATTAACAGTCTTTTTTTGTTTATAGCGCAAAAAATAAAACCGCAGAGGTGATCAAATACCACCAAAAGAAAGCTCTATTTGTTTGGGTACAATGTCGCACGGCCACGCAATTATCAGTTAAAGCGATGCAGTGCCATATCGCAAAAAATAGCCTGGTTATTAAGGGGGTAAATCCTGAAATGCAGCTGCAGGCATCATCCTGGTACAGTTTTTTAGAGTGGGCAATCAGCTATCCAGGGATAACAACCGATGCGACTAAAAGCTGCTCGATTGCTATCCCGGAGGAGCGGGAAGGGACTCCTCCCCTCCCGCCGCCTCCCGCCGCTCTGACCAGGCCTCCCGTCCCACCGGTAAACGCGATCCTCGATCCGCCACTTCCGGCGGCTAGAGACAGACTGTCATGAAGCCGGAAATGGATTTGTTTAAGTCTCCTGAATGTAAACAGTTTACTCGGCTGCCAATGGCGCCAGACTTTAAAAAAAATATACAGTATTCAGAATTGCCGTTTTTGGCGATCTGAATACTTTGAAGTGCAAAGGAGGGATTGGAGGTCTTTTAGACCCCTGATCCCTCCATAAAGAGTACCTGTCACCACCTATTACTGTCACAAGGGATGTTTACATTCCTTGCGACAGCAATAAAAGTGATCAAGTTTTTTTAAACACAATTTTAATAATATAAAAATAAATAAAATAAATAAGAAAAAAAAATGTAATTCATACGTGAGCTCACACAACAAAGAAAACGCATACCAAAGTCACGCCCCCATATGTAAACGGTGTTCAAATCACACATGTGAGGTATCCCTGCGATCGCCAGAATAATTCTAGCACTAGAGCTCCTCTGTAACCTAGTAACCATAAAAAAATGAAAGCGTCACCTATGGAGATTTTTAGATACCGTAGTTTGTCGCAATTCCACGAGTGCGTGCAATTATAAAGGGTGATATGTTTGGTATCTATTTACTCAGTGTAACATCATCTTTCACATTATACAAAAAAATTGGGCTATCTTTACTGTTTCGTTTTTTTAAAATGCATGAAAATGTCCCTTTTCCCAATAGTGTTGTGTTTAAAACACCGCTGCGCAAATACCGTGTGACATAAAATATTGCAACAATTGCCATTTTATTCACTAGATTCTCTGCTAAAAATATATATATAATTTTTGGGGCTTCTAAGTAATTTTCTAGCAAAAAATATGGATTTTAACTTGTAAACACCAAATGTCAGAAATAGGCTTAGGCGTGAAAGGGTTAAAGTTACACTTCTGTTTGTCAAAAAGCAATATTTATGATTTATTTATAAAGATGTTATATATCACAATGGCTAAACCTGTGTCTGTGTGCATGTATGTTCAAACCTTAATACCATAAATAATAACATGTTATTAGATTTTTACTCCAGGAGTATATATATTATTATTATTATGATTATTATTATTATTATATTAACTAAACCCATTTGATTTTAGTTGACTAAACTGTATGCGATTTTAGTCGACTAAAATGTACTGGAGATTCTAGTTGACTAAAATATGGCTAAAACTAAAACAATTTAGATGACTAAAATTCGACTAAAACTAAAATGGCATTTTAGTCAAAAGACTATGACTAAAACTAAATTGAAATTTGAAGTCAAAATTAACACTGCTTATGGCTTGCTCGGGATTATGGATGAGCTCAGTGTTCGGGCCAAGCACAAGGTTCATCTGAATGGCAAATGCCATTTAGGGCATTCAGCACGCAGGAACGTGACAGCTTCTGAAAGCGTGGGTGCTTGCACCTGCTACGTCCTTACCAGCCACTGATGTCACCTGGCCCATCACTTACTTGGCTTTAGAAAAGAAACTAACAGTAAGATAGTGAACACCTTTTGTTTTAGTGCACCTGCAATCTATTTAACCAATTTAAATGGAAAGTACAAGTGCGTATACAAGATATAGCACTTCTGATTTGTTTTGACAAATAAAAGATTTATAGAATCAGACGCATCAGATGTGTAGAAACCTATACAGATAGCTGGGCTCAGTGTTGAGATAGGTAATCATTCCTGGGATGAAGTAAAAATTGGTAAAAAAAAAAAAGCAACATTTAGAGGTCTATTTATAAAGAAATTTCCTCTTCAAATGTTTTAGCATGCATTTGAAAGTCACAAATAATCGCATTGTTTGTAATGGGTGAAATGTCCGTTGTACTTCACTGGGGAAATGTAACATTCCCCAACATTTGTTCCTAAGAGAAAATAGTCTTTAGGCTAAGTTTGGACGTGTGGTTAGAGGCGGTAAAAATGTACAGTTTGGTCACAATTTTAGCGTCCCCCAACTGCCCTCCTTAACCACTTAAGCCCCGGACCAATTTGCAGCCAAAGGACCAGGCCCCTTTTTGCGATTCGGCACTGCGTCGCTTTAACTGACAATTGCGCAGTCGTACGACTTGGCTCCCAAACAAAATTGGCGTCCTTTTTTTCCCACAAATAGAGCTTTCTTCTGGTGGTATTTGATCACCTCTGCGGTTTTTATTTTTTGCGCTATAAACAAAAATAATAATAATAATAAATATCCCCAAAAAAAGTATAAACATTTTTTTTTCCTCAGTTTAGGCCAATACGTATTCTTCTACATATTTTTGATTAAAAAAAATCGCAATTAGCGATTATTGATTGGTTTGCGCAAAAGTTATAGCATTTACAAAATAGGGGATACCGTATATACTCGAGTATAAGCCGAGATTTTCAGCCCCTTTTTTTAGGCTGAAAGTGCCCCCCTCGGCTTATACTTGAGTCACCGCCGTCTGCCTACCTGATCAGCGTGTCGTGCAAACAGACGGCGGCCGTTCCACTGTTCAAAAGCCGCGCCTCCCTGTCTGTGATAGGCGGAACACTCAATTTCCCAGCAGTCAGTGTTCCGGCTATCACGGACATCTTCTCATCCTCGTCCATAGTATGAGGATGAGCGGATGTCCGTGATAGGCGGAACACTGACTGCTGGGAAATTGAGTGTTCCGCCTATCACAGACAAATAGGCGCGGCTTTTGAACAGTGGAATGGCCGCCGTCTGTCACAGACGAGGAGGAGAGGTGCGGCATTTGAACAGTGGAATGGCCGCCGTATGTTTTTATGCTGATCGGTGCAAAATGTCACACGGAGCTGCAGATGGGCACAGAGCTGCAGAAGGACACAGAGGCTGCAGATTGGCACACAGAGGCATGCACAGGACACAGGTAGGCTGCAATGGACACAGGGAGGTACACAGGGAGGTACACAGGGAGGTATGCAGCTGCAGATGGGCATTGTTGACCCTCTTTTCCACACTTTTGCTGTAACAGTAGCTGCTGCTTGTCTCATCTTCGGCTTATACACGAGTCAATACGTTTTCCCAGTTTTTTTGTGGTAAATTAGGGGCCTCGGCTTATATTCGAGTCGGCCTATACTCGAGTATATACGGTAGTTTTATAGCATTTTTATTATTTATTTTTTACTAGTAATGGCGGCGATCAGCGATTTTTATTGTGACTGCGACATTATGGTGGACACATCGGACATTTTTGACACATTTTTGGGACCATTGTCACTTATACAGCAATCGGTGCTATTTAAATGCACTGATTCCTGTGTTAATGACACTGGCAGTGAAGGAGTTAACCACTAGGGGGCGGGGAGGGGTTAAGTGTGTGTGTGGTTTTTTTTTAACTGTAGGGGGCATGGTTTGGCGCCTGACATCACTGATCGTCTTTCCCTATAACAGGGAACACTTGATCAGTGACAGGCTCAGTAGGAAGTACGGGGAGAGGTTTGTTTACACAGACCTCTCCTCATTCTTCAGCTCTGTGACCCGATCACGGGACACCAGCAGCGATCGGGTCCGCTGGTCCCACGGCCACGGTCACGGAGCTCAGGACCGGGTCGGGAGCGCGCCGCGACCCATGGCTGGGCACTTAAAGAGCAACGTACAGGTACGTGCTTGTGCTCAGCCGTGCCATTCTGCCAACGTATATATACAGGAGACAGTCCTTAAGCGGTTAAAGGGCAACTCCACTTTTGTGGGAAACAAAATAGCAAGTAAAAAAATAAATATTATAGCATATACAATTGCAACTCAAGTCATATTGTGAATGAATGTTATTAAAAAAAAACATTTCCTTTTCAATCTGCAGCACTGTAATTTTCTGTAAAATGTAATGCAATATGGTTACCTGGAGGTAAGTCCCCAGAAACACAATTTCCTGCTTGTGTGATTGGCTCACTGAATTTCCCAGAAGTCTGCACAAGTCAGATTTCAGGCATCCCCTGCAACTCAAATGTCATTTTTGGTGAGATACTTGCAATAGGCAATCAGGTCTAAAAGGATGCATACCCTACTTTCCTCATTAGAGTCCTGCAGGTGCAGCAGCTGGTTTATAATTATGAAACGAGCTTTTGTAATTTTTTTGCCAAAGCTCATAAACTCAACTCCATAAAAGCCTGTGTGTCAATGTACACATACGTACACAAGATCGAAATTTCTCACAAACGTTGGATGTGAGCTTGTTGTCGGAAATTCCGACCGTCTATAAGCTCCATCGGACATTTGCTGTCAAAATTTCCGATGTTTGAGAGCTGGATCTCAAAATTTCCAACAACAAAATCCATTGTCACAATTCCGACGCATAAAATTCCATGCATGCTCTGAATCAAGCAGAAGAGCCGCACTGGCTATTGAACTTAATTTTTCTCAGCTCATCGTACTGTTGTAGGTCACCACGTTCTTGACGTTCAAAAGTTCAGAGAACTTGTGTGACCATGTGTATGCAAGCCAAGCTTGAGCGGAATTGCATTGGAAAAACCATCCAAGATTTTGCGGACAGAAATTCCGCTCATGTGCACGCGGCATTACAGATCGCCATTCTAACACATGCAATGTTAGGGCAGTGATCTCCCCCTCTGAGCTATTAAGTTCTAACAGGGGGACTGCCCCCAAAACACACTGATCTGTGCTGGTAGCCACAGATCATTGTACAACACTGCGATGAGACCAGCAAATGAAGTTCAATGCTTCCAAGCATGCTTCGAATTGTTTCTGAGCGTCGGAACTGGTACAGACGATCGGAATTTCCGATCTGAACTTCCAACCGAAAAATTGAGAACATGCTCTTAATCTTTTGCTGGCTGGAATTCCGCCAGCAAAAGTCAGATGGAGCATACACACAGTCGCATTTCCGGACCAAAAGCTCTCATCGGACTTTTGCTGGCGGAATTTCTGCTCGTGTGTACCAGAGATAAGGTTTTTTTGTTCAGCCCATTGGGTTAAACAAAAAAAAAATTATACAGTAATGTTTACCCAGCTTTCATCTATCATAAGAACATTCAACCAGAAGTGGAAATATTATAGGGGAGACCTTTGCTAAGTGTATGGAGATTCCTGCACTTAGTACTGCAATGAATCATAATTAGATACTGCAAAGGAAAGTGAATTGATACAATGTTGTAGAGACAGAATTTCATTGTTTAACTTAAAGTGGTTGTTAACCCACTATATTATGATCATGCCATCCCCTCTGTTATATAAGGCTATGTGTCCATGTGCCTGTGCTGTATCAAAAAAAATAAAAAAGTAGATTATACCTTATATCAGAGCATCTCCCAGCACTCACGTGACTCCTCGGCTCTCTTCTGCCCAACTGACAGCTATAGTGGGCAGGGCCACACACTTCCCCTGATGTCAGCTGGGGAAGACGGGGAGGAGGGAGAGCTGAGGAGCCACGTGACCAGGAGATGCTCTGAGATAAGCTATAATCTGCATTTTTTTAATACAGCACAGGCACAGGGGCACATAGCATTATATAACAGAGGGGATGGCATGTTCATAGTATAGGTATGAGATCAGCAGGAGGGGAGGATTGTGGAGTGGACGGAGCTGACAGGCAGGCAGAGGAGGGGGGAGGAGGACACAGACAGAGGAGAGCAGAGAGCAGGGCTGAGTATGATGGAGGCACGAAAACTGATCATGGTGTCAGGGCTCAGCAGCCGTGATATATCGTGGTCATTTTACAGTGGGGAGGGCAGAACCAGGTAATATCTGCCAGGTATTTTAGGCTATAGTAGAGGCCAAATTATTTTTATTTTTTTGCGTATTTCCATGCTTTTTTTTTTTTTCAAAGCATGTTTCATCTGACCTAACTGTTGTGGGTCAGACGTGCTTTGGATTAATGTGCATTTATATTTGCTACTGTGCAATGTTATGCAAACATGTTACATAATATCGCATATCTCTGTGACCCAGATAAACACAACATTCTGGTGTGAACATGACACATAGAAAACTATTGTTCTCTATGTGTCATTGCAGTTACTTGCATTTAGACCCCTTTCACACTGAGGTGCTTTTTAATCACTTTTGCGCTAAAAAAAAAAGAGGCTGAAAAGCTCACGAAAACCTATTTCCATTGAAATCAATGAATGCCTTCACACTTGGGTGGTGCGCTGGAGGGGAAAAAACTCCTGCAAGCAGCATCTTTGGAGCATCTTTGGAGCGTGTTTGGAGCGCTAAAAAAACACCATGAAATGAATGGAAGTGCCTGAAAAGCATCTGGAAAGGGCACAAAATGAGCTTCAAAAGTACCTCAAAATGATTGTTTTGAATCACGCGACTTTCAAAAAAGTGCACCGCTAACACACCTCAAAAGCACCTCAAAAGCTCTACAAAAGCACCCAGTGTTTTATGGGCATTTTTTTAGGTGCCTCATTGTGAAAGGGGTCTTATCCATGAGGGAAAACGCAGGTAACTGCACAAAATGTGAACTAAAGGGTTAAGTCAAGTAAACTTATCAAATAATGGAATTTCATCTCTGCAACTTTGCATCAATACTATAAAGCAGTTCACTCTCTATGATCATTATCTCCACCTAGCAGTCATGTTGCAGTATTTTCCTGATTAAACTTTATTTTTACAGATGAAAAACATTCGAGCTGGAAAGAAAATAGTCTAATACCATTTGTTTTTGCCCCCATTCACACAAAACAAAAACTAAATGCAATTTCGGAAGACTAATAGCTCTGTAATTTTTTCTTACAAATACAATTCATATGTCCCGTACACACGATCGGGTTTTCCGACAACAAAACCGTGGATTTTTTCCGAAGGATGTTGGCTCAAACATGTCTTGCATACACACAGTCACACAAATGTTGGTGACGCGGTGATGTACAACACGTACGACGAGCCAAGGAAAAGGAAGTTCAAAAACCAGTGCGGCTCCTTTTGCTTGATTCAGAGCATGCATGAACTTTTGGACTTGTGTACACACAATCAGACTTTCCGACAACAAGTTTTGTTGTCTGAAAATTTGAGAAGCTGCTCTCAAACATTTGTGTTTGGAAATTCCGACAGCAAATGTTCAATGGAGCATACACACAGTCAGACTTTCCGACAACGAGCTCACATCGAACATTTCCGATCAGAAAAATCCGATCGTGTGTATGCAGCATTAGTATACCGAGTTCTCTCACATATTATTTCCTCTTTAGATTGAATGTTCTTAACCTATAGTGCTAGGCTATTTTCTCTATTGATCGAATATTCTTTAACTCTTCTGTTCAAATATTATTTAGGCTATTTCTCTTAGGATCAAATGTTAAAGCGGAGGTCCACCCTAAAGTGGAGCTTCCGCTCATTGGAACCCTCCCCCCCTCCGGCGCCACAATTGGCACCTTTCAGGGGGGAGGGGGGTGCAGATACCTGTACAGTACAGGTATCTGCACCCACTTCCGGCGTAGATTCTGCAGAAGGTACGCCCCTTTAGGCAGAATCTACGCCCCTTTCCGAAGGTCCCCCGCTGTCTGCTGGGAAACACATGGATCCCAGAGACAGCGGGGACCATCCTTATTGCGCAGCGCGACTCGCGCATGTGCAGTAAGGAACCGGGAAATGAAGCTGCAAGGCTCCACTTCCTGATTCCCATACCCAAGATGGCGGCGGCAGCACCCGAGAGACGATCGAGAGATCGGCTTCGGGTGAAGACATCGCGGGCGCGCTGGGCGGGTAAGTGTCATTATTTTAAAAGTCAGCAGCTGCAGTATTTAAAAAAAAAAAAAACGGCGGACTCCGCTTTAAGGAATGTTGCATTTGCCCCCGACATTTCACACATACAGTATTACAAACATTATGGGTATTATTTATGACTTTTACACTGATGCTAAGACATTTGCACTGTGATTTTTTTTTTATTTTTATTTTTTTTATAAAAAGACCCCTTAATGTAATATCATCGCGTTTGCCCTATAAACAAATCCCCAATTAAAATTAGCTTTCTAAATGAGGTCATTCATAATAAAACAAAGCCTTTTTCTGCAAATCTGAAAAACAGTCAATATAATATTTTTTTTAGTGAAAAAGGTTATTTATGCCGGCGGTTTGAAACTGTTAAAATAAATGTCAGCAAAACAAAAAATAAAAAATAAAAAAAAATAAGTATCATTCCAAAGATGTGGGACAGGAACCAAGCATTGATATAATTAAATATACTTATTTCAGTAGTTTAGACAAATGTCTTACTGTGCTATTTCTGAAACAACAAATTCCCTGAGTCAGGGAACATTATGCCAAATATTTTAATGTTAGGCCTCATTCACATGGCACAATGTATCAGCTGCAGCAAGAATCCAGCAGATTCCCGAGGCTGGATTTAGAGGTGGATGTAGATAATTGTGGCCGCTCAGCCTGTATAAAGCAATGACATACAAGCTGTACATTCAATACTTTACATTGTAGCAAAGTGTAATTTCTTCAGTGTTGTCACATGAAAAGATCTAAGAAAATATTTACAAAAATGTGAGGGGTGTACTCACTTTTGTGAGATACTGTACAATGTGTGATTACTTTTGAATAACTGCAAGCAGCTGCGGCTGCTGTCAACCTGTCATTGTATAGTACAGCAGCTGCAATCATCATCAACATCCATCTGTAAATCCAGCAAAAGGAATCCACTGGATTCTTGCAGTAGCCAGTACATTTTGCCATGTGAATGAGGCTTTAAGTCCCATGTTCAAGGATGAATCCTTTGGATTTACTAAAGTCTTTAGTGCTAGGTACTGTTATTAAATATAGCATCCGTTGTATCTATGTTTTTAGATAGGGCTAAGTATTGTCAGAATAAAAAAAAAATGCACCAAAATCACACTAAGGGCTCATACAAATTAGGAACTGCATGTGAATGGCACAAGAACGCTGTGCAGTTCATGTGCGATTCACATGCAGCTCTGTGCAGTGCAATTTCAGCCCATTCATTTAAATGGGCTGAAATTGCACCGCAACAAAAGTAGTGCATGCACTACTTTTGAAACAAACTGCAAGCAAATCAAGATACTTTTGTAACATTCAACCTGGTACAGGCAAACGCATTGCTTTTGCAACTTGTGTTTGGGGTATAATTAACTTTGCACTGACACCAATTGCAGATTGCAAGGGCAGTGCGATTGGAATGCAGTGTGAGAAACCATCACGGAACGTGGGTTTCCCGCACGGCATTCTGTAATGGCCTCTAATTTTATTCATGCACACAGGTAAGTAACAATTTAAGTAAACTACTATTTATCATGATAAAATGTAAACCAACACCTCCACTAAAGAACAGGTCCTGCAAGATGCCAGCGCACACCTATCCTTTGACTTAGCAGCCACTCACATTCCGTAATCTTCTTAAAAAAGTAGCATAGACACACACCAATTGTATCCTAATGACTTCTGCATACCCAACTGTATCTCACTCTCCACTATGTACAGCAGGACAGCCAAGATCTGATCCTTCCATTTAGCCTCTCTGGGCTGAAAGTTCAATGCTGGACACACCTGCACACTAGGCCCTCATATATTTGGATGGGAAGTATTTCAACCGTAAAGCGGAGTTTCACCCCGTTTTTTCGTTTATTAAAAGTCAGCAGCTACAAAAATCATAGCTGCTGACTTTTAATATACAGACACTTACCTGCCTCGTGGTCCAGCGATGTGGCCGCCCAGAGCATCGCTCCTCTCCCCCTCCACTCTGCGGCACCGTCATAGCAACTGTGGGCACCTAGCCGTGACAGCTTACGGCTTCACGGCCGGACCCGCACTGCACATGCGCGAGTCGCGCTGTACTGTGCTATTGGCCAGGCAATCTTCTGAAAACTGATGTGTCCCAGAAGATCGCTGGTAGGGAGGGGCTACCTAGGGCGAGAGGAGGAGTTGTCTAGGCAGCCAAGAAGAGGAGGAACTCCGCTTTAAAATACAACTATATACAGGTTTATGAGGCCTTACTGGTTCAGCCAGGAATTATTAGAATTTAGCTGCACTGATCAGCCCTATGTCGGTTGGTGAGTCGTACGACGTTGTACGCGGTTGGGTTTTGGCTTGTATGTTGGCAGCGATGCAGAGAGATTGCTCCAGTGAGGATGACCATCTCCCAGATCTCCCCGTACATCCTCCCTGGTACAGGCCAATAGGGTCGCTTCTCCTCTCAGCCAATTGGGTCTTAAGACCCGCTTCCCGATTGGCCAGGAGGAGAAGCAGGAAGACAATAGCGAATATACATTCGCTATTGTCACACAACTGGGTGGGCTCAGGGCACAGTCCTCTGCACCCCAAGCCCACCCTTTCTTAAGCCAATTATAACCTCAAGCTCTAATCATGTGCTTAAAAAAAGAAAAGAAAAAAACATTGAAATCCATGTGTCCAGCACCCTACATGTAGATTAGGGGCTGGTCTTAGGAGTGTGGGAGGAAACCATAGTACCCAGAAGTAACCCACGCAAGCACATGGAGAATATTCAAACTACATGAAGATAGTGTTCTGCTTGGATTTCAAACTGAGGACTTTAGTCATGCTAACCGCTAAGCCACTATGCTGCTCCTTGAAGACACTGAGCATAGGTTGATGTCATTTTTATTAAAAGGCAGACATGTAATTTAACCTTTTCAAACAGAAGCTGAATGGACCTTTCCCAGGGCATATCCTAGCCACAGCACATGGTGGCTGCTTGACTCAGCTCCTCTGCACTACTGAGGGTGATAGCAGTGGCCAGAAGCAACAGAAACTGTTGAAAATACCTCTATTTAAAAGTTGAAGACAGAAGGCTATGTCTGGCAATAAAAACCAGACAGCAGCATTGCGCCATCTCACACACTATTTCATGTTGCAGGCAGGGGAAGAAAGAAAAGATGGTGCTGAGGGGAATGGCAATTTTTCCTCTCCTCCACACATGCCAGCAGAACAAGAGGAGCAGGATAACCCAGATGTAATGGAGGAAACATCACAAGAGGCAGCTACATTTCCCTCTACTGACAGAGGTAAGAGAGTGGCTCTGTCACCAGAACACTTGCCCCATAAACCTCCACAGATAAAGAAATATAACTGGGCAGCCTCCTCACAGCCACAAGCTGACATAGAAGCAGAACACACAACACAATTAGTTGCATTCCCTTCCTCTGATGCTCCAGCTTCAGAAACATCACTAAAAGCAATGTTGCTATCCTTGCAAACTGGATTGCAGCAGGAGCTGCGCTGTTCTATCTCTCACTTAACCAATCGTATTGACTCCATCGAGGAACGCACTGACATGTTAGAGTTACAGGTGGGGGAAGTAGTCAAAGCGCATCATAAATTGGTAGATGCACATGATGGAAACAATCCAGCTTAAAGTGGCAGACCTTGAGGATCACTCCCGCTGCAATAATATCAAGCTCAGGGGTATTCCTGTGGTGGTGAAGCACAATGATCTAGTCGCTTATCTACACCAACTTTTCCTCAAACTCATCCCAGATCTTATACCAATGGATATGCTGCTGGATAGGGCGCATAGAATTCCAAAACCGACCCCCTTTCCTGATACGGTCCCTAGAGACGTGCTGGTTAGAGTATACTTTTACCACATCAAAGAGCGCTTGCTGCATGCAGCCAGGTCAAATCATCTGCTATCTCCCCCCTATGCCAACATTGCACTCTATCAGGATATTTAAGCAGCGACATCTCAAAAGAGAAAGGAATTTGCACCCATAACTGAAATCTTAAGGGAGTTTTATAACATTTATCGATGGGGGTTACCGACAAAACTTCTGATTACCTACCAATCTCAGCAGTTGGTCATCACCTCCTCCAAAGATGGCTACAAACAGCAGCAAAACTGGGGTATAATTAACCAAACCCCCCGAATGGGGGCAGGAAACAACCACCCCCAAGGGGGCCCTAGATACTCCTGCTCATAGGTCATAGGTGTTCAGTACTTATGTTTTAACAAATAACTATTACATGCTTATTGGCAGCAGGCCCTATAGATGTCTAAGCAACTTGCTATATATCACCCTCATAGTGTAGTTACTGTGTCATATTACTAATACACTTATTATACACACACATACCCCGATAAACTGTGTGCTAACCACACCATATTTCCTTTTATGTTTTTTTTTTTTAATGTGTAGCTCTGCCTAAACTAACATTAATTCTGTAAAATTTACTGGCTATTCTGCATTCATATTCATTTGACCCATCACGTATGGCTGCCTGGGTCATACCTCACTCTTTCCCGCCTAATAAGCACAGTTGGATTGGTATAACGCTTTGTATAACCACCATCAAGGAAAAGGGGCCAATTCAAAAGATCAAGGAGCCCTCATGGAGCCCTCTCCCTAAAAACAGATATTTTATGTGTCCAGGAGACACATTTTGCACAAGGGAAAGCCCCTGTCAGGAACCATGAATCAGCAAAAGTCTATCACAGGAAAACACAGCAGAGAGAGTCTGGATATGTTGACCAAGGCAAAGGCACAGACGATCTGATCCAGGGAGTTTACATAACCAGCATCTCTAGCTGACAAGCAGGAAATGAAGACTAGGTGAGTCACTGAGGAATGAAGAGTCTTTGGCAATAAACCAACAGCTGAGCACAGAGCTCTGAGAAGGAAGGACTGAGCCTAGATCTGAAAGCCCCCTCCTGTTGCCACCTCCTATTCCCCTAACAATTCTGTGCTAATAATATCAAAAAGACAAGAGGGGTTATGATCGCTGTGTGTGGATCTATATCTATAGCTTTTCAGCTTCAACAGGTAGAAAGTGACCCTATGAGCCCATATCTAATTTTGTCTGCCTTTTTTGATAATGTCCCCTATGTGATTGTTAACTTATATGCTCCCAATATGCATCAGAAGCAATTTTGCATGATCCACAACAAAGTATCACTTTACCCCAAGGATAGTGTAGTACTATGTGGTGACTTCAATGATATAGCTGACTCTACAGTAGACTCCTCCTCTACCTGCAGAAAGACTCCAACAGCTCTTTGTTCTTTCATGCTCTTGGAAGACCTATATGATCTGTGGAGGTGCTTGCATGGCTCAGAAAGAGATTATTCTTTTTTATTCTGCTGCTCAGGATTCCTATTCTAGAATTGATTTATTCCTGCTGCGAAAATCTACCCTCCAGACGGTATCTCAAGCCACCATAGGCCTAATTAGCTGGTAAGACCATTCACCAGTAACTTTAATAATATCTATTAATCCAACAAGGATGAGATGCACAACCTGGTATAGGAACACCTCCTTACTTTCTCACAAACTGTATCAGGAACAAATCAAGACAGAATTGGAATCTTTCATTTTCCTAAATGATGGTTCTGTAACCAATGCTCCACTACTACAGAATGCCCATAAGGCAGCTTTTAGAGGGGTCTTTATAAAGCTAGGTGTCCATGAGAAGAAAAAACAAGCAGAGAAGAATTATTTCCTCACAGAGCAAATACGTAAGACAGAACAGAGTAACAAAGCCCGCCCCAACGCATCTGATTCAGCCCACCCCCATAATCTTAGAGAAGACCTCTGTAACTACTTACATTCTTCTTTTGACTTCCATATCAAGAAATGATGTCTAAATTGGTATGCACATGGCAACAAACCTGAAGCCTTATTGGCCAAACAGGTTAAAAAAAGCAGCCCTCTCTAAAATCCCCTATATTCATACCTCACAAGAACAAAGATTTAGCAATCCCAAGGATATTGCGGACTGCTTCAGTGACTTCTATTCCAAATGATACAATTTACGTGCCTCTAACTCAGAAACCACCCCAGACGCAGCCCAAATGGACCAATTTTTTAAATCTATACATCTCCCCATTCTTACGCCAGACCAAGTGCATTCACTTAATCAACCAATCTCCGAAAATGAAATCTTAAAAGCCATTCAATTGCTCCCTCTGCATAAACCTGATGGGTTCTGAAGAGAATGTTTTAAATGTACTCTTCCACATTTTCCCCATACTTGCATCAAACCTTTGATCATTTCATTGTGTCTGGAGAGATACCTGAGGAATCCCTAGAAGTACTTATCGTTACTATCCCCAAACCAGACAAGTCATTAGATAATCTGGCAAATTACAGGCCTATTTCTTTATTAAACACAGATATCAAATTATATTCAAAAATCTTAGCCTCCCACATATCTTTTTACATCCCCTCACTAATTCACCCAGAAGGTTCATTGATCTTCTTCAGTGGGCCGAGCATCACTGCATGCCTTCTCAGCTCCTCTCTTTGGACGCAGAGAAGGCAATCAATAGGGTAGATTGGACTTATGTGAAAGCAGTCCTACAAAAATTTGGTCTCGTAGGACATATATCCACAGCCGTTGAAAAGAGAAATATGTTGGGACTTTGTGTGAGACCTTGAACCTAACGTACATAGGTCTCCATCCCTGGTAAGTTAAAAAAGAAGGGTAAAAATGGGGGACAAAAGGGACAAGGGGACTTTATATGAAATACATCACTCAGGGTAGGCTAAGACATTAATTATAGTACATACAATGTTCTGTAGTGACAGTAATTTGCATAGAGCAATATTTAATAAAGTATTTAATTAAATCAGTAACCTGTGATCCTAACACTCTTACCTGTAGTTATATGGTATACTGATAGAAACAGGTAAATGGTAAAAAGATGCTGATCAAATATTTCGGGGGATAAAGAACTACTGTCCACCTGGGAGCTGAGGTAGTGACGAAAGCGGCAGCAGGATGAAGCCATCCAGGGGACAAGAATGAGAGAGATGCACAGCCGAAATCCCCCTTCCAACGCTGTGATATTCGATATAAATCATAAGGGTGTGCTGTAACAAGTAATAATATATATATATATATATATATGATAAGCATGTGGATAATATGAAAAAGAGTGAAGGAGGGGGGAATGTAAAAGAAAAGAAGAAAAGGAACTAGAAATGTGATAAGGTGCACTGTGAACAACTCCCGGTATAGAAGAGACTGAAAGGTAAATTGCAAAGAAGAAATATATACCCCAAGAAACAGATGATGATGGGTATACCTATACTAAAGGTGGACCTAGTGAGGTGAAAATGCCACAGTGAAAAGGATAGGAAATCCCTGGGTGTGTGATGGAGAAGAGGCTAACCTGCCAGCCATCGATAGTCAACACTGTACGTCACGCTGTACCGTACTATGAGAGAGGAGGCGATCACGCATAGGCAGAATGACCGCCTATTTTTAGGCACCTAGACCTTCCTCCGTTTGGCACACAGAAGATCAAATTAGCACGCCCGTACGCTGAACCACAATGGCGTCAGCCATGCGGGCGTGTAGGGCGTGACGTGGACGCGCAGCGGGTACACGCTCCCAGTCCCGTAGTCATATGAACGAGGGAGTGGGGGAATGACGCGGTGCGCGTCGCAGCTCCCGGAAGTAAACAAAGGTCAACAAACATGTTTTGTTTATTTATTTTGTATTATTGATTCAATTAGTTACTTATCAATACACTGTATCTATCATGGTCTATTTATTTTGTACCATACTTACTAATTTAATTAAATACTTTATTAAATATTGCTCTATACCCATTACTGTCACTACAGAACATTGTACGTACTATAATTAATGTCTTAGCCTACCCTGAGTGATGTATTTCATATAAAGTCCCCTTGTCCCTTTTGTCCCCCATTTTTCCCCTTCTTTTTTTATATATCCACAGCCATTCTTGCTCTATATTCCTCACTGTCTGCTAGAGTCTGAACCGCAGATATGATCTCTAAGTCCTTTCATATTTCAAATGGTACAAGGCAGGGCTGCCCATTATCAACACTTATATTTGCTCTAGTAATGGAACCACTGACAGAAGCAACTAGAAGTAATCCACTGCTTGGTGAAATGACCCATAAAATAGGGCTATATGCAGATGACATCATAGTCGTTATGACTAATCCTGAAAAATGTCTCCCGATTCTCTATGACCTACTTCTACTGTTTGGACAAATGTCACTATATAAAATTAATTGTACAAAATCTACTATGCTCGGTGTATGTCTAAATAGTTCTCTCAAACAATCCCTCTCATGCTCCTCCCCCTTCCCATGGGCTCCAGCTGAGACTATTACTTACTTAGGCATTCGTTTATCAGTTAACTCCACCTGAATACTACGTCTTAACTATGAACGTTTACTTAAGAAACTAAACAACATGTGCACAGAACTATGCAAAGTGAGAACCTCCTGGGCTGGTAACATCACCCTTACCAAAATATTTCTGATGCCACACATCTAATATCTTTTTCGGAGGTCTTCCAATCACCCTCCTCTCATCACAACTTGCCTCAATTCAATGTATCCTCAATAACTTTATGTGGGACAGTAAGCATCCAAGAGTGAGAGCCTCTACCCTTTGCACACCTACAGCTAAAGCGGGACTGGAAGCACCAGATGTTGTAGCATACTATAAAGCCATACTCCTCAACCAAGCCAAACAATGGTGGATATCCACATCTACAATATCTTGGGTGCAAATCGAGGGAAACAGCCATTCTAAGCCCACGAACACATGGTCAGAGATTTTGCCAACCAAATCCGTCGGATTTTGCCCGTCGGATTTAGTCCGACGGATTGTGTCCGAAAACTGTTGCATACACACGGTCGGGCCAAGTTGGCGAAAAATCCGATCTTTCAGAACGTGATGACGTAATTTCATTATGATGGGACTACATTCAGGCTAGTAGCCAATAGCTTTGATGTAGGAATTTGAACTGAGCATGCGTGGCACTTGGTCCGATGAAAATGCTCTACACATGATCGGATTAGGTCCGTCTGGCCCAGTTGGTCGGGAAATCTTTCCAACATGTTGGAAAATTGGGTCGGACGGAGATTCGGACGGAATCAGTCCGATGCATACCACACACAGTCGGATTATCTGACGACACGGTCCGATAAGACTCATTTCGACAGATTCTCCGACCGTGTGTACAAGGGCTAAGACCTCCCAACTCCTTTCTGCACTTCTACTGCACCACCGCCTGCATCGCTCCTTCCTCAACACCGTCAATGCAACTATTAAAGTATTGGAATCTACGCTCCAACGAACCAAAGGTCTGCCACATGAAGCTAGAAGTCTCAAACCAATTTCAGCCTTTGAGCTCATCTGCTTGAACCTTTCACTCTCAACCTGGTTGTCAGTGGGAATCCGGAATAGGAAACCTCTACAACGACCTATCTGGCAGCAGGACTTTTACAAATATCTTCAAATACGTCATGCACTTAAAGAGGTACATTGGTCAGAATCCAACCAGGTTGTGGGAATTCTTCTATGGTTCTCCAAGTGCCTTAATCATTGGGGAAAAAAACCCGAAAGCTGCTACATTCCTGGTACTACACACCAGAAAACTATCCAAACTCTTCCCGTCTTCCCCCTCCACTTGCTGTAAGGCTTGTGGAAATCTAGGATCTTCTTCACACATATGGTGGAGTTGTCCAGTAATCTCTAGGTTTTGGAAACATGTGCTTTGCTTAGGTCAATCACGAGAATAGCTTGTGAGCTCACACCTTGAGGACTGGCCTCATTATTTCTATTCAATGGTCACCCACATCTTTATAGCGGCCCTTGCTCGGAATTTGAAATCCATCATGCCTCCGACTATAACTCAGCTGATAAATATTAAACCAGCACTTCCCCCTGGAGTAAATGTTCGATTCTAGAAGTACCCCACTCACTTAGGGAAAATCTCTAATCTCTATACCTTTTTGTCTAAACAAGAAAAGAGCACAAGCTTGAACCCTATACCCCAGCACTGACAACTGTGAGAACATCATTAGACAGACTATTTGTTCCTTATTTCTCTATAACCCATACTCATTGCTTTTAGCCACATGCCATCTATTGCTTATTTACCAGACCTATTATGCATTTATAGAACCTAATGCAATCTCTTCATATTTTGTCTACAGTGTTTGTTATATTTCTGTTAACCCTGTATATTTTTGAAATTGATGTTTCTACATTTGTAACCTGCAATATCTTAATAAAATTGCAAGTTTAAAAAAAGACCTTTCCCACCTTCCCACCCTCCCAATAAATGTCAATGCTAATTAAGAGCCCATTCACACTAGGATCTGCATGTAAATCACACAGGAATGCTGTTTTGTTCCTGTGTGATTCACATGCTGTTCTGTGCAGTGCGATATGAGCCCATTATTTTGAATGGGTTTAAATCACATATAACCACACCGAAAGTAGTGCATACACTACTTTTGGAAACACACTGAAACTAAGTTGCATGATAATTTTGTACCAAGCAATTCAGTGTGGAAAAACATACTGCATTTGCGACCTCCCTTTGGGGTGTCATTAACTTTTCTTTCCTCTGAAACAGACAGCTTTTTCTTGTTCTCTGAAATGGCCAGCTTTTTCCTTGTTCCCTGGCTGGCCCACCCAATGAAATCCTAGCTGGATCTCACATAAGCACTTTTAGAGACATGGCCTGGTTCATTTTGTTTAACCATTGCCATGGATTTAGCAATGATAGCACCATTGTGCCACCTACCAATCTCATTGCTGTATCTGATGCAATCTCTAAACATTGAAGTTTTTCCTGAAATTCCAAAAGAAATTGTGAAAACTCATGACATTTTTTCTTTACATAACTGTACAGTGTTTAATGTTAGGCCTCATGCATAGGCGTTTTTCCCAGCTTTTCTGAATGCCTTTTCTTCTGGCAGGAGAAAAGCAGAGTAAAAAAAGTGCTTAAAGCCGTGTTTTGCAAAGGTGTTTAGATGTTCATTCATTCCACTGGCCAGAATATTGATTTATTCTGGCCATAGAAATAAATGGGAAGAGATAGCCCAGCATCCGCACACCTCATCTGCCCGAGCGGTTAGAAGGTAAAAGCAGCCTCGGCTTGATTCATCCAGGCCCAACATTTTTCACCCCCCAGGCTCAATCATGGAGATGAGGGTCTGCTGGTGGCCGTGTAATACATACCATCATCAGCCGCCTAAATATTGATGTGGGTGAACCACTCCAAAAAAAATTAAGGGACAGGTTAGTTGAAAATATACCGTGTAGCATATGAGTCCAAACCCCTGAAAAGCAACCCATGTCACTAGTATTCTTTGCATATTTGAGCCAACTGGAAGCATACCCACCAGTTTTTTTGGGATTATAGTCTATATGACCTCAGAGGAGAATATCACCATCCTTTCATATACATTCCATCAGATTAGGCACTTGCTAGGGGGGTACTGGTGCTTGCTCCCGAGGCCCAATGACTGTGTCCATAGACATAGACAGTGGGGCTTTGTCATCCCCCCTGCTCCCTAATCATAGGAGTTGATTGACAGTAGCAGGATCAATATGCCCTGTAAGGACGGAGAGAGCTTTGCGCACATCTCTGGATCAAGATAAGGCTCTGGTAAATTTGAGGGGGCTGGGTGATCCTAGACAAACAAGGTTTTTTTACCTTAATGCATAGAATGCATTAAGGTAAAAAATCTTGAGGGTTTAAAACCACTTTAAATGAGAGATACTGTAGCATACCAGGTAAGTCATTACATCCACGGCTGAACTGTAAAGAAAATAGAGTTGAGCCTAGGTTCACATTGGTACGATTTGGCATGCAATTTGACATGTCAAATCGCATTCCAAATCAGTGACTATTTCCGGCAATGACACCATTTGAATCGGTGCAGCGTCGCACCATTTCCCTAAAGTAGTTGAAGTACTACTTTTAGCGACTTCGGGGGCATAGTGGGTACTTGTCTCGACCCAGAGCACTAGGTGTCATTTCTGTTTGCTGCCTTGTTCCTCTACTATAAGCATGAGTCACTTCTGACAAGTTTTCCTGACACCAAGAGAAAAATGGTGACAGGGAAAGGAGCTCCAGCTGATTGACAGCCTCAGCTTAGTTCCTGTGTGCTGTGTTAAGGGGGGGGGGGGTATGTCCTTTACCTCCAATCAGCTCTCAGAGCTCTCCTCACTGATATAACTTGCTTTTCAGAACTGAGAGATCCTGTATAAATTCTGCACATTGAATGGCTGTAGGGGAAAGATATCTGTACATAAACAGGTACTTATGTAAGAGGATTTCTTTCATCACTGTTTATCACCTATGGCTAGTGACTTTACTGGATATATGTGATGGCTTACAACCACTTTAGGGGCCCATTCATACTAGGAACTACATATAAATGATGTAGCACCCTGATGTTTAGGCAGGGTTGCTAGTAAATTTTGCTGCCAGGTATAGTCGCCTTGGCCAATTGATAGGGGAGCGATTGAATCCACCCTAATTCTGGAATTGCTGCACTTCGGCTTTCTTCTTCGTCGCCACCCGAGGGTCTTCTTCCGACTTCAGGGGTCTTGTCCCCCTCTTCGGTTCTTCTTGCCGGGCCTCCTCTTTCTTCCTTTAGCTCTTTTACTAGCGGTGGTCCAGTCTTCTGTCCCTGCCTCTTCTTCCGACTTCGGGGGGTCTTGTCCCCCTTTTTGGTTCTTCTTGCTGGGCCTCTGCTCCTTTTTCCAGCTCTTTTACTGGCGGTGGCCCGGTCTTCTGTCGCCGCTGTCTTCGCCGCCTTCTCTTCTTCTGTTCTTCTCTTCTTCTTCCTTGAGATGTTGACTCAACGCTATCTCTGGCCGTAATGACAGGGACGTCTTGCGCAGCGACTTATATAGGGACAATGGGCGGGGTCACCGGGTGATGCCCCCGCCCATTATGATGTCACAGTCCCAGAGGATGCTGCGGGCGCACCCCCACAGGCCCGTGCTGGCTGTTATCCTGAAAGACATCCAATCAGGATAACAGAACCAGTGTCCAGATGTTAATCTGCTATAAGTTAATCTGCTATAAGAG
Organism: Lithobates pipiens; assembly: GCF_037356315.1. NCBI lineage: Eukaryota > Metazoa > Chordata > Amphibia > Anura > Ranidae > Lithobates > Lithobates pipiens. Next base: position 20,384,504 of record NW_027507787.1, read on the forward strand.
CCGGCGCTACAACGCTATGTGTTTTTTTTCTATTTACAATTCCTAAAACTGCAGTTTGGTTTTGGGCTTAATTATACCAAATTATGGTTTCAGTACCAGTCTGGCTGGATTGCAATGGGTTCTGCTTGGCCACAGGTGTCGCTGTCACTTCTGGCAAGTGTGAGAACGCAGTTTAGCTAGGCGCATTGAGTGCCATTCTCTCTCTGAACCAGCCCAGTGGGAGTGTCATCTTGCTGTGCATTCTGGGAGAGGGTACTTAAGGTACTGACATCACGTGCTTCTGGGTTCCGGTCCAGAAGATCTTTCTGTCTGTTTGGTCCTGGTCCTCCTGACTAGCCCCCATGGCCCTCATGGTATGGGGTGCGGATCCATCCAATTCCGAGTCTCTGGGCTGGCTAGCCCGAGGCAAAGTAACTGTAAGGAGGATTCAAAGGTGGTCTGGTGCCGTCTCATCTGTGGAGAGGCCCAGCAACTGAAGAAGCAACCAGGGGAGGACTCTTCAGGAGAAGGCCACGCATGAGGCTGGCTTCTCAGAAAGAGCCTGGAGGCTTAGTTGAAAGACACGTGAATTTACACTCGTAGGGTATCACCGGACCGGCTGCAGGATACTGGTACCGTATGAGGGCTCTCTAAATTTGTCTACATCCTCCAGTTACTACAAGTGTTTTACAATAAGTCTGTGGCAGAGACTTTATTCAACAAGTGTTCTACAACAAGTTTGTGGCAGAGACTTTATTCAAGCGTTCTACATGCAAGTCTGTGGCAGAGGCTTTGCTTTATTCAAACACTTTATCGGCTGCTAGGTCTAGTGAGAGGAGGTCTATCCGGTAGCTGTGAGAATCCAGTTGTGAGTGTCCAGTCTCTAAATTTCTATAGTGAGAGACTTCCTATCTTGAGCAGTTCCAAAAGTACCTGAACTTTCTACCTAAACCCTCTATCCTTCATTAAGAGGCAGTGTTTTGTCTACCTGTTTTGCAAATAAAAATCCCAAAAGTGGATCCAGTGTCAGTTTCTACAATTCTTTGGGCCATCTACCTCGGGAAACCCCTAGACGCACACAAGGTCAAGAAGGGAACGGTAAGCCCAACAAAACCAGCCGCTCCTTCAGGGGTCAGTGCTACATGTGGGGCTCGGGTCCGGGATTTACCGTTACCCCTCACAACGAAAGAACTGTACACGTGGTTGATTTTTTTTGGACTGCGCCATTTTGTGAAAAATGATTGACATCAACTGTTGGAGCGTAAACTGTGGGGCCCACGAGTCGCGTGACCAGAGGAGCCAGTGGGAGGAGTCTTGCCTGTTTCCTCTCTCTACACGAGGCACCATGGAAGAGTGTCGTAGGAGAGAGAGGAGGGAGGTTGTGCTTTATTACAGAAGCAGAAGAGAAAAAGATGTTTCGAGTTCCGGTAACGTCACCCACCATGGGACCTAGAATGCCATCTGTGGGAATCTCTGTGAGTGTGAGACTTCCTAGGACTGTGTTGACTGATACGGGGATTCACCTAGCACCTCAAAGTTGTTTCATCTTATACACATCGGGAGACATCGAGGCCCTTGGGATGATTTGTGGCAAGTGTGAAGGACTGGTTACAAGCCCTCGCCCATTTGCTCACTGTCTCGGCTGTGGAGAGTATCTTTTTAAAGCGGAACAGCCCATCATGCCACCGAAGGCCTACCGCATGGACTGGGCCATGGGCGTGGCCACTGAGGAGTCTGTTATATACACTCCTTTGGTGAGGCCTACCACAGCTACGATGCCTGTTGCTGTCAGCATCCGGGAGGGAGATGCGACTACTAATACTACTACTGCCCCTGTCGGAGGAACTACTCTGGACATCATGGACACTGCTTCGTCCACCATCACCACAACCACCATGCCTGCTTTGGAGAAAGTGGGCCATGTCAAGTCCTCCTGCGGCCGCAGTCAAGGGCCATCTAGGAATTCACCCAAACCAGATCGGAGGAGGGAGATTGTACCGGTCTACTAACACTGATGGTGAGAGATCTGGGGCCATTGTGTTGGATGGGACTGTGAAACATTATCTGCTAGTGGAAGAGTTCAGAGATTCAGCATTGGACTCTCTTTCTGATACTGGGGATGATGACCTCTTTGAGACAATGTCCCAGGAGATGCTTTGGGCTAACACGGATGATGTTGCCACAACCTGTAGCATCTCTGGTTGGTTGACCCTAAATTCGGGGAGTGTATCGCCATAAGCGGAAACCTCGACCACCATAGATTTGACTTTGCCTAAACCTGTGAACTTGCCTGTACCTGTTAACTTGCCTCCTGGGGATGGGAATGCGAGAGCTCTGCCTAAGCTTGCGTGGTCCCAGCGGCTGCTTAACAAATGGGTGGCAACGAAGTATGGGTTAGAGTTTCTGTATGTGCCCAAGGAAATTATGGAGGTGATCAAGAAAAAAATGCGAAGAATGGTATGCAGATGATGTCTGGAACTACCTTAAAGTTCCAAAATCCTTCAGGAAGAAAGTGTTTGCTCCAGACATGTACGAGCGCTTTACCGGTTGCCTCTAACACAAGAGCTATGGAAAGCACATCTATGCGGACAAGGTTGTCATTTGTAGGCCAGGAAGAGACAATGTGGTCTATTTCATAACCACCGTAGATGCGCGGGGGAAAGCATTGACTCTACCGGATCCGAGGTTTTACTGGTAAAACAGCTACCAGAACTGTTTCTCTTGCCTCAAAAGTTTTTCCTTTTCTTCCTTTTTACTTGAATTCAAGGACTTTGGGTAGTTATTTCGATGTTTAGGTTCCCAAAGAAACTCCACGCCACTAGGTGGTGTGGGTTTGCGCAAAACATTTTAGTCTTCTGGCTCGCTAGCTTGAAAGTTTTAAGTTTAGAAGATAGAGACTCATCATTAATGTGATGAGAACCTGCCTTCAAGGAACAGTGTGTGTTTTGTTGTTTTCTGTGTGATTCTTTTACAGGAGTACATCTATCAAGCTGCCGGAGAGTGAGTGGTATAGATAGTTAGGAATTGGGTTGTATAACATGTAACATTCCTGTGTTGTCTCTTAAACATTTTATATTGGTCAAAGTTCTTTTGTTGTTTTTTTCCTTCCCTTTCCCCATTCCAACCCTAAAGTTCAGGTACTCATTTTTTTTAGGATTAGACGTTTTTTCTTTCTTTCCCAGGCGATGAGGACATTGTCTAAATGGCAGGGGGAGTAAGTAGCACCAGCTCCTGAAGAGCATGCGCTATGTGTTTTTTTCTATTTCAAATTCCTAAAACCGCAGCTTGGTTTTGGGCTTAGTTATACCAAATTATGGTTTCAGTACCAGTCTGGCAGGATTGCACTGGGTTCTGCTTGGCCACAGGTGTCACTGTTACTTCTGGCAAGTGAGAGAACATAGCTTAGCTAGGCGCATTGAGTGCCATTCTCTCTCGGAACCAGCCCAGTGGGAGTGTCATCTTGCTGTGTATTCTGGGAGAGGGTACTTAAGGTACTGACATCACATGCTTCTGGGTTCTAGCCCAGAAGATCTTTCTGTCTGTTTGGTCCTGGTCCTCCTGACCAGCCCCCATGGCCCTCGTGGCCCTCATGGCCTGGGGTGCGGATCCATCCAATTCTGAGTCTTGGGGCTGGCTAGCCCAAGGCAAAGTAACTGGAAAGAGGATTCAAAGGTGGTCCAGTGCCGTCTCATCTGTGGAGAGGCCCAGCAACTGAAGAAGCAACCAGGGGAGGACTCTTCGGGAGAAGGCCACGCATGAGGCTGGCTTCTCAGAAAGAGCCTGGAGGCTTAGTTGAAAGACACCAAGTGAATCTACACTCGTACAGTATCACCAGACTGGCTGCAAGATACTGGTACCGTACGAGGGCTCTCTAAATTTGTCTACATCCTTCAGTTACTACAAGTGTTCTACAACAAGTCTGTGGCAGAGACTTTATTCAACAAGTGTTTTACAACAAGTCTGTAGCAGAGACTTTGTTCAAGCGTTCTACATGGAAGTCTGTGGCAGAGGCTTTGCTTTATTCGAACACTCTATCGGCTGCTAGGCCTAGTGAGAGGAGGTCTATCCGGTAGCTGTGAAAATCCAGTTGTGAGTGTCCATTCTCTGGATTTCTATAGTGAGAGACTTCCAAGAGTACCTGAACTTTCTACATAAACCCTCTATCCTTCCTTAAGAGACTGTGTTGTGTATACCTGTTTTGCAAATAAAAATCCCAAAAGCGGATCCAGTGTCAGTTTCTACAATTCTTTGGGCCATCTACCTCGGGAAACCCCTAGACGCACACAAGGTCAAGAAGGTATCGGTAAGCCCAACAAAACCAGCCACTTCTTCGGGGGGTCAGTGCTACATAAGCCGTGCGGGAAGTGGTTAAATACATGTACAAGCTATTGGTATTTGAGCACAGGTATATCTTTTCTCTGTTGTAACGCAGGTCAGTGACCAGATCTGAACCTAGTCACTCTCCCCCATCTTGGGTCTTTATGCCCCACGTTGGCATAATGTCCACCTTAGCATTTGCAGTGACAAGGCAGTGTAGGACTAGCCAGAAGAGGGATTACTTTGACACGGTCAGCTTAAATGTGTATTGCAATATACGTCCAATCTTCAATGCCGCCCTGCCATCGCTCACGTGCCAGTCGGGACCCCCGTGAGTCCGGTCGCGGGTCCCGTGGACTTGATCGCCGCGGGCATACCCGCGATCGCCTCACGGGACGGCTGAATGGAGAAATGCCGTTGTAAACAGCATTTCTCCATTCTGCCTAGCAACTAGTGACGCTGATCTCTGCTCCATGTGATTGGAGCAGAGATCAGTGTTCACTAAATGAAAGCTCAACCCCCCACAGTTAGTAAAACACCCCTAGGAACACTTAACCCCTACACTGCCACCCACTGGTTAACCCCTTCACTGCCAGTGTCATTTACACAGGAATCACTGCATTTATATAGCAGTGATTGCTGTATAACTGACAATGGTCCCAAAAATGTGTCAAAAATGTCCGATGTGTCCGCCATAATGTCACAGTCACAATAAAAATCGCTGATCGCCGCCATTACTAGTAAAAAAAAAAAAAAAAATTAAAATTATTAATAAAAATACCATAAAACTATCCCTATTTTGTAAATGCTATAACTTTTGCGCAAACCAATCAATAATCGCTTATTGCGTTTTTTTTTACCAAAAATATGTAGAAGAATACGTATCGGCTTAAACTGAGGGAAAAAAAATGTTTTTATATATTTTTGGGGGCTATTTATTATAACAAAAAGTAAAAAAATAATGCGTTTTTTTTAAAATTGTCGCTCTATTTTTGTTTATAGCGCAAAAAATAAAAACCGCAGGGGTGATCAAATACCACCAAAAGAAAGCTCTATTTGTGGGTAAAAAAAGGGGTGTCAATTTTGTTTGGGAGCCACGTCGCACGACCACGCAATTGTCAGTTAAAGCGACGCAGTGCCGAATCGCAAAAAGTGGTCTGTTCTTTGACCAGCAAAATGGTCCGGTGTGTAAGTGGTTAAAGTGACGCAGTGCCGTATCGCTAAAAAATGGCCTGGTCAGGAAGGGGGTAAATCCTTCTGGGGCTGAAGTGGTTAAAATGGGTACATAGGCAGAATTTTTAATGCAGAAGAGACATGCTTTGTACAGGGAGCCGTGCTGTTTTTAGTGAATTAGCTACTTGTGAGATAAATACCACATGAGTTATTTTGCCACAACAATGCATGCGGTATATAATTCTTAATGAGTTGACTCCAGTAGATGACGGCTATAAAGAAGGCATTGTAAGGAAGATTTTTATCAGAAACAGCCCCCTGCCCCTACACACCTTTCCCTATAATGAATGTGTATGGTTCTGTATCTCCCAAAAACCTTAACTTCAGCTTCTAGCAGTTCTATGAACAAGGTTTATATTTCTGCTGTACAATTTAAAGAGGCCCTGTCATTATATGCCAAATTACCTTTCGATCATTTAGGGCCAGTTCACACAGGAACGGACAACTGCAGGAGTGCTTTACCCCTCTGACAGCTGTCCATTCCAGACTGAGGTAACGCCATTGAGGTGTGAGATTCAGCGCATCCCTCACAGATCCCTTTTTTTGTACAAACTTTATTTGCAGTGTACAAAAGTACATGTCATTCATGTCGCTGTACAACAGCAAAGCACATTGCACTGCTATACAGTGTCATGTGATTCTGTACAGTGTTCTACAATACAATTCAATAGACAGCTCTGTACTGCATTACAATATGATTGGGACACGCAGAAAATAATTGTTTTTCTGTGTATCCTTGCAGTGACAGGCTTATTACAATGCAATGTGTGTATTCAGCTTTATTCTCTCTGTAATTGATGATATGTTGATTTTGAACAGGCTTTACACTGCTGCTGGGTGCCGCCCTCTTGGATTTGATTTCAGCAGCCCCAGGTAGATTCAGAGCTGTCACTTAAATGACACTATGTAGAATTCCCCTGCTATCATTTTTTTTTATGTTTGAAGCTCACTGAACAGCATCTCTTTTATCTGACAGGACAGCATGCAACTGATATTAGGAGCTCCCACAGTGCCAGTAAGTGACCCTTACTCCTTTCTGCATATATTAAAACTGTCTTTGTTTACATTTACATTTTTCGTGCACTACTTTGTTCCAACTCACAATTTTTTTTAATGACTTTATAAATTTACAGATAATAAATCACAGATTTTGCCTGAAATCCTACTGTTTGTTAACAAGTAACTATGCAAGCTCCTTCAGTCTGCCTATATAGCACAAGGGGAGGGGCAAAAGCAGGGACTGCCACAGAAAGGTATTGACACTTCAGGAAGTCATCAGATGCCTACTGAAGCTACATCATCATTGGGAAAATGCCAAATAAACAAAAATTAAAGAGGAAGTAAACCCTGATGAGTTTACTTCCTCTTTCATTCCCTGCAAAGGGAAAGCATAATGGACTACTATGCATTGCATAGTAGCCCATTATGTGTCACTTACCTGACACAGGAGCCAGCGAAGTCACTGCTGTCCCCTGTAGTCCGGCACATCCAAGACCGTCAGACCTAGTTTGCCAGAAAGTCCGGTCATGTGTACGCGACATAAAGGATTTTTTTTGTTTTCTTTTTTTTATAACAAACATCTCTATACTTACCTGCTCTGTGCATACCTCCTAACTGTTCCAGGGTCCGTGGGACCATCCTGGGCTATAAAGTAATTCCCAGGGTCCGCAGATCTGAATTGAAGCCTGGAGACCACTACCAGAACAAGTTCCAGCAATGGGCTCCACTCCACTTGCATACCTGTGTTCTCTCTTCTCCCCCTCCACTTTTATTCTTTTCTAGTCATTGGTTGCTAAGACCACCAGCATCCTAGCAACCGATGATGTGCTTTGCAGGTGCCTACTCTGCCGCCTTGACTCTGGCTCTCCACATATATCGCGGCTGCAGTCACTTTATCGGGTAACCTTTGTTAAAGGGGAACTGCACTTTGTGAAAAAAATGTTTTTTCAAATATACAAACCTAATATAGCTATATAGAATATACAATTGCTGCACATGTATGCTATCAAAAATTACCTTTCCTTGTCAATCTGCATATACTGTAATTTTCTGTAAAGTTCAATGCAACATGGAAACCTGGAGGCATTCTGTACCCTGTTGATGTACAGAACGCCCTTGGAGTCATGATTTCCCGCTTGTGTTCTTAAGGCTACTTTGACACTGAGGCGCTTTTACAAAATAGCACCTGCATAGCGCCTGTAAAGACCCTCTCCCGTCTCTCCAGTGTGAAAGCCTGAGTGCTTTCAGACTGGAGCGGTGCACTTGCAAGTCGGTAAAAAAAAGTCCTGCACGCAGCATCTTTGCAGTGCTGTAGGAGCCGTGTATACACCATTGAAATCAACCCTCTTTTGACCGCTAGTGGGGTTAAAAGCGGCCCGAATAGCGCCGCTACCGTCAACGCCTGCCTGCCCCAGTGTAAAAGTAGCCTAACTCACTGATTTTTTTTTCAGAAGTCTGTAAATACAAGCCAAATTTTAGGAAATTTCCTCTGCAATAGAAATCTTAGTTTTGGTGAGATACTCTACAAGGATAAACTACATCTAAAGAGATGCAGACACTGCAGCTTTTCTCTTTAGAACATGCAGAGATCACCAGGTGATTATAATGAAGCCATCACTGCCATTCAGAATCAGGGCTGGTTCAAACCAAATGCAGTCCAATACAGTTTTTTTTAAAAGTTTTTGATGAGTTCTGGTACATTTTCAAAGCAGTTTGCCATGTTCCAGATGTGTTCCATAGAGAAAAAATGCAGCATGTTTTCCTTTTGTTGACTGCACTGGAACGTGGCAAAATGCATCACAAATGTACCAGAACTCATCAAAAACATATAAAAAATTCACCAGGACACACATTTCCTGAACTGAGATCAAGAAAAGAAAAAAGTTAGAGTGGAAAAAAATTAAAAATGCAACTGAATTAATCAAAAATGTATCAAAAACTTGCATGCACAAACACATCTGGACTGCAGAAATTGGTGGCCTGGGGTGAACCGGCCCTCAGTATCCAAAGGACATAGTGAAACAAACATCTTTTTCTTCAGAGAAGAAACACATAAGAGCAACAATCTGCAACAAACTTTATTAAAATCCCTGCAATATACTGTGCATTAAAAATAATTAAAATACAACATGGGAAGCACACAAAAAGATATGTTGAGTAGGGCCCGAGGTGGTGGCGGCCTTGAGGTGCTATTGGGTCAAATCGTCCCTACATGTTTCACCATCACAATGGCTTCTTCAGGGGAAATAAAACTTGACCAGCAAGAAAAAACAAAAAATGCTACAAAAGATAAATAACAAATTGTTAGTGGGTTTGGCTATATAAAAGCGATCAGATGAAATTGAACAAAAGATTCTCCCAGAATTTTCTATCTCCCAGTTAGATGGTATGTTAGCATCAAATCCAAATAAGTGCATATGTACCCCAAACTTCTCCCTCAACGTGAGATGAATAGGGCGACCCCCCCAGGTGGGAAGCACCCCAACCTAAGGACCACCTTGATGTGACTGCAGGGGGGAAAAAAGGCAACCAGTAGCCCTGAAAAGAAAGGGGACAATAGCACATTCAAATTAAGCACTAGATAAACAAACCCCAGTTGAAGTTATAGATTGGAGCCAACATGGCCTCCATACGTACCCAATTGATTAATAGTATTGGTATATAAGACAGGTCACAGGTCCACATTTAGAATTTCCCTTTTCAGTGAAAGTGTTAACCAGTAGAAATAAAGGGGTGGATATAACCAACAAAAATGCAGACAACAATAAAAGCTTAACATAGGGTCTACCCTTCCCCACTCATCTAAAACAAAACAAAAAAAAAACTAAACATTTACAATATTATAAGTAGAGAATGACATTTGTACAAAACTGATCTTTTTCGATTTGCTGTTGTTTAGTGACATCTAGTGGTGAGTTTTAGAACTGGTCAATAAGACTACAACTTATCAAAAAGACCAGTTATTGCAGATGTTCGAAGTCAAATGTTTAGTCTTCTAAACATCGTATGCACTAGATGAAAGTCGCACTCTGCAGTAAAATCAGCATACTGCTTTATTCCATGGACAAAGAGAAATGGCTTTAAGTGAAGGATGTTTGGAGTGGTGCTACACATTGTAGGTATTTTTTGACTTTGTTATTTAGACAATGGCAAGAATGCATTTTTTTGTATGAGAATTTATGTTGGCATGCAACATTAATTGCTTAACACTTAATATAGTTGCCTTGAAAAACTGTCTATTTTACAGGGACAGCCTTCGACTTTTACGATTTATTCAATATTTTTTACCTGCTTTTATTCCTGGATTTAACAATTCAAATTCTTGTTTTTGTACACTGGAATCAGTTTTTATTATGTCATTTATTTTTTAGCAATGAAAATTATATTCATCTTTGTATTCCTAACTCAAAAGAAGAATTCTCTTTTCATCTCGACCTCTTCCATATCTCCACATTTTTTATTAATTTTTTGCTCCCATCTTCCTGTTAAAGGGTAGCTATGTTTATTCTCTATAGTCCCACTGTATGTAGGAATGTAGTCATCCTCTCTTGTTGAATCCTGAGATAGAATATGGGCTATAGGATTTATAGAGTACACGGGAGCAACTAACATGTACTGTTCATTCTAAACAAAGGGAAGTGAGAGGGAAAATGAGAGGCTCTGAAGCTCACAGAGGACATTGCAAGGAGACAGAAAAACACAGTAGGATTAATGTAATGAAAAATAGAGTGCAGGACCAATACGTAGTGGATCTATATGGATTATTTTTGGAAAATAATATTGTTTAACGGCCTTTTAAACCAAAAATGTTGCCACAAACAAGTCTCCTTATTATGTATTCCTTTAGCCACTTCAGCCCCGGAAGATTATACCCCCTTCATGACCAGAGCTTTTTTCGCGATTCGGCACTGTGACGCTTTATCTGACAATTACGCTGTTGTGCGACATTGCACCCAAACAAAATTGACGTTCTTTTTTTCCCACAAATAGAGCTTTCTTTTGGTGGTATTTGATCACTTCTGCGGGTTTTATTTTTTGTGCTACAAACAAAAAAAGAGCGCCAATTTTAAAAAAACGCATTATTTTTTACTTTTTGCTATAATAAATATCCCCCAAAAATATATAAAAAAAAATTTTTTTCCTAAGTTTAGGCCGATATGTATTCTTCTACATATTTTTAGTAAAAATCACAATAGGCATATATTTATTGGTTTGCACAAAAGTTATAGCGTCTACAAAATAGGGGATAGTTTTATGGCATTTTTATTGTTAATTTTTTTTTTATTAGTAATGGCGGCAATCTGAGATTTTTATTGGTACTGCAACATTATGGTGGACACATCAGACAATTTTGACACTATTTTGGAACCATTGTCATTTATACAGCGATCAGTTCTAAAAAATGCACTGATTACTGTGTAAATGGCACTGTTAGTGAAGGGGTTAACCACTAGGGGGCAATCAAGGGATTAATTGTGTCCTAGGGAGTGACTTCAAGTGGGCTTCAAGTCACATGACAGCCATCGCCACTCCCGATGACAGGGTGCAGTGATCTGTCATGATACAAGCCAGAACTGAGAAATACCTTGTTTACATAGGCACTTCCTCGTTCTGAGGCTCCATGACACGATTGACGGGAGACCAGCAGACATCAAGTCCGCTGGTCCGGAGGGCATGGTAGCGCTGTACGGGCCTGCTATCCCTGGCTCTTAAAGGGGACATACAGGTTGCCCACTGCTGCCATTGTGCCAATGTATATCGGCGTGCGGCAGTCGGTAACTGGTTAAATAGTAGTTTGGAAATTTGAGCTCTGATATGCTCTTCTCATATCTTTGTCATAGTAATGGGAAAATCTGCCTGGGTTTGACTTGCCAAGGTTCAATATTCAATGAATCTGAACTCGCGATCACTGTGATAATCAGTGGTCATGTGATTGGGCAGGTCTTTAACCCCGCCAGTTGTAAATTCCCAGTTATATTGGTGCTGGACAAGCAAGAGGCAAGGGGCTAAGGGCCCATTCAGACTGTTGTGGTGCATTTGCATTCGTTGTTAGACCCCTACAGGTGTTACCCAGGGCTCCGGATTCCAACTGAGCCACAAGATTATATCGAAAACTGTTATTTAACAATAAAACCTGTATGGGGTCTTCCCAATTACTTTCTCCCCAGCCTGCAAAATGCTGAAGCTGGGAGGCTATGAAGTAGAGTCTTGGCTGTGGTACCGCTAATCCACCCCAATCCCTTGCCCTCTGGAGAATTGATAACTTAATTCTCGGGGTTTTTCCTTTCCATAATAGTCTACGAAATATTGATTCTGTTTTTTTGAACCATTTTAAAGTTATTCATATCGGTGAATTATGGAGTATATATAACAATTGAGGGGTCCAGATAATTTTTATGAGATTTGCACGGCCTACCACCGATAATGGCAATTTGGTCCACGCCATGCTCTTACATTGGAATTTGTTAAGAATAGGTGACAAGTTATCCATTAAATAGTTTTCTATTCTAGAGTTTATCATTATTCCCAAGTATTTAAATGGTGACACTATTTTAACTTGGGGGGCCTCTTTTAACCTGGACAGACTAGGATTGTCTAAGGGAAGTAGTACGGATTTATCCCAATTAATAATGTAACCAGAAAACTATCCAAATTTTTTTATTAGTGACATTAAGGAGCTTAACCACTTGCTTACTGGGCACTTAAACCCCCCTCATGCCCAGACCAATTTTCAGCTTTCAGCGCTGATGCACTTTGAATGACAATTGCGCGGGCATACAACACTGTACCCAAATGAAATTTTTATCATTTTTTTTCCCACAAATAGAGCTTTCTTTTGGTAGTATTTAATAACAGCTGGGAGTTTTATTTTTTGCTAAACAAACAAAAAAAGATGCAAAAAAAAATAAAAATCATGTTTAAGTTTGTTATAAAATTTTGCAAACAGGTAATTTTTCTCCTTCATTGAAGTGCGCTGATGAGGCGGCACTGATAGGCTGCACTGGTGGGCACTGATAGGCTGCATTGGTGGGCACTGATAGGCTGCATTGGTGGGCACTGATAGGCTGCACTGGTGGGCACTGATAGGCATAGTTAAGGCGGCACTAATAGGCACAGATAAGGTGGCACCGATGGGCACAGATAAGGCGGCAAATATGGGCACAGATAAGATGGCACGGATGGGTGGCACAGATGGTGGCACGGATGGGTGGCACTAAGGGGCACTGATAGGTACCACTGATAGATGGGACTGATGGGCACTGATAGGTGGCACTGATGGGTGGCACTGCTGGGCACTGATGGGCACTGGTAGATGACACTGATGGGCACGGATATGTGGCACTGGGGTGCAGCACCTTTGTTGAGGCAGATTGTGGGCACTGCTGGGTGGCACTGTGGGCACTGCTGGGTGGCACTGTGGGCACTGCTGGGTGGCACTATGGGCACTGTTGGGTGGCACTGACAGGGGGCACTTATTTTTTAATGATGTTTAGTGATGAGGGGGCAGGTGGGCACTGGCAGGGCTGGCCGTGATCGGGACTGATGTCCCGATCACGGCCGCCGGTGATCGGCTCTTTTTTTTTCTGACAGCGCGAGGAGGAATAATAGCCGATTACCGGCTCCGTTATATCACATGATCAGCTGTCACTGGCTGACAGCTGATCACGTGATAAGGGGTCGGGATCGACCCCTTGCTCGGATCGGTGATCCGGCGATCACAGAGCGCGCCGCGCGTGCCCCTCAGGGGGCGCGCAGGCCGCTCGTGCACGGGACGACGTCAATAGACGTCGTCCCGGCAAAGGAGATCCGCGCTGTAGCTGTCATTCGGCTATAGCGCGGGTATCAAGTGGTTAAAGAACCTTCTGTATCCCCAAGAAACAGTAATGCATCATCAGCATACAAGGAAATTTTTTCAATCCTCGTTCATCTAATAAATCCGCAAATAGATTCTGCCTGTCAGATGGCCTCGGCCAGTGGTTCAAGGGCCAGTGCGAATAGTAAAGGAGATAGGGGACACCCCTGCCTTGTTCCTCTGTATAGTGGGAACAATTCTGAAACCATGCCATTTATTTGCATACATGCCCTCGGAGTGGCATACAGCATCCTGATCCACCTTATAAACTTGTCCCCCAGGCCAAACAAACCCAACACCTCCCACAGATATGTCCACTCGACACTGTCGAAAGCTTTCGCAGCATCGAGTGACAAAATCGCTCGTGTCCCAATATTATCAGTTGGTATTTGCATATTCAAATAAAGCCTCCTTATATTAATAGCTGTAGACCTTGTTGGGATAAAGCCACATTGGTCACGATGAATCAATCCCTGCATATCCCTGCATATGTCTACTTAGTCTTTTAGCCAGGACCCTGGCTAGAATCTTAGCGTCCGAGTTCAACAATGATATCGGGCGGTAGGACTCCGGAGCCAAAGGGTCCAAAGGGTCCTTTCCCAGCTTTGGTAATACAATAATACAATAATACAAGCATCCCTCATAGATTCAGGAAGCCTGAATGATTCCAAAGCCTGGTTAAGGACCTTCAATAATTCTGGAAGCAAAACCTCCCCATATTGTTTATATACTTCTGAAGGTAACCCATCAATACCCGGGGCTTTATCATTTGGACTTTCTTCCACTGCCTTAATCAACTCCTCCAATGTCAGAGGAGCTCCCAGTTCTTGTTTATCGTTTTCAGAAAGAGAAGGGAGTTTTAAAGGTTCTAAAAATTCTCTAAGTTTTGTCTCGGAGCAATTAACTTTATTTTGATATAAATTACTATAAAAATGAACAAAGGATCGCATTATTTCCTTCTGCTCATAAGTAATATCTCCCTCCACTGTACGAATAGCAGAAATAATTTTACTATCTTCTTGGGATTTGGCTATTACTGATAGCATTCTGCCTGATTTTTCTCCTTCTTCAAAACTGTGACATCTAGACAAAAAGTCAGACCGCGCAGCCTTTTTCATAGAAGTCTGTTTATATAATAATTGTGCATCCTTCCACACCCTACGATTAGAGGTAGTAGGACTTTGAATATACTGAACTTCTTTCTGCTGCGCCTCATGGTGTCCCATACTACCTGAGGTGATGTTGAGTTATTATTAATTTGAAAAAAGTAAACTAAGGCCAATCTCATTGCATCCCCCTGATGGGGAACTTTAAACCAGAAAGCAGGAACTCTCCAGTTAGACCTAATTTTAGGCTTTATTTGATCTAGTGTTACTACTAATGGTGAATGATCTGATAAATCCCTCGTTAAGTAATAAACATCAGAAACCCAAACAATAGCTGAGTCTGTTCCCAAGAACATATCTAACCTTGATAGGGTCTGAAAAGTACCAGAGCAACAAGAATATTCTTTAGAAGATGGATTCCTAAGCCGCCATATGTCATACAGTCCAAGCTCCTGAATATAATTGTAGAATGTAGTATTCACATTAGGACCTGCTGGATATCTATCCATGCTGGGATTGCATACATTATTGTAGTCCCCCATAATAAACATGGGGGTCTCTGGATTATCAGCCAATATCATCCCTATCTGTCGCATTACTTCACTGTTATATGGAGGAGGGATATAAATAGACCCCAAAATACATTGCGTAGAAAACAGTGTACATACCAGCAAGACAAACCTACCCTGTGGATCTATCCTTGCTTGCCTGCAGGAAAACTGGACCTTTGAGGAAATTAATATACTTGTTCCTCTTGCGTAAGCTGAATATACTGAATGGTATTGAGTGGTGTACTTTTTATTCTGTAATAAGCTAACAGTATCTTTAGTTAAGTGTGTTTCCTGCAAGCAAACAATCATTCAGTATACTGGTCATGCTGGACCAGTTTATTGAACATAGCACGCTTTTTAATAGGGTTCTTAATCCCTCTAATATTCCATGACCATATTCTGATCTTATTAGCCATTATTAATTATATATACACATGACATGGTGCCCATATTGTCCACATGATCCCCAAAATACGGTAAATCATACAACAGTAAGTCATTATACGGTCTTCCTCCATTTGAAGAGTTACAGACCTGACCAGCCCAACATTCAGTTGATCTCTTAAGCATGTCATACTGTAATAGGCATAAACAAAATAATACAACAACATCAAGCAGTAACATGTAAATTGTCGCCAATACACACACACACACACAAAAAAAGAAAAACAGAAAAAAAAAATAGCAAATAAAACAAACCAAAACCCCCCCCCCCCAAAAAAAAAATAAACATTGTTTCCCGCAGGAAGGTGTATAGTAGGTGTTATGAATTGGCAGACAGCACAGGCATGGCTGACATAGGTCTACTATTTTATTAGTTGCCAATAGATGCATATGCCCAATATTGGGCCAGACATACTGTATATAAAATATATACACAGCCGTGGTACATTTGTGGAAACCTGGGAGCATAAATAAAAATGTGTGTAATTTCTGCACTTAGTATTCCTAGCAACCACAATATCCACAAACCAAACAATAAAAGTAAACAAAAAGTGCTACACTATTACTTAAATATACAGCCATTACGTTTTAAATCAATGAGTTATAGGTCATCAACTCTTTTCACACAGGCATCATCTCTTTTTCAGAAAAAAAATATTCAGTTCACACAGATTTCAGTTCAGTTTACATCAGATTTTAATCCATTTTATATCCCTGACGTTCTTAACAACCTGACGTTCGAGTCCCCACTGACAGAAGACTGTAAACAAAAGTGCCTACTTTAAAACATTTAAAAAAAAAGAACAGTGGGCAGCCCCCCCCCCCCCCCACACCATCCAAAAATAGGGAAAAAATGATGTGGGGTCCTCCGTAAATCCATACCCTTATCCGAACATGCAGCCTGGCAGGCTGGCAAAGGTGGGACAAACGGCAAAGCACCCTGTCCTCATGGCATTGAATACAAGAGCCTCTTCCCCACAACCTTTGCCCAGTGGTTTTGGGGGTGCGAGGGGTGACTTATCAGACATGTCCACATATCCACAGGTCAATGATGTCATAAGTGGCCTGGGCCACCTGGTAATTTTACTTGGTGACCTCACCTCCTTTTTAATCTAGCCATGGCATTGGGCCCTAATGCTGCTGTTAACAAGGGGACAAGGTCAGTGAATGGTGTCACTAGGTGACCCCGCCCCCCTTTGACATCTTTGACCACATATAGAGGTGTCCATATGTGGTCAATGACAGCATAAGGGGCATAAGTGAATCTGTCATTTGGCCCCACTGCTGAAGTAAACAAAGGGGTTCACCCACCCCCTTATAATGTTATTGACTACTGTATATATGGACATATTCATAAATGGACAATGACACAATAAGGGGCAGGGTCACCTCTGACTCCTACCCTTTGTTTACATTAGTTGAACTGGCAAACAGGAGCGGTCAGGTTTGATGGGTGGTGGTTCCCCGTAGTCCATACCAGACTTTAAAAAAAAATAATCTTTTTTTTTGGCTCTTTTGTTTACATTCTGAAGTCAGTGGGAAATACCACACTGACATCAGGGTTGAATCATGGTTGTTATGACACCAGCGGGTGCAGGCTCCTTAACCGCCAATGCAAATGTCGGATTCCAAAAATGGAATGTTACCCATTTACAACCGTTTAGGTCCGCTGAAGTTTTTTAAATGGAACAAAAATAGAGACTTGTTAACTTTTAAAAAATAGACCTGAACAGATGTGGATTTAAATGGATGATCATCCGTTCACATCTGTT
Organism: Lithobates pipiens; assembly: GCF_037356315.1. Lineage (NCBI taxonomy): Eukaryota > Metazoa > Chordata > Amphibia > Anura > Ranidae > Lithobates > Lithobates pipiens. Next base: position 20,401,758 of record NW_027507787.1, read on the forward strand.
TGACCAATGCGTGACTGCTGAGGCACATACTGTAGGTCTAGGCATAAAGCCACCATTAACATCAGCACAACTCCTTGCCCCCACCCCACATAAGAAACCACAATTACAACTGTTAAGTTGGAAAAGGGGGCAGAGCTTTATTTAATTTTCCAACACAGAACATGCAAACACTTTAAACCAGTGCCAATCACAGTTCTGTACTTCTGCACTGTGAACACACTTTAACATTAACCAGTCAAATTCCAAATGTCCTTACCATAAGTGCTGGACAGACTGTCTAATTCCAGTTTCCCATTAGGGCATAGCCCATTACAGCATCTTTTATTGCTGGCAAGGTCAAAAAACTGCTGCTAAAGCTGTGGCAGACTATACAAAACAGGGGAGGGAGGGTGGTCAGCTCTTCTCACATGTGACCTTCAAGAAAGGCCCAGAATATCCTGGAGGTAGTCCTTTTATTGAGCTCAGGCCCAACCCTATCACCTTCAGCTTCCACCAATCCTCTTTTACCACTTTTATACCAATACCCACAGCTCCTAGCCATGCCCCCATCAGTCAAGGCTCTTTTCTCCTCAAGTGGCCACAGAATGCCCGTGTGAAATTGTTAAAACCTGTGCATTATATCACAATTGTGCAAAACAGTGTAAAAAATAGCAAGTGCAAAATGAATATGATAGTTAAAGTCGTAAAGGTGAAAAACAACAGTGAGAGTTCAGTTTCAGCAAAGATTGTGAAAGATGGAAAAAAGAAACTTGGCAGAAATGGGCATATTATACTGGTCCTTACCGACTGGCTGCAATACTTAGAACAAATAACGGACATGGAAAACCTAATCCATCGAGCTAAGGAGAATCCAATGAAATATCGGAAAACATGGGCCTGCTGGCTACACTTCCGAGACTCCTTGGATTTTCAGAAACTAAAACGCAACACATAACTTAATCAAGTAGTGTAAATAAACAGATATTCCTCACCCAAGCTTACTTTCTCCACTAAAACTGAATCTCCACCCTCCGCACCTACCCTTTCTTCCACTTCCCTTATTTAACATGCTGCTCCCCTTGCATTATAAAGAAAATATCTACTCCTACTACTATAACAACCTTCATAGGCAGGGCCAACTTAAAGGTGGTATGTAAAGGAACTACTCTATATGAAGGCCGAATGTCGAAGGCTTATTATACAAAAGAGGGACAGTTAAGCCCAAGAGTAAACCAACACTATCGAGATGAGTCGTAACAGCTACAACCACCTCCTCCCTATCACAGTGTGATCCTGTTTGGGATGTTAGGGACATGGGAAGACTTTCTATGGTTTACCAGACACTCATGTGCAACTATCTTCCAAAACCTTACAGCAGTGATACTTCGGTTTACATTCAATTACACCCGATACCACTGATACTAGAACAGAACAAATTTCAAATGTATATGTGTGTTGTATAAGAAACATGATCTCTAATGATGCGTCTTCAGTTGATCGTATTACTATGTATCCCTGATTACAGTTATGTTGACCTTGTTTGTAAAACTTGAAAATTTCATAGACTTTTGGAAAAAAAAAAAGTTTATTTTCATGGCAAAGAGGGATCTGATTTGCTCTGATCACTCGTCATAACATTCTGGACTATATGCATAAATATATGCATGGAGTATATATTATGAAAACCGAGGCAGCAGACTTCTCAAAACTTTTGGCCAGGGCTGTATACCCATAGTTGATTCAGAGAAAGGCAAACACCCCCCCCCCCTCCACTAAAACATGATACAATTTGCTCTAGTAGGGGGGGGGGGGGGCATTTGGATTGTATGTGATTGGATGATGAAAATCAGCTGAGCTTTCCCACATTCACTAAGCTCTGGGAAAAATGAGTGCAACTGTACTTGCAAAGTACACAGTGCATTTGCCTTTAGCAAATCCATCCCACTGTGTTCATTACATTCCATAAACTGACTCCAAACTTTATAAACATAATACACATGCCTAAGAAAAAGAGCTAAAAAAAATCAATAATTAATTCTGGAGCTTCTTTGTCTTAGCTGTATTATTTGATGCACTGCTGTCTGCTTCTTTTTAAGTTGCTTATAGCTATGCTATTGGAGAAACAATGTCTTTGAGTATGTTTGAGCTGTGTTTTACTTGGAAAATAAACCTCAGTTATTCAAGGTAAAATATTAAATGATTCAATACACCAGTAAAAAGTAAAGATCACACATTTAAAAAAAAAGTTTATCACAGAGAAAATGGAAGACTTCTCTGTTAACGCAAGTCACTTTTCTGCTTGTAGTCATCTCACCACTGTCGTTCCTTTCATCACATCAGGATACAGTATGTTTTTGCCATACAGTATACAGTGCCTTGAAAAAGTATTCACACCCCTTGGAATTTTCCAGATTTTGTCATGCTACAACCAAAAACATAAATGTATTTTATTAGGATTTTATGTGATAGACCAACACAAAGTGGCACATAAGTGTGAAGTGGAAGGGAAATGATAAATGGTTTTCAAAATTTTTTACAAATCAATTTGTGAAAAGTATGGTGTGTATTTGTATTCAGCCCCTTTACTCTGATACCCATAGCTAAAAACTAGTGTAACCAATTGCCTTCAGAAGTCACGTAATTAGTAAATAGAGTCCACCTGTGTGTAATTTAATCACAGTATAAATTACAGCTGTTCTGTGAAGCCCTCATAGGTTTGTTATGCCATGTACACACAATCGGAAATTCTGACGGGTAAGGTCCGATCGGGTTATATTGTCGGAAAATCTCATCGCGTGTGGGCTCTAGCAGACTTTTTCCGTCAGAAACTCTGACAGAAAAAAATTTGAGAGCAGGATCTCAAATTTTCTGACAACAAAATCCGATCGGACATTTTCAGATCGTTTGTAGAGAATTCTGATCGGACAAAGTGCCACGAATGCTCAGCTCAAATTACGAGACCAAAGCTATTGGCTACTAGCCTGAACGTAGTCCTGTCATAACAAATGAACGTTCGATCATCACGTCATCACGTTCCGAACGATCGGATTTTCCGACAACTTTGTCTGACCGTGTGTATGCAACACCAGTTTCGGACAAAATCCGTCGGAAAAAATCAGACGGATTTTGTAGTCGGAATTTCCTACCGTGTGCACAGGGGCTTAGAGAACCTTAGTAAACAAACAGCATATAGAGGGCCATGATGATTTTAATGTGACAACATTTTGACAATGTCAAGGTGCATGAATACTTTTTCAAGGCATTGTATGTGGCTGAAGGAACTTTTTCTTGTCACCTAATTGTGTATGCTTAATACAGGAGTAACAGTGTGAACTCTGATGTCATTAAAATCTACTAAGACTACCAAGGTAGAAATATGAAACAAAATAGCCGTCTTTTCTCTAACCCCAGTTTTTATCTACAGTTTCACTGCATTATTTACTGTATGGTGACATAACTGTTCGGTATAAAGCAGTTTGTACGTTTATGATCTATTTAAAACTTTTTTCCTATTTTAACAGTCTCAATGTATTCTTTGTGGTGGCTCGAAGGAAAACTTTTCTAAAAAATACAAAGATAAAAGTATGTACTTCTGGTCAGTCATAATCGGCAGAAATGCAGGGGGTGCAACTGTGCCTGTCCCTACTTTCACTAAGCAAACTTAGTGATCACAGTGAGTTACTGCAGTAATTATACCATTTCCCAGTAGAAGGTGGCAGAGAAATTAGTATCAGTTTCTCCATTCCCTTATTTCATTAACCACTCGCCAATCATATACAGTACATATATGGCGACAAAGGCAACGCGCCTGCACAGGATCAGGTACCCAGTATGTGATTAGCGCATCAGGCTTGGAAGCCCGCTGTGCTGCAATTGGCTGCAGCACAAACCAATCAGTGGGTGCCGACTGCTGATTGGTCGACGGCACTCGACGATCGGCTCTGGAAATTACCGAAGAGGGCCCTATGTAGGTAGATAAACACAGGACTCTCTTCTTCTCTTGCTTAGTAAAAGCACCCCACACAGTAAAGCATGTTAACCCTTTGATTGCCCCTGATTCTAACCCTTTCCCTGCCAGTGTCATTAGTACAGTGACAGTGCAAGTTTTTAGCACTAAATACTTTTTGTGTCACTGGTTCCCAAAAAAGTGTCAAAAGTGTCAGTTAGGTGTCTGATTTGTCCTTTGCAATATCGCAGTCCCGCTATAAGTCACTGATCGCCGACTTATACATTACATGTATAAGTAAAAAAATAAAAAAATTCATTACATAAATATATCCAATCATTTTTGGACAATAACTTTTCTGTAAACCTATCAATATACACTTTTTGAATTTTTTTTAAATATAAATATATAGCAGAATACATTTTGGCCCAAATTAATAAAGAAATTCGATTTATTTATTTATTTTTTATTGGATATGTTTTATAACAGAAATGAAAAAAATTGTTTTAGCTTTTTTTTTTTCAAAATTGTTGGTATTTATTTTTTTGTTTATAGCACCAAAAATAAAAACCACAGAGGTGATCAAATACCACCAAAAGAAAGCTCTATTTGTGGGGAAATGTCACACAACTGCGCAATTGTCAGTTAAAGTAACGCAGTGCCGTATTGCAAAAAATGGCCTGGTCATGAATGGGGTAAAACCTTCCGGAGCTCAAGTGGTTAAGAGTCTCTCACTTTGCACGTTCTGTCAAAAACACCTTATAACCCAGTTATACTTGCTTCTCACATACACCCCCTGACTTGGAACCCTTTTAAAATACATAACCGCCTACCATAATGTAGTTCTCAAGCACAAGTGTCTGACACTATTTGACATGCTGCTTACACAAGATTTTGCCTTTTGAGAATCAGAGTGGTAGAGAAGTGCGGTGTGGTTTTGTGGGTGTGGTTACAGATAAGGGCATAACTTTGTGGGTGTGGTTAAAAGTGATCAGTAGGGTGTGCCTGGATTTCATTTTTAAAATCTAGTAGCCTTAAATTAAGGTGTGAAAAGTAAAATAGGCTGGCTTTGCCACATATGAGTGACAGGAACCAATTCTCTCTTAAGCCCCGTACACACGAGAGGACTTATGTCCGACAGACTTCCGAAGGAGTTCTGCCGGAGTTCCGACAGAGTTCTGACGGACTTTTCGACTGAGCGGACTTGGCCACACACAATCACACCAAACTCCGACGGATTCGAACGTGATGACGTACGACTGGACTCGAATAAGGAAGTTCATAGCCAGTAGCCAATAGCTGCCCTAGCGTCGGTTTTAGTCCGTCGGAATAGCATACACACGAGCGAATTTTTCGGAGGGACCGGGTCTGGCGGAGTTCCGTCTGAAAAATTTGAAGCATGTTCCATTTTCTAAAGTCCGTCAGACTTTTGCGAATCAAAAGTCCGTTGCAGCCCACACACGATCGAATAGTCTGACGGAATCATTCCGTCGGACTTTGGCTGTTGAAAAGTCCGCTCGTGTGTACGCGGCATTAGGTAGGTTGACAATAAAATGCGGTTGTTTTGATTTGCCACTGAATGAGTGCTTTAAAGCTGGTTTTGGACATGTAACGATAGATATTTGTGGTTGAGCACCCAAGCATTGAACTCACACATAGAGTGTAGGGGCTATCTTCAGGATTGCCATAAGTGGCCAGATGTTTAAAATCCAAATTAACATCCAAATCCAAAGTAATTTGACATTAATTTTCTGAAAGACCACTTCACCAAACAGGCAACAAGGGCCGCCATCAGAAATTTTGGGGCCCCTTACACAGTTTTAGGCCTGGGCCCCCCCCCCCCCCGCCCCCGGACCTGACCATCAACATTCCATAGAGCCCGCCCAGTGGCAATCTCACTGAGTCCTATCCCATGTCCTCCTCTTTCAGTTTTCATCTCCCTGATCCCATGTCCTTCTCCTCCTCCTCCAGTCCCATCATCTCCATCTCACATCCTCCTCCTCCAGTCCCATCTCCTCCATCACACATCCTTCTCCCCCTCCTCCTCCAGTCCCATCTTCTTCATCCCACATCCTCCTCCTCCTCCAGCCCCATCTCCTCCATCCTCCTTCTCCTCCAGTCCCATCTGCTCCATCCCATGTTATCCTCCAGTCCCATCTCCTTCATCCCACATCCTCCTCCTCCTCCAGTCCCATCTCCTTCATCCCACATCCTTCTCCTCCTCCTCCAGTCCCATCTCCTTCATCCCACATCCTCCTCCTCCTCCAGTCCCATCTCCATCATCCCACATCCTCCTCCTCCTCCAGCCTCATCTCCTCATTCCTCCTTCTCCTCCAGTCCCATCTGCTCCATCCCATGTTCTCCTCCAGTTCCATCTCCTTCATCCCACATCCTCCTCCTCCTTCAGTCCCATCTCCTTCATCCCACATCCTCCTCCTCCTCCAGTCCCATCTCCTCCATCCCACATCCTCCTCCTCCTCCTCCAGCCCCATCTCCTCCATCCCACATCCTCCTTCTCCTCCAGTCTCATCTCCTCCATCCCATGTCCTCCTCCAGTCCCATCTCCTTCTCCTCCTCCAGTCCCATGTCCTCCATCCCATGCCCTTATTCTCCTCCAGAACATAATAGTATAGCGTACACATGCAAAAAAGACATTTACCTCCTGCAAGTCTATTTAAAACACCTAGACATTTTCAAAAAACATTATTAAAAAATATGGGGATTTGGTCAAACCATATTGCTATATGGTGCTTAAGCCCACTTACTGCCATAGTTATTGGGTCCTAAGCTATCTATAGACTGGGAGATCCTGAACCATGGGAGCCATACACTCCTCTATATGGGAGAAATAGAGGTCTCCACCTATGACACAGGTGGACACTAATGATCCCATGGTTCAGGGAAGCAGGATCTCCCAGTCTATTGAAAGCGTAGGACCCACTTACCATGAGGTATTTTGTCACAGTATAACCATGGGGTACTTTGTCGCAGTAAGTGGGCTTAAGAATCATATTCAATATGGTGTGACCAAATCCCCATATTTTTTGAAAATGTCTAGGTATTTTAAATAGCTTTGCAGGAGGTAAATTTATTTTTTGCATAGGTGCGCTGTAATATTTTGTTCTGTTGTATGGCATTTTGTGAAAAAAAAGTGCTTACTTTATATATACTTTTTATACATAACTAGAACATCTAATAGGGTTATATTATTGCATGAGATTTCTCCCCCACTTTCTGTCTAATGCCCCGTACACACGATTGGACTATCTGGTTAACTTTTTTCCCCAAAAGACCGGCGGACTTAGAAGTTTGGACTCAAAATTGTCTGCCGGACTGCGGACAATACGGCCATCTGTTTGCTACTCCGCCCGGACTTTTGAAATGAATGGTCTTGTCCACACACAGAGAAAAGTCCATTCATTTTAAACGTGGCTCCAGGTAGACAGGACTAGCGAAGGAGGTCAATGTCGCTGCCTCCATCGGCGAGATTGACACCTCGCTGGCCCCGTCACCTGGCATGGACTTCCTTTGGTATTCCCGTCTACCTGGAGCCAAAATGAACACACTTTCCTCAGTGTGTGGGCAAGTCAGTTCATTTCAAAAGTCTGGCCATAGTCCGGCGGTTTGTCCGCCGCACTTAGTCCACCGGAAAAGTCCGGTCGTGTGTGGGCAGGTCCACTCGTTCGGAAAGTCCAGTGGAGGTTTGTCCGCCGGACTAAGTCCACCGTATAGTCCAATCGTGTGTACGTGGCATTAGTGTCACCAGAACAGGAAGTGGGGGGATTTTACTGTGGGGAAATAGCTTGCAATTGTTACCTGTAGCATCACTGTAATGCTACCCATATTGCTGTCCTTTTAACATGGTGACATAAGCTGACACCTATGCTACACATGTGTAATGTTACTTTCACTTTCACTGTGCCAAAAGGTCAACAATAGGTCTGGCAATACAGTGAATGGTATTAATAGGGGAGCACAGGCTGTGCACTGTACATTTCTTCTAGCAGCTTCAGGGAAACACTTTTTTTTTCACTTACCTCAAACTCTGCAGCAGCTTCTTTACAGAGGAATTCTGTCCCTCCCACCAACACAGGAAGCAGGAGGCTCTTCAGTGATGGACAGTGCACTCTGTGTACCTATTGGCTAAGGAGGCAACAGGAGGCGGAGCAGCCCACCTCCTGCTGTCTCCTCAGCCAATGAGCAATTGAACTGCTGTTGAGTCCCTCCCTCATACCATCTCCTGAGTCCCAGCCGTGCCAGTTTACAATGCTTAGCCTACGGCCGCTTCTCTCGTGCAGACCTGCACTATATTTCCTCCAGCTCCTCTCTCCTGCACACTTCCTGGTTGCCGCCGGGCCCCTGCAGACACTCGGGCCCGGTACATGTGTATCGGCTGTACCCCCCTGATGATGGCCCTGCAGCCAACAGTATAGTAAAATGAAAACCCATCACTCCTGTGATGTGGTGCATTTGGTCTTATGATTCCCAGCCACCTACAGAAGCTGAGAGTTACAGTTATACAGTGTGGACATGTTTTGTCAACATTTTTCATCACTATTATGGTGGAGAGCATTGTCAACACTGCATGTCCACACAGAAGGCATGGGGTGGGTTGATCTGCTTAAATTGCCTGTAAAGTTCTGGTGAGGGAGGTAAAGCTCTGGCTGCAGCTGTTTTGGTGCTGTAAAGTGAGAGGGGACTGCACTGCTCAGAGATCTTCTTATAAGGATATCCTACTCCTACCCTACTCATTGGTTCATCCCTGCAGAACTAGCTAGCTCGCTTTCATTGAACAGCACACGCAGACACACTCTGTTGACATGCATCTGTCATAATGACAGTAGCAGGAAACCGTACTCCAGTCATTGACATTGCAGCAATGTGTACTTTTGCTCTTTGCTCTTGCTGGTGCTCTTTTTTGGGGACGACGTCAAGGCAGCAGTGGCGACTGGTGGGTCGGTCAGTCAGGCTTCCCCTGCATCTTCTTCGGCCGTGCGTGTCCTCCTTCCTCCTCCCTACCTTGCACTCCTTCACTCGCTGCCACCACAGTGCACTTCTACAGTAATCCCCTCAATGGACAGGCATACTTTCGCTTCTTAACTAGACAGGGACACAATGGTCAGGCCCCCCTTTATTGGTCCAAAAGTTATAAGAAATATATTTTCCATGAATAAGTACATCTAGAAAACGTATAAAGTAAAATTTCAGCCTCCTAGTTAGCTTGCTCATTTTTTCTATCTGTTTCATGCTTGTTTGTTTTTCTCCCACCAGGTGTAAGACATTGTATAGAGATGTAAGAGAGTCTACCCTCACTTTCCTTTGTCCAAAAGAAAATATATAACATATATTGATGCAGTGAGTCCTACCTGTTTCTGCTTGGAAGAAAAAAGTTGGAGTGCAGAGAGAATCTCAATAGGAGTGACATGTTCATTATTAATGTTATAATGAGCAAAGTGAGAGGGTTTGTATCCTTTTGGTGTGATTAACGCTTTGGGAGTATCTCACCAACATCTCCAGGTTGCCATATTGCAATGAATTTTATAGAAAATTACAATCCGCAGATTGAAAAGGAAAATTAGGGGACTGAGTTTGCGCCAACATGTGAGCAGAAGAGGGAAAGAGCTCCACCTGAGACTCTGTCATCCTGGCGAGATCCTGTAAGAAGAGTCTATGGGCTTTACTTTCTTCTTACCCTGGAGGACTTTTGACTTTTATCCTGTGCTCGGGATGGTGAAAATGGGGCAGGTGGCTGGCAAGTCTCCAGGAGAGCAGCTAGCGCACTTTGCATGGGGCTCCCAAGATGGTGGCGGTGGCCATGAGGACTGGGGAGAGGGAGGATCATCACAGCACTCAGAGGCCATTGAGGTAGGCGTGCCCCCAGCTAAGGTGAGCCCACTGCCTCAGAGGGAAAGACCATTGCCTAGGGGGAAGCAGAGCGGAACCAGACATACCTCTTATAGAGGTAATACTCGAGGCGGGTGCCTGCACAGAGACTGGTGCAGCAGCAGGGACAGCCTGCAACTCAGCAGCCACAGTGACTCAGGAGCATCACTCATCCATGCGGGGATCTTGCTCATCCAATCTGTAAAAAAATATTACCAAGTGGATTGACTGTATCTTCTGAATTCATGGTCTTTGCCTACTGTCAGAAACCATGAAATCAGTCTGAGACAGAAGTACAGTTAAATCACACTTGTTTAATAATAAAAGTAAATAGAACAAACATAGTCAAAACATAGCCATAGTTCAGGAACCGGAATGGATAGTCAGGCAAGCCAGGAGTCAGGGAGCCAGAGATGAGTGTAATGGAACAGCAAGCAGGATCTGGAGCCAGAAGGGATGTCAGCCAAGAAAGTCTTTTAACAGAAATGCAGGAGAGCGTCTCTGTGAATTTGACTAATGCGAAGCCAGAGATCCTCTGGGCTGGACGGCTTAAGTAGGCAGGACTGATGAGCAGAATATCATCAACAGCTGAGTACCTGTGGAGAGATAGGAGCTGGCAATTAGCCGACAGCTGAGCGGCCAGCTCAGAGAAGGAAGGGCTACACCCAGCCCTGACACTTGGCTATAGCAGAGGGCAAAATCTACCCTTCCCTTCCTATGGTTATTGCATCTACTGACAGAATGATACAGCTATGGTATCTACATCAGACTTATTACACACCTTCATGATTATTTCAAATATGGAAAAAGGATTCAGATTTACAGTATGTACAAGTGTCAGTTATTTGAGGGCACTTTTTATGTATAATTTGGGTGAGCCCGAAGGTTAGGCCTCTGCGGTCTCAGATGATGGATTTTTTTAGCTACCAATTTTGGCTTTCCAAACATATGGAACCTTCTTTTATGTTTGCTAGGTGTCATTGATGATGAGGAAATAAGTAATGCTACAAAATTGTTTCTTAGACTTCTCTTTTATAATGTACGCAAGCTCATTGCCAGGAGATGGATACATACAGATGCTCTTACTCTTGCTAATGCAGACCTTCTTCTTTATAGGATGATATATGAGGCCAGGGGGTGCCCCCAAACATTTACTAACGTCTTTTTCTGCTACGAGGAATCCTTATCTACCTTAGAGGAGACTTCAGGGGGTTGATTAATATATGATAAGGTGGAATGTAGGGAGGGTACTGGGAAGATTTGAGGGCCCCCTCTACATGGTGTATAGGCATTATTATGCACTCCAGTGCTTCACAGGTTTATTAAATACTAGTAGCTGTTGTATTTGTTTCCATTTGTTTTCATTTCTCTGTTAAAAAACTGATTTGAAAACTCTTTGCTGGACACTGGTCTGTATCTGGGTCATTGGTACGTTTTATTGGTTCTCTATGCTTTACTATCCCTGCTGTGAATCATTATGCTTGTATTTTTGATGCAGCTCTGTGTTATATGCTGCATGTGGCTCTGTCCTGTAATTACTTGTAATTGTTTTTTGCTGTCTGGCAGTAAAAAGTTTTTAGAAAAGGAAAGGTAATTTTTAATACCATTGAATTATGGCTTGTGTAACATATGTTAATACTATATTATTTTTATTATTTTTTCCCTTGCAAATTTCTTTAAATATGTATGATTTATTTAGAAAGATACACAGTAAAAGTTAGTTAAACTTTATAAACTTTTATCTTCTCCATTGTTTAAAGGTCAGGGAATTAGTATCATTTTGGTCTTTTTCTTACCACTCATTATATGCCCTAAATTCCTATATTTGGTTCTGAATGTTTCTAAATATGTTTTCACTATAATAAAAGGCTACATCAAAAAAGGAATATCGGCAGTGGTGGCTAGTGTTTTTTTTTTGGGGGAGGGGGCGGCAAACAACCATACCCCCAGTCAGTAGGTCGGCCGGTGACAACCCCCCCTCCGGGAGGACAGTTGGGACAGCAAAGCCCTGCACTTACCCCATCTAAGCCCTTGTACACATGGTCGGACATTCTGACAACCAAATTTTGTCCGAACCTGTTGCATACCCCCAGTCGGAATAATCCGATCAAACTTAGCGTGATGACGTTATTTTGTTAGGATGGGACTATGTTCAGGCTAGTAGCCAATAGCTTTGGTCTAGGAATTTTATCTGAGCATGTGTGGCACTTTGTCCGATCAGAATTCTCTACACATGATCGGAAAAAGTCCGATCGGATCATGTTGTCGGAAAATTTTATAGCCCAGCTGGAAAACTTGGTCTATCGGATACTCTGATGGAAACAGTCCGATGGAACCCACACACACACATTATCCGACAACACGGTTCTATCGGACATTGACCATAGGAATGTCCGACCGTGTGTACAAGGGCTAAGAGGCGGGCAGTCTGTCCAGCGAGAGGCAGCTTTTTTCCTTCCTCCTCCTGTGGATCATGCCAGCTTCCGCCATGCATCTCCCTCCTGCTCCTAGGCAACCAATAGGATTGCCTGTACTTTCACCCAGTCGGGAAATAGGTATCAGACCTGCGTTTCCTGATTGTCAGAGAGGTGATTTAGTGTTAAAATAGCGAATATTTAGCCAATATTTATTTGCTATTCTAACACACCTGGGTGGTCCGGAGCCCACCCTATTTTGAAGCCTATTAGAGCCTTTGGCTCTAATCAGGTGCTTAAAAAAGGGGGTGGCGGTGACGATGGAAAGGGGAGGCGGCACCAGTGCGCCCTTAATATATGGGCCACCCCTGTGTATTGCCCTTATCATTATGAAGCTATAGCTAAAATTGAAACCCCTGCATACCTGGTAGATTTACCCCTACATTTACTGAATATACTAATATTAACTGAAAATAATAAAACCAGATTTTTTAAGTCTGTATTTACCATCCATTGAAGGACACAGTAATATAGTTTATTCTTAGATATGTGGCTTATACTGCTGCCTACAGGACGTTGGGACACTGTCGAACAAAAAAATGTTAAGCCAGCCCCTGTATAACCCTGCCTCCAGTCATCATCACTCAGTTTTTTTTGTCCTAAATGATTGCACGCCTTATCCTCAACTTTGATGAAAATAAAACTCTAACTATGCAGTATTTTTATTAGCCTTTTTATTTTTATATATTACTTAATTTTTTCTCTTCATCAAGGTACTCTGTACACCACATCTCTTTTTCTTTTAGTGACTTCAGATTTCTACAATGCTGCTTGAGCTATTCTCTACACAGAAGTTATCCAAATTGGTGTAACTTCCTTCAGCTAAACATTTGGAGGTCATACCAAAACCCTGCTGGACTGAAAATGTGTGGGGTTAGCCTTCATAGGGCTACATTGTGGAGCTTTGCAGACCATTGTGTATGATTAGTTAGCTGCAGAGCACTCCCCAGGTGCAGAGTTTGGCAGTCTCTGGTATGACCCAGTTTCTGAAGACTCATGAAGTAAGTAGGCCTCTGAATCTGTTGGGGTTAACCTGAAATGTTACCTTTTGGCACTGGGCTCTGCCATATGGTACAGTCCCTAATGTGAATCAGTCTCTGAATACTCACATGGGCTCAAGCACTGGGAGTCACCCCATATTTAGCACTGTCGGGCGCCGCTTTAGATTTTTTGGCTTCATTATTTTACAGTAACAGCTAAGGCTGAGGGAATTAAGCCCTGACATCATCTAATAGGTGGAATGTGGGTGCATTCTTCACTCTTTCTTCCACCCTCCAGCCTAAAGAAAATACTTCCTGCAACTGTTCCTACTTTGAAGTATTTTGCCGATCCACCGTTTTCTCTGGTCGTATTAAATTCACTGCCCACTTTCAGTGATTTGGCCACTTCTGGTTGTCTATGACGCTTCTTAGCATTAATTAATTGGGTTTGTGGGTAAGTGTGCTTTGTTGTTTACCTATTAGATTATGTAACAGAATACAGTCCTGCTGTGCTGGGTTACCTAAGTCCATGCTGCTCATTTTGTATTAGAGGCTATTTTTCAGTATATGCAGAAGGTACCCATACCTGTAACATAATTGCTAGAACCACTAGTACTATAGGGTCATCATCATTGGAGTCCTAAATAGATCTGCAGTATGAGACTGACACTTCCTCCTTTTGTCAACAGGACCTGTTATACCCTCTTCAGATTTTTTATTTTTTTTTATTGAATTGTGCACAATACAAGAAAAGTTTGCTATCAGAGATTCTAACCATGATCTGGTGCCATCCACAGCAGAATCCAGTTGTAACCCTACTGCACCTCCACTTCTAGGTGTGCCTAAGGCCCTTATTACCATCTCTGATCCAGTGTGTCCAAACAGCCTTTTTGATGAACCTGTATTTCAACAGGTTCCCTATGAGTCAGCTTGAGTTATTGGTAATCTGGTTGATATTGATGTTTTTATGTTTTTATCCTGTAATTGGAGGATCAGCCTCCCGATATACTCAACATGTAAAACACTTCTCTATGAGGACTGGAAATAATTTGTGGAATCATGGCTTCCTCCTAACAATGTGCATACAATCTCCTAAAAGGTACTACTCCACCTCAAAGACAATCCTCATTATCCTAGAGCTTTTGAAGCAATTGTCTGGAGTCCTATAGTTCAGCTGCCATAGTCTCTTGCAAGCATCTAAGCTTTGATCTTGCATTGGCACAGTGTCTGCTCGGATGGGTAGGGTGAGTTGGCTTTGTGCCTGGCCTGCAGAGAATACAGGTAAACCCTTGCCTACCAAGGTACAGTTATAAACATTATGGGATTCAAAGGGTTAAAACAAGCTTGATCAATTTTGTGTTTCTGGCTCTTTTTTTTCTTGTAACAGCTCTACAACTGCCAGATTTCATCCACAGTACATTGAACATGGCATCCATATCAGAGCTGTCTGTGGTAGCTCCCAGGCTCTCCTAATTCTAGGAAACCCAGGACCATTGTAAATGGCTTCAGGATTAAGAGTGCTCCTAGGGTGAACATGTGGATATAAATAGCATTTGCACCACACATGTGAGGTTTTGCAGTGAACGTAATAGTGGCCGCAATAATTCTAGGCCATGATTCATGGTTAACTCTAAGCCCCTGTAGACACGGTCGGAGATTTCCACAACCAAATCCGTCGGATTTTGCCCGTCAGATTTTGTCCGTCGGATCTTGTCCGAAACTGTTGCATACACATGGTCAGACAAAGTTGGCGAAAAATCCGATCTTTCAGAACGTGATGACGTAATTTCGTTATGATGGGACTACATTCAGGCTAGTAGCCAATAGCTTTGATGTAGGAATTTGATCTGAGCATGCGTGGCACTTGGTCCGATCAAAATTCTCTACACATGATCGGAGTATGTCCGATCGGCCCAGTTGGTCGGGAAATATTTCCAACATGTTGGAAAATTGGGTCCGACAGATATTTACGACTGAATCAGTCTGATGCATACCACACACAGTCGGATTATCCGATGACACGGTCCGATAGGACACATTACGACGGATTCTCCGACCGTGTGTACAAGGGCTAAGTGAATAACATGAAAGTGAGCTGTTTTAAGGCTTGACACCTTTGGTATATATTTAGTTGACACAATCTTTTTTAATTTTAATTTTTTTTTTGTGTTTGTGTGCACTAAAATATACAGGGGCAGGCTTAAAACATTTGGTCTGCCAGTGTTTCAACCGCCTAAAGGTGACAGTATAATGCACATATCTAAGTATATACTACATTCCGGTTTCCCTCAATGGACTTTAAGAAAAAGATTTTACGTGAAGTACAAAAATCATACTTTTCTGTTATATTGTGTTAAAGAAAATTGATTACTGTATATTCAGGTCAATCAATAACTTACTTTAGTTTCAGAAAAAAACAATATGGAAGATCCTTTTATGAATGTTCTTATTTCCTTCTGCTTTTATTAAATACTTTTTACTTCTTTCTTTCTGTCTATTCCTAATACCTGTCACAAAATAATAGTGTCATACAGGTGTTTTGTAATCTATTTTTTGACAGGTGCTAATTTGGCGGTGCCTTGCTGTGCCTGCACCCATGATTTCACCTTGTAATCAATTAATTGCCTCTTATGATGAGATGTTTGTATTGTGTAGTAACAAAATACATCAAGTAAAGTGAGAAAGAGAGGTGGATTAAAGGGTTTATGGGAAAGAAATATCACAAAGGTAGTCAACTATAATGTGCACTCAAAAAATATTGTTGGCTCCTTTTTGTGGGTTGCCATTGCCACTGCTAAGCTTACATTTTTACCTTAGGATTTTCACTCTAAACTAAAATTGTGTGGAGAAGATTATGAATGTCAGCTGTTTAACCATTTCATAACCAGAGGTCACTGAAGTTTAAAACACAGAGCACATTTTCCAGCTTAATGCATCTTAATCAAATTAGCCCCGGAAGATTTGGCTGCTCAATGACCAGGCCATTTTTTGCAAATGGGCACTGTGTCAGTTTAACTGAAAATTGTATGGTCCTGCGATGCTGTATCCAAACAAAATTGATGTCCTTTTTTTCCCCACAAATAGAGCTTTCTTTTGGTGGTATTTGATCGCCTCTGCAGTTTTTATTTTTTGCACTATAAACAAAAGAAGAGCGACAATTTTGAAAAAAAACCACAATGGGGGTTATTTATGAAAGGCAAATCCACTTTGCACTGCAAAAAATGAAGGGAGGCTCTGCTGATTTTATCATCCAATCACGTGCAAGCTAAAATTCTGTTTTTTCCTTGCATGTCCCCCTCGGATCTACAGCGACTTTACTTCCAATTGTACTTGCAGTGCAAAACGGAGTTTCCTTTAGTAAATAACCCCAATATCTTTTACTTTTTTCTATAATAAATACCTCACATTGTTTTATAAAAAAACAACACAATTTACCCGCAGTTTAGGCTGATATGTATTTTTCTACATATTTTTAGTAGAAAAAAAAATTGCAATAAGCATATATTGAGTGATGTGTGCAAAAGTTATAGCATCTACAAAATAGGAGATAGATTTATAAATTTTTATCGTTATTTTTTTTAATAGTAATTGCAGCATTCTGCGATTTTTATCGGGTCTGCGACACTATGGCAGACACATGAGACACTTTTGACCCATTTTGGAAACCATTGACAATTATACAGCGATCAGTGCTATAAAAATGCACTGATTACTGTGTAAATGTCACCGGCAGGGAAGGGGTTATCACTAGGGGGCGATCAAGGGGTTAACTGTGTTCCCTATGTGTATTTCTAACTGTGGCGGGATTGGACTGTCTAGGAGGAGAGAGAAATTGGCGTTCATACTTAGTATGAAGACACGATCTGTCTCCTCTCCCCTGAAAGAACTGGGATATGTGTGTGTTTACACATACAGATCCAGGTTCTCGCTTTGTTATGCCCAGCCCAGCCGTGCAATTCTGCCACAGTAATACTGTGGCAGCTGGTTGGCAAGCAGTTACATTTAACTATACCTCTAGGATTAATTGGCTCACCTAAATAATGTTTACATTGTTTAAAGATAAATGTAAAAATATTTGCTCACTGCTTAAAGTGGAAACCCAAGAGGGCATGTCTGGATGTGAGCGGTGGAGGACATGTGAGGGAGGAGCTCCCGGAAGCCTTTAATTAATCCTCAGCCATCCGTGCACCAAAGTACCCCAATTCACCTCCCTGCCTGTTCCTCTACATACTCTGCTCCTGTCTGTATCTATATTGAACGAGATACATCCTGTGACCGCCCAGAGAGACACTGACTCCTGCACACCCGCGGCCACCGTCATCTTCCTGGCCTTCATCCTGCTGAGGGGAGCTGTTGTTGGCCTGGCAGTGAGGTAAGGGACTCCCCTCACCATCCAGCCTTCCCTCCTGTGTGCCTGATGGGGTCCGGTGGTCTGCGGGGCCACCAAGACCACCCATTGTGGCCATGGCCTGGTCCGGCCTAGTGTGGCCTACAGCCTGCAGGCCTTGGATTTCAGGGGACCAGTACCCTCCACATCCTCCTGCCCCCATCCCGGCTTTTTGTTCATACTGCTACATTGTGATCAGGGGCACCTTTCGAATCCTTAGATGCCATCCAGAAGGTGATCAGCAAAGAAACAGCCGCCTCCCAAGACACAGAGCTCCCTAGCAGTGACACGTGCAGCGGCCATCCTGCCCTCCGGTGGAGAGCGAGCTGTGGTCATACAGACAGCTCTGCAGCTCTGCAGGGGACATGGAACAGAATGAAGGAGATCCGCAGCAGCCCTCAGGTATGGAACAATCAGTAGCTACTGCCTCCACTGCAGCCATCCTGGTGGCCATTGAGGAGAGTAAAACCATGGTCATGGGGAGAACTGATACACAGGCCGTGTCACTGCTGCCGAGAAACGCATCTCAAATTTAGAGGATATTGCGACTACCACCTCCCAGAATGTCGCTGACCTGCAATGCACAGTAAAAACCTTTATGGTTCTGAAGATGCCGAAAATAGACTGCACCGCAATAATGTGCACGTGGTGGGCCTTTCTGAGTGCGGAGGGCTCGCACCCAGCTAGCTTTGCTGAACATTTCTTTAAAGAAATCCTCAATTTACTACAAGTTTCATTGTGCATACTCAGCATACATTGTGGAGCGTGCTCATAGGGTCCCTACAGGCCCGAGAACGCAAGGCGCCTTGCCCAGACCATTCCTGGTGCCGTTTCTCAACTACCAAGATAGAGATCTCATCCTTGCTGAAGCCCAGAAGAAACCACAGCTCCGGTTTGAGAATACTACCCTGCATTTCTCCCCGGATTTTTCCCCGGAGCTGCAGAGTCGCCGTTGCACATTCGTGGAGGTTCAGAAGAGGCTCTGGGAAAAGGGACTCATGCATAGTATGCTGTACCCCAGTAAGCCCTGTGTTGAACACTGGGGCTCTGTGAAATTCTTTGAAGTCCCCTCGGATGTCTCAGGTTGGCTGGATACCTTGGATTGAAGTGAATCATCATTTAATTTTTTGTTACATTGTGTTTGGGCTGTTTTGTCACCCCCTCTTTTCTTCCTTTTGCTGGAGACACGTAAGGCCCTTATTTCCTTTTTTACCACAATCCGGTGCAGTGAAGGCTGATTACACACTGGCAGGCACATATGCTTTGACTATAATCCTATCCAGGTTACCCTTCCTAGTAGGTTTAAAAGTGGTGTGCTTTGCCAGGGGATGCATATGTATAGACCTTGTCTTTACTGCACAAAACATTCCCTTCAAGATGTTGCAGCACATGTATAGCTGCTTGATGCTTCATGGCTACAATATACATGGAGCCGGATGCTCACTCTGCAAAAAAGAGTATTCACAGAAAGAGCGTAGTGCCAGTGCTCACCATGTTGACTTTTTTTGTTCTTTCTTAAGGAACATATGGAATAACTCTACAAGACAATATTAAATTTTTCGTTTTTTGTTCTTTGTTTTGGGGATTAAGTCTTCTGGCGGGTGTGTGGTTTGTGTTTTGTTTTTTCTGCTTTCCCCCTCTTTTTTTAAACTGGTGAGATTTTTAATATAAAATTTTTACGATGGGACTGTTCAGGAGTGAATAATTTATTTATGTTTTTTCTTATGTTTTGTTTTTGTGTATATGCTCCACCTTTTTTGAGGTCACTTGTTTGTAGTGTCAGCTTTGGTACTGCACGATTGGTAGACCAGAGGACACTCAGAAATAGGCCCCACCACAATGTGATGTTGCTAGTAGGGATGAGCCGAACACCCCCCCCCGGTTCGGTTTGCACCAGAACTTTCGAACGGACCGAAAATTTGTACGAATTTTAGAACCCCATTCTAAATGCGAACGTTCAAAATAAAAAGTGCTAATTTTAATGGGTAATATGCAAAATATTGTCATAAAAAGGGTTTGGGGATCCGACTCCTGCCCTAGGGGACATGGGTCAATGCAATTTTTTTTTTTAAACGCCCGTTTTTTCGGGAGCACTGATTTTAATGACAATTAAAGTGAAAAAAGTGAAATATTCCTTTAAATATCATGTCTGGGGGGTGTCTATAGTATGCCTATGAAGTGGCACGTGTTTCCCGTGTTTAGAACAGTCCCTGCACAAAATGACATTTAACGGATAAAAAAGTCATTTAAAACTGCTTGCGGTTTTAATGTAATATCTGGTTCTGGCAATATGGATGAAAATCATTGAGAATAAAATGGCATGGGTAGCCCCCCCCTGCCCATTACCAGCCCCTTTGGGTCTTGCACGGATATTAAGGGGAAACCCGTATCTAAATTAAAAAAAGGAAAGGTGCGGGGCCCCCAGGCCCTATATACTCGGAACAGCAGTATACAGGTGGTGCAAACAAGACAGGAACTGTGTAGGTTTGTTGTGTTAAGTAGAATCTGTTTGTAATTTTGAACTGGTACATTTTTAAAGTGTAGCTCCAGTCAAAAAATCAATTTTTAAGCTTTTTGGAAAACATAGGGAAGGGTTATCACCCCTGTATAATTTTTTGGGCTGTCCGTCTTTTTTCATCTCACTTCCTGTAGTCTCCTTCCCTTTGCAAGTAGGAGACGTTTGTAAGTTGGATGTTTGAAAGTAGGGGCCTGCCCTATATGCTCTGCAGAAATGGCGGAACAAGGTGTTGGTTTTGTCACAACATTGTAAGCCCTCAAAGTGACTCTTGCTGGGCGCTGGAGCGCCCTGCTGTGAACAATCATATCAAGAATTGTAATTACATGCCATTGTTGAACAGTGGTAGAAAAATTGGGCCTTTCGTGGTTGTGGTGGTGGTGCTGGTGGCACAACACTATAAGTCCTCACAGTTACTTTCGGTGGGCGCAGGAACGGGCCCTGCTGTGAAATATCAAGAATTGTAATTACATGCCCCTGTTAAACAGGGGCTGAAAAATTGGGCCTTAGGCACTGGTGCTGGTGCCACGACACTGCAACCTCTCCCAGATACTCTAGTTGGAGTGCAGGAATGAGCCCTGCTGCAATGCATTGCATCAAAAATTCTAATTACATGCCCCTGTTAAACAGGGGCTGACAAATTGAGCCTTAGGCACTGGTGCTGGTGCCACAACACTGCAACCACTCCCAGATACACTTGTGCCTTAGCCACTGGTGGTGTCACCCAGAACCAAAAAGTTTCTTCCAAGCTATCAGCATGATCATTAAGGAGGAAGAGGATAGTCAGTCAACATAACAGGACAGTCACTCAGCATCAGCATAGGTAGTCTTGAAGGGATGTGACATTTAAAAAAAAAAATATTCAGTTACATCAGCTTCAGGTGCTTGGTAGCTGGTGGTGATCCAAGACTGATTCATCTTTATGAAGGTTAGTCAATCAACTGAGTCGGTGGACAGGCGCACCCTGTGATCGCTTACGAAGCCTCCAGCAGCACTGAAGGTGCATTCCGAAAGAACGCTGGATGCAGGACAGGCCAGTAGCTTAATTGCATACTGTGCAAGCTCTGGCCAATGATCCATCCTCAAGACCCAGTAAGCCAGAGGATTTTCGGTGGGAAAGGTGTCCAAGGTTGACCTTGCCCCTAGGTATTCCTACACCATGTAAATCAGACTCTGGCAATGGTTGCTGGAAACGATCATACCTTGGGGATGCAGACTAAAAAGTTGTCTGAACGCATCGGTCAGATGGCCACCTTCTCCACCGCTCCTTCTGAGACTGACCGAAGCCTCAGCAACACGTTGTCTAGGACCAGGAGTTTGTAACCTCCCAGTCTCTGGGAACGCATTGCACAGACCTCAGCAATAAGAGGTATCTTCAGGTGTATACTGTGCTGGAGGCACACAACACCCACTTTAACTGCTGCAGATGCCTCTATTACAGAACACCAGTAATAAAGGGTAGCTTCAGGTGTATACTGTGCTGGAGGCACACAACACCCACTTTAACTGCTGCAGATGCCTATATTACAGAACATCAGCAATAAGGGGTATCTTCAGGTGTATACTGTGCTGGAGGCACACAACACCCACTTTAACTGCTGCAGATGCCTCTATTACAGAACACCTGCAATAAAGGGTATCTTCAGGTGTATACTGTGCTGGAGGCACACAACACCCACTTGAACTGCTGCAGATGCCTGTATTACAGAACACCATCAATAAAGGGTAGCTTCAGGTGTATACTGTGCTGGAAGCACACAACACCCACCTTAACAGCGCTGGGTTCACAAGAAAAGAACACACTGTCCCTGCCTATCCTGCTCTCTCCCTGAACGCCGCAACACACTACACAAGGCCGCCGAGCTGGCGGCCTTATATAGTGTGGGGCATGTACTAAAACCCCTGAGCTATAATTGACCACAGGCATCCTACCTGTGGCCAATTATGGCTCTCCTCGCTGTCGGTGCTGTGACTGGTCAAGCATGCAGATTCACAGTGCATGCTTGGCCAATCATGAGCCAGCAATGCACTGCGATCGCGTAGTGCATTGTTGGCCGTTCGGGCCACATGAATATGGTGCGAATGGCCCACAAAGTTCTGATTTCGGCAAACAGACGAACGGCCGATGTTTGAGTCGAACATGCGTTCGACTCGAACATCGAGCTCATCCCTAGTTGCTAGGTGGGTAAATGTTATTCTTGAGCACGCTGTACGGCTTTGTGTGACCCTGGACCTCACCTGTGCAAATTTCTGAATTGCAGTCGTGTCCTTGAATATTAGAATCATCTCCTGGAATGTCAGGGGTTTGAATTCAAAATATAAGAGAGCTCTGGTGCTGAAATTTGTGCAGGCCCCACATCCCCACATAATGTTTTTACAGGAAACTCATTTACTAGGCAACAGAATTCTAGCCATGAAACGTCCCTGGATGCACAGAGCCATACATGCCACTTTTTCATCTTATGCTAGGGGTGTATCTATTTTGTTGCACTAGTCCTTACCTTTCTCCATATAAACGGTGATTACAGATCCTGGGGGAAGATACTTAGTGGTAATAATTGAAGCTTAAATCACGTAGGTTGGCCCTGGTGAATGTATATATTCCCCTCCTTTTACAGGGAATATCCTGTACGAGGTGTTGGAGAAATTGGCACCGCATGCTCCATTCCAGTTATTGGTGGATGGAGGTTTCAACAATGTCCTCAATTATATGTTGGGCACGTCCAATCCACACAGGACTCCAAACCACTCCCAATAAGGTCATTTCCTAGTGGTAAGGATCCTGGAGCCGACGGT
Organism: Lithobates pipiens; assembly: GCF_037356315.1. Taxonomy (NCBI): domain Eukaryota; kingdom Metazoa; phylum Chordata; class Amphibia; order Anura; family Ranidae; genus Lithobates; species Lithobates pipiens. The sequence goes on from NW_027507787.1 coordinate 20,424,718, forward strand.
CTGCCAATTGAGTGGTACCACCAATACTCAGAGACCCTAGCAACCAGACTACTACAATTATACGCAGACTGTTTTCAGAAGGGAGGCCTCCCCCTCTCCTTTTATGAGGCTCATATTGTATTATTGGCTAAGCCGGTTAAAGACCCACTGCAGCATTTGTCATATAGGCCCATCACTTTATTAAATATGGACTTCAAAATACTGACCAAACTGTTAGCTACTAGACTTATCTAGGTCTTGCAGCTTGTTATTTCCCCTGATCAGACAGGTTTTATGCCCAAAAAGGCTACGGACATTAATCTGCGCAGGGTTTCCACTCACGCACAGTTGGGCCCAGATATTTCCAGCGGTGGGATACTGGTCTTTCTGGATATGGAAAAGGCCTTTAATTCGGTGGACTGGAATTACATGAGGGTGGTACTGTAGGTATTTGGTTTCGGGGTTTCGGTCCTCAGTTCAGGAAGTGGATTGACATTCTATATCATTGCCCCACAGCAGCCATAAAGCTAAATAATATGTTATCTGATTTTTTTTCCAGTGCATAGGGGCACTCGCCAAGGATACTCTTTATCCCCGGGTCTTTTCTCTATCATGATTGAGCCCTTGGCGGTGGCCTTGTGAGTAGTGATGGACGAACTTCCGACGGGACGTTTCGCGAACGCGAAACGCGAACGGGCACAAACGTTCGCGAAAACGACCGTTCGCCGCGGGCTCCATTGACTTCAATGGGAGGCGAATTTCGCAAACCTTTAGGTCGAATTTGCGGCCACGGGGTAATTATTAGGGGGTAGCACGTAGTCCCACCACCTGGACAATAGCATAATACATGTATGAGGTGAATTTGGGATCGATAACTACAAGCATTTTTTTTTTATTTGGGAAATTGTTCTGACAATTCAGGACTATGGAGCTAATGAAGGCAATGGAGGAGAGGGAAGGTCAGGGACCAGGGTAGGCAAACAAGAGGGTGCAGGAGATACAGAGCACTGACAGCAGCACCGTAATACAGAGCACTGACATCAGCACCGTGACATACAGCGCTGACAGCAGCTCCGTGACATACAGCGCTGACAGCAGCTCCGTGACATACAGCGCTGACAGCAGCTCCGTGACATACAGCGCTGACAGCAGCTCCGTGACATACAGCGCTGACAGCAGCTCCGTGACATACAGCGCTGACAGCAGCACCGTGACATACAGCGCTGACAGCAGCTCCGTGACATACAGCGCTGACAGCAGCTCCGTGACATACAGCGCTGACAGCAGCTCCGTGACATACAGCGCTGACAGCAGCTCCGTGACATACAGCGCTGACAGCAGCTCCGTGACATACAGCGCTGACAGCAGCACCGTGACATACAGCGCTGACAGCAGCTCCGTGACATACAGCGCTGACAGCAGCTCCGTGACATACAGCGCTGACAGCAGCTCCGTGACATACAGCGCTGACAGCAGCTCCGTGACATACAGCGCTGACAGCAGCTCCGTGACATACAGCGCTGACAGCAGCTCCGTGACATACAGCGCTGACAGCAGCTCCGTGACATACAGCGCTGACAGCAGCTCCGTGACATACAGCGCTGACAGCAGCTCCGTGACATACAGCGCTGACAGCAGCTCCGTGACATACAGCGCTGACAGCAGCTCCGTGACATACAGCGCTGACAGCAGCTCCGTGACATACAGCGCTGACAGCAGCACCGTAAGCAGCCCCAGGAGGAAGTCAGCACAGCACAGGGATGGTGTGATCCCCTCATAATAAGAACCCCCAGGAGGAAGTCAGCACAGCACAGGGATGGTGGGAGCCCCTCATAATAAGAACACCCAGGAGGAAGTCAGCACAGCACAGGGATGGTGGGAACCCCTCATAATAAGCAGCCCCAGTAGAAATATGACACCGCTCAACCTCTTCAAAGAGGAGGGTAGGGGCATATAGTACGGTGTGCTTTTTTGGGTCAGGGAAGTGAGCCAAATGAATTAAGAAGGTCTGTGTGCTTGATTCCAAAAATTGTTTATAGACATATACATGGTCTACTGATCACATGTGTTGAATTCCTCCGAGATCCATGCCTCATTCATTTTTAGAAATGTGAGGTAGTTAACACTGTGGTGAGCTAGGCGAGTACGCTTATCGGTCACAATCCCCCCTGCTGCGCTGAACGTCCTTTCGGACAGGACACTGGATGAGGGGCAAGCCAACAGTTCGATTGCAAATTGGGCAAGCTCTGGCCAGAGGTCAAGCCTGCCCACCCAGTAGTCTAGGGGTTCATCACTCCTCAGAGCGTCCACATCGGCCGTTAACCCAATGTAGTCGGACACCTGACGGTCTAGGCGTTCCCTGATGCTGGATCCGGATGACACCTGTCGATGGGTCGGCTGAAAGAATGACCTCATATCCGAAGTCACCAACACATCTTCAAACCGGCCTCTTCTTGCAGGCGCTGTTGGATTGGTACCCGCAAATCCTTCTCTGGGAGTGGGAATTGCTCCTCTGCCAGCGCACGCAAAAGCAGAATGCAGCATTTCTCGAAGCAAGGCCTGGAAGTGCTGCATTCTGACAGCCCTCTGCGACGGCGGTAACATTTCCGCCATTTTGTGTTTGTACCGGGGGTCTAAGTACGTTGCCACCCAGTACTGGTCCTTGACCCTCATGCTTTTTATACGGGGGTCCCTATTAAAACACTGGAGCATGAAGGCCCCCATTTGCACTAAAGTGGAAGCGGTGTGGTGGCCTGGCTCCTGCTCATCATCCAGGATAATGTCGTCCTCTTCATTCTCCTCTCCCCATCCTCGCACAACAGGGATCCCAGAAAGGTTTAAAGCATGCTCTTCTTGCTCCTGCTCATCCGCCCCGGCACCATCCTCCTCTGACTCCTCATCAGACTCCTGTTGTTGACTTGTCTCAGATAGAGTAGCCCCCCCTGGGAATTCATCCAGCATTGCGACTTCCTCATCTTCCCGCTCCTGCTCCTCCACAGCCTGATCAATGACACGACGCAATGCACGCTCCAGAAAGAAGGCATAAGGTACCATGTCACTGATGGCGCCATGGCTGCGACTGACCAGTTTGGTGATCTCCTCAAATGGCCGCAGAAGTCTGCATGTGTCGCGCATGAGCAGCCACTGGCGCGGTGAAAAAAAACCCAGCTCCCCAGAACCGTTTCTTTCGCAGAGTTCATACAGGTAGACGTTAACTGCACGTTTCTGCTGGAGCAGCCTATCAAGCATATAGAAGGTTGAGTTCCATCGCGTCGGGCAATCGCAAATAAGACGTCTGACCGGCAGATGGTGTCGCCGCTGAATGTCAGCAAGGCGAGCCATGGCCGTGTAAGATCTTCTGAAATGGGCCGAGATTTTCCTTGCCTGCCGCAAGATGTCCTGGACCCCAGGGTATTTGACAAGGAATCGCTGCACGACCAAGTTTAAGACGTGTGCCATGCACGGCACGTGCGTGATTTTGCCCTGTTTCAATGCGCTAAGCAGATTGGCACCGTTGTCACACACCACTTTACCAACTGTCAAATTGAGCGGTGTTAGCCACTCATCTGCCTGTGAACGCAAAGCTGAAAGGAGTGCCGGGCCAGTGTGGCTCTTTGCTTCCAGGCACAACAGACGCAGCACGGCATGGCAACGTCTCACCTGGCATGTGGAATAGGTTCTGGGGAGCTTGGGCGGTGCAGTGGAAGAGACGCTAGCAGCGGAAAAGGAGGAGGCAGCTGAGGAGGAGAGGGAGGAGGATGGAGTAGGAGGAGGAGAAGAAGAGTCAGGCCTGCATGCAATCCGTGGCGGTAAAACCAAATCTACACGGGTGCCACGGGTTACATGCTTGACGGCCGTCAGAAGGTTCACCCAGTGGGCAGTAAAACTGATATACCTTCCCTGCCCGTGTTTGCTAGACCACGTGTCTGTGGTCAGATGTATCTTGGCACCGACACTGTGTGCCAGAGATACATTCACTTGCCGCTGAACATGGCCATATAGCTCTGGGATGCCCTTCTCTGAGAAATACTTCCTTCCTGGGACCTTCCATTGTGGTGTTCCAATGGCCACAAATTTGCGAAAGGCCTCCGAGTCCACCAGTTTATATGGCAGTAGTTGGCGGGCTATGAGTTCTGACAAGCCAGCCGCCAACCGTTGGGCAAGAGGGTTATCCGGCGTCATCATTTTTTTACGCTCAAACATTAGGCCCACGGAAGCCTGCCTTTTTGCAGAAAAATGTGAGCTTGGCGTGATGGAAGGTGGAGTGGAGGACAATTGTGAGGAGAGAGGAGAAGGAGAAGTAGAAGACGAGGCTGGACGGTGAGAGCCTGCAGTGTGGCTTTGTGTGTTCCGTTGCTCCCACTGGGCTCGGTGATGGCTGCTCATGTGCCTTCTTAAGGCGGTCGTCCCTAGGTGAGTATTGGGCTTACCGCGACTAACGCGTTGACTGCAAAGATTGCAGATGGCAACGCTATTGTCAGCAGCGGACACGTTAAAAAAAGCCCACACTGCGGAGCCATGTGCCGGTGTCCTGGGAGCGCCAGATGTGACCGTACATGGTCGATGACTCGCTCCTGATACATTTGCAGTCTGCTTTGTCCCTGCTGTGCAATGTAAGTCATTGCTGCTTCTCCTCCCTATCTGCTGGTCCATATCTCCCTCTGAACTCCCCTCCTCTTCCTCTCTTGTGGGCACCCACGTGACATCACTAGACACGTCATCATCAACGTCACCTTCCCCACCGCTATAAGTAGAGTAGGCAGCAACACCGGGGACCAACCTCCTCCTTGGGCTGATCTGGGTACTGGCGTCAGACTGCTGAGTAGCGCTTGTTGCTACCTCCTCTTCCTGATCCAATACCAAGAGTGGCTGCGCATCAGAAATGTCCTCTTGATATGGATCGGAAAATAATTCCAGTGACTCAAGCGGAAGGTATGTGGTGGTGGTGGTGGTGGTCGTGTTGTTGGTGGTAGTGTCTTTGGGGGTGCACATAGCAGAGAGTGAAGAAGAGGGTGCAGATCGAGAGGATGAGGAGGGTGCAGAAGAGTAAGGCTGAGCGAGCCACTCAACCAAGTCTGGTGCATCCTTTAAAGTAATTGAACGCACCTTCTGCAACTTCCCACTTTGGCTCAAGCCTGTTGCTCCTGCCCTACCCCTACCACCCCTGCGGAAGGGCCTGCCTCTTCCTCTGCATGTCATTTTTTAAATGACCCTGTGACAAAACTCTTAGTCCCTATACCGCTGAAGGACTGCTGCAGTATAGGTGAGCGGTCAGCAGTGGTGCACGTCAACCCTATCTATTGTGGACCTATAGCGGTCCTTACAGAACAGCAGACTGTACCGCACTCAAGCCTATGTACCGTAGCACCCTATACCAAGTTACCAGTCCTTATAAGAACTTTTGTGGACCAAGCAGGTTGTGTATTAGTGTTTAGCAGACTGTACGTCAGTCCCTATACCGCTGAAGGACTGCTGCAGTATAGGGCAGCGGTCAGCAGTGGTGCACGTCAACCCTATCTATTGTGGACCTATAGCGGTCCTTACAGAACAGCAGACTGTACCGCACTCAAGCCTATGTACCGTAGCACCCTATACCAAGTTACCAGTCCTTATAAGAACTTTTGTGGACCAAGCAGGTTGTGTATTAGTGTTTAGCAGACTGTACGTCAGTCCCTATACCGCTGAAGGACTGCTGCAGTATAGGGCAGCGGTCAGCAGTGGTGCACGTCAACCCTATCTATTGTGGACCGATAGCGGTCCTTACAGAACAGCAGACTGTACCGCACTCAAGCCTATGTACCGTAGCACCCTATACCAAGTTACCAGTCCTTATAAGAACTTTTGTGGAACAAGCAGGTTGTGTGTTAGTGATTAGCAGACTGTACGTCAGTCCCTATACCAATGAAGGACTGCTGCAGTATAGGGCAGCGGTCAGCAGTAGTGCACGGCAACCCTATGTATTGTGGACCGATAGCGGTCCTTACAGAACAGCAGACTGTAACGCACTCAGGCCTATGTACCGTAGCACCCTATACCAAGTTACCAGTCCTTATAAGAACTTTTGTGGAACAAGCAGGTTGTGTGTTAGTGATTAGCAGACTGTACGTCAGTCCCTATACCAATGAAGGACTGCTGCAGTATAGGGCAGCGGTCAGCAGTAGTGCACGGCAACCCTATGTATTGTGGACCGATAGCGGTCCTTACAGAACAGCAGACTGTAACGCACTCAGGCCTATGTACCGTAGCACCCTATACCAAGTTACCAGTCCTTATAAGAACTTTTGTGGACCAAGCAGGTTGTGTGTTAGTGATTAGCAGACTGTACGTCAGTCCCTATACCAATGAAGGACTGCTGCAGTATAGGGCAGCGGTCAGCAGTAGTGCACGGCAACCCTATGTATTGTGGACCGATAGCGGTCCTTACAGAACAGCAGACTGTAACGCACTCAGGCCTATGTACCGTAGCACCCTATACCAAGTTACCAGTCCTTATAAGAACTTTTGTGGACCAAGCAGGTTGTGTGTTAGTGATTAGCAGACTGTACGTCAGTCCCTATACCAATGAAGGACTGCTGCAGTATAGGGCAGCGGTCAGCAGTAGTGCACGGCAACCCTATGTATTGTGGACCGATAGCGGTCCTTACAGAACAGCAGACTGTACTGCACTCAGGCCTATGTACCGTAGCACCCTATACCAAGTTACCAGTCCTTATAAAAACTTTTGTGGACCAAGCAGGTTGTGTGTTAGTGTTTAGCAGACTGTGCGTCAGTCCCTATACCGCTGAAGGACTGCTGCAGTATAGGGCAGCGGTCAGCAGTAGTGCACGGCAACCCTATGTATTGTGGACCGATAGCGGTCCTTACAGAACAGCAGACTGTAACGCACTCAGGCCTATGTACCGTAGCACCCTATACCAAGTTACCAGTCCTTATAAGAACTTTTGTGGACCAAGCAGGTTGTGTGTTAGTGATTAGCAGACTGTACGTCAGTCCCTATACCAATGAAGGACTGCTGCAGTATAGGGCAGCGGTCAGCAGTAGTGCACGGCAACCCTATGTATTGTGGACCGATAGCGGTCCTTACAGAACAGCAGACTGTAACGCACTCAGGCCTATGTACCGTAGCACCCTATACCAAGTTACCAGTCCTTATAAGAACTTTTGTGGACCAAGCAGGTTGTGTGTTAGTGATTAGCAGACTGTACGTCAGTCCCTATACCAATGAAGGACTGCTGCAGTATAGGGCAGCGGTCAGCAGTAGTGCACGGCAACCCTATGTATTGTGGACCGATAGCGGTCCTTACAGAACAGCAGACTGTACTGCACTCAGGCCTATGTACCGTAGCACCCTATACCAAGTTACCAGTCCTTATAAAAACTTTTGTGGACCAAGCAGGTTGTGTGTTAGTGTTTAGCAGACTGTGCGTCAGTCCCTATACCGCTGAAGGACTGCTGCAGTATAGGGCAGCGGTCAGCAGTAGTGCACGGCAACCCTATGTATTGTGGACCGATAGCGGTCCTTACAGAACAGCAGACTGTAACGCACTCAGGCCTATGTACCGTAGCACCCTATACCAAGTTACCAGTCCTTATAAGAACTTTTGTGGACCAAGCAGGTTGTGTGTTAGTGATTAGCAGACTGTACGTCAGTCCCTATACCAATGAAGGACTGCTGCAGTATAGGGCAGCGGTCAGCAGTAGTGCACGGCAACCCTATGTATTGTGGACCGATAGCGGTCCTTACAGAACAGCAGACTGTAACGCACTCAGGCCTATGTACCGTAGCACCCTATACCAAGTTACCAGTCCTTATAAGAACTTTTGTGGACCAAGCAGGTTGTGTGTTAGTGATTAGCAGACTGTACGTCAGTCCCTATACCAATGAAGGACTGCTGCAGTATAGGGCAGCGGTCAGCAGTAGTGCACGGCAACCCTATGTATTGTGGACCGATAGCGGTCCTTACAGAACAGCAGACTGTAACGCACTCAGGCCTATGTACCGTAGCACCCTATACCAAGTTACCAGTCCTTATAAGAACTTTTGTGGACCAAGCAGGTTGTGTGTTAGTGATTAGCAGACTGTACGTCAGTCCCTATACCAATGAAGGACTGCTGCAGTATAGGGCAGCGGTCAGCAGTAGTGCACGGCAACCCTATGTATTGTGGACCGATAGCGGTCCTTACAGAACAGCAGACTGTACCGCACCCAAGCCTATGTACCGTAGCACCCTAGACAGACCAAGTTACCAGTCCTGATAAAGAGCTTTGTGGAACAAGTGAGTTGTGAATGATTAGCAGACTGCAGCAGAAGGGCAGCAGTCAAGTATAATATTCTTTCTATATTTGGAAGAAAGAATATTATACGTGTACAAGCCTATTACCGTACCACTGATACCAGTCCTGAAAAGAACCTTTGTGGAACTAATAGTAACAGCAAGTCTTTAAAATTATCCTCACTGCCTGACACACTGCTTCCTGCCTGTCCCTATACAAATTGGCAAAAAAGAGTAGGCTGGAACGATTAGCTGGAACAGCTCTTTTGTGGACCTGATAGTAACAGCTAATGATGATGATGATGATGATGATGAAGAAAGACTAATCTGGCTGAGCTGTCCCTAAAATAGCAGCATACAGCGCTCTGTCCCTTTATCTAAACTGACAAAAGAAACTCAGGCTGCTGACCTAACACCTATACCAGTCCTGAAAAGAACTTTTGTGTACCAAATAGCTAGCGTTTTCTCTGTCCCTACTCCACACAGGATCCTTTCCCTACAGTGACAGAAGAAAGAATGTAAAATGGCCACCGGATCGGGTGTATTTATAGGTTAGGGGGAATGTCCAAGTGTCCATGAGCTGTCATGTCTCAATTGGTTGTCCTGTAACACATGATAAACGTGTCACGAAAGGTTAAAGTTCTTGTATACATTAAACACGTAAGTCCGCCGGGGCGAACGACGGAAAAAGGCGTTCGAACCCGCGGACGGCGAAAGTCGGAAATTCGCCGCGAAACGACCGCCGGGCGAACCGTTCGGCCATCACTACTTGTGAGCCTCTGAGAAGGTACAGGGTATACAGGTGGGTAATTTGACCAAAAAAACTGCACTATATGCAGACGATGTGGTTCTTTTTTTGCAAGACTCCAAGAATTCCCTTTAGACATCCTTAATTCCTTTGCTCATTTTACAGGTCTGAAAGTCAACTGGAGAAAATCCAAGATTCTTTCACTTAGGATGCCATCCCCCAAATGTGAAATTCCCACAGATTGTCCCTTGCAGAGGGCAGAGGTAATCAAATATCTGGGGTAAATTCCTGCATGATTTCATGGATATCATTTGGAACAAACATTTTGGAAGGGGTTCACACAATGTATAACAGAAGTAACCACCATTCCTATACAGCCCATACATGAGTAGAGTCATACCACAGAAATTTGATAAAGTGTGGGGCAATTGGATGAATAGTGAAACTACGGTGGTGGATTGAGTGGCACCTAACAGAATACACCTGCAGTAGGATTTAACGTATATGTAATTGTCTGACATAAATGGGCAAACTGGTTGGAGATGATCGAAAGACAACAGTAACTCAAATAACCACTCGTTACAACCAAGGTATGCAAAATACCATCTCTGAATGCACAACACATCAAACCTTGAAGCAAATGGGCTACAGCAGCATACAACCACACTGGGTGCCACTCCTGTCAGTTAAGAATAGGAAACTGAGGCTACAATTTGCACAGGCTCACCAAAATTTAACAAAAGAAGATTGGAAAAACATTGCCTGGTCTGATGAGTTTGATTTCAGTTGCAACATTCAGATCATAGGGTTTAGCATTTGGCATTAATAACAAGGAAGCATGGCTCAATCCTGCCTCTTATCAATGGTTCAGGCTGGTGGTGGTGGTGTAATGGCGTGAAAGATATTTTCTTGACCTACATTGGGCCCCTTAGTACCAACTGTGCATTGCTTAAATGCTACAGCCTGCCTAAGTATTGTTGCTGACCATGTCCCTTTATGGTTTTAGAGTGCCCATCTTCTGATGGCTACTTCCAGCAGGATAATACACCATGTCACAAAGCTCAAATCATCTCAAACTGGTTTCCTGAACATGACAATGAGGTCACTGTACTCCAATGGCTTCCACAGTTACCAGATCTCAATCCAATAGAGCACCTTTGTGATGTGATGGAACGGGAAATTCCCATCATGGATGTGCAGCCGATAAATCTGCAGCAACTGTGTGATGCTATCATATCAATATGGACAAAAATCTCTGAGGAATGTTTCCAACACCATGCTGAATTTTTTGCCACGAAAAATTAAAGCAGTTCTGAAGGCAAAAGGGGGCCCGATCCAGTACTAGCAAAGCGTACTGAATAAAGTGGCCGGTGAGTATAAATAAATTAAAGTCCCCATACTCAAAATACTTTAAAAGGAGCTAAAATAATGCAGTGGCTGTGATGCAGCTTACATTTTGCTGCTAACCAGGTCACTATTAACCCCCCTTGTCACCGAGCGTACGCAGATGTGCGTACTCGGCTTCCGGGGGTTATACCGGGATGATGCCCGTACCTGCAGGCATCATCCGGTATTGATTTTTAGACCGGCTTTCCAGCCATAACAACCGATGCTGCTAAAAGCTGCTCTGCTGTTATGCTGGAGGAGCGGGAGGGGACGTCCCCCCTCTCGTCGCCTCCCGCCAGTCTCCTAATTGTAAACACGGAAGTGACGTCATGACATCACTTCCGGTTTACTCGGCTTCTAATGGCGCCGGATTTAAAAATATACACAGTATTCAGAATCGCTGAAAACGGCGATCTGAATACTGTGAAGGGTAAAGGAGGGTTTTTAGACCCCCGATCCCTCCATAAAGAGTACCTATCCCCACCTATTACTGTCACAAGGGATGTTTACATTCCCTGTGACAGCAATAAAAGTGGTCAATTATTTTTATTTTTTTAACTATTTATTAATTTTAAAATAAATAAAATAAATAAGAAGAAAAATTCTTTTTGAAGCGCCCCCGCAAGCTCACGCAGCAAAGAAAACGCATACAGAATTCGCGCCTACATATGTAAACATGTTCAAATCACACATTTGAGGTATCACCGCGATCGTCAGATTGAGAGCAATAATTCTAGCACTAGACCTCCTCTGTAACTCTAACCTTGTAACTGGAATTTTTTTTTAAAAATGTCGCCTATTGAGATTTTTAGGTACCATAGTTTGTTGTCATTCCACGAGTGCGTGCAAGTGTGACATGTTTGGTATCAATTTACTCGGCGTAACATTATCTTACATATTATGCAAAAAAATTGGGCTAATTTTACTGTTTCATTTTTTTTTAATTCATGAAAGTGTCCCTTTTCCCAAAAAGTTGCATTTAAAACACCGCTGCGCAAATACCGTGTGACATAAAATATTGCAACAATCGCCGTTTTATTCTCTAGAGTCTCTACTAAAAAAATCTATATAATGTTTGGGGGTTTATACTAATGATAGGGGCGCTAGTGCAGATGTAAATAACAAAACAATGTGAAAAAAAGTGACAATCATAAAACATCTAAAATAATCCACACCATATCACAAAGCTGCAATAAACAACAAAAAATGCAAGCAAAGTAAATAAAGTCCCACATTCAGGTAATGGAACTCCAAAGTCCAAAAACAAATGTGATTTTTTCAGTGAAAAACTCCTTCTGAATCCATAAATCGGAAAAAGTTGAAATCTTCTATAACGTGATAAACCGTCCCTTCACCAGACAACTTATGGATAAGGAAAAACAACACCCCACTTTTAAAGATAAAGATGTCTTCTTACCAGATGCTGTTGACTACTTTAATTAAAAAGATAGTCAAATAGGCTTATGCAGGTTGATTCCCTGCTGACATGGAATGTGATGGACCTCGTATGGACAGAAGCTTCTTCCTCATAGGCTCAGATAGGTCATAAAAAAAGCCAAACAAAATTCCATAGCATAATACCGTTTAATCATAAAATCAATTTAAAAAACATAAGGCCAAGTGGCTGCTTACATGTGTAGGTGCCCAACCTGGCACTGGGGCTGCTTGCTTAAAACAAAAATTTCGTAATGGATACGTAGTTCCTCGTGGTGTAAGGCGTGCGTTCCACCGAAGGGCAGCCGATAACCAAGGGCGACCGGAACTAGACGTAAACGAACGTGACTGGATACCGCCTCGACGTACGTTTCGTTTGACACGTCATCAGGAAGCATACCCAGTAACAAAAATCAATGTTCTTTATAGTGTCTTGATTAATCCATAGACCAATCAAGAAACACTAAATTTGATGCGCAGCCTCAGTCCCACTTAAGGCTAACAACAATAATGATTCCTTAAAGCATAACTAAAAAAATATATAATAAACATTTCGAACATATTACTCCCAAAACGAAGGGATGAGTTATATATTCTAAAATAGAAAAGTTTTTTTATAGAGAAATATAAAAAGGAATGTACTTATAATCAAATGGAATTGTCCATTGGGAAAAAAAGGGGGGCAAGTTCCCTACAATTTGTAAATTGACCACTAGATGTCAGTCTAAAGACCAAAAATATTCTAACTTTAGCCAGACATAGAAGACAAAAAAAGGGCGGGCAATTTTTTGTAATTAATAATTAGATAATTCTTAAAAAATATATATATAAAAAAATATAAAAAAATATATATATATAAAAAATTCCTGAATATCCTACTACCAAAAATCCGGCCTTGTCTCTATCTGCCAGATGTGAGGGAATATCAACCAAACTCAAAAGGCAGAAGAGAACGCCAAGTAACTCTAAAAAAAGGTTGAAAATAAGAAGAATGGGAAACTTTTTAATCATTGGACAGAAAGCAATTTAGATCGAGCTCTATATTCATTCCTAGGGGTTGCATAGTCTGTAAATTATATATCCACTTCGTTTCGTTCTTTGATATTTCCCTTGTCATATGGGTTCCTCGCCAATGTCTTGAGATCTTATCGATCCCATAAAATTTACAGAGTGAAGGATCGCTATCGTGATGTGTTTTAAAATGTCTAGACACGCTATGATTGGGAAACCCTTTTTTAATATTTGTAAGATGTTCATTAATTCTAATTCTTAGCTGTCTAGTAGTTCGACCTACATACTGCATGGAACAAGGGCATTCAAGCACATAGGTTACATGGTCTGAATTACATGTAATTAGTGGTTTGATTTTGTAATCCAGTTTGGTGACTTGAGATTGAAACTGAGTAATCTTCCTTGATGAACCGGGTCCTCTGGTGGTCTTGCAGGCTTTGCATCTAGTGCAATAATGGAAGCCGGATCCATCCAGGAAGGTTACAAGTTTTTTTGGGGGGTCCGGAACATTAGGAGCTAATTGGTTTCTCAAACTCGGTGCCCTTCTGTAAATAAATTTAGGATTCTGGGGAATGATCGAGGCCAGATCTTTATCACGTTGTAAAATGGGCCAATATTTTTTAAAAATGGTTTCAACTTGTCTATATTGCCTATTAAACCCTGTCACAAAAGGTATTACTCCTTGATGTTCAGTTTTAACCTTTGATACCAATAAAGATTTTCTATCCATCTGTGACACCTGTGTTACCACTTTCTCTAAAGTTTTTTGTGAGTGACCTTTTTCCAAGAACCTACTGGTTAGCACTTTAGCTTGTGAGTGGAAATCTGACTCCTCCTCACAATTCCGTTTTAATCGCATATACTGTCCTTTTGGAACAGCCCCTATCCACTGTGGGTGGTGGCAGCTATGTGTGGGCACATACCCATTTCTGTCAGTGACTTTAAAATAGGTTTTAGTCACAAACTTATTGTGCTTTTTTGTAATAGTAAGGTCCAGGAAGTTCACCTGCACCTTACTGAATTCAGCTGTAAACTTCAGGCAATATTGATTACCATTCATATTGCTCAAGAAGTCTTTGAAGCTCTCTAAAGTACCTCTCCAAAAGAGAATTGCATCATCTATATATCTTTTATAAAAAACAAGAGATTTATGCATGTTTTTATAGATGGTTTCTGATTCCCATTTATTAAGGACAATATTGGCTACGCTGGGAGCATAGCGCGCTCCCATGGCCACTCCTGATACTTGATTGTAATACTCATTGTTGGCCCAAAAAAAAAAAATTTTTTTTTTTTATTGGTCATAGCAAGATCTAGGCCTCTGATCAGGTAATTTATCTGGGCCTTTTTTAATTCAGATTCTTTTGTTAGTGCCCACTTTGTTGCTGTAAGTGCATCTTTATGCTGGATGTTAGTATAGAGTGACTCAATATCTACCGTAATCATAATAATATCTTCTGATGCCACCAAATCCTGTAAAAGTACTAACAGATCTCTGCTGTCTTTTAAATACGAGGGACTATTTCTCACTAGTGGTTTAAAAAAACCATCTAGATATTCTCCTAGCCTGGCTAACAGGGACTCTATCCCGCTTATTATAGGTCGACCTGGAGGTCTTTCATTATTTTTGTGTATTTTTGGTAAAATATACATAACCGGAATTTTGGGAGCGTGTGGTATGAGATAATCTGCTTCTTTTTGATTTAAAATATCTTTATATAGGCCCTCAGTTACCCACTCTATCAATAATGTTTTTATTTTTGACGTCGGATCACTGTTTAATTTTTTGTAGGTGTGGGTGTCATTTAATAATCGTCCCATTTCCTGATAATAATAGTCTCGGGATAATATCACGAGGCCTCCCCCCTTATCTGCCGCTCTTATCACTATCTGTTTGTTTTCCTCTATCATTTTTATGCTTTCCCATATGGTTTTATTTTTAGCCTGTCTTTTAATTTCTAAATTCCTCACATCTTGTTGAACCATATTTTTAAACACTTCTATGTGGTGATGCGTTCCTTTCTTAGGATTAAAGACAGAATTATTTTTTAACCCACTATGTACATATAAGGACTCAGTGGTAGGAGCACTAGTCCCCATATTAGGGTTAATCAAATGTTTTTTAATATTAAGTTTCCTCACGTATTTCTCGATATCAACAAATAATTCAAACTTGTTCACATCTTTATTAGGTGCAAATTTTAAACCCTGATTTAATACTTCTAATTCTTTCTCAGAGAGCTCGACGCCTGCTAGATTGAAAATACCCTTATTTAATTGTCTCTCTTTCTTTTTCTTTCTCCTGCCTCCTCTCTTTCCTCGTTTTCTATAGGTTCTTGTGGGGGGTAAGGGGTAGGAGGAATACGGTAAGGCCCTTTCCATCCTCTCCCTTCCCCCTGGTAGTGGTTTTGATGAGGCCCTGGTCTCCCTCTAAAATTCCCCCTAAAGGCACCTCTAGGAGGTCTCGGTGGAAAATGATTTCTTGGTGGTTCATAATAATTATAATCAGGATATCTATTGTCCAAAGGACCGTACCTATTATAAGTATGTACCGGGCGAGGGGAGGAGTGGGGATAAGAATTAGGGGGTGGATAGTAATGAGTTTTAGAGTTACCCACTTGTTTGGTATTGATTTTTTTCTTAGGGGTGCTAGAGACTGGTTTGGCTTTGGTCAATGGATCTAAAGTGGGTTCCCTACCCCCTGAAGTCTCACTGCCAGATGTAGCCAAAAGAGTTTCCTGCCATTTATATACTTTATTTTGTTCGAAATCTTTAATATCTCTCTGATATTTTTTTATTTTTTTATTTTTAATTTCACTATCATATTTGGCTAAATGACTCTGTAGAGATTTAGCTCTTTCTGAATATTCATCAGTGGCACTAAATGGCACCATTCTTTCTTTAAGGTCTGCGATTTTGGCATCCAAAATCGCAGATTTGGCTTTCCTTTTCCTGACCATGAGTTGCATCAATTTTTGCTCACAGGCATTGAAAAACTGGTACCATTCATCCAACATTTGGAGATCTTCGGTCCCCTCATTGGGACTGATGTCCCACCTGAGTCTCCTTGGAGTCAAGCTTTTTTCCATATACATATCAAATGAAGCCACATCCCACCACAACCTAATTTGTTTTTCCATGTCTGTTTGTAGTTGTTTAAAGCCTATTTCTAGATCTAAATTAGGACTGGGAGTCTGTTGAAAGACTTCCTCTAAATTAATGTGCCTTTCTTTCATAAAATTGAACACATCCATGTCTGCGTGAGTTTTTTAAAGTAAACAAGAAATTCTTGGTACTAGAATAAATGTGAACAAAAATAGCTGATAAACAGCGATTATTAAACTCCGCGCCACTAAAAATAATCGTGAATTTGATCAATAATCAGTGAAAAATAAATAACTAATAGCTGCTCCCTAAAAAAACAAGGAAAAACTTGTCATACTGGAAATATACTAATGATAGGGGCGCTAGTGCAGATGTAAATAACAAAACAATGTGAAAAAAAGTGACAATCATAAAACATCTAAAATAATCCACACCATATCACAAAGCTGCAATAAACAACAAAAAATGCAAGCAAAGTAAATAAAGTCCCACATTCAGGTAATGGAACTCCAAAGTCCAAAAACAAATGTGATTTTTTCAGTGAAAAACTCCTTCTGAATCCATAAATCGGAAAAAGTTGAAATCTTCTATACCGTGATAAACCGTCCCTTCACCAGACAACTTATGGATAAGGAAAAACAACACCCCACTTTTAAAGATAAAGATGTCTTCTTACCAGATGCTGTTGACTACTTTAATTAAAAAGATAGTCAAATAGGCTTATGCAGGTTGATTCCCTGCTGACATGGAATGTGATGGACCTCGTATGGACAGAAGCTTCTTCCTCATAGGCTCAGATAGGTCATAAAAAAAGCCAAACAAAATTCCATAGCATAATACCGTTTAATCATAAAATCAATTTAAAAAACATAAGGCCAAGTGGCTGCTTACATGTGTAGGTGCCCAACCTGGCACTGGGGCTGCTTGCTTAAAACAAAAATTTCGTAATGGATACGTAGTTCCTCGTGGTGTAAGGCGTGCGTTCCACCGAAGGGCAGCCGATAACCAAGGGCGACCGGAACTAGACATAAACGAACGTGACTGGATACCGCCTCGACGTACGTTTCGTTTGACACGTCATCAGGAAGCGTACCCAGTAACAAAAATCAATGTTCTTTATAGTGTCTTGATTAATCCATAGACCAATCAAGAAACACTAAATTTGATGCGCAGCCTCAGTCCCACTTAAGGCTAACAACAATAATGATTCCTTAAAGCATAACTAAAAAAATATATAATAAACATTTCGAACATATTACTCCCAAAACGAAGGGATGAGTTATATATTCTAAAATAGAAAAGTTTTTTTTATAGAGAAATATAAAAAGGAATGTACTTATAATCAAATGGAATTGTCCATTGGGAAAAAAAGGGGGGCAAGTTCCCTACAATTTGTAAATTGACCACTAGATGTCAGTCTAAAGACCAAAAATATTCTAACTTTAGCCAGACATAGAAGACAAAAAAAGGGCGGGCAATTTTTTGTAATTAATAATTAGATAATTCTTAAAAAATATATATATAAAAAAATATAAAAAAATATATATATATAAAAAATTCCTGAATATCCTACTACCAAAAATCCGGCCTTGTCTCTATCTGCCAGATGTGAGGGAATATCAACCAAACTCAAAAGGCAGAAGAGAACGCCAAGTAACTCTAAAAAAAGGTTGAAAATAAGAAGAATGGGAAACTTTTTAATCATTGGACAGAAAGCAATTTAGATCGAGCTCTATATTCATTCCTAGGGGTTGCATAGTCTGTAAATTATATATCCACTTCGTTTCGTTCTTTGATATTTCCCTTGTCATATGGGTTCCTCGCCAATGTCTTGAGATCTTATCGATCCCATAAAATTTACAGAGTGAAGGATCGCTATCGTGATGTGTTTTAAAATGTCTAGACACGCTATGATTGGGAAACCCTTTTTTAATATTTGTAAGATGTTCATTAATTCTAATTCTTAGCTGTCTAGTAGTTCGACCTACATACTGCATGGAACAAGGGCATTCAAGCACATAGGTTACATGGTCTGAATTACATGTAATTAGTGGTTTGATTTTGTAATCCAGTTTGGTGACTTGAGATTGAAACTGAGTAATCTTCCTTGATGAACCGGGTCCTCTGGTGGTCTTGCAGGCTTTGCATCTAGTGCAATAATGGAAGCCGGATCCATCCAGGAAGGTTACAAGTTTTTTTGGGGGGTCCGGAACATTAGGAGCTAATTGGTTTCTCAAACTCGGTGCCCTTCTGTAAATAAATTTAGGATTCTGGGGAATGATCGAGGCCAGATCTTTATCACGTTGTAAAATGGGCCAATATTTTTTAAAAATGGTTTCAACTTGTCTATATTGCCTATTAAACCCTGTCACAAAAGGTATTACTCCTTGATGTTCAGTTTTAACCTTTGATACCAATAAAGATTTTCTATCCATCTGTGACACCTGTGTTACCACTTTCTCTAAAGTTTTTTGTGAGTGACCTTTTTCCAAGAACCTACTGGTTAGCACTTTAGCTTGTGAGTGGAAATCTGACTCCTCCTCACAATTCCGTTTTAATCGCATATACTGTCCTTTTGGAACAGCCCCTATCCACTGTGGGTGGTGGCAGCTATGTGTGGGCACATACCCATTTCTGTCAGTGACTTTAAAATAGGTTTTAGTCACAAACTTATTGTGCTTTTTTGTAATAGTAAGGTCCAGGAAGTTCACCTGCACCTTACTGAATTCAGCTGTAAACTTCAGGCAATATTGATTACCATTCATATTGCTCAAGAAGTCTTTGAAGCTCTCTAAAGTACCTCTCCAAAAGAGAATTGCATCATCTATATATCTTTTATAAAAAACAAGAGATTTATGCATGTTTTTATAGATGGTTTCTGATTCCCATTTATTAAGGACAATATTGGCTACGCTGGGAGCATAGCGCGCTCCCATGGCCACTCCTGATACTTGATTGTAATACTCATTGTTGGCCCAAAAAAAAAAAATTTATTGGTCATAGCAAGATCTAGGCCTCTGATCAGGTAATTTATCTGGGCCTTTTTTAATTCAGATTCTTTTGTTAGTGCCCACTTTGTTGCTGTAAGTGCATCTTTATGCTGGATGTTAGTATAGAGTGACTCAATATCTACCGTAATCATAATAATATCTTCTGATGCCACCAAATCCTGTAAAAGTACTAACAGATCTCTGCTGTCTTTTAAATACGAGGGACTATTTCTCACTAGTGGTTTAAAAAAACCATCTAGATATTCTCCTAGCCTGGCTAACAGGGACTCTATCCCGTTTATTATAGGTCGACCTGGAGGTCTTTCATTATTTTTGTGTATTTTTGGTAAAATATACATAACCGGAATTTTGGGAGCGTGTGGTATGAGATAATCTGCTTCTTTTTGATTTAAAATATCTTTATATAGGCCCTCAGTTACCCACTCTATCAATAATGTTTTTATTTTTGACGTCGGATCACTGTTTAATTTTTTGTAGGTGTGGGTGTCATTTAATAATCGTCCCATTTCCTGATAATAATAGTCTCGGGATAATATCACGAGGCCTCCCCCCTTATCTGCCGCTCTTATCACTATCTGTTTGTTTTCCTCTATCATTTTTATGCTTTCCCATATGGTTTTATTTTTAGCCTGTCTTTTAATTTCTAAATTCCTCACATCTTGTTGAACCATATTTTTAAACACTTCTATGTGGTGATGCGTTCCTTTCTTAGGATTAAAGACAGAATTATTTTTTAACCCACTATGTACATATAAGGACTCAGTGGTAGGAGCACTAGTCCCCATATTAGGGTTAATCAAATGTTTTTTAATATTAAGTTTCCTCACGTATTTCTCGATATCAACAAATAATTCAAACTTGTTCACATCTTTATTAGGTGCAAATTTTAAACCCTGATTTAATACTTCTAATTCTTTCTCAGAGAGCTCGACGCCTGCTAGATTGAAAATACCCTTATTTAATTGTCTCTCTTTCTTTTTCTTTCTCCTGCCTCCTCTCTTTCCTCGTTTTCTATAGGTTCTTGTGGGGGGTAAGGGGTAGGAGGAATACGGTAAGGCCCTTTCCATCCTCTCCCTTCCCCCTGGTAGTGGTTTTGATGAGGCCCTGGTCTCCCTCTAAAATTCCCCCTAAAGGCACCTCTAGGAGGTCTCGGTGGAAAATGATTTCTTGGTGGTTCATAATAATTATAATCAGGATATCTATTGTCCAAAGGACCGTACCTATTATAAGTATGTACCGGGCGAGGGGAGGAGTGGGGATAAGAATTAGGGGGTGGATAGTAATGAGTTTTAGAGTTACCCACTTGTTTGGTATTGATTTTTTTCTTAGGGGTGCTAGAGACTGGTTTGGCTTTGGTCAATGGATCTAAAGTGGGTTCCCTACCCCCTGAAGTCTCACTGCCAGATGTAGCCAAAAGAGTTTCCTGCCATTTATATACTTTATTTTGTTCGAAATCTTTAATATCTCTCTGATATTTTTTTATTTTTTTATTTTTAATTTCACTATCATATTTGGCTAAATGACTCTGTAGAGATTTAGCTCTTTCTGAATATTCATCAGTGGCACTAAATGGCACCATTCTTTCTTTAAGGTCTGCGATTTTGGCATCCAAAATCGCAGATTTGGCTTTCCTTTTCCTGACCATGAGTTGCATCAATTTTTGCTCACAGGCATTGAAAAACTGGTACCATTCATCCAACATTTGGAGATCTTCGGTCCCCTCATTGGGACTGATGTCCCACCTGAGTCTCCTTGGAGTCAAGCTTTTTTCCATATACATATCAAATGAAGCCACATCCCACCACAACCTAATTTGTTTTTCCATGTCTGTTTGTAGTTGTTTAAAGCCTATTTCTAGATCTAAATTAGGACTGGGAGTCTGTTGAAAGACTTCCTCTAAATTAATGTGCCTTTCTTTCATAAAATTGAACACATCCATGTCTGCGTGAGTTTTTTAAAGTAAACAAGAAATTCTTGGTACTAGAATAAATGTGAACAAAAATAGCTGATAAACAGCGATTATTAAACTCCGCGCCACTAAAAATAATCGTGAATTTGATCAATAATCAGTGAAAAATAAATAACTAATAGCTGCTCCCTAAAAAAACAAGGAAAAACTTGTCATACTGGAAATATACTAATGATAGGGGCGCTAGTGCAGATGTAAATAACAAAACAATGTGAAAAAAAGTGACAATCATAAAACATCTAAAATAATCCACACCATATCACAAAGCTGCAATAAACAACAAAAAATGCAAGCAAAGTAAATAAAGTCCCACATTCAGGTAATGGAACTCCAAAGTCCAAAAACAAATGTGATTTTTTCAGTGAAAAACTCCTTCTGAATCCATAAATCGGAAAAAGTTGAAATCTTCTATACCGTGATAAACCGTCCCTTCACCAGACAACTTATGGATAAGGAAAAACAACACCCCACTTTTAAAGATAAAGATGTCTTCTTACCAGATGCTGTTGACTACTTTAATTAAAAAGATAGTCAAATAGGCTTATGCAGGTTGATTCCCTGCTGACATGGAATGTGATGGACCTCGTATGGACAGAAGCTTCTTCCTCATAGGCTCAGATAGGTCATAAAAAAAGCCAAACAAAATTCCATAGCATAATACCGTTTAATCATAAAATCAATTTAAAAAACATAAGGCCAAGTGGCTGCTTACATGTGTAGGTGCCCAACCTGGCACTGGGGCTGCTTGCTTAAAACAAAAATTTCGTAATGGATACGTAGTTCCTCGTGGTGTAAGGCGTGCGTTCCACCGAAGGGCAGCCGATAACCAAGGGCGACCGGAACTAGACGTAAACGAACGTGACTGGATACCGCCTCGACGTACGTTTCGTTTGACACGTCATCAGGAAGCGTACCCAGTAACAAAAATCAATGTTCTTTATAGTGTCTTGATTAATCCATAGACCAATCAAGAAACACTAAATTTGATGCGCAGCCTCAGTCCCACTTAAGGCTAACAACAATAATGATTCCTTAAAGCATAACTAAAAAAATATATAATAAACATTTCGAACATATTACTCCCAAAACGAAGGGATGAGTTATATATTCTAAAATAGAAAAGTTTTTTTATAGAGAAATATAAAAAGGAATGTACTTATAATCAAATGGAATTGTCCATTGGGAAAAAAAGGGGGGCAAGTTCCCTACAATTTGTAAATTGACCACTAGATGTCAGTCTAAAGACCAAAAATATTCTAACTTTAGCCAGACATAGAAGACAAAAAAAGGGCGGGCAATTTTTTGTAATTAATAATTAGATAATTCTTAAAAAATATATATATAAAAAAATATAAAAAAATATATATATATAAAAAATTCCTGAATATCCTACTACCAAAAATCCGGCCTTGTCTCTATCTGCCAGATGTGAGGGAATATCAACCAAACTCAAAAGGCAGAAGAGAACGCCAAGTAACTCTAAAAAAAGGTTGAAAATAAGAAGAATGGGAAACTTTTTAATCATTGGACAGAAAGCAATTTAGATCGAGCTCTATATTCATTCCTAGGGGTTGCATAGTCTGTAAATTATATATCCACTTCGTTTCGTTCTTTGATATTTCCCTTGTCATATGGGTTCCTCGCCAATGTCTTGAGATCTTATCGATCCCATAAAATTTACAGAGTGAAGGATCGCTATCGTGATGTGTTTTAAAATGTCTAGACACGCTATGATTGGGAAACCCTTTTTTAATATTTGTAAGATGTTCATTAATTCTAATTCTTAGCTGTCTAGTAGTTCGACCTACATACTGCATGGAACAAGGGCATTCAAGCACATAGGTTACATGGTCTGAATTACATGTAATTAGTGGTTTGATTTTGTAATCCAGTTTGGTGACTTGAGATTGAAACTGAGTAATCTTCCTTGATGAACCGGGTCCTCTGGTGGTCTTGCAGGCTTTGCATCTAGTGCAATAATGGAAGCCGGATCCATCCAGGAAGGTTACAAGTTTTTTTGGGGGGTCCGGAACATTAGGAGCTAATTGGTTTCTCAAACTCGGTGCCCTTCTGTAAATAAATTTAGGATTCTGGGGAATGATCGAGGCCAGATCTTTATCACGTTGTAAAATGGGCCAATATTTTTTAAAAATGGTTTCAACTTGTCTATATTGCCTATTAAACCCTGTCACAAAAGGTATTACTCCTTGATGTTCAGTTTTAACCTTTGATACCAATAAAGATTTTCTATCCATCTGTGACACCTGTGTTACCACTTTCTCTAAAGTTTTTTGTGAGTGACCTTTTTCCAAGAACCTACTGGTTAGCACTTTAGCTTGTGAGTGGAAATCTGACTCCTCCTCACAATTCCGTTTTAATCGCATATACTGTCCTTTTGGAACAGCCCCTATCCACTGTGGGTGGTGGCAGCTATGTGTGGGCACATACCCATTTCTGTCAGTGACTTTAAAATAGGTTTTAGTCACAAACTTATTGTGCTTTTTTGTAATAGTAAGGTCCAGGAAGTTCACCTGCACCTTACTGAATTCAGCTGTAAACTTCAGGCAATATTGATTACCATTCATATTGCTCAAGAAGTCTTTGAAGCTCTCTAAAGTACCTCTCCAAAAGAGAATTGCATCATCTATATATCTTTTATAAAAAACAAGAGATTTATGCATGTTTTTATAGATGGTTTCTGATTCCCATTTATTAAGGACAATATTGGCTACGCTGGGAGCATAGCGCGCTCCCATGGCCACTCCTGATACTTGATTGTAATACTCATTGTTGGCCCAAAAAAAAAAAATTTTTTTTTTTTATTGGTCATAGCAAGATCTAGGCCTCTGATCAGGTAATTTATCTGGGCCTTTTTTAATTCAGATTCTTTTGTTAGTGCCCACTTTGTTGCTGTAAGTGCATCTTTATGCTGGATGTTAGTATAGAGTGACTCAATATCTACCGTAATCATAATAATATCTTCTGATGCCACCAAATCCTGTAAAAGTACTAACAGATCTCTGCTGTCTTTTAAATACGAGGGACTATTTCTCACTAGTGGTTTAAAAAAACCATCTAGATATTCTCCTAGCCTGGCTAACAGGGACTCTATCCCGCTTATTATAGGTCGACCTGGAGGTCTTTCATTATTTTTGTGTATTTTTGGTAAAATATACATAACCGGAATTTTGGGAGCGTGTGGTATGAGATAATCTGCTTCTTTTTGATTTAAAATATCTTTATATAGGCCCTCAGTTACCCACTCTATCAATAATGTTTTTATTTTTGACGTCGGATCACTGTTTAATTTTTTGTAGGTGTGGGTGTCATTTAATAATCGTCCCATTTCCTGATAATAATAGTCTCGGGATAATATCACGAGGCCTCCCCCCTTATCTGCCGCTCTTATCACTATCTGTTTGTTTTCCTCTATCATTTTTATGCTTTCCCATATGGTTTTATTTTTAGCCTGTCTTTTAATTTCTAAATTCCTCACATCTTGTTGAACCATATTTTTAAACACTTCTATGTGGTGATGCGTTCCTTTCTTAGGATTAAAGACAGAATTATTTTTTAACCCACTATGTACATATAAGGACTCAGTGGTAGGAGCACTAGTCCCCATATTAGGGTTAATCAAATGTTTTTTAATATTAAGTTTCCTCACGTATTTCTCGATATCAACAAATAATTCAAACTTGTTCACATCTTTATTAGGTGCAAATTTTAAACCCTGATTTAATACTTCTAATTCTTTCTCAGAGAGCTCGACGCCTGCTAGATTGAAAATACCCTTATTTAATTGTCTCTCTTTCTTTTTCTTTCTCCTGCCTCCTCTCTTTCCTCGTTTTCTATAGGTTCTTGTGGGGGGTAAGGGGTAGGAGGAATACGGTAAGGCCCTTTCCATCCTCTCCCTTCCCCCTGGTAGTGGTTTTGATGAGGCCCTGGTCTCCCTCTAAAATTCCCCCTAAAGGCACCTCTAGGAGGTCTCGGTGGAAAATGATTTCTTGGTGGTTCATAATAATTATAATCAGGATATCTATTGTCCAAAGGACCGTACCTATTATAAGTATGTACCGGGCGAGGGGAGGAGTGGGGATAAGAATTAGGGGGTGGATAGTAATGAGTTTTAGAGTTACCCACTTGTTTGGTATTGATTTTTTTCTTAGGGGTGCTAGAGACTGGTTTGGCTTTGGTCAATGGATCTAAAGTGGGTTCCCTACCCCCTGAAGTCTCACTGCCAGATGTAGCCAAAAGAGTTTCCTGCCATTTATATACTTTATTTTGTTCGAAATCTTTAATATCTCTCTGATATTTTTTTATTTTTTTATTTTTAATTTCACTATCATATTTGGCTAAATGACTCTGTAGAGATTTAGCTCTTTCTGAATATTCATCAGTGGCACTAAATGGCACCATTCTTTCTTTAAGGTCTGCGATTTTGGCATCCAAAATCGCAGATTTGGCTTTCCTTTTCCTGACCATGAGTTGCATCAATTTTTGCTCACAGGCATTGAAAAACTGGTACCATTCATCCAACATTTGGAGATCTTCGGTCCCCTCATTGGGACTGATGTCCCACCTGAGTCTCCTTGGAGTCAAGCTTTTTTCCATATACATATCAAATGAAGCCACATCCCACCACAACCTAATTTGTTTTTCCATGTCTGTTTGTAGTTGTTTAAAGCCTATTTCTAGATCTAAATTAGGACTGGGAGTCTGTTGAAAGACTTCCTCTAAATTAATGTGCCTTTCTTTCATAAAATTGAACACATCCATGTCTGCGTGAGTTTTTTAAAGTAAACAAGAAATTCTTGGTACTAGAATAAATGTGAACAAAAATAGCTGATAAACAGCGATTATTAAACTCCGCGCCACTAAAAATAATCGTGAATTTGATCAATAATCAGTGAAAAATAAATAACTAATAGCTGCTCCCTAAAAAAACAAGGAAAAACTTGTCATACTGGAAATATACTAATGATAGGGGCGCTAGTGCAGATGTAAATAACAAAACAATGTGAAAAAAAGTGACAATCATAAAACATCTAAAATAATCCACACCATATCACAAAGCTGCAATAAACAACAAAAAATGCAAGCAAAGTAAATAAAGTCCCACATTCAGGTAATGGAACTCCAAAGTCCAAAAACAAATGTGATTTTTTCAGTGAAAAACTCCTTCTGAATCCATAAATCGGAAAAAGTTGAAATCTTCTATACCGTGATAAACCGTCCCTTCACCAGACAACTTATGGATAAGGAAAAACAACACCCCACTTTTAAAGATAAAGATGTCTTCTTACCAGATGCTGTTGACTACTTTAATTAAAAAGATAGTCAAATAGGCTTATGCAGGTTGATTCCCTGCTGACATGGAATGTGATGGACCTCGTATGGACAGAAGCTTCTTCCTCATAGGCTCAGATAGGTCATAAAAAAAGCCAAACAAAATTCCATAGCATAATACCGTTTAATCATAAAATCAATTTAAAAAACATAAGGCCAAGTGGCTGCTTACATGTGTAGGTGCCCAACCTGGCACTGGGGCTGCTTGCTTAAAACAAAAATTTCGTAATGGATACGTAGTTCCTCGTGGTGTAAGGCGTGCGTTCCACCGAAGGGCAGCCGATAACCAAGGGCGACCGGAACTAGACATAAACGAACGTGACTGGATACCGCCTCGACGTACGTTTCGTTTGACACGTCATCAGGAAGCGTACCCAGTAACAAAAATCAATGTTCTTTATAGTGTCTTGATTAATCCATAGACCAATCAAGAAACACTAAATTTGATGCGCAGCCTCAGTCCCACTTAAGGCTAACAACAATAATGATTCCTTAAAGCATAACTAAAAAAATATATAATAAACATTTCGAACATATTACTCCCAAAACGAAGGGATGAGTTATATATTCTAAAATAGAAAAGTTTTTTTTATAGAGAAATATAAAAAGGAATGTACTTATAATCAAATGGAATTGTCCATTGGGAAAAAAAGGGGGGCAAGTTCCCTACAATTTGTAAATTGACCACTAGATGTCAGTCTAAAGACCAAAAATATTCTAACTTTAGCCAGACATAGAAGACAAAAAAAGGGCGGGCAATTTTTTGTAATTAATAATTAGATAATTCTTAAAAAATATATATATAAAAAAATATAAAAAAATATATATATATAAAAAATTCCTGAATATCCTACTACCAAAAATCCGGCCTTGTCTCTATCTGCCAGATGTGAGGGAATATCAACCAAACTCAAAAGGCAGAAGAGAACGCCAAGTAACTCTAAAAAAAGGTTGAAAATAAGAAGAATGGGAAACTTTTTAATCATTGGACAGAAAGCAATTTAGATCGAGCTCTATATTCATTCCTAGGGGTTGCATAGTCTGTAAATTATATATCCACTTCGTTTCGTTCTTTGATATTTCCCTTGTCATATGGGTTCCTCGCCAATGTCTTGAGATCTTATCGATCCCATAAAATTTACAGAGTGAAGGATCGCTATCGTGATGTGTTTTAAAATGTCTAGACACGCTATGATTGGGAAACCCTTTTTTAATATTTGTAAGATGTTCATTAATTCTAATTCTTAGCTGTCTAGTAGTTCGACCTACATACTGCATGGAACAAGGGCATTCAAGCACATAGGTTACATGGTCTGAATTACATGTAATTAGTGGTTTGATTTTGTAATCCAGTTTGGTGACTTGAGATTGAAACTGAGTAATCTTCCTTGATGAACCGGGTCCTCTGGTGGTCTTGCAGGCTTTGCATCTAGTGCAATAATGGAAGCCGGATCCATCCAGGAAGGTTACAAGTTTTTTTGGGGGGTCCGGAACATTAGGAGCTAATTGGTTTCTCAAACTCGGTGCCCTTCTGTAAATAAATTTAGGATTCTGGGGAATGATCGAGGCCAGATCTTTATCACGTTGTAAAATGGGCCAATATTTTTTAAAAATGGTTTCAACTTGTCTATATTGCCTATTAAACCCTGTCACAAAAGGTATTACTCCTTGATGTTCAGTTTTAACCTTTGATACCAATAAAGATTTTCTATCCATCTGTGACACCTGTGTTACCACTTTCTCTAAAGTTTTTTGTGAGTGACCTTTTTCCAAGAACCTACTGGTTAGCACTTTAGCTTGTGAGTGGAAATCTGACTCCTCCTCACAATTCCGTTTTAATCGCATATACTGTCCTTTTGGAACAGCCCCTATCCACTGTGGGTGGTGGCAGCTATGTGTGGGCACATACCCATTTCTGTCAGTGACTTTAAAATAGGTTTTAGTCACAAACTTATTGTGCTTTTTTGTAATAGTAAGGTCCAGGAAGTTCACCTGCACCTTACTGAATTCAGCTGTAAACTTCAGGCAATATTGATTACCATTCATATTGCTCAAGAAGTCTTTGAAGCTCTCTAAAGTACCTCTCCAAAAGAGAATTGCATCATCTATATATCTTTTATAAAAAACAAGAGATTTATGCATGTTTTTATAGATGGTTTCTGATTCCCATTTATTAAGGACAATATTGGCTACGCTGGGAGCATAGCGCGCTCCCATGGCCACTCCTGATACTTGATTGTAATACTCATTGTTGGCCCAAAAAAAAAAAATTTATTGGTCATAGCAAGATCTAGGCCTCTGATCAGGTAATTTATCTGGGCCTTTTTTAATTCAGATTCTTTTGTTAGTGCCCACTTTGTTGCTGTAAGTGCATCTTTATGCTGGATGTTAGTATAGAGTGACTCAATATCTACCGTAATCATAATAATATCTTCTGATGCCACCAAATCCTGTAAAAGTACTAACAGATCTCTGCTGTCTTTTAAATACGAGGGACTATTTCTCACTAGTGGTTTAAAAAAACCATCTAGATATTCTCCTAGCCTGGCTAACAGGGACTCTATCCCGTTTATTATAGGTCGACCTGGAGGTCTTTCATTATTTTTGTGTATTTTTGGTAAAATATACATAACCGGAATTTTGGGAGCGTGTGGTATGAGATAATCTGCTTCTTTTTGATTTAAAATATCTTTATATAGGCCCTCAGTTACCCACTCTATCAATAATGTTTTTATTTTTGACGTCGGATCACTGTTTAATTTTTTGTAGGTGTGGGTGTCATTTAATAATCGTCCCATTTCCTGATAATAATAGTCTCGGGATAATATCACGAGGCCTCCCCCCTTATCTGCCGCTCTTATCACTATCTGTTTGTTTTCCTCTATCATTTTTATGCTTTCCCATATGGTTTTATTTTTAGCCTGTCTTTTAATTTCTAAATTCCTCACATCTTGTTGAACCATATTTTTAAACACTTCTATGTGGTGATGCGTTCCTTTCTTAGGATTAAAGACAGAATTATTTTTTAACCCACTATGTACATATAAGGACTCAGTGGTAGGAGCACTAGTCCCCATATTAGGGTTAATCAAATGTTTTTTAATATTAAGTTTCCTCACGTATTTCTCGATATCAACAAATAATTCAAACTTGTTCACATCTTTATTAGGTGCAAATTTTAAACCCTGATTTAATACTTCTAATTCTTTCTCAGAGAGCTCGACGCCTGCTAGATTGAAAATACCCTTATTTAATTGTCTCTCTTTCTTTTTCTTTCTCCTGCCTCCTCTCTTTCCTCGTTTTCTATAGGTTCTTGTGGGGGGTAAGGGGTAGGAGGAATACGGTAAGGCCCTTTCCATCCTCTCCCTTCCCCCTGGTAGTGGTTTTGATGAGGCCCTGGTCTCCCTCTAAAATTCCCCCTAAAGGCACCTCTAGGAGGTCTCGGTGGAAAATGATTTCTTGGTGGTTCATAATAATTATAATCAGGATATCTATTGTCCAAAGGACCGTACCTATTATAAGTATGTACCGGGCGAGGGGAGGAGTGGGGATAAGAATTAGGGGGTGGATAGTAATGAGTTTTAGAGTTACCCACTTGTTTGGTATTGATTTTTTTCTTAGGGGTGCTAGAGACTGGTTTGGCTTTGGTCAATGGATCTAAAGTGGGTTCCCTACCCCCTGAAGTCTCACTGCCAGATGTAGCCAAAAGAGTTTCCTGCCATTTATATACTTTATTTTGTTCGAAATCTTTAATATCTCTCTGATATTTTTTTATTTTTTTATTTTTAATTTCACTATCATATTTGGCTAAATGACTCTGTAGAGATTTAGCTCTTTCTGAATATTCATCAGTGGCACTAAATGGCACCATTCTTTCTTTAAGGTCTGCGATTTTGGCATCCAAAATCGCAGATTTGGCTTTCCTTTTCCTGACCATGAGTTGCATCAATTTTTGCTCACAGGCATTGAAAAACTGGTACCATTCATCCAACATTTGGAGATCTTCGGTCCCCTCATTGGGACTGATGTCCCACCTGAGTCTCCTTGGAGTCAAGCTTTTTTCCATATACATATCAAATGAAGCCACATCCCACCACAACCTAATTTGTTTTTCCATGTCTGTTTGTAGTTGTTTAAAGCCTATTTCTAGATCTAAATTAGGACTGGGAGTCTGTTGAAAGACTTCCTCTAAATTAATGTGCCTTTCTTTCATAAAATTGAACACATCCATGTCTGCGTGAGTTTTTTAAAGTAAACAAGAAATTCTTGGTACTAGAATAAATGTGAACAAAAATAGCTGATAAACAGCGATTATTAAACTCCGCGCCACTAAAAATAATCGTGAATTTGATCAATAATCAGTGAAAAATAAATAACTAATAGCTGCTCCCTAAAAAAACAAGGAAAAACTTGTCATACTGGAAATATACTAATGATAGGGGCGCTAGTGCAGATGTAAATAACAAAACAATGTGAAAAAAAGTGACAATCATAAAACATCTAAAATAATCCACACCATATCACAAAGCTGCAATAAACAACAAAAAATGCAAGCAAAGTAAATAAAGTCCCACATTCAGGTAATGGAACTCCAAAGTCCAAAAACAAATGTGATTTTTTCAGTGAAAAACTCCTTCTGAATCCATAAATCGGAAAAAGTTGAAATCTTCTATACCGTGATAAACCGTCCCTTCACCAGACAACTTATGGATAAGGAAAAACAACACCCCACTTTTAAAGATAAAGATGTCTTCTTACCAGATGCTGTTGACTACTTTAATTAAAAAGATAGTCAAATAGGCTTATGCAGGTTGATTCCCTGCTGACATGGAATGTGATGGACCTCGTATGGACAGAAGCTTCTTCCTCATAGGCTCAGATAGGTCATAAAAAAAGCCAAACAAAATTCCATAGCATAATACCGTTTAATCATAAAATCAATTTAAAAAACATAAGGCCAAGTGGCTGCTTACATGTGTAGGTGCCCAACCTGGCACTGGGGCTGCTTGCTTAAAACAAAAATTTCGTAATGGATACGTAGTTCCTCGTGGTGTAAGGCGTGCGTTCCACCGAAGGGCAGCCGATAACCAAGGGCGACCGGAACTAGACGTAAACGAACGTGACTGGATACCGCCTCGACGTACGTTTCATTTGACACGTCATCAGGAAGCGTACCCAGTAACAAAAATCAATGTTCTTTATAGTGTCTTGATTAATCCATAGACCAATCAAGAAACACTAAATTTGATGCGCAGCCTCAGTCCCACTTAAGGCTAACAACAATAATGATTCCTTAAAGCATAACTAAAAAAATATATAATAAACATTTCGAACATATTACTCCCAAAACGAAGGGATGAGTTATATATTCTAAAATAGAAAAGTTTTTTTATAGAGAAATATAAAAAGGAATGTACTTATAATCAAATGGAATTGTCCATTGGGAAAAAAAGGGGGGCAAGTTCCCTACAATTTGTAAATTGACCACTAGATGTCAGTCTAAAGACCAAAAATATTCTAACTTTAGCCAGACATAGAAGACAAAAAAAGGGCGGGCAATTTTTTGTAATTAATAATTAGATAATTCTTAAAAAATATATATATAAAAAAATATAAAAAAATATATATATATAAAAAATTCCTGAATATCCTACTACCAAAAATCCGGCCTTGTCTCTATCTGCCAGATGTGAGGGAATATCAACCAAACTCAAAAGGCAGAAGAGAACGCCAAGTAACTCTAAAAAAAGGTTGAAAATAAGAAGAATGGGAAACTTTTTAATCATTGGACAGAAAGCAATTTAGATCGAGCTCTATATTCATTCCTAGGGGTTGCATAGTCTGTAAATTATATATCCACTTCGTTTCGTTCTTTGATATTTCCCTTGTCATATGGGTTCCTCGCCAATGTCTTGAGATCTTATCGATCCCATAAAATTTACAGAGTGAAGGATCGCTATCGTGATGTGTTTTAAAATGTCTAGACACGCTATGATTGGGAAACCCTTTTTTAATATTTGTAAGATGTTCATTAATTCTAATTCTTAGCTGTCTAGTAGTTCGACCTACATACTGCATGGAACAAGGGCATTCAAGCACATAGGTTACATGGTCTGAATTACATGTAATTAGTGGTTTGATTTTGTAATCCAGTTTGGTGACTTGAGATTGAAACTGAGTAATCTTCCTTGATGAACCGGGTCCTCTGGTGGTCTTGCAGGCTTTGCATCTAGTGCAATAATGGAAGCCGGATCCATCCAGGAAGGTTACAAGTTTTTTTGGGGGGTCCGGAACATTAGGAGCTAATTGGTTTCTCAAACTCGGTGCCCTTCTGTAAATAAATTTAGGATTCTGGGGAATGATCGAGGCCAGATCTTTATCACGTTGTAAAATGGGCCAATATTTTTTAAAAATGGTTTCAACTTGTCTATATTGCCTATTAAACCCTGTCACAAAAGGTATTACTCCTTGATGTTCAGTTTTAACCTTTGATACCAATAAAGATTTTCTATCCATCTGTGACACCTGTGTTACCACTTTCTCTAAAGTTTTTTGTGAGTGACCTTTTTCCAAGAACCTACTGGTTAGCACTTTAGCTTGTGAGTGGAAATCTGACTCCTCCTCACAATTCCGTTTTAATCGCATATACTGTCCTTTTGGAACAGCCCCTATCCACTGTGGGTGGTGGCAGCTATGTGTGGGCACATACCCATTTCTGTCAGTGACTTTAAAATAGGTTTTAGTCACAAACTTATTGTGCTTTTTTGTAATAGTAAGGTCCAGGAAGTTCACCTGCACCTTACTGAATTCAGCTGTAAACTTCAGGCAATATTGATTACCATTCATATTGCTCAAGAAGTCTTTGAAGCTCTCTAAAGTACCTCTCCAAAAGAGAATTGCATCATCTATATATCTTTTATAAAAAACAAGAGATTTATGCATGTTTTTATAGATGGTTTCTGATTCCCATTTATTAAGGACAATATTGGCTACGCTGGGAGCATAGCGCGCTCCCATGGCCACTCCTGATACTTGATTGTAATACTCATTGTTGGCCCAAAAAAAAAAAATTTTTTTTTTTATTGGTCATAGCAAGATCTAGGCCTCTGATCAGGTAATTTATCTGGGCCTTTTTTAATTCAGATTCTTTTGTTAGTGCCCACTTTGTTGCTGTAAGTGCATCTTTATGCTGGATGTTAGTATAGAGTGACTCAATATCTACCGTAATCATAATAATATCTTCTGATGCCACCAAATCCTGTAAAAGTACTAACAGATCTCTGCTGTCTTTTAAATACGAGGGACTATTTCTCACTAGTGGTTTAAAAAAACCATCTAGATATTCTCCTAGCCTGGCTAACAGGGACTCTATCCCGTTTATTATAGGTCGACCTGGAGGTCTTTCATTATTTTTGTGTATTTTTGGTAAAATATACATAACCGGAATTTTGGGAGCGTGTGGTATGAGATAATCTGCTTCTTTTTGATTTAAAATATCTTTATATAGGCCCTCAGTTACCCACTCTATCAATAATGTTTTTATTTTTGACGTCGGATCACTGTTTAATTTTTTGTAGGTGTGGGTGTCATTTAATAATCGTCCCATTTCCTGATAATAATAGTCTCGGGATAATATCACGAGGCCTCCCCCCTTATCTGCCGCTCTTATCACTATCTGTTTGTTTTCCTCTATCATTTTTATGCTTTCCCATATGGTTTTATTTTTAGCCTGTCTTTTAATTTCTAAATTCCTCACATCTTGTTGAACCATATTTTTAAACACTTCTATGTGGTGATGCGTTCCTTTCTTAGGATTAAAGACAGAATTATTTTTTAACCCACTATGTACATATAAGGACTCAGTGGTAGGAGCACTAGTCCCCATATTAGGGTTAATCAAATGTTTTTTAATATTAAGTTTCCTCACGTATTTCTCGATATCAACAAATAATTCAAACTTGTTCACATCTTTATTAGGTGCAAATTTTAAACCCTGATTTAATACTTCTAATTCTTTCTCAGAGAGCTCGACGCCTGCTAGATTGAAAATACCCTTATTTAATTGTCTCTCTTTCTTTTTCTTTCTCCTGCCTCCTCTCTTTCCTCGTTTTCTATAGGTTCTTGTGGGGGGTAAGGGGTAGGAGGAATACGGTAAGGCCCTTTCCATCCTCTCCCTTCCCCCTGGTAGTGGTTTTGATGAGGCCCTGGTCTCCCTCTAAAATTCCCCCTAAAGGCACCTCTAGGAGGTCTCGGTGGAAAATGATTTCTTGGTGGTTCATAATAATTATAATCAGGATATCTATTGTCCAAAGGACCGTACCTATTATAAGTATGTACCGGGCGAGGGGAGGAGTGGGGATAAGAATTAGGGGGTGGATAGTAATGAGTTTTAGAGTTACCCACTTGTTTGGTATTGATTTTTTTCTTAGGGGTGCTAGAGACTGGTTTGGCTTTGGTCAATGGATCTAAAGTGGGTTCCCTACCCCCTGAAGTCTCACTGCCAGATGTAGCCAAAAGAGTTTCCTGCCATTTATATACTTTATTTTGTTCGAAATCTTTAATATCTCTCTGATATTTTTTTATTTTTTTATTTTTAATTTCACTATCATATTTGGCTAAATGACTCTGTAGAGATTTAGCTCTTTCTGAATATTCATCAGTGGCACTAAATGGCACCATTCTTTCTTTAAGGTCTGCGATTTTGGCATCCAAAATCGCAGATTTGGCTTTCCTTTTCCTGACCATGAGTTGCATCAATTTTTGCTCACAGGCATTGAAAAACTGGTACCATTCATCCAACATTTGGAGATCTTCGGTCCCCTCATTGGGACTGATGTCCCACCTGAGTCTCCTTGGAGTCAAGCTTTTTTCCATATACATATCAAATGAAGCCACATCCCACCACAACCTAATTTGTTTTTCCATGTCTGTTTGTAGTTGTTTAAAGCCTATTTCTAGATCTAAATTAGGACTGGGAGTCTGTTGAAAGACTTCCTCTAAATTAATGTGCCTTTCTTTCATAAAATTGAACACATCCATGTCTGCGTGAGTTTTTTAAAGTAAACAAGAAATTCTTGGTACTAGAATAAATGTGAACAAAAATAGCTGATAAACAGCGATTATTAAACTCCGCGCCACTAAAAATAATCGTGAATTTGATCAATAATCAGTGAAAAATAAATAACTAATAGCTGCTCCCTAAAAAAACAAGGAAAAACTTGTCATACTGGAAATATACTAATGATAGGGGCGCTAGTGCAGATGTAAATAACAAAACAATGTGAAAAAAAGTGACAATCATAAAACATCTAAAATAATCCACACCATATCACAAAGCTGCAATAAACAACAAAAAATGCAAGCAAAGTAAATAAAGTCCCACATTCAGGTAATGGAACTCCAAAGTCCAAAAACAAATGTGATTTTTTCAGTGAAAAACTCCTTCTGAATCCATAAATCGGAAAAAGTTGAAATCTTCTATACCGTGATAAACCGTCCCTTCACCAGACAACTTATGGATAAGGAAAAACAACACCCCACTTTTAAAGATAAAGATGTCTTCTTACCAGATGCTGTTGACTACTTTAATTAAAAAGATAGTCAAATAGGCTTATGCAGGTTGATTCCCTGCTGACATGGAATGTGATGGACCTCGTATGGACAGAAGCTTCTTCCTCATAGGCTCAGATAGGTCATAAAAAAAGCCAAACAAAATTCCATAGCATAATACCGTTTAATCATAAAATCAATTTAAAAAACATAAGGCCAAGTGGCTGCTTACATGTGTAGGTGCCCAACCTGGCACTGGGGCTGCTTGCTTAAAACAAAAATTTCGTAATGGATACGTAGTTCCTCGTGGTGTAAGGCGTGCGTTCCACCGAAGGGCAGCCGATAACCAAGGGCGACCGGAACTAGACATAAACGAACGTGACTGGATACCGCCTCGACGTACGTTTCGTTTGACACGTCATCAGGAAGCGTACCCAGTAACAAAAATCAATGTTCTTTATAGTGTCTTGATTAAT
This sequence comes from Lithobates pipiens, assembly GCF_037356315.1. Taxonomy (NCBI): domain Eukaryota; kingdom Metazoa; phylum Chordata; class Amphibia; order Anura; family Ranidae; genus Lithobates; species Lithobates pipiens. The sequence goes on from NW_027507787.1 coordinate 20,461,008, forward strand.
CCATAGACCAATCAAGAAACACTAAATTTGATGCGCAGCCTCAGTCCCACTTAAGGCTAACAACAATAATGATTCCTTAAAGCATAACTAAAAAAATATATAATAAACATTTCGAACATATTACTCCCAAAACGAAGGGATGAGTTATATATTCTAAAATAGAAAAGTTTTTTTTATAGAGAAATATAAAAAGGAATGTACTTATAATCAAATGGAATTGTCCATTGGGAAAAAAAGGGGGGCAAGTTCCCTACAATTTGTAAATTGACCACTAGATGTCAGTCTAAAGACCAAAAATATTCTAACTTTAGCCAGACATAGAAGACAAAAAAAGGGCGGGCAATTTTTTGTAATTAATAATTAGATAATTCTTAAAAAATATATATATAAAAAAATATAAAAAAATATATATATATAAAAAATTCCTGAATATCCTACTACCAAAAATCCGGCCTTGTCTCTATCTGCCAGATGTGAGGGAATATCAACCAAACTCAAAAGGCAGAAGAGAACGCCAAGTAACTCTAAAAAAAGGTTGAAAATAAGAAGAATGGGAAACTTTTTAATCATTGGACAGAAAGCAATTTAGATCGAGCTCTATATTCATTCCTAGGGGTTGCATAGTCTGTAAATTATATATCCACTTCGTTTCGTTCTTTGATATTTCCCTTGTCATATGGGTTCCTCGCCAATGTCTTGAGATCTTATCGATCCCATAAAATTTACAGAGTGAAGGATCGCTATCGTGATGTGTTTTAAAATGTCTAGACACGCTATGATTGGGAAACCCTTTTTTAATATTTGTAAGATGTTCATTAATTCTAATTCTTAGCTGTCTAGTAGTTCGACCTACATACTGCATGGAACAAGGGCATTCAAGCACATAGGTTACATGGTCTGAATTACATGTAATTAGTGGTTTGATTTTGTAATCCAGTTTGGTGACTTGAGATTGAAACTGAGTAATCTTCCTTGATGAACCGGGTCCTCTGGTGGTCTTGCAGGCTTTGCATCTAGTGCAATAATGGAAGCCGGATCCATCCAGGAAGGTTACAAGTTTTTTTGGGGGGTCCGGAACATTAGGAGCTAATTGGTTTCTCAAACTCGGTGCCCTTCTGTAAATAAATTTAGGATTCTGGGGAATGATCGAGGCCAGATCTTTATCACGTTGTAAAATGGGCCAATATTTTTTAAAAATGGTTTCAACTTGTCTATATTGCCTATTAAACCCTGTCACAAAAGGTATTACTCCTTGATGTTCAGTTTTAACCTTTGATACCAATAAAGATTTTCTATCCATCTGTGACACCTGTGTTACCACTTTCTCTAAAGTTTTTTGTGAGTGACCTTTTTCCAAGAACCTACTGGTTAGCACTTTAGCTTGTGAGTGGAAATCTGACTCCTCCTCACAATTCCGTTTTAATCGCATATACTGTCCTTTTGGAACAGCCCCTATCCACTGTGGGTGGTGGCAGCTATGTGTGGGCACATACCCATTTCTGTCAGTGACTTTAAAATAGGTTTTAGTCACAAACTTATTGTGCTTTTTTGTAATAGTAAGGTCCAGGAAGTTCACCTGCACCTTACTGAATTCAGCTGTAAACTTCAGGCAATATTGATTACCATTCATATTGCTCAAGAAGTCTTTGAAGCTCTCTAAAGTACCTCTCCAAAAGAGAATTGCATCATCTATATATCTTTTATAAAAAACAAGAGATTTATGCATGTTTTTATAGATGGTTTCTGATTCCCATTTATTAAGGACAATATTGGCTACGCTGGGAGCATAGCGCGCTCCCATGGCCACTCCTGATACTTGATTGTAATACTCATTGTTGGCCCAAAAAAAAAAAATTTATTGGTCATAGCAAGATCTAGGCCTCTGATCAGGTAATTTATCTGGGCCTTTTTTAATTCAGATTCTTTTGTTAGTGCCCACTTTGTTGCTGTAAGTGCATCTTTATGCTGGATGTTAGTATAGAGTGACTCAATATCTACCGTAATCATAATAATATCTTCTGATGCCACCAAATCCTGTAAAAGTACTAACAGATCTCTGCTGTCTTTTAAATACGAGGGACTATTTCTCACTAGTGGTTTAAAAAAACCATCTAGATATTCTCCTAGCCTGGCTAACAGGGACTCTATCCCGTTTATTATAGGTCGACCTGGAGGTCTTTCATTATTTTTGTGTATTTTTGGTAAAATATACATAACCGGAATTTTGGGAGCGTGTGGTATGAGATAATCTGCTTCTTTTTGATTTAAAATATCTTTATATAGGCCCTCAGTTACCCACTCTATCAATAATGTTTTTATTTTTGACGTCGGATCACTGTTTAATTTTTTGTAGGTGTGGGTGTCATTTAATAATCGTCCCATTTCCTGATAATAATAGTCTCGGGATAATATCACGAGGCCTCCCCCCTTATCTGCCGCTCTTATCACTATCTGTTTGTTTTCCTCTATCATTTTTATGCTTTCCCATATGGTTTTATTTTTAGCCTGTCTTTTAATTTCTAAATTCCTCACATCTTGTTGAACCATATTTTTAAACACTTCTATGTGGTGATGCGTTCCTTTCTTAGGATTAAAGACAGAATTATTTTTTAACCCACTATGTACATATAAGGACTCAGTGGTAGGAGCACTAGTCCCCATATTAGGGTTAATCAAATGTTTTTTAATATTAAGTTTCCTCACGTATTTCTCGATATCAACAAATAATTCAAACTTGTTCACATCTTTATTAGGTGCAAATTTTAAACCCTGATTTAATACTTCTAATTCTTTCTCAGAGAGCTCGACGCCTGCTAGATTGAAAATACCCTTATTTAATTGTCTCTCTTTCTTTTTCTTTCTCCTGCCTCCTCTCTTTCCTCGTTTTCTATAGGTTCTTGTGGGGGGTAAGGGGTAGGAGGAATACGGTAAGGCCCTTTCCATCCTCTCCCTTCCCCCTGGTAGTGGTTTTGATGAGGCCCTGGTCTCCCTCTAAAATTCCCCCTAAAGGCACCTCTAGGAGGTCTCGGTGGAAAATGATTTCTTGGTGGTTCATAATAATTATAATCAGGATATCTATTGTCCAAAGGACCGTACCTATTATAAGTATGTACCGGGCGAGGGGAGGAGTGGGGATAAGAATTAGGGGGTGGATAGTAATGAGTTTTAGAGTTACCCACTTGTTTGGTATTGATTTTTTTCTTAGGGGTGCTAGAGACTGGTTTGGCTTTGGTCAATGGATCTAAAGTGGGTTCCCTACCCCCTGAAGTCTCACTGCCAGATGTAGCCAAAAGAGTTTCCTGCCATTTATATACTTTATTTTGTTCGAAATCTTTAATATCTCTCTGATATTTTTTTATTTTTTTATTTTTAATTTCACTATCATATTTGGCTAAATGACTCTGTAGAGATTTAGCTCTTTCTGAATATTCATCAGTGGCACTAAATGGCACCATTCTTTCTTTAAGGTCTGCGATTTTGGCATCCAAAATCGCAGATTTGGCTTTCCTTTTCCTGACCATGAGTTGCATCAATTTTTGCTCACAGGCATTGAAAAACTGGTACCATTCATCCAACATTTGGAGATCTTCGGTCCCCTCATTGGGACTGATGTCCCACCTGAGTCTCCTTGGAGTCAAGCTTTTTTCCATATACATATCAAATGAAGCCACATCCCACCACAACCTAATTTGTTTTTCCATGTCTGTTTGTAGTTGTTTAAAGCCTATTTCTAGATCTAAATTAGGACTGGGAGTCTGTTGAAAGACTTCCTCTAAATTAATGTGCCTTTCTTTCATAAAATTGAACACATCCATGTCTGCGTGAGTTTTTTAAAGTAAACAAGAAATTCTTGGTACTAGAATAAATGTGAACAAAAATAGCTGATAAACAGCGATTATTAAACTCCGCGCCACTAAAAATAATCGTGAATTTGATCAATAATCAGTGAAAAATAAATAACTAATAGCTGCTCCCTAAAAAAACAAGGAAAAACTTGTCATACTGGAAATATACTAATGATAGGGGCGCTAGTGCAGATGTAAATAACAAAACAATGTGAAAAAAAGTGACAATCATAAAACATCTAAAATAATCCACACCATATCACAAAGCTGCAATAAACAACAAAAAATGCAAGCAAAGTAAATAAAGTCCCACATTCAGGTAATGGAACTCCAAAGTCCAAAAACAAATGTGATTTTTTCAGTGAAAAACTCCTTCTGAATCCATAAATCGGAAAAAGTTGAAATCTTCTATACCGTGATAAACCGTCCCTTCACCAGACAACTTATGGATAAGGAAAAACAACACCCCACTTTTAAAGATAAAGATGTCTTCTTACCAGATGCTGTTGACTACTTTAATTAAAAAGATAGTCAAATAGGCTTATGCAGGTTGATTCCCTGCTGACATGGAATGTGATGGACCTCGTATGGACAGAAGCTTCTTCCTCATAGGCTCAGATAGGTCATAAAAAAAGCCAAACAAAATTCCATAGCATAATACCGTTTAATCATAAAATCAATTTAAAAAACATAAGGCCAAGTGGCTGCTTACATGTGTAGGTGCCCAACCTGGCACTGGGGCTGCTTGCTTAAAACAAAAATTTCGTAATGGATACGTAGTTCCTCGTGGTGTAAGGCGTGCGTTCCACCGAAGGGCAGCCGATAACCAAGGGCGACCGGAACTAGACGTAAACGAACGTGACTGGATACCGCCTCGACGTACGTTTCGTTTGACACGTCATCAGGAAGCGTACCCAGTAACAAAAATCAATGTTCTTTATAGTGTCTTGATTAATCCATAGACCAATCAAGAAACACTAAATTTGATGCGCAGCCTCAGTCCCACTTAAGGCTAACAACAATAATGATTCCTTAAAGCATAACTAAAAAAATATATAATAAACATTTCGAACATATTACTCCCAAAACGAAGGGATGAGTTATATATTCTAAAATAGAAAAGTTTTTTTATAGAGAAATATAAAAAGGAATGTACTTATAATCAAATGGAATTGTCCATTGGGAAAAAAAGGGGGGCAAGTTCCCTACAATTTGTAAATTGACCACTAGATGTCAGTCTAAAGACCAAAAATATTCTAACTTTAGCCAGACATAGAAGACAAAAAAAGGGCGGGCAATTTTTTGTAATTAATAATTAGATAATTCTTAAAAAATATATATATAAAAAAATATAAAAAAATATATATATATAAAAAATTCCTGAATATCCTACTACCAAAAATCCGGCCTTGTCTCTATCTGCCAGATGTGAGGGAATATCAACCAAACTCAAAAGGCAGAAGAGAACGCCAAGTAACTCTAAAAAAAGGTTGAAAATAAGAAGAATGGGAAACTTTTTAATCATTGGACAGAAAGCAATTTAGATCGAGCTCTATATTCATTCCTAGGGGTTGCATAGTCTGTAAATTATATATCCACTTCGTTTCGTTCTTTGATATTTCCCTTGTCATATGGGTTCCTCGCCAATGTCTTGAGATCTTATCGATCCCATAAAATTTACAGAGTGAAGGATCACTATCGTGATGTGTTTTAAAATGTCTAGACACGCTATGATTGGGAAACCCTTTTTTAATATTTGTAAGATGTTCATTAATTCTAATTCTTAGCTGTCTAGTAGTTCGACCTACATACTGCATGGAACAAGGGCATTCAAGCACATAGGTTACATGGTCTGAATTACATGTAATTAGTGGTTTGATTTTGTAATCCAGTTTGGTGACTTGAGATTGAAACTGAGTAATCTTCCTTGATGAACCGGGTCCTCTGGTGGTCTTGCAGGCTTTGCATCTAGTGCAATAATGGAAGCCGGATCCATCCAGGAAGGTTACAAGTTTTTTTGGGGGGTCCGGAACATTAGGAGCTAATTGGTTTCTCAAACTCGGTGCCCTTCTGTAAATAAATTTAGGATTCTGGGGAATGATCGAGGCCAGATCTTTATCACGTTGTAAAATGGGCCAATATTTTTTAAAAATGGTTTCAACTTGTCTATATTGCCTATTAAACCCTGTCACAAAAGGTATTACTCCTTGATGTTCAGTTTTAACCTTTGATACCAATAAAGATTTTCTATCCATCTGTGACACCTGTGTTACCACTTTCTCTAAAGTTTTTTGTGAGTGACCTTTTTCCAAGAACCTACTGGTTAGCACTTTAGCTTGTGAGTGGAAATCTGACTCCTCCTCACAATTCCGTTTTAATCGCATATACTGTCCTTTTGGAACAGCCCCTATCCACTGTGGGTGGTGGCAGCTATGTGTGGGCACATACCCATTTCTGTCAGTGACTTTAAAATAGGTTTTAGTCACAAACTTATTGTGCTTTTTTGTAATAGTAAGGTCCAGGAAGTTCACCTGCACCTTACTGAATTCAGCTGTAAACTTCAGGCAATATTGATTACCATTCATATTGCTCAAGAAGTCTTTGAAGCTCTCTAAAGTACCTCTCCAAAAGAGAATTGCATCATCTATATATCTTTTATAAAAAACAAGAGATTTATGCATGTTTTTATAGATGGTTTCTGATTCCCATTTATTAAGGACAATATTGGCTACGCTGGGAGCATAGCGCGCTCCCATGGCCACTCCTGATACTTGATTGTAATACTCATTGTTGGCCCAAAAAAAAAAAATTTTTTTTTTTTATTGGTCATAGCAAGATCTAGGCCTCTGATCAGGTAATTTATCTGGGCCTTTTTTAATTCAGATTCTTTTGTTAGTGCCCACTTTGTTGCTGTAAGTGCATCTTTATGCTGGATGTTAGTATAGAGTGACTCAATATCTACCGTAATCATAATAATATCTTCTGATGCCACCAAATCCTGTAAAAGTACTAACAGATCTCTGCTGTCTTTTAAATACGAGGGACTATTTCTCACTAGTGGTTTAAAAAAACCATCTAGATATTCTCCTAGCCTGGCTAACAGGGACTCTATCCCGCTTATTATAGGTCGACCTGGAGGTCTTTCATTATTTTTGTGTATTTTTGGTAAAATATACATAACCGGAATTTTGGGAGCGTGTGGTATGAGATAATCTGCTTCTTTTTGATTTAAAATATCTTTATATAGGCCCTCAGTTACCCACTCTATCAATAATGTTTTTATTTTTGACGTCGGATCACTGTTTAATTTTTTGTAGGTGTGGGTGTCATTTAATAATCGTCCCATTTCCTGATAATAATAGTCTCGGGATAATATCACGAGGCCTCCCCCCTTATCTGCCGCTCTTATCACTATCTGTTTGTTTTCCTCTATCATTTTTATGCTTTCCCATATGGTTTTATTTTTAGCCTGTCTTTTAATTTCTAAATTCCTCACATCTTGTTGAACCATATTTTTAAACACTTCTATGTGGTGATGCGTTCCTTTCTTAGGATTAAAGACAGAATTATTTTTTAACCCACTATGTACATATAAGGACTCAGTGGTAGGAGCACTAGTCCCCATATTAGGGTTAATCAAATGTTTTTTAATATTAAGTTTCCTCACGTATTTCTCGATATCAACAAATAATTCAAACTTGTTCACATCTTTATTAGGTGCAAATTTTAAACCCTGATTTAATACTTCTAATTCTTTCTCAGAGAGCTCGACGCCTGCTAGATTGAAAATACCCTTATTTAATTGTCTCTCTTTCTTTTTCTTTCTCCTGCCTCCTCTCTTTCCTCGTTTTCTATAGGTTCTTGTGGGGGGTAAGGGGTAGGAGGAATACGGTAAGGCCCTTTCCATCCTCTCCCTTCCCCCTGGTAGTGGTTTTGATGAGGCCCTGGTCTCCCTCTAAAATTCCCCCTAAAGGCACCTCTAGGAGGTCTCGGTGGAAAATGATTTCTTGGTGGTTCATAATAATTATAATCAGGATATCTATTGTCCAAAGGACCGTACCTATTATAAGTATGTACCGGGCGAGGGGAGGAGTGGGGATAAGAATTAGGGGGTGGATAGTAATGAGTTTTAGAGTTACCCACTTGTTTGGTATTGATTTTTTTCTTAGGGGTGCTAGAGACTGGTTTGGCTTTGGTCAATGGATCTAAAGTGGGTTCCCTACCCCCTGAAGTCTCACTGCCAGATGTAGCCAAAAGAGTTTCCTGCCATTTATATACTTTATTTTGTTCGAAATCTTTAATATCTCTCTGATATTTTTTTATTTTTTTATTTTTAATTTCACTATCATATTTGGCTAAATGACTCTGTAGAGATTTAGCTCTTTCTGAATATTCATCAGTGGCACTAAATGGCACCATTCTTTCTTTAAGGTCTGCGATTTTGGCATCCAAAATCGCAGATTTGGCTTTCCTTTTCCTGACCATGAGTTGCATCAATTTTTGCTCACAGGCATTGAAAAACTGGTACCATTCATCCAACATTTGGAGATCTTCGGTCCCCTCATTGGGACTGATGTCCCACCTGAGTCTCCTTGGAGTCAAGCCTTTTTCCATATACATATCAAATGAAGCCACATCCCACCACAACCTAATTTGTTTTTCCATGTCTGTTTGTAGTTGTTTAAAGCCTATTTCTAGATCTAAATTAGGACTGGGAGTCTGTTGAAAGACTTCCTCTAAATTAATGTGCCTTTCTTTCATAAAATTGAACACATCCATGTCTGCGTGAGTTTTTTAAAGTAAACAAGAAATTCTTGGTACTAGAATAAATGTGAACAAAAATAGCTGATAAACAGCGATTATTAAACTCCGCGCCACTAAAAATAATCGTGAATTTGATCAATAATCAGTGAAAAATAAATAACTAATAGCTGCTCCCTAAAAAAACAAGGAAAAACTTGTCATACTGGAAATATACTAATGATAGGGGCGCTAGTGCAGATGTAAATAACAAAACAATGTGAAAAAAAGTGACAATCATAAAACATCTAAAATAATCCACACCATATCACAAAGCTGCAATAAACAACAAAAAATGCAAGCAAAGTAAATAAAGTCCCACATTCAGGTAATGGAACTCCAAAGTCCAAAAACAAATGTGATTTTTTCAGTGAAAAACTCCTTCTGAATCCATAAATCGGAAAAAGTTGAAATCTTCTATAACGTGATAAACCGTCCCTTCACCAGACAACTTATGGATAAGGAAAAACAACACCCCACTTTTAAAGATAAAGATGTCTTCTTACCAGATGCTGTTGACTACTTTAATTAAAAAGATAGTCAAATAGGCTTATGCAGGTTGATTCCCTGCTGACATGGAATGTGATGGACCTCGTATGGACAGAAGCTTCTTCCTCATAGGCTCAGATAGGTCATAAAAAAAGCCAAACAAAATTCCATAGCATAATACCGTTTAATCATAAAATCAATTTAAAAAACATAAGGCCAAGTGGCTGCTTACATGTGTAGGTGCCCAACCTGGCACTGGGGCTGCTTGCTTAAAACAAAAATTTCGTAATGGATACGTAGTTCCTCGTGGTGTAAGGCGTGCGTTCCACCGAAGGGCAGCCGATAACCAAGGGCGACCGGAACTAGACGTAAACGAACGTGACTGGATACCGCCTCGACGTACGTTTCGTTTGACACGTCATCAGGAAGCGTACCCAGTAACAAAAATCAATGTTCTTTATAGTGTCTTGATTAATCCATAGACCAATCAAGAAACACTAAATTTGATGCGCAGCCTCAGTCCCACTTAAGGCTAACAACAATAATGATTCCTTAAAGCATAACTAAAAAAATATATAATAAACATTTCGAACATATTACTCCCAAAACGAAGGGATGAGTTATATATTCTAAAATAGAAAAGTTTTTTTATAGAGAAATATAAAAAGGAATGTACTTATAATCAAATGGAATTGTCCATTGGGAAAAAAAGGGGGGCAAGTTCCCTACAATTTGTAAATTGACCACTAGATGTCAGTCTAAAGACCAAAAATATTCTAACTTTAGCCAGACATAGAAGACAAAAAAAGGGCGGGCAATTTTTTGTAATTAATAATTAGATAATTCTTAAAAAATATATATATAAAAAAATATAAAAAAATATATATATATAAAAAATTCCTGAATATCCTACTACCAAAAATCCGGCCTTGTCTCTATCTGCCAGATGTGAGGGAATATCAACCAAACTCAAAAGGCAGAAGAGAACGCCAAGTAACTCTAAAAAAAGGTTGAAAATAAGAAGAATGGGAAACTTTTTAATCATTGGACAGAAAGCAATTTAGATCGAGCTCTATATTCATTCCTAGGGGTTGCATAGTCTGTAAATTATATATCCACTTCGTTTCGTTCTTTGATATTTCCCTTGTCATATGGGTTCCTCGCCAATGTCTTGAGATCTTATCGATCCCATAAAATTTACAGAGTGAAGGATCGCTATCGTGATGTGTTTTAAAATGTCTAGACACGCTATGATTGGGAAACCCTTTTTTAATATTTGTAAGATGGGTGAAGGGACGGTTTATCACGTTATAGAAGATTTCAACTTTTTCCGATTTATGGATTCAGAAGGAGTTTTTCACTGAAAAAATCACATTTGTTTTTGGACTTTGGAGTTCCATTACCTGAATGTGGGACTTTATTTACTTTGCTTGCATTTTTTGTTGTTTATTGCAGCTTTGTGATATGGTGTGGATTATTTTAGATGTTTTATGATTGTCACTTTTTTTCACATTGTTTTGTTATTTACATCTGCACTAGCGCCCCTATCATTAGTATATTTCCAGTATGACAAGTTTTTCCTTGTTTTTTTAGGGAGCAGCTATTAGTTATTTATTTTTCACTGATTATTGATCAAATTCACGATTATTTTTAGTGGCGCGGAGTTTAATAATCGCTGTTTATCAGCTATTTTTGTTCACATTTATTCTAGTACCAAGAATTTCTTGTTTACTTTAAAAAACTCACGCAGACATGGATGTGTTCAATTTTATGAAAGAAAGGCACATTAATTTAGAGGAAGTCTTTCAACAGACTCCCAGTCCTAATTTAGATCTAGAAATAGGCTTTAAACAACTACAAACAGACATGGAAAAACAAATTAGGTTGTGGTGGGATGTGGCTTCATTTGATATGTATATGGAAAAAGGCTTGACTCCAAGGAGACTCAGGTGGGACATCAGTCCCAATGAGGGGACCGAAGATCTCCAAATGTTGGATGAATGGTACCAGTTTTTCAATGCCTGTGAGCAAAAATTGATGCAACTCATGGTCAGGAAAAGGAAAGCCAAATCTGCGATTTTGGATGCCAAAATCGCAGACCTTAAAGAAAGAATGGTGCCATTTAGTGCCACTGATGAATATTCAGAAAGAGCTAAATCTCTACAGAGTCATTTAGCCAAATATGATAGTGAAATTAAAAATAAAAAAATAAAAAAATATCAGAGAGATATTAAAGATTTCGAACAAAATAAAGTATATAAATGGCAGGAAACTCTTTTGGCTACATCTGGCAGTGAGACTTCAGGGGGTAGGGAACCCACTTTAGATCCATTGACCAAAGCCAAACCAGTCTCTAGCACCCCTAAGAAAAAAATCAATACCAAACAAGTGGGTAACTCTAAAACTCATTACTATCCACCCCCTAATTCTTATCCCCACTCCTCCCCTCGCCCGGTACATACTTATAATAGGTACGGTCCTTTGGACAATAGATATCCTGATTATAATTATTATGAACCACCAAGAAATCATTTTCCACCGAGACCTCCTAGAGGTGCCTTTAGGGGGAATTTTAGAGGGAGACCAGGGCCTCATCAAAACCACTACCAGGGGGAAGGGAGAGGATGGAAAGGGCCTTACCGTATTCCTCCTACCCCTTACCCCCCACAAGAACCTATAGAAAACGAGGAAAGAGAGGAGGCAGGAGAAAGAAAAAGAAAGAGAGACAATTAAATAAGGGTATTTTCAATCTAGCAGGCGTCGAGCTCTCTGAGAAAGAATTAGAAGTATTAAATCAGGGTTTAAAATTTGCACCTAATAAAGATGTGAACAAGTTTGAATTATTTGTTGATATCGAGAAATACGTGAGGAAACTTAATATTAAAAAACATTTCATTAACCCTAATATGGGGACTAGTGCTCCTACCACTGAGTCCTTATATGTACATAGTGGGTTAAAAAATAATTCTGTCTTTAATCCTAAGAAAGGAACGCATCACCACATAGAAGTGTTTAAAAATATGGTTCAACAAGATGTGAGGAATTTAGAAATTAAAAGACAGGCTAAAAATAAAACCATATGGGAAAGCATAAAAATGATAGAGGAAAACAAACAGATAGTGATAAGAGCGGCAGATAAGGGGGGAGGCCTCGTGATATTATCCCGAGACTATTATTATCAGGAAATGGGACGATTATTAAATGACACCCACACCTACAAAAAATTAAACAGTGATCCGACGTCAAAAATAAAAACATTATTGATAGAGTGGGTAACTGAGGGCCTATATAAAGATATTTTAAATCAAAAAGAAGCAGATTATCTCATACCACACGCTCCCAAAATTCCGGTTATGTATATTTTACCAAAAATACACAAAAATAATGAAAGACCTCCAGGTCGACCTATAATAAGCGGGATAGAGTCCCTGTTAGCCAGGCTAGGAGAATATCTAGATGGTTTTTTTAAACCACTAGTGAGAAATAGTCCCTCGTATTTAAAAGACAGCAGAGATCTGTTAGTACTTTTACAGGATTTGGTGGCATCAGAAGATATTATTATGATTACGGTAGATATTGAGTCACTCTATACTAACATCCGGCATAAAGATGCACTTACAGCAACAAAGTGGGCACTAACAAAAGAATCTGAATTAAAAAAGGCCCAGATAAATTACCTGATCAGAGGCCTAGATCTTGCTATGACCAATAAATTTTTTTTTTTTTGGGCCAACAATGAGTATTACAATCAAGTATCAGGAGTGGCCATGGGAGCGCGCTATGCTCCCAGCGTAGCCAATATTGTCCTTAATAAATGGGAATCAGAAACCATCTATAAAAACATGCATAAATCTCTTGTTTTTTATAAAAGATATATAGATGATGCAATTCTCTTTTGGAGAGGTACTTTAGAGAGCTTCAAAGACTTCTTGAGCAATATGAATGGTAATCAATATTGCCTGAAGTTTACAGCTGAATTCAGTAAGGTGCAGGTGAACTTCCTGGACCTTACTATTACAAAAAAGCACAATAAGTTTGTGACTAAAACCTATTTTAAAGTCACTGACAGAAATGGGTATGTGCCCACACATAGCTGCCACCACCCACAGTGGATAGGGGCTGTTCCAAAAGGACAGTATATGCGATTAAAACGGAATTGTGAGGAGGAGTCAGATTTCCACTCACAAGCTAAAGTGCTAACCAGTAGGTTCTTGGAAAAAGGTCACTCACAAAAAACTTTAGAGAAAGTGGTAACACAGGTGTCACAGATGGATAGAAAATCTTTATTGGTATCAAAGGTTAAAACTGAACATCAAGGAGTAATACCTTTTGTGACAGGGTTTAATAGGCAATATAGACAAGTTGAAACCATTTTTAAAAAATATTGGCCCATTTTACAACGTGATAAAGATCTGGCCTCGATCATTCCCCAGAATCCTAAATTTATTTACAGAAGGGCACCGAGTTTGAGAAACCAATTAGCTCCTAATGTTCCGGACCCCCCAAAAAAACTTGTAACCTTCCTGGATGGATCCGGCTTCCATTATTGCACTAGATGCAAAGCCTGCAAGACCACCAGAGGACCCGGTTCATCAAGGAAGATTACTCAGTTTCAATCTCAAGTCACCAAACTGGATTACAAAATCAAACCACTAATTACATGTAATTCAGACCATGTAACCTATGTGCTTGAATGCCCTTGTTCCATGCAGTATGTAGGTCGAACTACTAGACAGCTAAGAATTAGAATTAATGAACATCTTACAAATATTAAAAAAGGGTTTCCCAATCATAGCGTGTCTAGACATTTTAAAACACATCACGATAGCGATCCTTCACTCTGTAAATTTTATGGGATCGATAAGATCTCAAGACATTGGCGAGGAACCCATATGACAAGGGAAATATCAAAGAACGAAACGAAGTGGATATATAATTTACAGACTATGCAACCCCTAGGAATGAATATAGAGCTCGATCTAAATTGCTTTCTGTCCAATGATTAAAAAGTTTCCCATTCTTCTTATTTTCAACCTTTTTTTAGAGTTACTTGGCGTTCTCTTCTGCCTTTTGAGTTTGGTTGATATTCCCTCACATCTGGCAGATAGAGACAAGGCCGGATTTTTGGTAGTAGGATATTCAGGAATTTTTTATATATATATATTTTTTTATATTTTTTTATATATATATTTTTTAAGAATTATCTAATTATTAATTACAAAAAATTGCCCGCCCTTTTTTTGTCTTCTATGTCTGGCTAAAGTTAGAATATTTTTGGTCTTTAGACTGACATCTAGTGGTCAATTTACAAATTGTAGGGAACTTGCCCCCCTTTTTTTCCCAATGGACAATTCCATTTGATTATAAGTACATTCCTTTTTATATTTCTCTATAAAAAAACTTTTCTATTTTAGAATATATAACTCATCCCTTCGTTTTGGGAGTAATATGTTCGAAATGTTTATTATATATTTTTTTAGTTATGCTTTAAGGAATCATTATTGTTGTTAGCCTTAAGTGGGACTGAGGCTGCGCATCAAATTTAGTGTTTCTTGATTGGTCTATGGATTAATCAAGACACTATAAAGAACATTGATTTTTGTTACTGGGTACGCTTCCTGATGACGTGTCAAACGAAACGTACGTCGAGGCGGTATCCAGTCACGTTCGTTTACGTCTAGTTCCGGTCGCCCTTGGTTATCGGCTGCCCTTCGGTGGAACGCACGCCTTACACCACGAGGAACTACGTATCCATTACGAAATTTTTGTTTTAAGCAAGCAGCCCCAGTGCCAGGTTGGGCACCTACACATGTAAGCAGCCACTTGGCCTTATGTTTTTTAAATTGATTTTATGATTAAACGGTATTATGCTATGGAATTTTGTTTGGCTTTTTTTATGACCTATCTGAGCCTATGAGGAAGAAGCTTCTGTCCATACGAGGTCCATCACATTCCATGTCAGCAGGGAATCAACCTGCATAAGCCTATTTGACTATCTTTTTAATTAAAGTAGTCAACAGCATCTGGTAAGAAGACATCTTTATCTTTAAAAGTGGGGTGTTGTTTTTCCTTATCCATAAGTTGTCTGGTGAAGGGACGGTTTATCACGTTATAGAAGATTTCAACTTTTTCCGATTTATGGATTCAGAAGGAGTTTTTCACTGAAAAAATCACATTTGTTTTTGGACTTTGGACGTCAAGATTGATAGAGGTGATGCGATTAAATTATGTTTAAAAGATATGTGTATAAAAAGGTATATGTAGAAAGGAGGAAGGAAGGGAAATTGTTTACGAGCCTTCACAGTTTAAATATATATCCAAGTTCTGTGTGTACAGAAACGGAGAGATCAAACATAATTATATAAAAATCATATACATAAAATGGAGAAATCACATACATAAAAACAAGGTATTCCATATGCATATATATATACCAAGGAGAGGAGAGGAAGGGTATTGGCATTGGGATCGCAGTACTTCCAGGAGAGAAACGAGGAGAGAAATGAGATCACTAATATATAAGCGAGATAACAACAACAATAGTAGTAATAGTAATAATGCTACCACTACCACCACTACTACTACTAATAAATCTTGACTGGTTGGAGGTATTATAAATGAAGAATAAACTCATGATGATAACATATAATCATCAGCCCAATTACAGATAGACTGCGACTTAGTCGCATTGTGCTTTTGGGTACCCCCCCAGCTGACGTCACACGCTGTCTGCAAGCCAGTCTGATTCTCTGTGCATCACAGAACACAGCAGAGCTTCCCCTAGTGCGCTGTGGAGGAGGATTCATCCAGTAACAGCACCAGCGAAAGGGAACAGTGATTTGACTATCAAACGGAGGACAATAATAATTATGGATGTAAGTGAGACTTTTATTAATTGTATAAAATAAATGCACTTTTTACTGATTTGGCGCTCTTCTATATATTCCTTTTCATGAGATGACTTCACTCTAAAGAAGCAGCTGCCGCAGGTGATTGTGCACATACATCCCTTATCCTCTAAGGACAGCAAGCAACCTTTCTGGATCTTCAGCAAATTCCAAGTACTGTTTTCTCAGATAACTTTTTTAAAAACATCTTGCTTTTATAAAAACTGTTTTGAATCTATTTTAATGAACAATACAGACTGAACTGAAAAGGACACACCAGTATCTTTTAAAGCGCTAGTATTTTGTGTTGTTTTTTTTTATAATACACTGCAATGCAACCTTCGGCCATGTAAATCCTTTCTGAGCATGCGCCATACTTAGTCCGTCCAACTTGCCTACTCACGAGCGGACTGTCCGCTGAAACCAAGTTTGGACGGACTATATTACGGAAATTCCAAAAGACTTAGTCCGCCAGACTGTCCGCTGAAAAAGTCAGCTGAAGCCCACACACGAGCGGATTGTCCGCTGAAACACGTTTCAGCGGACTAAGTTGGCCAGACAATCCGCCCGTGTGTACGCGGCCTAACTGATAATAATTAGACTTCAGGTTTTCAAGATATGCACATGTTCCAGACCTCACAATGTCATTATTTTAGTTTTAGTCAAGCAATTGAAAATTATAGTAAAGGTGAGGAACTAAAAGTTGAATAGTGGGAAGGAAGATTTACTTTACTATCTGTATGTAAGCCTGAGACTTGAGGATAATGTGGTCAAATTATATACGATTGTAAACAGGCCATATGCAATTATCAATAACTTAGATTCGATAAATGGGAAACATTTTACAAAATAAAACATTTTAAAATAGATTTATAGGTAATACGGTTAAAAAACAGCTGATATCCATGAAGTTCAGTCTTTTAAAACTCCTGCAGTGTTATGCCCCATACACACGGTCAGACATTCCGACAACAAAATCCGTTGGATTTTTTCCAACGGATTTTGGCCCAAACTTGTCTTGCATACACATGGCTGCTCAAAGTTGTCGGAAAATCTGATTGTTCAGAACGAGGTGACGTAAGCCACGTACGACGGGACTATAAAGAGGCCAGTAGCCAATAGCTTTCGTCATCAGAATTTAAACGATCGGATTTTGTTGTCAGAAAATTTTAGATCCAGACCTCAAACTTTGTGTGTCGGAAATTCCAATGGAAAAAGTCAGATGGAGCCCACACATGATCAGAATTTCCAACAACACAGTCCGATCACACATTTTCTGTCCGTGTGTACAGGGCATTAGTCTCGAAAAGGGATGTCCAGCTCTTGAGGTCCCAGTTAGAAACAGAAAAGTATGGCAGCACCTGTGTTCTAGCACCTGTCTCTGGAATGATGCTGACTCTCAGATGGAGTGATCTCCTGCCTGACAGCAGGGCAGTCATCAGAAATTTTTGGGCCCCTTACACAGCTTTAGACCTGGGACCCCCGCCCCCCCACCGAGCCTGACCACCAACACACCTGTATATATGGCAGCCCCCTCACACACACCTGTATATATGGCAGCCTACCACACACACCTGTATATATGTCAGTGCCCCCCACACACACACACTTGTATATATGTCAGCACCCCCCACACACCTGTATATATGTCAGCCACCCCCCACACACACACCTGTATATATGTCAGGCCCCCCCACAAACCTGTACAGTGGGGATCGAAAGTTTGGGCACCCCAGGTAAAAATATGTATTAATGTGCATAACGAAGCCAAGGAAAGATGGAAAAATCTCCAAATGGCATCAAATTACAGATTAGACATTCTGATAATATGTCAAAAAAGATCGATTTTATTTCCATCATTTACACTTTCAAAATTACAGAAAACAAAAAAATGGCATCTGCAAAAGTTTGGGCACCCTGCTGAATTTATAGCATGCACTGCCCCCTTTGCAAAGCTGAGACCTGCCAGTGTCATGGATTGTTCTCAATCATCGTCTGGGAAGACCAGGTGATGTCAATCTCAAAGGTTTTAAATGGCCAGACTCATCTGACCTTGACCGAACAATCAGCACCATGGGTTCTTCTAATCAGTTGTCTAGAAAACTGAAACTGAAAATATTTGACGCTCACAAAGCTGGAGAAGGCTATAAGAAGATAGCAAAGCATTTTCAGATGTCAATATCCTCTGTTCGGAATGTAATTAAGAAATGGCAGTCATCAGGAACAGTGGAAGTTAAAGCAAGATCTGGAAGACCAAGAAAAATATCAGACAGAACAGCTCGCAGGATTGTGAGAAAAGCAATTCAAAACCCACGTTTGACTGCACGATCCCTCCTGAAAGATCTGGCAGACACTGGAGTTGTGGTACACTATTCCACTATAAAGAGATACTTGTACAAATATGGTCTTCATGGAAGAGTCATCAGAAGGAAACCTCACCACAAAAATCAGCGTTTGAACTTTGCAAATGAACATATAGACAAGCCTGTGGATGAGGTTAAAATAGAACTTTTTGGCCGGAATGAGCAAAGGTACGTTTGGAGAAGAAAGGGCACAGAATTTAATGAAAAGAACCTCTGTCCAACTGTTAAGCATGGGGGTGGATCAATCATGCTTTGGGGTTGTATTGCAGCCAGTGGCACAGGGAACATTTCACGAGTAGAAGGAAAAATGGATTCAATAAAATTTCAGAAAATTTTGGATGGTAACTTGATGCCATCTGTGAAAAAGCTGAAGTTAAACAGAGGATGGCTTCTACAAATGGACAATGATCCTAAACACACCTCAAAATCCATGGGGGATTACATCAAGAGGCGTAAACTGAAGGTTTTGCCATGGCCTTCACAATCTCCTGACCTCAGCATTATTGAAAATCTATGGATAGACTTTAAAAGGGCAGTGTGTGACAGACAGCCCAGAAATCTCAAAGAACTGGAACACGTTTGTAAGGAAGAATGGGCAAAGATACCTCAAACAAGAATTGAAAGACTTGGCTGACTGTATATATGTCAGCCTCCCACACACCTGCATATATGTCAGCGCCCCCCCCACACACCTGTATATGTGTCAGCTCCTCCCACACACCTGTATATATCTCAGCACCCCCCACACACCTGTATATGTCTCAGCACCCACATACACACCTATATACATGTCAGCCACCCCCCACTCACACACACCTGTATATATATGGCAGCCCCACATACACAAATCTGTACACACACAAGCCTCTGGCCCCTCCCTGTACACATATGCATAGGCATTTCCAGGGGGTGGCTGTAAAGGCTGTAGCCCCAAATCTGGAGCCCATAGCCCTGAGTCTCTTGCTGCATGGTCCCTGCCTAACTAAAAGGTCATGGCTGCGGTGGGCAGGCTGCATGAGGTGGATGAGAGGAGAGAGACGAGCGGGTGGACGAGCAGAGATGACATCATCTCTCTCTGCCAGCTCAATGTCACCACTCTTCCGCCCTCACAGCCAGGCCACGTCAACGTGGGAGTGATGTGCAGTGGGGAGCAGAGAGATGACATCATCTCACTGCCCACCACACATCAACGCTCTTCTGCTCTCACAGTGCGGGCCTCTTCAATGTCGGAGGTGCAGCGGGGAACAGAGAGATTACATAATCTCTCACTGCCTGCCCCGCATCTCCGCTCTCCTCCTCTCACTAAAGGGACCAGTGCTGCCAGCCTAGCAAGTGACAGTCTGCAAATGGTGGCAGGTGATGTGGCAAGTGACAATATGCAAATGGTGACCGTGGTGCCAGATGACGTGGCAAGTGATGTGACAAGTGACGTGACAAGTGGCAATCTGCAAATGGTGGCAGGTGACGTGACAAGTGACATGACAAGTGAAAATCTGCAAATGGCATAGCCAAGACCCGCAAAATCCCCATGCATCTCCTATCGCTCGATATTAAGAAAGCCTTCGACACAGTCTCCTGGCCCTATCTTCACTATATTTTAGGACGTTGGGGCTTTGGCCCCAATTTTCTATCTTGGATTAAATCACTGTACACGCATCCACAAGCCTTTATAAAATACTCAGGTTTTAGCTCAGATCACTTCCCTATCGGTAGGGGGACGAGGCAAGGTTGCCCCTTATCCCCTTTATTATTTGCCCTAGTAATCGAACCCCTGGCCGCCCTCATTAGATCGAACCCCAACATCCATGGTCTTGATATAGCCTCCACATCCCATAAACTGTGTCTCTTTGCCGATGACGCCTTACTATTCATCACCTCCCCGCACATCTCCCTGCCCAATTTACTTCAGCTCCTCTCCCAATTTGCCAAGATATCAGGTTTGGAAGTTAATCAAGCGAAATCCAAAGCCCTAAACATATCCCTTCCCACGGCTGACCTTCATCTTATACAGGCGAACTTCCCTTTCCAATGGTCCACCGCCTCAATCCCTTACTTAGGAATTAAATTAACCAGTGACCCCACCCAATTGTTCCATTCTAACTACACCCCAATGCTGAAATACCTGTCCTCCCTACTCACTACTTGGCTGCCTCTCCACGTGTCCTGGCTGGGTCGCATAGCAGCGGTAAAAATGTCCCTATTGCCTAAGTTGCTTTACTTGTACAGGGTCCTCCCGGTCACCGTCCCGACCTACTTCCACAGAGTGATTCAGAGCAGGGTTTATAAATATATATGGGGTTCTAAAATCCCACGCATTTCCCGAACTACCCTGCTCCGTAGCAAACTCAATGGGGGTCTAGGAGTCCCTAACTTTCATCAATACTACCATGCTGCCCAACTTGCTCAACTCACTCTCTATCACGCTAGGACTGAAATCCCCTTGTGGGTCGTCCTTGAGGCTATAGATGCCCATCCAGTTTCTATTTCTAATCTCCTGTGGCTCCCTGCTCATACTCGGGGTCCTTTATCTAACCCTCTGACCCAACACTCCCTCAAGATCTGGGATAAGCTGAATAAACCGTTTCAATTAACCTCCCCACACTCACCTTTGCTTTCCTTATTTGGCCAACCGCTCTTTTACCCCGCCTTTGCCCAACCTATCTCTTTCCAGACGTGGTCTCGAGCTGGTTTGGAACGTATTCGCGATTTCTTCTCCAATGGCACTCTCAAACCCTTCTCAGTCCTTCAATCACAGTTGCGCATCCCCCCACGTGAACACTTTCGCTATATTCAAATCACCCATTTTATTCGTACCCTCCTAGGCTCTCGCAGAGCTTCGAATAGGTTATCTGTGTTTGAGGATATATGTGACTCTGATCCACACGCCCCAGGTATCATCTCCACTCTTTACGCTCATCTTACATCCCTTCCGTCATCCCTTCCTTCGTATGCTTCGGCCTGGTCTACAGACTTATCCCTCAATTTGGATGCAGGCGATTGGGCGGAGATATGGGCAACCACTAAAATATCATCACAGAATGTGATCGCGCTGGAGGCCAGCTATAAGGTGCTAATGAGATGGTACCTCGTACCGTCCAGGATCGCTAGATATACCCCAGCCCACTCTCCGAACTGTTTTCGTGGTTGTGATTCTAGGGGTACACACCTCCACACATGGTGGACGTGTCCAGTAGTAGCACACTTTTGGGTACTCATATTTCAAATGGCCTCTCTCCTGTTCAACACCACCCTCATTCCTGACCCGGCCATTGCCCTGCTTAACCTCCCTCCCCCCAATTTGTCTAGGGCGCAATTGCGTCTTCTCACTCAACTTACCACAGCTGCCAAACAGACCATAGCGAAGGCCTGGAGGACGCCACTGTTACATATTGCGGAAGTTAAATGTAGGATAACCCAAGCCATGATCCATAGTAAAATTGAAGCTACAATCTTGGACAAAATTCCCCAACACCTTAAAATTTGGCTCCCCTGGGCAGATCATTACCTCCCCCACGATTTTGATAAACACCTTTTGGAACCCTGATCCTGTGATATTCGGCCTTGTTAAGATTTAGGTCTTTTTTTTTTAGGATCAGGAGTTTGTGATGTTCTCAGCTTCCTAAGCACCCGTGGACCACCTGGCCGGAACCAACTCTCCTTTTCCTTTCACCCACCTTCTTTCGTTACCCTCTCCTTCACTCCACTCTCCCCATTCTCTCTCTGCACTTTTTCCCCCTTTTTTCCTTATCTCTTTTCTATCTCTTACTCCTCTTGTCTTATCCCTTAAAATCTGTTGATGATGTAGCTTTTTTATCCCTTAACTTCTCCGTTACTGTTGCCCAGCTTGCCCGGGCAGAGCCTCTCTTCTCTTTGGCTGGTCTAACAATTTCTGTACATGCAATCTGGTGTCAAGACCATGCTCGTTGTTTTGTTATACCTTTTTATTTCTCTTGTTATACGATTCTAATGTATGCCAATATCCGAATCACTCTGTAAGCACTAATGCACATTTTCTCTATTCTCCTTTATCTTCCTTTGTAATAGCTCTGCTACCACTGTTAGTTCCTTGCAAACGATTGTAACAGTACCAACACTGTCTGTATCTTTTTAGCTTGTTGTCAATAAAATTATTTGAACGGAAAATCTGCAAATGGTGGTGGGTGACGTGGCAAGTGACAATCCATAAATGGTGGCAAGTGACATGTCAAGTGACAATCTGCAAATGGTGGCAAGTGACAATCTGAAAATGGTGGCAAGTGACGTGGCAAGTGACAATCTGCAAATGGTGGCAAGTGACCTGACAATCTGCAAATGGTGGCAGGTGATGTGGCAATCTGAAAATGGTGGCAGGTGAAGGGGCAAGTGACAATCCACATCTGGTAGCAGGCGATGGTGGCAAGTTATAGAGCTGCATCTGGTGACAGGCGACAGGGGCAAGTGACATGATGCATCTGTTGGCAGAAGATGTAGCAAGTGACACGCCCAGGGCTCCTACTGATTCTGCATTATGGATTATGGTGAGTTGAACAACTTCATTATATATTAGAATGTAACAATAGAAACAAAGCGCTTTGATCACCCATCAACCATGGTGCTATGATGATTGAAACGCCAACACCAGGCTTTGCCCACAAAAAAAATTGCCTCCTCCTGGGCCTGCAAAATGGTTGGTGACCACTGCTATGGGCTCTAGCACCAGATCTTTTGCAAACCTAGTAATGGCCCTGTACAAACGGCCCTCCTCCTTTACCTTCACAGCCCCTACTTGTAACTTCCTACCTGGTCCCAGCTCGTTTTTACAAAGCTGACATGTTGCTTAGAAGCATAGTACAGGCAGATCCCTGGTTGTCGCTATGACATCACATAGGCCCCATCCTGATATGTTTTTTCATGTCCCCCAGACACAGCTAGTCACAGATTGCTGTAAACGGCCAATCACAGTGGCCATTTACAACACGATCGGCGTGTCCAATGGGAGATGATCTCATATGTAAACATATAAGATCATCTCTCATCGCCGGTTCTCCCTCCTCACACAGACAGCGTGTGAGGAGGGAGAGATGAACTGCTGCAGAGATGCAGCGGTTAGTGACAAAGAAAATTTTTTTTAAATAAAGTGCCCACCTAACCCGACTACCACCTGCCCCCACTGCCATCTGTCCCCAGTGCCACCTGTCAGTGCCATCTGCCCCCACTGCCACCTGTCATCAGTGCCATCTGTCCCCAGTGCCACCTGTCGTCAATGCCACCTGTCATAGTCATGTGTCATCAATGCCAGGTATCAGTACAATCTGTCATCAGTGTCATCAGTGCCACGTATTAGTGTCATCTGTCATCAATGCAACGTATTAGTGCCATGTGTCATCAGTGCCACGTATTAGTGCCACTTGTCATTGGTGCCACGTATAAGTGCATCTGCCATCAGTGCCACATATTAGTGCCATCTGCCATCAGTGTCACGTGTCATCAGTGCCACATATTAGTGGCATCTGTCATCAGTGCCACGTATTAGTGCCACCTATCATCAGTGCTACGTCGGTGTCATGTGTCATTGTCCTGGTGCTCCAGGGCCTTCAAAAGTGTAATAGGTAGTCAACATGTTAGATGTGTAATTTATGCTCCTAGAACACATGACAGTGCTCCCTGCATGTTGGACCTCTCTAAGTGGCCAGGCTGTGAAAAAGTCCCACACATGCGGTATCGTAATACTCAGGAGGAGTAGCAGAATTTATTTTGGGGCATTATTTGTGGTATACACATCCCAAGTGAGAGAAATAACCTATTACAATGATAATTTTGTGGAAAAAAATTAAATAAAAAAAAAATCTTCATGTTGCAAAGAATTGTGGGAAAAAATTACAACATCAAAAAGTTCACCATGCCTCTTACTAAATACCTTGGAATGTCTACTTTGAAAAAAGGGGTCATTTGGGGGGTACTTGTACTTTCCTGGCTGTGGGTCACAAGAAATGGGACATCAGATGTGATCAATTTTGTGTGATTCGCACCACAGCTTGTATACTCTCTAACTTTCACAAAGACCAAATAATATACACCGATTTGGGTTATTTTTACCAAAGATATGTAGCAGTATAAATTGTGGCCAAAATGTATGAAGAAAAATTAATAATTTGCAAAATGTTATCACAGAAACAAAGAAAAATGATTTTTTTTACAATTTTTTTGGTCTTTTTTCATGCATAGCACAAAAAATAAAAAACCCAGAGACGATCAAATACCATCAAAATAAAGCTCTATTTGTGGGAAAAAAGCACATAAAATTCATTTGGGTACAGTGTTGCATGACTGAGTAATTGTCATTCAAATTTTGAGAGCACCGAAAGCTGAAAATTGGTCTGGGCAGGAAGGGGGGTTTAAGTGCCCAGTGGTCAAGTGGTTAATAGTGCCCCCATCCACCCATGCTCATAAACAAATATGAACACGCAATGAGGTCCCACACGCATATGTAAATGATGATTGCACCTCACATATGAGGTATCATTGCGAATATCAGAAATGATGAGAGAGAAATGACTCTAGCACATAACCTCCTGTTTAGGTTTAAACTGTTAATCTGTAAAGGATGTAGATTGTCGCCATTCTACAGGCATGCACAATTTCGAAGCATGACATGTTAGGTATCTATTCACTAGGTGTAACATCAACTTTTAAATTTTACCAAAAAATTGAGTATTGTATTGTGTTTATATAGACTAAATTAATTTAAGTGTATTTTTTCCTGAAAAATTGTGTTTGATAAACCTCTGTGCAAATATTTTGCAACATAAAAAAAGTGCTTAAAAATATATACTGTCTGGGAGTTCTAAGGAATTTGCTAGAAAAAAAGAAGAACATCTCCCTGAAGGGGAAATTCTGCTTTATGTCTTTCTCCCATCTTTCTCTTCTTTTGTTGCCACTGTTTTTTTTTTTGGAGGGGGTGGGGGAGTGGGTACCTGGTCTTGACAGGTACCTTATTTCACTTCCGTTAAAGTTCCACTAGAAGTTCTCTTCCCTCCCTTTATCCCCTTGAAACATTCTGAGACCTTTGACTGCAGGGCCATTCACAAAGTGCAGCACAGCTGAAGCATGAGCAGTGGGCAGCTGGCTATGAAGCCTATAGAAGATGCAGATGTTGCTTTGGGCACTGGATGCTCACTTTGGCATGCAGTGCTTTGTTTTGATTTAGCCGCCGAGGCTATACAGGTCCAGGGCCTTGGTCTGTCAAGAGCAGAGGCCTGTCTCTGAGGACCCTTTTTGGGATTCCCACAAAGGGATGGAAAAGTCAGGATGGGGCTGTTCCCTAACATCCTGCCCAGAGTTTGATGACGTGTTTTAGTAAGTTAAAGGTTTGCACCCTAAAGGGTGCTGGTGATCTGATGTCTTTTGCTGCAGGCTACCACACTTTCAATGTAGTTTTGCAGCTATGGAGCTGGGACTCCAACCATTCAAATTTGGCACCATATTACCCTGAATTTTTGTCGCTAGTCTGTCACACAGTCGCTACAGTGGCTGCATGGCCTGCATGGCCTCTGTCAGTACTCAGAGGTTCTTTTGGCTCAATTCCATGCAGAAAGCACTTTGAGTGGCTGCCCTTCAATGAAGTGCGCCTGTTTGGTTTCTGCTTGGACAAGTACTTCAATGAGATCACAGGGGTAAGAGTACTCACTTCCAGCAGAAAAGCTTGCTGCTCCTGCAGATACACCTTCTCCAGTCTCTTTGAGACAAGAGAAAAGTTCCTTTTGTTCCTACCAGGCCAAGTCTGGGCCACACTTTCATTGGAAGATGTGAACCTCTAAGCCAACCAAGCCTGTTTGCAAACCATCTTCCCAAATTTGGGACATCCCTATCCATCAGTGTAAACTTTCCTTCTTGTCCCATGAAATCTTTGATTTTTTGGACCTAAGACATTATTTCCAAGGGCTACAAACTGGAGCTTTGAACTCTGCCTCCTCTTGATTTAATGCACTCAAATTATCCTTCTCCCCAGAAAGATGGATGGATCTTTTTGCTACAGAAGCTCCACTCCTAGAAGGTCATTGCTCCAGTCCTGAAGGAGAAATTCTTTCAGGGTTGCTACTTGTTGCTACTAGTGTTTCTCATTCCAGATCCTAAAAATCTTAACTTGTTCTGTGGGTTCAAATGTTTTGCATAGAATCAACCAGATCAGTCATTAAAGCGGTTCTTCACCCTAAAGGGGAAGTTCCGCTAGTATTATCCCTCCCCCCCTCGGGTGCCACAATCGGCACCTTTCGGGGGGGGAGGGGGTGCAGTTACCTGGATAATCCAGGTATCTGCACCCACTTCCGGCCAGACCGCTGCATGGCTCCGCCCACCCCCGCATGCCCCCCCCCCCCGTTGTGTTCTGGGAAACACACAGTTCCCAGAGACACAGCAGGGGACCATAAGAGAAGCGCAGCGCAACTCGCGCATGCGCAGTAGGGAACCGGGCAGTGAAGCCCTCATGCTTCACTTCCCGATTCCCTGACAGAGGATGGCGGCGGTGGCTGCAGCGAGACGAGCGATCGCTCGTTATCTGCCGCCGACATCGCTGGAACCTGGGACAGGTAAGTGTGATATTATTAAAAGTCAGCAGCTGCAATATTAGTAGCTGCTGGCTTTTAATATTTTTTTTTTAGGTGCAGCTCCTCTTTAACTTCTCCTTTCCAGTAGTGGAATTTTTGACCTGAATATCTGGGATTCTTACTTGCATATTCCCATTTGTTTTCTTCTCACCACAACCCTCTGCTTTTTTGTAGGGGATGTCAGTAGTACCAGTCTTTCACCTTTCCCTTAGGCCTGTCCACTCCACCTGATCTTAATTCTGCTCTGATCACAGGGTATATGTTAAAAGAAGTGTCCTCCCTAACCCAACCAATGTTCAGTGGACACTCTGCACTGATTTTGTTGGATCTTCAGCATTCAGAAGTAATCACTGGAACCTATCCATGGAATAGTGTACCTGTATCTTTCATTGTATACAGCCTTGTTCAGGATTTATTTGACCTTGCTCACATGCTTAGGCTCTTAAATCCCAGTAAAACCTTGATTCATGCCTGCAAGAGGGTCTGGGGCTGATAGTAGCCTACTTCAAGGCAGTACCACATTACTTGCTACATAACAGAGGCTTGCTGGGAGCGGGATGGGACTATATAGGTAATTTCACTGCAGATTTTTTTTTCTTTTTGCCAGTTTCTAGTCACCTAAAGATAGGTGCATATAACCTAATTGTTATATACTAATGAGCCTGTGTCCAATGCTGTTGCCTAAGAAATGGAGTAAAAAAATCCTATTTTTCTTAAAGCATTTGTGAACCTCCACAAAAAAAAGATCCTATTGCCTTAAAGCATTGTATACAGCACAGTGCTTGTGCTGTGTCATTTGGCCCCTTGTATCACCTGAAAAAACATGTCTGATCTTGCCTGGCTATACCCTCCCCCCTGTAAACTGACCACGGTATATCATGGCTGCTGAGCCCTGACACCATGGTCAGCATAGTGCTTCTGTGATCCTGTGTTTTCTCTGTCCTCCTCCCTCTCCCCTCCCTGCCTGTCTGCTCATACCAGGGCCCGTCCCCCCTCCACACTCCTGCTGCTCTCATATCTGCTACTAAATCTTGTAATCCCCTCTGTACCATGATTATAAGTGTCCCTGTGCCTGAGTTATGTAAAAAATATGTGGAATTGTACCCATATGAGTATGGCTCCCTGGTGCTCAGCGGACTGTCGTCTCTCTCACTCTCTCCTCTTTTCCACCCTCCCCAGCTGATGTCAGTGGGAGGGCTCGGCCCCGCCCACTGGCGCTGTGAGCTGGAGGGAGAAGAGAGCTGACAATCAGCTGAGCACCAGGAGCACTCATATCGATACAATCCGGAAGGTTTTTTACATAATACAGGCACAAGGACACTTATTATAATGGTACAGAGATGATGGGAGGATTTAGTAGAAGTGGGTTAACAACCACTTTAAGTGCTTTGAAGGAAAGTTGCAAACATGACAAGCAAGGGGTGGATGGACCTTGATGTCTGACACCCGCAGAGCAAGACCACCTAGAGATATATAACCCACAGCACAGGTGTTATAAGGGTAATTGGAGCAAGGCCCAGATTAGGGATAAGCTCAGTGTTCAGTTCAAGAGTACATTTACACCAAACAATGACTGTTCAGATGTTTGCCCAAACACCTAATGTTTAGAGCATTCTGCGTGGACAAATGTGACAGCTTCAGGCTCTGAATAGTTGCTAAGGAAGCAGCTAAGGAATGTACCAACTGCATCTTTAATGACAAATTTCCATACTGCAAACAACGAGAAGTCCGTAGAAGAAGAAGAAGGAGAAAGTGACCTCACAGGAAGTGTTACTTTAAAGCGGAAGTCCACAAAAAAATGGAACTTCCACTTTTTGTAACACCCCCTTTCAGGGGGGGGGGGGGTGCGGAGGGGGTGGTTTACGCCAATTCCCTTCCCCTTTCAAACAATCAATGATTTAACTTTTGATGATAGCGATAGAGACAAATTAACACTTTTTAAGGAATTACAGGATTATACAGAGCTCTCTAGTAAACTACAAGAGTATATAAGGAATTTTGGCACTGCACATGCTTCAACTAGCTCCATCCCCTGCTCAGGAGGGGGGCGAAATGCCAAAATGAGCTCCCCCTCCCAAGCAGGGGCTGGAGCTAGTTGAAGCATGTGCAGCGCACCAAAACATATGTAATGGTTGCAGAGTGCACCAGTATTACACACACACAGAGCCAATTATATTGCTTTGATGTTGGCTTGGTTTACAGCCAATAAGAAATAATAGCAATAATGATTTCTGAAGTTTGTAAATGGAGCTCAAGAACTAGCTGAAGCGGACCTTGGTTTCTGTCAAATGGTCCTGCTGGAAATCCTCCTTTGATCAGCGTGCTGCAGCGCTGATCAGTGTATTATGATCAGTGGAGTAGTCCTACTGTCAGAGTACCAAAGCACAGAGGGGAGAGGGGCTTTCTGAATCCACCTTTTTTGTGTGCATGCAGGAATCTATAATTTTTTTTCTTCCAGCTGAACAAAAAAAAAAAACTAATAGTGTGTACCCAGCTTTAGAGAATGTGTCAGGAAAAACATTTGTCATTCTTAGTACTCCTGCACATGAACTGTAAATATGAGGATACACTTTACAATCTGTGCATTTTCTGCACAATTTCCCTTCGATTTACCAATACTTTGTAATATGAGGACAAACCCAAACAATTTATTATCCAATTAGTAGTATCCAATCAGACAGTCCCTTGTACTAAACTGGTGGTAGATCCAAAAGATTTTTATATATATATATATATATATGGAAAGGCCAGTATGGTGGCCTGGAATTATGGGTGGAGCCCGGTGGAGTATATAACCAGCCCGTTCGCCTGGCTCCCTCGTCGGTTCCGGTGCGCGATATCTGATACGTCAGAAATCAAGGGCCGACTATCCACAAGACTTTACAGTGAGCCGGGTTCGTGAGTTCCTACGTTTTCGTCCGCCTCGTGTCGACAAAGCCTTGTCGTTCGTCAGCGTCCGTCTGGTTGCCGTCTGAGTCGCTATACTCTAAATCGAAATTTTCCGTTGTCGTACAACACGTCTGGGCCGGCTGTCGCAGGTAGGGCTTCGGCACCCTTTTCGTTCATGTGTTATTAAGTCACGTAAACTAGATTCCTGAACTCACGAACCACTCACTCTAGATTACACGGACGTCTTAACTTGTATTCGATACCTCATGTCACTACCCCTTCTTCGAAGAAGTCGTTGTCACCTTTTCGGTACTTGTCGTTCGTGCCAACAGGCACTTCGTTTCGTAGCACGTCATTGCTAAACCGAACGACTCATTTCATCGTGTTCGAATCGATCGAACCGTTTCGAAATCACAGCTGTCTGCTTGTCACGCTAAATTGAGCAGTCCGGGCAATGTCAATCTCAGGTTGTTCAAAAAAAAAAAAAAAATCATTTCATACCGTTTGTACTATGTCCGTCAGGTCATTTCTTTCCATGTCAATCATTGCAGTCATTTCAATCATGTCAGTCGGTTATGTCGAATCATTTCATTTCTGCCACTTCTAACCATGTTATCATTTCTGTCACTTACCACGCTCCGATTCGAATCCCGTCGCATCTCTAACGCACCGATTCGCTTCGAAGTGCCCCAAGGTTCGGCCTCATTTCTGTACATGCTCCAGAGACTGAGTCACTCGCAGGTTCAAGCATGGTCCTTGATTCTAGTCTTTGTCATGGCATATCATTTCTGTCACTTATTACGCTCCAATTCAAATCCCATCGCATTCCTTATGCATCGATTCGTTCTGGTGCGCCCAGCTGCTACGCCTCATTTCAGTACCCCCCCTTTTGCCTGAGCTCCACGTGGCAGGGCCCCCCCCCCCTGCCTGAGCTCCACGCGGCGGGGTCCCCTCCCCCCCCCCCCTGCCTGAGCTCCACGCGGCGGGGTTCACCCCCCGCCTGAGCTCCACGTGGCGGGCTCCACCTCCGCCTGAGCTCCACGTGGCAGACCCCCCCCCCCCTGCCTGAGCTCCACGTGGCGGGGTTCACCCCCCTGCCTGAGCTCCACGTGGCAGGGTCCACCTTCGCTTGAGCCCCACGTTCTATGTGCAATTTGCGTTGGAAACAAAAGAAAAAAAAAAAAATGGGGAAAGGGAAGGAAAAGGAAATTTTGCATCTGCGGCGCAACCAAGTCACGTCTCTGTCGCCATATGCACGTTATTCTAAATTCGGTTGTCTGCTCGTTTTATTTATGTAGCTCGTTTCAGTTATGTCTTTCATCACATTTCAAGTCTTACCTCCACTATTTAGCTAGACATCTCTCTGCAGGTATAGGAGTCTCATACAAACTCACCTTCATCTCCTCAGATCAGTCGAGTTTTCAGTAGGTCCAACCTGCACCGGGTCGGACGGTGCCTCCTTAGGTAAGAGAATCTTCTGGGAAGGAAACGCTCACAAGCGGTAGTATCCTTCTCTAAAAAAAAAAAAAAAAAAAAAAAAAAAAAAAAAAATGTTTGCTCAGGAGTCTCCTACGAGTCTTGTAATCCATGTCACCCTCTTAGGTTCCGTATAGGAGAAAAACCCGGACCCAAGGATTAATAGGCTCACCAAGCCTGGATTTTGCCACCATGTCCCAGGCTGGCAGCGAGGACTACACGGCTCCGTTGTCTCCGTCTCTCGTCTCAGAGAGCGGCAGCCAAAGGTCCTTCAGATCATGGACCATTCCCAGGCTGACAGCCGAGTTGAGGCGTAGGGGTGTACCCTTCCCAGCTACAGCCAGAAAGGCCGAGCTTTTCGGGCTCCTTTTTCCTCCCCCAGCCGCGGTTGAGGATAGTGTCCAGCAGGCCTCCCTGGGCTCTATCGCTGCTTCCATCACGCAGCTTCACACGCTGGTGTCATCCCTGACGACCTCAATGTCAGAGGTTCAGAGTCGGGTGGCCCTCCTCGAGACCCGCCCAGTCGTTTCTCCTCCTATACCAGCTTTACAAGCAGTGGAGAACACCAGCGCAGGTACCCCCGGGTGTACACCAGTAGTGTACCCTTCTCATTTAATTTCAGCCAACGTCAGGAAGGACATCCTAGAGGGCAAGGACGTCAATCTGGCTTCACTCCTGATATCCATTCATGAGCTGGCAGAAAACAAAGCTTACACTTGGGGGGACGTGTCGGTGGTCCTCAAAGCCAAAGACCCCAGGCTGGACAGGAAGCTTTCTGTCACCGAGTTCACCTTGGCCTTCGGCATGCTGAGGGATGTCATCTGCTCGGCCTCCCCCGGCAGGAGGGAGGAACTGGATCGTTACCTCCACGCGGTAGTTGACCTGGGGTATAAATACGGCGGTTTTTCATTTTATGACTATCACCGCTCCTTCTCCGCTAAGGCGGCCGCCAGGCTTTCCCAATTTCAGATACCTACGGATTGGAGTGTCATGGACACCGAGTTATTCTGCCGACACTTCGCAGGGCTGCGGTCTCCCCTTTGTGCCATTTGCCAGTCGGCTACTCACACCGCAACTTGGTGTGCCAGCTCAGTGGCAACCCCGCCCGTAGACGGTCCATCGACCTCAGGTACCGCCCAGGCCCTACCGGCGCCGGTACGCCTGCCGCAGACGGATAAACTGGGGCGCCCGGTCAAGACCTTGGGAGGCGCGGCCATCTGTAACAACTACAACAGTGGGTCGTGCAATTTCAGCCAGTGCAGGCTGCTCCATGTATGCTCACGATGTCATAGAGCTCATCCCAGGCTCATGTGCGAGGTCAAGCAGGCTAGAAAATCTTGACTAAGCCGGGTCAACGTGTCGTGGCTCAGTGTCTACCTCGCCAATCATCCCACCCCCTCACTTGCCACCTACCTAGTTCAGGGCTTTACTCAGGGCTTTCATACAGGACTTATCTCTCTCCCTCACCTTACACACGAGTGCCAGAACCTGCGGTCAGCAGCCACGGACGTACAAGCCATCGACCAGCTATTACGGGCAGAGCTAGACCGGGATTTCATCATAGGCCCTTTCACGAAGCCCCCATTTAACACCTGGCGAGTCAGCCCTATTGGGCTTGTCAAGGGCAAGTTCTCCAATAAACTTAGGTTGGTCTACGATTTGTCAGCGCCTTATTCTTCCTCTGTCCCCAGTCTTAATTCTCTTATCCCCTCTGAGGAGTTCTCCCTTAAATACGCATCCGTAGACATGGCCATCCAGGCCATTCTCAAGTCAGGCACAGGAACATGGCTCTCCAAGGCCGACATCTCGGACGCCTTCAAGCTCCTTCCTATCCATCCATCTCTCTGGTGCTGGCATGGCATCAAATGGAGGGAGCTCTACTATTTTGCCACTAAGCTAACCTTCGGGTCCAAGAGTAGCCCCTGGCTCTTCGACTCGTTTGCGCAGGCTCTCGAATGGATCTTGCTGCACGTAGCCCAGTGCCAGGGAGTCATACACTATTTGGATGACTTCCTGCTGGTCGAGTCACCTGGCTCCCTTCCAGGGGATCTGGATAAACTAAGGGTGGTCTTCAATAACCTTGACGTCCCTATTGCTGAGCACAAGGTGGAGGGCCCTGCGCAGGCAATCACCTTCCTCGGGGTCAGCTTAAACACCAGCACTATGCAGGCCAGCCTCCCCCCGGATAAACTAAGCCGCATCAGGTCGGTCATGAGGGACTTCACCCGCACCAGAACTTGCACCAAGAGGCAGCTACAGTCCCTTCTCGGTATGCTTAATTTTGCTATGCGCATCATCCCTCAAGGTCGCGCTTTCGTATCACGCCTGTTAGTCCTACTGTCTCATTCACAAGACCCGGAGCATATCCTCAGCCTGGACCCCGCAGCTATAGCAGATCTTGCCATGTGGGAGGAATTCCTGACGTCCTGGAATGGTGTGTCCCTGTTCATTCCCTCCGTGTCCTCCTCGTCACCGCAGGTCGTGACCGACGCAGCGGCCTCCACGGGTTTTGCGGCAATTTTTGGCCACCTCTGGCTCGCAGCCCCTTGGCCTCCTCAGATACTGGCAATTCCGGGCTTCACCGAGACGTCCTCCCTATTCGAGTTGTACCCCATCGTAGCCGCTGCCCACACGTGGGGCCGCAGTTGGTCCGGTCAAACAGTGACCTTTTCAACGGACAATCTCGCCACTGCGGAAATCATTAACAAAGGCAGGTCTAAGTCTCTGGAGATTATGTCCTTCCTGCGGCGACTGGTCCAGCTCTCGTTATTGTTTCAATTTAATGTTCATTGTGCCTTTATCCCCGGTAAATGTAATCGGGCAGCGGACGCCCTCTCCCGCTTTAACTTAGTTTCCTTTTTTGATCAGGTGCCCGGAGCCGGACCAACGTCAGCAGTTATCCCGGACTGGTCTCAACTGACCCTGGATTAACCCCTCACCTAGTAGCCGCGACTCAACTCATCAATCACTCCCTCGCAGACAATACCCGCAAGGCCTACCAAACAGCCTGGAGGGCCTTTAACCGTTTCTTAACATCTCACTCCACAGAGACCTCCCGGGTCAAGCAAGTCCTGGCCTTCATTGCCCATTGCCACTCGGACTTGGCGTTATCCTTTAACACGATCCGACTATACCTGGCCGGGGTACAACATTTTACGTCCCTCCAGGACCCTGCTGAACCCTCCTTGTTCACTTTTCACGCCATTCGGGCCGTCATGCGTGGCATCCAGAAACGCCAGCCTACGGCCTCCCTCAAACGCCTGCCTATCACAGGGGACGTTTTCAGAAACATGTCTGATATTCTGGCCACTGCACCTTTCGGACTCCACACTAGTATCGTTATACAAGCAGCCATACACCTGGCCTTCTACGGCTTCTTGCGGCCAGGCGAGTTTACCTCCAGTAGCCCCTCAGCTCGCACGCTATGCAAGCACCACCTGGTCAGGCACGGAGACCATTTCATCCTACATATAGCAGTATCCAAGACGCAGCAGCTTGGCCCAGGTACGGACATACATTTTTATAAAACTAACAACCGCTGGTGCCCGGTCGCCATGCTCACCCGCTTGTTGACCCTTCTGGCCGATCAACCAGGAACTGGCCCGCTTCTGCCATTCCACGGTAAGCCACTGAACGCAGCCCAGTTCATGGAGCATGTCAGGATACTCCTGGGCATCCTTCACCTCAATCCGGCTCACTACTCCGGACATTCATTTCGGATCGGAGCGGCTTCAACTGCCTCCCGCCAAGGGGTCCCGGTCCACGTTATCAAAAAGTTGGGTAGATGGAAGTCCACCTGTTTCGCCCGTTACATACCCAATCCGCAAGTAGAGATGGCCCAGGCCTTTGTCAAGCTCACCCAGTAACAAACTCGAATCAATAAAGGCATTCCCTACCTGTATGTTTTTGCCCCCTTATTTTGGTATACCCTACGTTAGGCCAGGGCACACTTTCAGGTCCGGTTCAAGTAAGCGAGTTTGTGTTAACCTTGTTTGTCATCCTTATCCGTATCGGTCAGAGGGCTCTGGGCCATAAATGGAAAGGCCAGTATGGTGGCCTGGAATTATGGGTGGAGCCCGGTGGAGTATATAACCAGCCCGTTCGCCTGGCTCCCTCGTCGGTTCCGGTGCGCGATACCCACCCACCCATCCCCTGTCAGGGCATTTCTCAAGCATTATACTCCTCGGGCGAGTACTCATTTCACTCCATTTCATTTTCATTTCATTTATTACTCATTTCTCTATCAAGGGTATGCCCCCTTATTTTGGTATACCCTACGTTAGGCCAGGGCACACTTTCAGGTCCGGTTCAAGTAAGCGAATTTGTGTTAACCTTGTTTGTCATCCTTATCCGTATCGGTCAGAGGGCTCTGGGCCATAAATATATATATATATATATCAAAGAAAAACTGTCCCAAAATAGTGAAGAAACACCATTTGTTTTTCCAAAGAAATACCATTTTTAAAAGATTTTATTTTATTTTTATTGCTGCTTCCATAACTTACCACCAAAAAACAACCCAAAATAAATTCTCCAACTCACAATTGCAGCAATACCACATACAGGTATGTGTATGTTATTTGCTATTTGTATCCATAATAGGTCCTAGAATCAATGGTATGCATTTTGCTTTTTTAATCCTACATAAAACATACTGGCATTGACAATGATACTAATTTAAAAAAATACTTTTTTTTAACAATCCTACCTAAAATATACTAACCCTGACCTTTGACCCTAACTCTGACACTGACCTAGATCAAACTTTGATCTTAATATTTTTCCTTTCTTTTTTAATTTGTTCTTATTTTTTTTAACACACACACATTTGTTTATCTACATTTTTCTCCTCTGGCAAGGGGAGAAAGATACAATGTATCTTTTTCTCCATTCAGATGAGAAAGCATATGTTGAGGCAGTCTTTACAGTGATTGATCAATGTGATAGCCAATCAGAGGCTTTTGGTGAAAGCCCAGTCCCTGTGTTAGGAGCACTACGCAGCAAGCTCCCAGCACAAAGACATGTACACATATATATGGCCTCACAGAAAAAGACCTACTTCAGTGAGGCTGCATAGACTATATCTGTATATGCACAGGGGGTTAATGCCCCTTTAAATAGTTCAATTGGGCCAAGCTGCCACAAACTCTTTACTGTACTAACAGGTGTACTTGCTGGGTACACTCTATTACTTGTATATAGCCTCGGCTACATACAGTATACAGCACTGTTTTCGAGGAGTGAGACAGGGACTTGAATTTATATAAATTAATTCAAACCTTTGTCTAGATTAGGGATCCTCAAACTATGGCCCTCCAGCTGTTGCAAAACTACACATCCCATGAGGCATTGTAAAACTCTGACATTCATAGACATCACTAGGCATGATGGGAATTGTAGTTCCTGAACAACTGGAGGGCCATAGTTTGAAGACCCATGGTCTAGATGGCTGAGGTAACCAGGCAAGTGAATGACATCACAATCTCAGCCTATCAGAGGAAGCTTTGTATTTATTCTTACAATACAAAGCTTCCTATGAATGGCTTAGCAGTGTTCATCCTGACATATCACTGTATGGTGCATAGAGAGAATATTTGGATGTTTTGGTATACAACGCCTGAGATGTTGCATGCTTACAGTTGAGCAGTATCAGAAGCATGTTGGAGAAGTGGCCACAGGAATGGTTTGTTTTACCATGTATTCTGGCAGTGTCCTCAAATCCAACCTTTTTAGACCCAAGCAATGTTAATAGTGCAGCACCTTTTTACTTTGTCTTTCAAAAATAGTTCCCATTCACTTTATTTTGGGCCTACCATTTCCTGGCATCTCCAAAGACTTCAAACAATTGATATACAATGTCTTATTTGCTGCTATCTTAATGGCTGCTAGAAGAGTAATCCCCTTATATTGGTTGTCTACCGACATTCCATTTCATTCCAAATTACTGACTTTTTTAAGAGATATCGGAAGAATGGAACATCTAAAAATTGAGGATACTTTGAAACAATTTAATAATATATGGGCTTTGTGGGACCAGTGTACTCTCCTCTATCCTGCTCATCCTTAGCAACCTTACACTGTCCTTGTATAATATATGTAATGCATTTATTGTTCACCACTGGTATGTAGAACTTAATCCTGTATTTGACTCCTTTATTGGTGCATTGGGTTTAGGACTGTACTTACCCCAACCCATATATCCATTGTTCATTGGATGTTGGCTTATTTAACTATCCTTATTGTAATTGCTACACCATGACTTGGTATGAATGGCCTTTGTTATTTATTTTTATGGGTTTTTTTCTGTATGCTTTTCTGTATACTTTGTCATATAACTGTGAACTGGATCAATTTGTCTCCTGTTGTATTCTATTTTGAAAACTCAAATACACTGCTGGTTGGAAGCTAAACAGTGGGTGACCTTGAGTGGAAAATAAACAAGTCTTGCTTTTGACTGCTGGTGATTGCTGGTTTTTATTTTTAGGTTCTTTTGTGTTTTTTTCCTTGTAGCTTTTTAACACCTTTTTTCTAACACCTTTTAAACATTTTTTTTCCCTTGCTTCCTTCAGCCTGCTAATTAAGGGCAGTGGTTAATTAGTCACAGGTGCTTGAGGGCTATATAACCTTTTGTCAAACTCATTGTGAGCCTGCTCATCTTTGAGTCTGCTGGAACTCTGTCCAAGTGGAACTGGTCTAAGTGCTCAGTTAAAACCAGGAGTTTAAAACAGGAGGTTATAACAGGGGTCATAGTACCTGTGTAGTGTGATTACCTAAGTGTTGTCTGCGTAGTGTGTTGATCGTTAGTACTTGTGTATTGTGGGTGCACGCTGGTCTGCAAGTACCTGTGTATTGTCTTGTTGAGTAATTTGAACTGGGTATAATCTCTAATCCTCATTAAATTAATAGGTACGATGACCAGCGGGTGTGGAGAGGAGACTCAGTGTACATCTTGTGGCATGTATGTGTTCCTTGATCATCTTATCGAGGGCGGATACTGCTGTGCAAAATGTAAGTATATTGTTTCCCTGGAAGCCCAGATTCTGAATCTGGGGAAGCAACTGTCAGCACTGAGAGGACCCTCCACACTAAAGGAGAGCCAGGAACATACACGGCAGGTGCAGGCAGGGGCCAGCACAGAGGTGGGTGGAGACAAAGAGGTGCAGGCACTAGCAAAGAGTATATGGGTGACAGTCAGGAAGGGTAGAAGGGCAAGTGCCAGGGAGGCCGATCCAGGGCTGGAGCATCCCAATAAGCATGCTCCATTGAGTGACATTGGTGATCCCAATTAAGGACCAGCACTGCTGGAGCTGAGGGATTCTCCTAGCTGCCAGGGAAAGAACTCATCCAGTGAGAGTGAGGGGGAGCGAAGGGAAAGGAAACACAGATTCTGGTGGTAGGGGACTCAATTCTTAGAAGGACAGAGAGGGCAATCTGTAACAAAGATCTGAAGCACCGAACTGTATGTTGTCTACCGGGTGCTCAGGTTTGGCACATCACGGTTCTGGTGGACAGATTACTGGGAGGGTGTCACGTACCTAGTAGGCGAGCCCGGAATGCAGGAAGCGGCCCCTCGTAGCCCCTGGCTAAAGAACCCCTGGAGATGGTAACAGAAGCTCAACAGTTCAGGGGGCACAAGTGCCTGGCGGGTAGATGCTGGTCCGGATGGGCAGCAGGACACCAACAGCGAGCAGAAGAAGCTGAAGACAAGAGACTGGTGTAGGCAGGCACAAGTGGTAGACTGGCTGGCAGACGGACGTCAGCGGGTACAGCAGTCACAGGATATCCAACCAGGTAGGTAGGAACAGCAGAGTCGGGTACAAGCCGGGTCAGCAGGTAGCGGTCAACGTGGTACAAGAGGGATGAGGCAGAGGCGTAGTCAGGCAAGCAGGAGGTCGTAGGCAGGCAGCAACGGATCAGGGTCAAGGTCAAGCCGGGTAACAGGAACTAAGGTAGCAGATACAGGTATAGGGTAGTAGGATCTCCGAACGCGCTGTAGACTGGTCAGCACGAGTGGAAGGGAGCGAGTGCCTTAAGAAGGCTGTAGGGCGCCAAACGGTCGCACGACGAGTCAGCGTGCGCGAGTGGACGTGCGCCCGTTCATGCCCCCACGTGCACGCGTGCGTTCGTTCAAGGCGACGCGAGTGCGTCCGATCGCTCTAGCGCGCGTTAACGGAGCATGACGGGTCCTTGACAGCAAACTTCTATAGGTAAGTCTCTCGTGCGCAAACGAGACGCCAGGACGATCGTGACACTGCCCCCCCCCAAAGGGCAGCCTCCGGATGCCCAACCGAGCCATCTTACTCGGATGGGAGTTCTTAAAGGCACGGATGAGTCTTTTAGCATGAATATTAGATTCTGGCTCCCACGAATTCTCCTCCGGGCTGTACCCTTTCCACTTGACCAGAAATTGGGTCTGGTTTCACCTTTTCCTGCAATCCAGTATGGATTCGATCTCGAATTCAATTTCTCCATTGATCATCACGGGTTCTGGAGGGCCGGTCATCCTGTCAACGAAGGGGTCCGGGACTGCGGGTTTGAGTAGTGACACGTGAAAAACTGGATGGATCCGGAAGGACTCGGGAAGCTTAAGTTCGAAAGCCACGTTATTCAGTTTCCTTTTGATCGGAAAGGGGCCCACAAATTTCGGACCCAACTTCTTAGAGGGGCAGGACAATCTGAGGTTCAAGGTAGACAACCAGACCTGGTCCCCAATCTTGAGATCCAGCTCCCCCCTCCTTTTCCTGTCAAAAATTTCCTTGTTATGCTCTTGGGACTTGGTCAGGGTCTCTTGTAGAAGCTTGTTGTTTGATTCAAGGAAGTTAAGACGATCCTGTACTGCTGGTACCGAACATTCAGGGAAGGTGCCAGGCAAGAATACTGGGTGGAAGCCGAAGTTCGCGTAGAAGGGGGACTGTTTGGTGGCAGAGTGGACCGTGTTGTTGTAGGCGAATTCGGCCATAGGCAGGAGAGAGGCCCAGTCGTCCTGGGAGAAGGAGGAGAAACAACGGAGGTACTGCTCCAGGGTCTGGTTCGTCCTCTCAGTCTGGCCGTTGGTCTGTGGATGGTAGGCTGAGGACAGACAAAGGTCGATCTTTAAGGCTCCGCAGAGCGCTCTCCAAAATCTCGAGGTGAATTGCACCCCCCTGTCTGATGTGATGTTAACGGGAATGCCGTGGAGTCTTACGATTTCTTTGATAAAGGTGTTGGCTGTCTCTGTAGCTGAGGGAGTGCCCTTCATGGGCAGGAAGTGAGCCATTTTGGTAAGTCTATCGACTATAACGAAAATCGTAGAATAGTTCTCTGACGGGGGGAGTTCAACGATGAAATCCATGGAGATCATCCTCCATGGTCTATCAGGAACAGGCAGCGGTCTTAGCAGGCCCCAGGCTCTTGACTTGCTGCCTTTGCTTCGGGTGCAGATGACACAGGTTTCCACGTACCTCTTACAGTCGTCCTTCATGCGAGGCCACCAGAATGTGCGTTGGAGTAGTTCCAGAGTCTTGAATACCCCAAAGTGGCCGGCCAGTGGGTGATCGTGACAGGCGGCCAGGACTGGGGTCCGAACTTCTTGGGGAACAAAGATCTGATTCCCATGCCACAAAAGGTCGTCGCTGGAGGACAACGGGATGCCGGGAGGAGGTGTTAGGCCTACGGAAGCCTGCTTAATTTGGGAAAGCACATCCCCCTGGAGCAGGAGGAAGTTCCCCGTAGAGAGGATAGTGTCTGTGGATGGCAAGCTCTCCGATTGGTTGTACATGCGGGAGAGAGCATCTGGTTTGGTATTCTTGGATCCGGGACGGTAGGTGATGTGAAATGAAAATCTGGAGAAGAAGAGTGCCCACCTGGCTTGACGGGGCCTCAATCTCTTTGCGGTTTTCAGGTACTCCAAATTTTTGTGGTCCGTATAGACCAGGATCGGGTGGGTGGCTCCCTCCAGCAGGTAGCGCCACTCTTCGAGTGCGGATTTTATCGCCAGTAACTCACGATCCCCGACGTCGTAGTTTCTCTCCGCCTCCGACAACTTACGGGAAAAAAAGGCAACTGGGTGGAGTAAGGACTTGGCCCCCTGCCTCTGGGAAAGTATCGCTCCTACTGCAATCTCTGAAGCGTCGACCTCGAGGATGTATGGAAGAGCAGGATTGGGATGTTTCAGGACAGAAGCGGATATGAACAAATCTTTTAAGGTTTTAAAGGCCTCTTGTGCTTCGGGAGTCCAATGAAACTTCCGAGACTGCTTCGTTAGTCCGGTGATGGGGGCGATAATTGCAGAGAAGCCCTTAATGAACTTGCGGTAGAAGTTCGCAAACCCCACAAATCGCTGAACTCCTTTCTTATCGGAGGGGGCAGGCCAGTCCTGAATTGCGGAGATTTTCTGGGGATCCATCTCAATTCCCTTTACCGAGATAATCAGGCCGAGGAACTGGATGCTCGATTGTTCGAAAACACATTTCTCGGGCTTAGCGTATAGACCGTGAAGACGGAGACGGGTCAGGACCTTTTTAACGTGTACCCGGTGATCTGTTAGAGAGGGGGAGAAAATCAGAATGTCATCAAGGTAGACAATTACAAACAGGTCAAGGTAATCTCTAAAAATGTCATTGACAAAGTGCTGGAACGTGGCAGGAGCGTTACACAGCCCGAACGGCATCACTCGGTACTCAAAGTGCCCGAAACGGGTACGAAAGGCAGTCTTCCACTCGTCCCCTTTCCTAATGCGGACGAGGTTGTAAGCCCCCCGAAGATCCAGCTTAGAGAATATTTTAGCGGAACCTAGTCTCTGAAACAGTTCGGGAACCAAT
The DNA here is from genome assembly GCF_037356315.1 of Lithobates pipiens. Taxonomy (NCBI): domain Eukaryota; kingdom Metazoa; phylum Chordata; class Amphibia; order Anura; family Ranidae; genus Lithobates; species Lithobates pipiens. The sequence goes on from NW_027507787.1 coordinate 20,503,138, forward strand.
GGCAAAGGGTAGCGATTCTTGATCGTGATTTTGTTCAACGCCCGATAGTCCACACATGGGCGTAGAGAGTGGTCTTTTTTTTCCACGAAGAAAATCCCCGCTCCAGCTGGGGAAGTAGAGGGCCGGATAAATCCCTTTTCAAGATTTTCATCCAGGTAGGTTTTCAGAGTGCTAAGTTCCGATTCAGACAGAGGGAAAATTCTTCCAAAGGGAATCTCGGCCCCCGGGAGTAGTTCGATAGGGCAGTCATATGTCCTATGAGGTGGTAGGGTTTCAGCCCCTTTTTTACTGAACACGTCTAGGAAGTCGTGATATTCTCTAGGCACAGCTTGCCGGGTGTCATCATCTGCTTCCAAACAGAGGAGGGCCGGAGAGTCCCCGTTAATTGCTGGGTAGCAATGCTGGAGGCAGTAGTCCGAAGGGAATTCAATCTTTCCGGTGGCCCAGTTGATACGTGGATTATGTGCCTTCAACCAAGGCATGCCTAGAATGATGGGGAACAGGGGAGATTTGATGACGTCTAGGCACAGAAATTCTTGGTGAGTCCCGGCGATGACAGCAGAGAGGGGACTAGTCTCCTGAGTCACCGGTCCTGATTCTAGAGTGGACCCATCGGCCAGGTATACCGAGAGTCCCTTCTCTCTCGGTCTAAGGGGAATCTTGTTCTTCAGGGCAAAGGATATGTCCATAAACCCACTGCATGCCCCCGAATCAATAACTGCGTGGGTTGAAATAGTCCTTCCTGGAAGCTGCAAAAGAACAGGAACAGCCAGGTGAGAGGAGTTTCCAGACAGCACTGACGAAGGAACAGGTGGAACAGGTAGGCACTTACGTATCTTGGCTGGGCAGGAGCGAACAAAGTGTCCTGATTCTCCACAGTACATACAGAGGTTGTTGACCCGGCGTCGTTGGCGTTCCTCTGGGGTCAGTGATGGACGGAGTAGCCCTAGCTGCATCGGTTCTGGGGGATCCAGCGTGGCTGTGGCAGGAACTGAAGGAGCTGGGTGAGCGGAACTAGGTACCCGTGGCAACATCCAGACAGGGCGTGCGGCTGAAGAGGAACGTTCTTGGCGGCGTTCCCTCAAGCGCCTATCAATTTGAACGGAAATGTCTATCAGGCCCTCCAGGGTTTCGGGGATGCCAACACGTGCCAACTCATCCTTCAAAGGCTCGGACAGGCCCATGCGGAACTGATATCGCAGGGCGGCGTTGTTCCAGTCCGTGTCAGCGCTCCATCGACGGAACTCCGACACGTAGTCCTCCACAGGCCTGCGACCTTGCTGCAGAACGTGTAGGGCTGCCTCTGCAGTTGCTGCAAGTTGGGGATCCTCATAGAGTCTTGACATGGCCATAAAGAAGGTGTCTAAGGTGTCTAAGGATGGATCCTTGCGTTCCAGTAGGCGATGTGCCCAGGCTTGGGGTTCGCTCGTTAGGAGGGAGATAACGAACCCCACCTTGGTCGCCTCGAGGGAGAAGGTCCTCGGTTGCAGGGCGAAGTAGAGCTCACAAGAGTTACGGAAGGCTCTAAACTTGTTCCGGTCGCCAGTGAACCGCTCGGGGGTTGGTACTCTGGGCTCAGGTGGCATCATCACCACTGAAGGCGGGGTGTGGCCCCCTGGAACAACAGGCGGAGAAGCAGATAGTGCTTGGACTTGCTCTTCCAGTCTGCCGTAGCCTTCCTGTAGGCTCTTTACTGCCTGGGTAAGGCCGGCCAAATGGCGGCACAGTTCGTCCATGGGGGAGGCTCCCTGCGCAGGCTCGGACATGGCTGACCAGTACTGTCACGTACCTAGTAGGCGAGCCCGGAATGCAGGAAGCGGCCCCTCGTAGCCCCTGGCTAAAGAACCCCTGGAGATGGTAACAGAAGCTCAACAGTTCAGGGGGCACAAGTGCCTGGCGGGTAGATGCTGGTCCGGATGGGCAGCAGGACACCAACAGCGAGCAGAAGAAGCTGAAGACAAGAGACTGGTGTAGGCAGGCACAAGTGGTAGACTGGCTGGCAGACGGACGTCAGCGGGTACAGCAGTCACAGGATATCCAACCAAGTAGGTAGGAACAGCAGAGTCGGGTACAAGCCGGGTCAGCAGGTAGCGGTCAACGTGGTACAAGAGGGATGAGGCAGAGGCGTAGTCAGGCAAGCAGGAGGTCGTAGGCAGGCAGCAACGGATCAGGGTCAAGGTCAAGCCGGGTAACAGGAACTAAGGTAGCAGATACAGGTATAGGGTAGTAGGATCTCCGAACGCGCTGTAGACTGGTCAGCACGAGTGGAAGGGAGCGAGTGCCTTAAGAAGGCTGTAGGGCGCCAAACGGTCGCACGACGAGTCAGCGTGCGCGAGTGGACGTGCGCCCGTTCATGCCCCCACGTGCACGCGTGCGTTCGTTCAAGGCGACGCGAGTGCGTCCGATCGCTCTAGCGCGCGTTAACGGAGCACGACGGGTCCTTGACAGCAAACTTCTATGGGTAAGTCTCTCGTGCGCAAACGAGACGCCAGGACGATCGTGACAGAGGGGCTGGAGAAGAACCAGCTGTCATGGTGCACGTTGGCACCAATGACAAAGTCAGAGGCAGATGGAGTGTCCTAAAGAATGATTTTAGGGACTTGGGAGCTAAATTGGGGAAAAGGACCTCGAAGGTAGTATTCTCAGGAATACTACCGGTACATCGAGCCACACCAGAAAGGCAGAGGGAGATTAGGGAAGTAAACAAGTGGCTGAAGAGCTCGTGTAGTAAGGAGGGGTTTGGGTTCCTGGAGGACTGGGATGACTTCTCAGTTGATAACTGGTACTATAGAAGGGACGAACTGCACCTAAATGAGGAGGGTGCAGATCAGCTGGGAATAAGGATGGCCAAAAAGTTAGAGGGATTTTTTAAACTAGGCGATGGGGGGGAGGGTCCAGAGATAGAGATAGCATGAAACATATTACAGAGGGTAATATTAGGGGCATTAGTGGTAGGGTAACCAAAGCACATAAACCCAAGGTAAGTATAGTAGCAAGTCCTAGTTGCAATCTTGGAACACCCAAGAAGATAGTATGTGACCGGTCAAAATATATTAATGCAATAAAATGTTTGTTCACCAATGCCAGAAGTCTGCCAAGCAAAATAGGTGAGTTGGAAGCTCTGGTGCATCAGGAGAGCTATGATGTTATCGCTATTGCTGAAACTTGACTTCATTCCTCACATGACTGGGCTATTAATATTCCTGCTATGCACTCTTTTGGAAAGACGGAGTAAAAAGGAAAGGTGGAGGGGGTCTGTCTGTATGTGAGAAGTGATCTCAAAGCAAGTGTGAAAGAGGACCTGGTGGATGGAGAGCGTGATAAGTCTGAAGCATTATGGGTGGAGCTGCATAAAGATGTGCTTAGTTCCAAATGAATCATTGTAATTTGTTATAGAACACCCAGTGTTAATGAGGAGGTGGAGACTCAGCTCCGTGCACAGATGGAAAGGGCTCCAAGGGCTGGGACAGTGATAATAATGGGGAATTTTAACTACCCAGAAATTGACTGGAGTAATGGCACTGCTGGGACAGTTAAAGGGCAAAAATGTATAAACCTATTACAGGACAATTTTATGGTCCAGTTTATTGAGGCCCCAACTAGGAATGATGCTCTGTTGGACCTGGTAATCTCAAACCATGCAAACGTATTACTAATGTTCCGATAAAAGAACACCTGGGTAGCAGTGACCATAACATGATTTCATTTGATGTTAGCTGTAAACAAAAATCACATACGGGAAACATAAAAAACACTTAATTTCAAGAGAGCAAATTTTCCAAGTATGACGGCTGCTCTCCGGGACTTAGACTGGGAGAGAATATTGGCACCATTGGCACAGAACAGAAATGGGAATTCTTCAAAAAGACTGTTTGTGAACTCACTGCAATGTACATTCCCATGGGCAATAAGTTTAAAAGGCTACAAATAAAACCTATGTGGCTCACGGCCAAAGTTAAAAAAGCTATAAACTATAAGAAAAGAGCTTTTAAAAAATATAAAAATGAAGGAACACTAGTGCCATTTAAATGTTACAAAGAATATAACAGAATATGTAAAAAGGAAATCAAGGATGCAAAAATTCAAAACGAAAGACAGATTGCAAAAGATAGTAGGACAAACCCCCGCAAAATCTTCAAATATATTAATAGTAAAAAGGTCAAGTCTGAGCATGTAGGCCCTTTACAAAATAATCTAGAGTGGGTAACTGGGGACAAAGAGAAAGCTAATTTATTAAATACTTTCTTCAGCTTTGTGTATACAAAAGAGCATGGGGGAGCTCATGTCCATAATGAGTGTGGTAGTGCCACAGCCCCAAATCCACAATGGCTCAAAAGTGATATGGTCCAGAAATATTTGGACAGAATAAAGGTGGATAAATCACCTGGACCTGATGGCATCCACCCACGGATCCTGAAAGAATTGAGCTCTGTAATTTCAAAGCCATTGTATCTCATTTTTAGGGACTCATCAATGACAGGAATAGTACCACTGGATTGCCGCAGGGCCAATGTGGTGCATATATTTAAAAAGGGAACAACGTATTTATCAAGTAAACTACAGACCTGTTAGCTTAACTTCTCTAGTTGGGAAGATACTGGAGAGAATAATAAAAGACCACATAGACAAGTTCTTGCAGGAAAAAAATATTTTAAGCAACAAACAGCATGGATTTATGAAAGACAAAAGTTGTCAGACAAACCTGATTTCTTTTTATGAGGAGGTAAGTAAAACCTTTCACAGATGGGTGGTGGTGGACGTGGTATACTTGGATTTTGCAAAAGCATTCGGTACAGTTCCGCACACATGGCTCATGTGTAAGGTACAGTCTACAGGTTTGGAAATATCAGTTTGTAAATGTGTAGAAAACTGGCTAAAAGACATAATTCAGAGAGTAGTGGTTAATGATTCTTACTCTGAATGGTCTAAGGTTATCAGTGGTGTACCCCGAGGTTCAGCGCTGGGACCCTTACTTTTCAATATCTTTAGAAATGATATTGGGTCTGGAATCAAAAGTAACATTTCCGTCTTTGCGGAATACACCAAGCTAATCAGTGGAATAACGTCCTTACAGGATGTCTCAAATTTACAAGCCGACCTCAGTGCTCTGTCTAATTGGGCGACTATGTGGCAGATGAGGTTCAATGTTGAGAAATGCACTCGGGGGCTAAGAATATGCATGCATCGTACATTCTAGGGGGAGTACAACTGGGGGGATTCATAGTGGAGAAGGATCTGGGGGTTTTGGTAGATCATAAGCTCAATAATAGCATGCAATGCCAAGCTGCGGTTTCCAAAGCGAGCAAAGTCCTTTCTTGTATTAAGAGAGGTATGGACTCCAGAGAGAGAGATATCATTTTGCCCCTGTTCAAATCATTAGTAAGACCTCATCTGGAATATGGAGTTCAGTTTTGGGTACCAGTTCTCAAAAATGATATTGGGGAACTGGAGGAAGTGCAGAGAAGGGCAACCAAACTGATAAGAGGCATGAAGGAGCTCAGCTATGAGGAAAGATTAGAGGAACTGAATTTATTCACTCTTGATAAGAGGAGATTAAGGGGGGATATGTTCAACATGTATAAATATATAAGGGGTCCATATAGTGAACTTGGTGTTGAGTTATTCACTTTACAGTCAACAAAGAGGACAAGGGGGCACTCTTTACGTCTAGAGGAAAATAGATTTAATCTCCAAATACGGAAAGGTTTCTTCACAGTAAGAGCTGTGAAAATGTGGAATAGACTCCCTACAGAGGTAGGTCTGGCCAGCTCAGTAGATTGCTTTAACCACTTGCTTACTGGGCACTTAAACCCCCCTCAGTCCCAGACCAATTTTCAGCTTTCAGCGCTGATACACTTTGAATGACAATTGCGCGGGCATACAACACTGTACCCAAATGAAATTTTTATCATTTTTTTCCCACAAATAGAGCTTTCTTTTGGTGGTATTTAGTTACAGCTCGGAGTTTTATTTTTTGCTAAACAAACAAAAAAAGATGCAAAAAAAAAAAAAAAAAAATCATGTTTTAATAGTTTGTTATAAAATTTAGCAAACGGGTCATTTTTCTCCTTCATTGAAGTGCGCTGATTAGGCGGCACTGATAGGCTGCATTGGTGGGCACTGATGGGCTGCATTGGTGGGCACTGATAGGCTGCATTGGTGGGCACTGATAGGCTGCACTGGTGGGCACTGATAGGCATAGTTAAGGCGGCACTAATAGGCACAGATAAGGCGGCACCGATGGGCACAGATAAGGCGGCACTGATGGGCAAAGATGGGCACAGATAAGATGGCACGGATGGGTGGCACGGATAAGTGGCACGGATGGGTGGCACGGATGGGCACTGATAGGTACCACAGATAGATGGGACTGATGGGCACTGATAGGTGGCACTGATAGGTGGCTCTGATAGGTGGCACTGCTGGGCACTGATGGGCGGCACTGCTGGGCACTGATGGGCGGCACTGGGGTGCAGCACCTTTGAGGCAGATTGGGTGGCACTGTGGGTGGCACTGTGGGTGGCACTGTGGGGTGGCACTGTGGGTGGCACTGTGGGTGGCACTGTGGGTGGCACTGTGGGCACTATGGGCACAGACGGGGGGCACTTACTTTTACTTTTATTTATCCTTCAGGATGGCACTGCGGGAGGCAGGTGGGCACTGGCAGGTGGCATGTGGTGCCTTGCATTGCTGGCCGTGATCGGGACTGATGTCCCGATCACGGCCGCCGGTGATCGGCTTTTTTTTTCTCCTCACGCTGTCAGCGCGAGGAGGAATAATAGCCGATTACCGGCTCCGTTCTATCACATGATCAGCTGTCATTGGCTGACAGCTGATCACGTGATAAGGGGTCGGGATCGACCCCTTGCACGGATCGGTGATCAGGCGAGTCTCATAGACTCGCCGATCACAGAGCGCGCCGCGCGCGCCCCTCAGGGGGCGCGCAGGCCGCTCGTAACCGGGACGACGTCAATAGACGTAGTCCCGGAAATCTAGGTCCGCGCTAATGCCGTCATTCGGCAATAGCGCGGTACCCAAGTGGTTAAGAAAGACCTGGGTTATTTCCTAAGTGTAAATAATATAACTGTAAATAATATAACTGGGTACTAACATTTATAGGTAAAGTTGATCCGGGGAAAATCCAATTGCCTCTCGGGGAATGAGGAAGGAATTTTCCCCATGCTTTAGCAAATTGGATCATGCTCTGCTGTTTTTTTTTTGCCTTCCTCTGGATCAATTTTGGGCATAGAATTGGGTATATGGGATTGTATGATATTATTATTATTTATTTTTTTTGTGGTTGAACTGGATGGACTTGAGTCTTTTTTCAACCTGACTAACTATGTAACTATGTAGAATGCAATTATATATATATTAAAAAAAAGTGGAGTTAGGCTTTAGCTGTTTCAGTAACTGCTGAATAAATGGAGTACATTAAGTTTTAAGCATAGGGTTTTAATTAGCAGTGAAATACTTAGTTTAGTTTTAGTTATACAAGACTAAGCCCTTTAATCTCATAGGCAGCTTATTCTTACTAGGGAGGTATTAGTGCAGGTATCCTATTTAGAATTAGATTAGATATAGTATGTTAAGGATTGGGAAATGGATAACACTCAGACTCTCCTTTAATGTTAAGATAAGGATTGATTGATTGATTGATTATAGACCAGTGAAAAGATTTGTACTAGAGTTTTAATATATTACTGCAATGTGTATTTCCTAGGTTGGAAAATATAACTAGGCCTGTAGTTAATAGGGATGGCAGGAAGTGAAGAAGGAGAGGCCAGAACAAGTGAGAGTGGAAATGTCTAGGAGTATTTCTATTGGGAAAAAGCACCGCTCCTGAGAAAGTCAGCTTATGATGAAATGCATCGGACTATCATGGCCGGGATACATAAAAATGTGCATAATTCATGAAACACTCAGCCAAGAAGTCGTCATACCAGGGGAGCACCCCCCCCACCCCCCCCTCCACCAGAGAAGGGTGATTGAATTATCCTCCAGTGGAGGGTTGAGGCTCAATATACAAACCTTATGTTGAAACAGAGTAACTTGAACAATGGTGCTACTTTACATGAAACCAACTGATAATTAGGGATGAGCCGAACACCCCCCAGTTCGGGTCGCATCAGAACTTTCGAACGGACCGCAAATTCGTACGAACTTTAGAACCCCATTGAAGTCTATGGGACTCGAACGTTCGAAATAAAAAGTGCTAATTTTAATGGCTAATATGCAAGATACTGTCCTAAAAAGGGTTTGGGGACCTGGCTCCTGCCCCAGGGGACATGGGTCAATGCCTAAAATGTTTTTAAAAATGGCCGTTTTGGCGGGAGCACTGATTTTAATGACGATTAAAGTGAAAAAAAGTGAAATATTCCTTTAAATATCGTGCCTTGGGGTGTCTATAGTATGCCTGTGAAGTGCCACGTGTTTCCTGTGTTTAGAACAGTCCCTGCACAAAATGACATTTAACAGAAAAAAGTCATTTAAAACTGCTTGCATTTTTAATGTAATATCTGGTTCCGACAATATGGATGAAAATCATTGAGAAAAATGGCATGGGTAGCCCCCCCCTGCCCATTACCAGCCACTTTGGGTCTTGTATGGATATTAAGGGGAACCCCGTACCCATATTAAAAAAAGGAAAGATGTGGGGCCCCCAGGCCCTATATACTCAGAACAGCAGTATACAGGTGGTGCAAACAAGACAGGGACTGTGTAGGTTTGTTGTGTTAAGTAGAATCTGTTTGTAATTTTAAACTGGTACATTTTTAAAGTGTAGCTCCAGTCAAAAAATCTATTTTTAAGCTTTTTGGAAAACATGGGGAAGGGTTATCACCCTTGTATAATTTGTTTTGCCGTCCGTCTTTTTTCATCTCACTTCCTGTTGTCTCCTTCTGTTTGCAAGTAGGAGACGTTTGTAAGTTGAATGTTTGAAAGTAGGGGCCTGCCCTACAGTATATGCTCTGCAGAAATGGCGGAACAAGGTGTTGGTGTTGTCACAACATTGTAAGCCCTCAAAGTGACTCTTAATGGGCGCTGGAGCACCCTGCTGTGAACGATTATATCAAGAATTGTAATTACATGCCATTGTTGAACAGTGGTAGAAAAATTGGGCCTTTGGTGGTTGCAGTGCTGGTGCCACAACACTATAAGTCCTCACAGTTACTCTCGGTGGGCACAGGAACAGGCCCTGCTGTGAAATATTATATCAAAAATTGTAATTACATGCCCCTGTTAAACGGGCTGAAAAATTAGGCCTTAGGCACTGGTGCTGGTGCCACGACATTGCAACCTCTCCCATATACTCTAGTAGTAGTGCAGGAATGAGCCCTGCTGCAAAGCATTGCATAAAAAATTGTAATTAAACGCCCCTGTTAAACAGGGGCTGAAAAATTGGGCCTTAGGCACTGGTGCTGGTGTCACGACACTGCAACCTCTCCCATATACTCTAGTTGTAGTGCAGGAATGAGTCCTGCTGCAAAGCATTGCATCAAAAATTGTAATTAAAGCCCCTGTTAAACAGGGGCTGAAAAATTGGGCTGGTGGCACTGGTGCCATGACACTGCAACCTCTCCCATATACTCTAGTTGTAGTGCAGGAATGAGCCCTGTTGCAAAGCATTGCATCAAAAATTGTAATTAAACGCCCCTGTTAAACAGGGGCTGAAAAATTGTGCTGGTGGCACTGGTGCCATGACACTGCAACCTCTCCCATATACTCTAGTTGTAGTGCAGGAATGAGCCCTGTTTCAAAGCATTGCATCAAAAATTGTAATTAAATGCCCCTGTTAAACAGGGGCTGAAAAATTGGGCTGGTGGCATCACCCAGAACCAAAAATGTTCTTCCAACATATCAGCGGAGAAGGAAGAGGATAGACAATAGACATAACAGAACAGTCACTCATTTGGGACTTTATATGAGGTAAAGACCATTTAGGTCATATAGCTCCATATAACAGGACAGTCACTCAGCATCAGCATAGGCAGTCTTGAAGAGATGTGATAAAAATTATTCGATTACATCAGCTTCAGGTGCTTGGTAGCTGTGGGTGATCCAAGACTGATTCATCTTTATGAAGGTCAGTCGATCAACCGAGTCGGTGGACAGGCGCACCCTGTGATCGGTAACAAAGCCACCAGCAGCACTGAAGGCGCGTTCCGAAAGAACGCTAGATGCAGGACAGGCCAGTAGCTCAATTGCATACTCTGCAAGGTCTGGCCAGTGATCCATCCTCAAGACCCAGTAAGCCAGAGGATTTTCGGTGGGAAAGGTGTCCAAGTCTGACCTTGCCCCTAGGTATTACTGCACCATGTAAATCAGACGCTGGCGATGGTTGCTGGAACCGATCATACCTTGGGACTGCAGACTAAAAAATTGTCTGAACGCATAGGTCAGACGGCCACCTTCTCCACCGCTCCTTCTGACCGATGCCTCAGCAACACGTTGTCCAGGACCAAGAGTTTGTAACCTCCCAGTCTCTGGGAACGCGTTGCACAGACCTTTCTGCAAGGCCTCCCAGAGATGTCTTATCCTCTGCTCCCTCTGCGATGGCATGATAAGGTCGGCAACCTTACCCTTGTACTGTGGATCAAGGAGAGTGGCCAGCCAGTAATGGTCCCTCTCCTTGATCTGAAGAATACGAGGATCCTTCCGCAGGCTTTGCAGGATCAGGGAGGCCATGCAGTGTAGGTTAGCTGAGGCATTCGGTCCGGAGTCCTCTGAGTCACTAAGGACAACATGATCCGCAGCTACCTCCTCCCAGCCACGTACAAGTCCGCGGGTTTCTTGGGACTGTAAACCATCCCTACAAGACTGCTGCTGCTGATGCTGAGGGCCAGCCTCCACCTCCATGCTGACACAATCATCTTCCTCCTCCTCATTCTCTTCCTGTGTGATGGGTGGGACAGCAGGAACACTGTCTGGATAAAGGGGGCCTTGAGAGGCAAGGAAGTCCTCCTCTTCCTGCCTCTGTTCTTCCTCAAGTGCCCTGTCCATTATTCCATGCAGCTTATGCTCCAACAGGTGGACAAGAGGTACAGTGTCACTGATGCATGCACTGTCACTGCTCACCATCCTTGTGGCCTCCTCAAATGGTGACAGGACAGTGCATGCATCCCTGATCTTGCCCCACTGGCGTGGTGAGAAAAAGCTGAGCTCCCCTGACCCTGTCCTGGTGCCGTAGTCGCACAGGTACTCATTGATGGACCTCTGCTGCGTGTGCAGCCGCTGCAGCATGGCCAACGTTGAGTTCCACCTGGTGGGCATGTCACATATAAGGCAGTTCTTGGGCAGGTTCAACTCCTTTTGGAGCTCAGCCAGCCGAGCACAGGCATTACATGATCGGCGGAAATGCACACAGACTTTCCTGGCCTGCTTCAGGACATCCTGTAAGCCCAGGTACCTGCCCAAGAACTGCTGCACCACCAGGTTAAGGACGTGAGCCACACAGGGCAAATGGGTCAGTTGTCCCTGTCGGAGGGCAGAGAGGCGGTTGGTGCCATTGTCGCAAAGCACCATTTCTGGCTTAAGCTGGCGTGGCGTCAACCACCTCTCGGCCTGCTACTGTAGAGCTGACAAAATATTTGCCCCAGTGTGGCTCCTGTCCCCCAAACAAACCAGCACAGGCACGGCATGGCATTGTTTTGCCTGCGTACTTGCATAGCCCCTTGAACGCCTTCGGAACACCGCTGGTTCTGAGGACAGAGCACTGGAAGAGGCCATGGAGGAAGAAGAAGAGAAGGGGGTGGAGGAGAGAGGTCTGTCACAACCAGTAGTAGCATTTTGGAGGCGTGGTGGTGGAACAACCTCCAACACTACTGCACCTTTTCCTGCATCCTTCCCAGCTGCCAGAAGAGTGACCCAATGGGCCGTGAAAGACAGGTAACGTCCTTGTTCATGCCTGCTGGACCATGAGTCAGTGGTAATATGCACCTTACCGCTGACCGCCCTGTCCAGCGAGGCAAGGATATTGCCTTCCACATGCCGGTAGAGAGCGCGGAATTGCCTTCCGTGAGAAAAAGTGGCGTTTGGGGACCTGCCACTGAGGGACGGCACATTGTATAAACTCACGGAAGGGGGCCAAGTCTACCAACTGAAAAGGCAGCAGTTGAAGTGCTAGCAATTTAGCCAAGCTAGCATTCAACCGCTGGGCATGTGGATGGCTGGGAGTGAACTTCTTTCGACGGTCCAGCAGCTGGGGCAGAGAAATTTGCCTGCTATAATCGGACGTGGGTGTACTACTAGCAGAGTGCCCGGAAGCACTTGGCTGTGACACACCTAATTCTACACCTTCATTCCTCTCAGAGCAGGTTTCAGAGAGGACTGAAGGTCTAGTGGGGTTGGAGATCCCAGCTGATGAGGAGCAAGGAGAGGTCTGCTTTGTTCTTTGGTGTGGGTCTTTGAGGTACGCTTGCCAACGAGCTGCATGGCAGGTCAACATATGTCTGGTCAAGCATGTGGTGCCCAAGTGGCTGATGTTTTGGCCACGTGAGATACGCTTGAGACATATGTTGCAAATAGCAGCGGTGCGATCTGATGCACTCATCTCAAAAAAGGCCCACACCAAAGAACTTTTAGAATAACGCGCAGAGGCAGTGCCCTGCACAGGCGGAGCTCTGCGGTGTGATTCAGTCGGTGTGCTGCCCCTAAGCTGGCCCCCGGAGGGCATCCTGCTTCGTTGGACATGTGCCTCCTCCTCCTCTCTCCTATCAGGCACCCACGTGGAGTCAGTGCCCTCAACATCCCCTCCCTCTTCATCGCTGGAGCAAACCTGGCAGTATGCTGCAGCTTGTGGAACATGAATGCCAGATTGCTGTCCTTCTTGAGCATCCCCTCTCTCATCATCAGAGCCTACAAAACACTGGGCATCCCCCTGGAGCATGTACCCAACACTGTGCTCAAAGAGTTCAGGGGACTCCTCAGGAGGACGTGGTGGGTCTAGGGAAGGAGTCACTGATGATGACATTGAGACGAGGGAAGACGATGCGTTGGCAGCTGCTTTGCTAGTACCCTGAGCCTGGGTGAGAGAGGATGAGGAGGATGAAGAGGGCTTGGTCATCCACTCTACCAAGTCTTCGGCATGATGCAGCTCAACACGTCCAGCTGCCGAAAAGAAGGACAAGCGTGACCTATGGCCACATGCTTATGATGACGATGCACCGTGTCCACGACAAGCACTGTTGTCTCTAGACACAGAGCCTTCTTGCCCTCTTTTATCAGCTCGCGCCTGTCTGCCTCTCCTTGTTGGCCTTCCAGACATGGTAATGGCCTGAAGGGAGATGGGAAAACCAGCAATTGGGTAGTGTATATTGTGCTGGAGGCACACAACACCCACTAACTCCTGCAGATGCCTTTATTATAGAACAGGAATTAAAGGGTAGATACTAGTGTATACTGTGCTGTGCTGGAGGCACACAACACCAACTAACTGCTTCAGATGGCAGATGGCTCAATTGGAGAAAGCTATATAGGTGGATATAATGGTGTTTGTAGTCAGAGTCTTCATACGGAAATACGATAACCCCAACTACCAGGGCCTGAGGTGTGCCTTGGCCTGGCTGGACAGTATGCCTAAAAGAGGGCATACCCTGAATGAATGTATGAAATGTAAATAAAATGATGAAAATATGGGGGAACGGGTGGGTGGGAACCCAGAAATGAGCCGACGAAGGCTCTGATGGAGGAGGAGGGATTTAAAGCCCTCTGACTCCTCCTACAAATTCAGGCTAGCCTGCGGCCAGCCTTCCAACTTGTAGTCAGAGTCTTCATACGGAAATACGATAACCCCAACTACCAGGGCCTGAGGTGTGCCTTGGCCTGGCTGGACAGTATGCCTAAAAGAGGGCAAAAAGACACAAAGTAGGTGTGATGTGAAAGCTACAAAGAAGGCCCGCAACAATCGTTTAGTCCGGAAAATGCGAATGCCCGGCTGACTACAGGAAAGGGGGTTACGTATGTAGCTGCTAACATGGAGGATCTCCAGCGCCCCATGAACCTGATGTAAAGAAAGGACCCCCTGCGAGACCTACCAAAATTGCCCAGGAACCAGATGAATAACCAGAAAAGGGGGTTTAGGATTCCAGCCAGGTTTGGCAAGTAACCTGGGCGTGAGAACAACTGTTGGTAGTGAGAGGATGGAGAAAGCGCAGACCCACGGAATGATGCAGAGAAGGCCAACTTACTTGCCCGACACCAAGGCTAAGGTACCGAAATATGACCACAAACCCCTAGCTTACAACATCCCCCTCATTGGTATAGATGGGTAAGTGGTAAGAGAGAAACTGCCTAGAGCACTAACTGGGAACTGCCAAGGGAAGGAGACAGGAAGTCTGAAACACCACGAAAACCTGTCCGGTAACTGGTAGCCGTGCCAAAGAGAAACATCCCTGACTCTCCTCCCTTAATGGTTAGAGAGGGTGAGCCGCAAAAATGGACAGCTTGACAGGAGTTTGTAGGTCCTGAAAACTGGTCACCTGCTAGAAACTTCATGGAATTGGCAGATGAGGCCAAATTGCTGATGCAATACCCAGCGAAAGCCATAAACATGAACCTATGAGACCATCCCGCCTTGTGAGAAGCCCACTGCAAACTCTGGATAAGAACCAATGGCCAGATTGATAATGCGAGACCACACTGCCCCCAGTTCTACAAGCCACTGTGAGAAATTCCAACAACACCTGAAGGCGCACTGAGAAGAACAGGAGCTGCAGATGAGACCTCAGTGCAAGCCTAACGGGCTATGAACCCCACCATCCTGACTAACAAATAAGAGCGCATAGAGAAACTTCATGCACTGGGTTGAAGAATCCTGCACGAAACATGCGCTGCACTGGTGGATGTAAGAGGTTTGAACAGAGTGGGGAATAACCCACTGAATACTGCCCCCCCAGCTGAGGCCGGGAAAGGGGTACCCCGGCGATAACTGAGCTAAGAGAGTTTGGTCCCACCCCTAAAAATGGGGTGCTACCAAGCACTGAACCCCCATGCGACGGTGGAGGGATGAATGAGCACCAGCCTCTTCCGCAACCCCCCCCCCCCCCCAAAACCATGAACCAAGAAACACACAAGCGAAAAGAGAACAGACAACCAACACACGAAACAATACCCCTACGTACCTAACAAGTATGAGGATGTAAGTGCAGAAATGACAGGACCAACAGCGTGTGAATATGAACCTAATGCTGACACAACCCTAGTGTATGTAGTGAGTGAGCCCGAGCAACCTGCAGCGCCAAGACAGGTAATTAAAAATGAACACTCAGGGCTGAGGTACCCACAGACCGTGGTGGGTAGTAGTAAAGGTATGGTGAACGTGCACGTATGACGTATGGTATACGGGCGAGAAGATTGGGGGACGACAATCAATTAAAAACGAAACCTCAGCCCGTATGGGTCCGTAGACGTGACGGACCCTGGATGTGAGCCCTAGCTAACAGACATACTACGAACATCAAGCTATGACATGAAAGTTTACAAACGAAATGCTATGACAGAACAACAGAGACAGATAGCAAACAAACCCTTGGGGCTGGTGTACCCACAGACCGTGGTGGGTGGCCGTACAAAAGTGAAGAAATAAGCGTGCAAACGTATGACGTACAGTATACGGGCGAGAAGATTGTGGGACGACAATCAATTAATAACGAAACCTCAGCCCGTATGAGTCCATAGACGTGACAGACCCTGGATGTGAGCCCCAGCTAACATACACTACGAACGACCATAATGCTACGAATGGAAAAGCTATGGCAGAACAACAGAGACAGATAGCAAACAACCCTCAGGGCTAGTGTACCCACAGACCGTGGTGGGTAGATGTACAAGTGAGATGAAAAAGCATGCAGCGTATAACGTATGGTATGCAGACGAGAAGATTGCGGAACGGCAATCAATTGAAACGAAACCTCAGCCCGTATGGTCCGTAGGCGTGACAGACCAGGAAATGAGCCCTGGCTAACAGAAAAGCTACGTACAAAACGCCATGACAGAAAGCAGACAGGTAGCAACAACCCTCCGGCCTAGTATACCCACAAACCGTGGTGGGTAGACGTGCAAAGAAATGAGCGTGCACCGTATGATGTGTGTTATATGGGGGAGAAAATAAAGGGATGACAAACAAAATGAAACAAACCTCAGCCCGTACGGATCTGACAGAAACGCTGGACAGAAACGCTACGATGGAAAAGCTACGACAGAAAGAAAACGCTATGACGGAAATGCAGGACGGAAATGCAGGACAGGAACGTTACGACGGAAAGAAAGCGCTATGATGGAAATGCAGGACGGAAAACGCTATGACAGAAATGCAGGACGGAAAAACGCTATGACAGAAATGCAGGACGGAAAAACGCTATGACGGAAAGAAAACGTTATGACAGAAATGCAGGAAGGAAAACGCTATGACGGAAATGCAGGATGGAAAACGCTATGACGGAAATGCAGGAAGGAAAACACTATGACGGAAATGCAGGACGGAAAACGCTATGACGGAAATGCAGGACGGAAAACGCTATGACGGAAATGCAGGACAGAAAAAACGCTATGACGGAAAGAAAACGTTATGACGGAAATGCAGGACAAACTGACAGAAAGCTGGACCGAACGATATGACGAAAACCCCTGGACAGAACGTGATGACAGAAGAACACAAAGACAGAAACCTGGGGCTGAGAGCCGTGATAAACCCTCGTAACTGAAATGGGTGCCTGTACGTGCAGGGGGGGTGCGAGAGTGCCGGGAGGTGAACAGGTGGGTGAGTGCCCCCCCATGAAAACCGGAAAGCGTGTGGGCATCCCTTCCATAGCACATGGCGAGAGTTCCCGGGAGGTGAACTGGCTGGCAAGCGACAAGTGGACAGAAAACGCTGAGACAGAAGACCAGAAGAGAAGTCACAGAAATGCTGGACCGAACGCTATGAAAGACATGCTGGGCAGAACGCTGAGACAGAAATGCTGGACCGAATGCTATGACAGAAATGCTGGACCGAACGCTATGACAGAAATGCTGAAAAACGCTATGACGGAAAGAAAACGTTATGACAGAAATGCAGGAAGGAAAACGCTATGACGGAAATGCAGGATGGAAAACGCTATGACGGAAATGCAGGAAGGAAAACACTATGACGGAAATGCAGGACGGAAAACGCTATGACGGAAATGCAGGACGGAAAACGCTATGACGGAAATGCAGGACAGAAAAAACGCTATGACGGAAAGAAAACGTTATGACGGAAATGCAGGACAGAAACGCTATGACGGAAATGCAGGATGGAAAACGCTATGACGGAAATGCAGGACGGAAAACGCTATGACGGAAATGCAGGATGGAAACGCTATGACGGAAATGCAGGACGGAAACGCTATGACGGAAATGCAGGACGGAACGCTATGACGGAAATGCAGGACAGAACACTATGCCGGAAAAAAGCTGGACCGAATGATATGACAGAAAAGCTGGACCGAACGATATGATAGGAACACTGGACCGAACAAACTGACAGAAAGCTGGACCGAACGATATGACGAAAACCCCTGGACAGAACGTGATGACAGAAGAACACAAAGACAGAAACCTGGGGCTGAGAGCCGTGATAAACCCTCGTAACTGAAATGGGTGCCTGTACGTGCAGGGGGGGTGCGAGAGTGCCGGGAGGTGAACAGGTGGGTGAGTGCCCCCCCATGAAAACCGGAAAGCGTGTGGGCATCCCTTCCATAGCACATGGCGAGAGTTCCCGGGAGGTGAACTGGCTGGCAAGCGACAAGTGGACAGAAAACGCTGAGACAGAAGACCAGAAGAGAAGTCACAGAAATGCTGGACCGAACGCTATGAAAGACATGCTGGGCAGAACGCTGAGACAGAAATGCTGGACCGAATGCTATGACAGAAATGCTGGACCGAACGCTATGACAGAAATGCTGGACCGAACGCTATGACAGAAATGCTGGACCGAACGCTATGACAGAAATGCTGGACCGAACGCTATGACAGAAATGCTGGACCGAACGCTATGACAGAAATGCTGGACCGAACGCTGAGACAGAAATGCTGGACCGAACGCTGAGACAGAAATGCTGGACCGAACGCTGAGACAGAAATGCTGGACCGAACGCTGAGACAGAAATGCTGGACCGAACGCTGAGACAGAAATGCTGGACCGAACGCTGAGACAGAAATGCTGGACCGAACGCTGAGACAGAAGTGCTGGACCGAACGCTGAGACAGAAATGCTGGACCGAACGCTGAGACAGAAATGCTGGACCGAACGCTGAGACAGAAACAGAAAAACGCTAATGACAGAAAAACGCTTAAGACAGAAAATGCTGGCTGTGATCAAAACACTGCACTGACCAAAGTTTTTTTTTTTTTCCTTCCCCCCACCAGGTGTGCGGCACGGATGTGGGGACAGACGCCGATCCCCCCTCCTCCCCAGAAACGTCCGGAGGCCCCCAGAGGCAGGCAAAGTGCATGGGGAGAGAGGAGCTGTCGGGCGGCCAATCCCCCCCCCATACTGGGAGAAACGGCGGGAGCACAGCACATGCGAGGGGAGAGGGGGAGCCGATCACCTCCCCCTCAAGAGGAAAATCGCAGATTTAAATATATGTATATACATATATAAGAAACCTGTGGAGAAAGATGGACCCCCCCCCCCCCCCATGAGCTCTGGGAGAGAGGGGCGGCTGCACGCTGGCCAGGAATGGCTGAGCAGAGTCCCCCCAGCCCCTAAAATAATCAGCTGTTTGGCATAAGCCCATGTTATACAACCGAACAGGTGTGAGATGATAACGATGAAATATTTTAATTGGATTATTCTATCCCTAGAAGAGATGAATTTTTGTAAGCAGTACTGAACTCAGACCAGTCAGAATCAGTAACCTGCACGAGGAGGTGGAGGAATGGAGGAGGGAGTGATGGACTGCCCCCCCCTGCTCCCCCCCCCCCCCCCGCGCGCGAGCCGCCGGGAGAAGCGGGCGGGCGGCACGGAGGAGCATAAGGAGGTGGAGGGAGGAATGAAAGACGCCCCCCCCGGCACGAGCGCCGGGAGAAGCAGGCGGGCGGCTCGAAACTGCAAGGACGTGAAGGAAGGAGTGATGGACGGCCCCCCCGCTCCCCCCCAGTACGAGCGCCGTGAGAAGCGGGCGGGCCGCACTGAAGTGCATGAGGAGGTGGAAAGATGGACAGCCCCCGCATCGATGCCGGGAGATGCGGCTGACTGCCCACCCCCCCGGGCCAGTAGAACCCCGGGGCTGACAGGGGGGACGAGCGAGTGGTCCCTCGATGGTGCCCAGGAGAGGAATGGACATCACGCTGCAGCCGGAAGTAACGTGCATCACCCAGAAATGAGCCTACGAAGGCTCTGATGGAGGAGGAGGGATTTAAAGCCCTCTGACTCCTCCTACAAATTCAGGCTAGCCTGCGGCCAGCCTTCCAACATAGTGCGGTCAGGGCACGAATAAAAACACGCACAATCTCCTACAACTGACTGCAAGCTCTATTACAGAAGAGCAATATAGCTAGCTATATAGGTGGATATAATGGTGTGTAGTGCGGTCAGGGCATGCAGACAACACGCACAAACTCCTACAACTGACTGCAAGCTCTATTACAGAAGAGCAATATAGCTAGCAATATAGGTGGATATAATGGTGTATAGTGCGGTCAGGGCACGCAGACAACACGCACAAACTCCTGCAGATTGCTAAAAGCTCAATTACAGAAGAGCAAGAATGCTAAATTGGCCGATAACGAACGGTGTATACTGTATTGAAGGTACACAGAGAACACCCACTTATGCCGCGTACACACGTAGCCGACTATCCGACGGACTTAGTCTGGCAGACTTCCCACCAGACTGTCCGTCGGACTTTCTGAACGAGCTACTTGCCCACACACGGCACTTTTTCAGCGGACTAATACGGCGTACTAAGTCCGCCGTACTATCCGCCCCACTTTTGAAATGAACGGACTCGCCCACACGCGGAGGAAAGTCCGCTCATTTCGAGCGCGTCTCCAGGTAGGCGTGGCCCGAGAAGGAGACGTCGCTGGCCCCGCCACCTGGTATGGACTTAAAGGGAAACCCCATTGCCGAAAAAAAATTGGCGTGGGGGTCCCCCCCAGGTCCACATCAGACCCTTGTCCGAGCACGCTACCCGGCTGGCCAGGAAAGGGGGGACGAGCGAGCGCCCCCCTCCCAGCCGTACCAGGCCACGTGCCCTCAACATGGGGGGTGCCTTGGGGAAGGGGGGCCGCGCGGCCCCCCCACCCCAAAGCACCTTGTCCCCATGTTGATGAGGACAAGGGCATCTTCCCGACAACCCTGGCCGTTGGTTGTCGGGGTCTGCGGGTGAGGGGCTTATCGGAATCCTGGAGCCCCCTTTAATAAGGGGGCCCCTGGATACCGGCCCCCCACCCTATGTGAATGAGTATGGGGTACAATGTACCCCTACCCATTCACCTGTAAAATAAAGTACAAAAAAACACAACACACAAGATAAAATAGTTTATTGCACAGCTCCGGGGGTCTTCCGTCTTCGGGGGTCTTCTCGCCGGACTCCTCCGCTATCTTCTTCTAGCTCTTTTGCCAGCGGAGGATCCCTGCTTTCTTCCTCGCTGCGGCCTCTTCTTCCGACTTCGGGGGTCTTGTCCCCCTCTTCGGTTCTTCTGCCGGGCCACCGCACCTTCTTATAGCTCTTTTACAGGCGGTGGCACCCCCCATGTTGAGGGCACGCGGCCTGGTATGGCTCGGGAGGGGGGCGCTCGCTCGCCCCCCCTTTCCTGGCCGGCCGGGTAGCGTGCTCGGACAAGGGTCTGATGTGGACCTGGGGGGAACCCCCACGCCGATTTTTTTCGGCGTTGGGGTTCCCCTTTAAGTCCATACAATGTGGCGGGGCCAGCGACGTCTCCTTCGCGGGCCCTGCCTACCTGGAGGCCCACTCGAAATGAGCGGACTTTTCTCCAGGTGGGAAAAGTCCGTTCATTTCAAAAGTACGGCGGACTGGCATACACACGGCCGGATTGTCCGCCGAAATGCAAGTCCGGCGGGAAGATTGGAGTGCAAAACTACTTTCTAAGTCTGCCGTACTTTCGGGTCAAAAAAGTATGCCGGAGGCTACCCATGGGGGGATTGTCCGGCGGACTTGAGTTTGCCGTACTTTTCCACCCGATTGTTTGATCGTGTGTACGCGGCATAACTCCTACAGATGCGGGGCGTGTACTACACAGCCTGAGCTATGATTGGCCACAGGCCAAACGGAAGCTGGTGAATTCCTAGGTATGGGATTGTTTTCTCTGCCCATGTAAATGGAAGTGCAGTTTTCAGTGTGTCTATTTCTCTCTCAGATAGGGATATATTCAGTGCTAAGCACTTTTTAGGATTGATTGTTAGTCCTTAGATGTAGGCAAAGCTACTGAGGATAGGTAACCCTTGGGTTATTTGTCAAATATTAAGGAAAATTGTTTTATTGTCATGTTAATGTCTTTAGGTAATGTGTAGGAAATATTAATCACCAGAAATTCCGGTTTTGTATTACCGTATTTATCGGCGTATAACACGCACTTTTTTCCCCTTAAAAGCAGGGGGAAAATTGTGGGTGCGTGTTATATGCCGATGCCCCGAAATTCTGAGCCTCTGGGCGGCTTTCAGCCGCCTTCGGCTCTTCAAGGCGACTTTCGGCCGCCTTCGGCTCTTCTTGGCAGCTTTCGGCCGCCTTCGGCCGTTCTCAGAAGCTTTCGGCCATTCTCGGAAGCTTTCGGCCGCCTTCGGCTCTTCTCGGCGGCCGAAAGCTTCCGAGAATGGCCGAAGGCGGGCCAAAGCTGCCCGAGAAGAGCCGAAGGCGGCCGGGGGCCCGCCGAGAACTACCGCACGCCGCCGAGATACACATCCGGCTCTCTATCTCGGCGGCGGCATTTAAAAAAAATAAAATAGACACGGCTGCAATGGGGGACACGGCTGCAATGGGGGACAAGACTTCAATGGGGGACAAGACTGCATAAGGCTACAATGGGGGACAAGACTGCACTGGTGGACAAGGCTGCATAAGGCTGCAATGGTGGACAAGGCTGCATAAGGCTGCAATGGTGGACAAGGCTGCATAAGACTGCAATGGTGGACAAGGCTGCAATGGTGGACAAGGCTGCAGATGACACTGATGGGCATATAAATGTAAGTTTTTTTTTTCCCTTAAACTTCCCTCCTAAAAGTTTTTTTCCTTAAAATTCCCTCCTAAACTTGGGGTGCGTGTTATACGCCGGCGCGTGTTATACGCCGATAAATACGGTAAATTGTATAATTAGGCCGCGTACACACGCGCGGACTGTTCGCCCAACTTTGTCCGCTGAACAGTGTTTGGGCGGACAGTCCGCTCGTGTGTGGGCTTTCAGCGGACAGTTTCAGCGGATAGTTTGACGAACAAGGTTTTTCGGAAATTCCGTAAAACTGTCCGCTGAAACCTTGTTTCAGCGAACAGTCCGCCCGTGTGTAGGCTTGTTCGTCAAACTAAGTTCCGCGCATGCTCAGAAAGGATTTACACGCCGAAAGTTATAATGCAGTGTATAGGACGTCGTATTTTTCGTCCCGTCGTACGTGCCGTTCACGTCATCGCGCATGGTTTCAGCAAACTGTTCGTTCGTCATGTGTGGCCATGTCCGTCCATGCTAATTTTGAGCGGACTGTTTGCCGAAACTGTTGGACGGACAAAGTTGGGCGAACAGTCCGCGCGTGTGTACGCGGCCTTATACTTGTAAATTAATACAATTTATTTACAGTACTTATTAATTTTATTGGGATATATTTATACATTGGTAAGAATTCCCCATAGATTAAAGAACTCAGGAAATGATTGTGGTATGTTACTGATTGTCTGAACAAAGTTCACATTTTTTTAAATTAATTGCCGTAACTGGCTGGAGGCACTGAAAAATCCACTGACTTATAGTCAGACATTACCCTTTTATCTATAATTTACCATTCGCCAAAACACTAATTTCTATTTAATTAAAATCCTCCATATTTATTATCATTAAGATTCCATACCACACTCATAACAGGACAGAACATTTAATGAATGTAAACTTTATTTCATTTTTATCTGATATATTTACTAAATACAGTTGATAGCAGTATGATAGTCTTCCTATCCTGTTATATTTTGCTTATGCTAATGCACTGCCGGGGCTAGTAAAACTGAAGGAAGGAGTGGATAGAGGCTTACTCTTCTTCTTATATGTGACAATATCCATAATTGATATTCATCTCTTCACAGATAAATTAAAAGAATGGGAGCTCAGTGTTTAAATAGGGTTTGAGTGATGGGTTTCAGTGATGAAGAGGGTACACTGCTCTGCCTTTCTCTGACAGTGCACACTGCATAGACAACACGGGACATCTTCAGACATCCTGTCTATTTTATTAATTCATTTTTTTTCTCCTTTTTGCATCCTTTTCTTCTCAGTGCTTCTGATCTCCTGCAGCCTCTTGGCAGGCAATTCCTGTCTATATGCACTCACTTCAGGGATGATGGCTGTATGACATTTCTTTATTTGGCTTTGTCTGCATGTGTGTTAAAGCAGCCACTTGTTGTCTCCTTCATCTCCTTCTCCTTCATCAGATTTACCTTGTCATAAGATTTTTATTTAGTTCACATTAATAGGCATTACATACATGTTAATGAATAAATGACGACAGATGAAATTAAGCTTGTTACTTACATGAATAAATGAAGGTACAAAACATGTAATATATTACTGTAGTATTGGTGAGGAGATTATAAGAGGATACAATTCGAATAAGGGTAATTAACCACTTCCCTACCGTGCCTAGTCATATGACGGGGGCAGGGATCCTTTGTCCCTCCGGGCCACCATCATATGATGTCTTTTACTTTCTGAGCCTCTAGGGGGATTGCTCCGCATTACTAGACACCCGATGTGCGTGCCAGGTGGCCGCAATGTAAACATTCACCGATCCACGTCCTGTCAGAGGAGAAGAGACCAATGGTGTGTTCCCAGTACAGAGGAACACCGATCGGTTTACTCCCTTTTTGAGTCCCCACCCCCTACAGTTAGAATCACTCCCTAGGAAACATAATTAACCCCTCAATCGCTCCCTAGTGTTAACCCCTTCCCTGACAGTCACATTTACACAGTAATCAGTGCATTTTTCTATGGCACTGATCTCTGTATAAATGTGAATGGTCCCAAAATAGTGTCAAAAGCATCCAAAGTGTCTGCCACAATATCGCAGTCATGATAAAAATGCCATTACTAGTAAAAATAAAATAACCATAAAAATGCCAGAAATGTATCCCCTATTTTGTAGATGCTATAACTTTTGCGCTAACCAAAAATATGTAGAAGAATACATATTGGCCTAAACTAATTTTTTTTATGGGATATTTATTATAGCAAAAAGTAAAAAAATAAAAAATAAAAAATTTTTAAATTGTTTTTTTGTTTATAGCGCAAAAAATAAAAACCCCAGAGGTGATAAAATACCACCAAAAGAAAGCTCTATTTGTGGGAAACGTAATATCAAAATATGGGTACAGTGTTGCATGACCACGCAATTGTCACTCAAAGTGTAACAGCGCCGAAAGCTGAAAATTGGTCTGGGCAGGAAGGGGTGAAAATGCTCTGTATTGAAGTGGTTAACCAATCCAACATTTGAATTTGTGAAGATTCTGTGGATGAGATATTTGTATTGAAAGAACAAAGAGCTCCAAAAATCACAAAAGGAACTGGAAAGAGAAAACGCGAAATAAAAGAGGGGGAGAAAAAGGGAAAGAGAGGAGTAGAGAGGGGAAGGAGTTCACAAGGTTGATCCAAGAGCCAGTGTGTGGTAAAGTAAGGTCCTATATCCACCCTTTATAATCAACTACCATGACAGGAGGACAGAGTTATCTAAGGATGATGGCATGGAAATTTGGACCCATGGGTGCCACATGTTTTTGAATTTTGGGATTTGGTTAGGTTCTATAGCTGCCATTTTTGCATGAATCATGAAATTATTCATTCTATGCTTTGTCTCAGCTACCACCAAAGAAGAGGAGTTTGTTTAGGGGCTGTAAGGAGTCGGATAAAGAGCCTAAGCTGTATATAAGTCAAATATACAGGTTTTAGGTTAAGTAGTATCATAGTAGGGTCAGGTTGTATTGAATATTCTGGAGGCAATTGTAAATATTTCTTTACAGAAGGTTTGGGCTATAGGGCAGGCCCACCAAACATGCATTTGTGTGCCCAGGTCTGGACAGCCTCGGAAGCAAAGAGCTGAGTAAGTTAGAATGTATTTACCTATTCTAGAGGGTACCAACAGGTCAAAACTTTATTATCGGTTTCAATTGCTAAAATGTTAGGAGAGGATGTTTTATTTGCCAGCCAAATATCCAACCATTCTGTATCAGTAAGAGTTTGTCTAAGGTCCTCCTCCCATTTCTGAGTGTAGGATGGTTTGTCTGAGTTGGGTTTAATTAGTAACTGAGAATAAAGTTAAAAGATTAGTCCTTTTATGTGTGGATCTTTTTTACATGTGGCTTCAAAGCTTGTAACTTGATTCAGAGGTGTGTTCATGTTTGTATAAGGTGTGAAGACGTTTTGGAGGCATCAGAATATTTCCGATTGATGTAATCCGAAAGTCTCGTTCAGATCTTGGAAAGGGATAATGTTTGAAGATGTGACAAATTTGTGTAATCTCAGAACTTCCAGTGAAGCCCATACTTTGAATGACTTGGGGGAGACCCATGCTGGGTAAAAAGCAGGGTTTTTAAAGAAGGAGAGGAGAGGGTTGTGTGGAGATTGTAAGTGGTGTTAAAATTTAAGCCTATTCCAAAGAGATATAAAGTGTTTAGTGATAGGGTTACGCAAACCAGGATGGTCTTTAGGGCTAAGCGATAGTAAATTTGAGACTGACAAAGGATTGCATTCAGCTGCTTCTATCATCACCCATAGAGGAGTTTCTTGTGTTACATGATATTTGGGTAGGCTTGCAATCTGAGCAGCTTTGTAGTATGCTGCAAAGTCTGGAAAGCCAAGGCCACCTTTAGATTTGGGACGATATAGAGTGTAGTAGGGTATACATGGTTTGGAGGATCTCCATTCAAATGTCATCACCTTTTTTGGATTAGTCGTGTAAAGTAGGCAGGAATTGGGATCGGTAGGACTCTGAACAAATATAGTAGTTTGGGTAGGATCAACATTTTTATAGTATTAATACTACCTAGCCAAGATATTGGAAGGTGTGACCATTGTTTCAATAATTTTGTTAAATGTTTTAGGGTAGATGGGTAGTTGGCTGAAAAGAGATCCGAAACGGAAGCTGGTGAATTCCTAGGTAAGGGACTGTTTTCTCTGCCCATGTAAATGGAAGTGCAGTTTTCAGTGTGTCTATTTCTCTCTCAGATAGGGATATATTCAGTGCTAAGCACTTTTTAGGATTGATTGTTAGTCCTGAGATGTAGGCAAACCTACTGAGGATAGGTAAGAGGTTGGGGCCTAAGACCTGAGGAGATGATAAAAATAATAAAATGTCATCTGCGAATAAGCAAAGTTTGTGGTGATAGCCTCCTAGTTCTATTCCAGTTATTGTTGGGTTTGATCTGATGTATTGAGCAAGGGGTTCTATTAAAAGGGCAAATAGGAGGGGGGAGAATGGACCTGTATATTTTATGTATGCTTGAGGTCTGTCATATAGTGCGGCTATCCATTCAGTGAAGTGGGGGCAAAAACCCAATTTCTGGAGGGTGTGTAGCAAATAGGGCCATGAAACAGAATCAAAGGCTTGGTGTTTAGGCATAAAACCTACTTGATCCCGGAAACCTACTTGATCTCGTTGAATGAGAATGCCTATGGTATTGTTGAGGCAATTTGCCAGGATTTGTGATGTCAAGGTTTAAAAGGGAAATGGGGTGATAATCCGTGCAAGATGTATTATCGGAGTTAGGCTTAGGTATCATATAAATATTTGCCATTAGAGATTCTTGGCTAAAGGAATATCCTTCTAATATTGTATTAAAAGCTTTGGCTAGGAGTGGAGATATGGTTTCTGCAAATGTATGGTAATATATGGGTGAAAACCCATCAGGGCCTGGTCTTTTGTTTAATTTTAGTTCTTTAATTGTTTTCGCTACATCCTCCACTGTGATGGGCTCTTCAAGATGGCATCTTTGGTTCTGGGATAATTTAAGAAGATTTAATTGGGAATAAAAGGCATGTGTGTCCACAGGGTTAAATTCATTTGTTGCAGAGTATAAATAGGCTAAATGGGTTCGGAATTTATGGACTATTTTAAAGGGATTACAGGTGTAATTATCCTTTGACAATTTGAATTGGATTGGTTTGGTTTGTTTATTTAACCACTTGGGATCCGCGCTATTGCCAAATGACGGCATTAGCGCGGACCTACTTTTCCGGGACTACGTCTAATGACGTAGTCCTGTGCACGAGCGGCCTGCGCGCCCCCTGAGGGGCGCGCGCGGCGCGCTCTGTGATCGGCGAGTCCATGAGACTCGCCTGATCACCGATCCGTGCAAGGGGTCGATCCCGACCCCTTATCACGTGATCAGCTGTCAGCCAATGACAGCTGATCAGGTGATAGAACGGAGCCGGTAACCGGCTAGTATTCCTCCTCGCGCTGACAGCGCGAGGAGAAAAAAAAAAAGCCGATCGCCGGCGGCCGTGATCGGGACATCAGTCCCGATCACGGCCAGCAATTCAAGCGACCATCTGCCTCCTGCCAGTGCCCACCTGCCCCCGCAGTGCCATCCTGAATAAAAGTAAGTGCCCCCATCAGTGCCACCCAGCAGTGCCCATAGTGCCACCCAGCAGTGCCCAGTGCCACCCAGCAGTGCCCACAGTGCCACCCAGCAGTGCCACCCACAGTGCCACCCACAGTGCCCACAATCTGCCTCAAAGGTGCTTCACCCCAGTGCCGCCCATCAGTGCCCAGCAGTGCCGCCCATCCGTGCCCAGCAGTGCCGCCCATCAGTGCCCAGCAGTGCCACCTATAAGAGCCACCTATCAGTGCCACCTATCAGTGCCCATCAGTGCCACCTATCAGTGCCCATCAGTCCCATCTATCAGTGGTACCTATCAGTGCCCATCCGTGCCACCCATCCGTGCCACCCATCCGTGCCACCCATCCGTGCCGCCCATCCGTGCCACCCATCTGTGCCGCCCATCCGTGCCATCTTATCTGTGCCCATCTTTGCCCATCAGTGCCGCCTTATCTGTGCCCATTGGTGCCGCCTTATCTGTGCCTATTAGTGCCGCCTTAACTATGCCTATCAGTGCCCACCAGTGCAGCCTATGAGTGCCCACCAATGCAGCCCATCAGTGCCCACCAATGCAGCCTATCAGTGCCGCCTAATCAGCGCACTTCAATGAAGGAGAAAAATGACCCGTTTGCAAAATTTTAGAACAAACTATTAAAACATGATTTATTTATTTCATTTTTTTGCATCTTTTTTTTGTTTGTTTAGCAAAAAATAAAACTCCCAGCTGTAACTAAATACCACCAAAAGAAAGCTCTATTTGTGGGAAAAAAATGATAAAAATTTCATTTGGGTACAGTGTTGTATGCCCACGCAATTGTCATTCAAAGTGCATCAGCGCTGAAAGCTGAAAATTGGTCTGGGACTGAGGGGGGTTTAAGTGCCCAGTAAGCAAGTGGTTAAAGAATTCAGAGCACGTGACAAGTAAGTATCAGGTTTATTAGCCTTCATATAGAAGGCATGTCGCAAGGATTTATCTATATTTGTAAGGAATAGATCATATTCCAGATGAGCATTTTCTAATTTTTGTGGTTGAGGAGGGATTATCTTGGAAGAGTACACATGCAATTAAGATGTTGGGGGAGTACCAAGATGTGTCATGTGCTTTAGGTATAGTGGAGGCTATTGTAGTATAGACCGCACTATGATCTGTCCAAGGGAATGGGATTATGTTTGAGAAAGGGAATCTCAGGTATCATACCAATAGTTAGAAATATATGGTCAATACGAGAGAAGGTTTGGTGCGGCTGCGAATAACGAGTATATTTTCTTTTTGCCAGATTATTTTTTCTCCATGAATCAACTAAGTTGTGTCTCAAAAGAAGTTGTGAAAAGGATTGCTTAAGTGGGCTTTTTGGTGGGATAAATGGTAATTTGTCTAAAAATGAGAGGAGGAATTGGTTCGAATCACCACACATGATAATTGTTCCCATCTCGTGTGTGGCTACTATTTGTAGAAGGTGTGATGGAAAAGGTGTTGGTTGTTTATTTGGAGCATAATAGGAGCCAATTGTGACTGCTGGGTCCATAATGTGTCCTGTGAGGATAAGATATCTCCCTTCGGGGTCTTTCATTTATGGTTTATGAATGCATGGGATAGAGTGGTGAAAAGCTATAAGGGTTCAGTGCTGTTTGGTGGTAGATGAGACCGTGTAAATTTGTGGATAAAATTAGCTCATACATTTGGGCATGGAGCTCACTGCAAAGTGAGTTTCCTGTAAGCATACTATATGTGCTTTCTGTGATTGAAAGAAACGTAACGCTTTAGTGTGTTGCTGTGATATGTTAATACCCTGAACATTCAGGGACATAATGTTTAACCACTAGGGATCCGCACTATAGCCGAATGACGGCTACAGCGCGGACCTACTTTGCCGGGACAACGTCTACTGACGTCGTCCCATGCACGAGCGCTGCGCGCTCTGTGATCAGCGAGTCTATGAGACTCGCCTGATCACAGATCGAAGCAAGGGGTCGATCCCGACCCCTTACCACGTGATCAGCTGTCAGCCAATGACAGCTGATCATGTGACACAATGGAGCCGGTAATCTGCTATTTTTGCTTTTTATCTGCTGACAGCGCGAGGAGAAAAAAAAAGAGCCGATCACTGGCGGCCATGATTGGGACATCAGTCCCGCTCACGGCCAGCTTACCAGTGCCCACCTGCCCCCTGCTAGTGCCACCTCAGTAATAAAAAAGTGCCCCCCATCAGTGCCCATAGTGCCACCCATCAGTGCCCACAGTGCCACACATCAGTGCCCACAGTGCCACACATCAGTGCCCACAGTGCCACACATCAGTGCCCACAGTGCCACCCATCAGTGCCCACAATCTGCCTCAACAACGGTGCTGCACCCCAGTGCCACATATCCGTGCCCATCTGTGTCATCTACCAGTGCCATCAGTGCCCATCAGTGCCGCCCATCAGTGCCCAGCAGTGCCACCTATCAGAGCCACCTATCAGTGCCCCCTATCAATGCCCATCAGTCCCATCTATCAGTGGTCCCTATCAGTTCCCCTTAGTGCCACCCATCCATGCCACTCACCCGTGCCACCCATCTGTGCCATCTTATCTGTGCCCATCTTTTCCCATCAGTGCCGCCTTATCTGTGCCCATCAGTACTGCCTTATCTGTGCCTATCGGTGCCACCTTATCTGTGCCTATTAGTGCTGCCTTAACTATGCCTATCAGTGCCCACCAGTGCAGCCTATCAGTGCCCACCAGTGCCGCCTCATCAGCGCACTTCAATGAAGGAGAAAGATTACCTGTTTGCAAAATTTTATAACAAACTATTAAACATGATTTTTTTTTTTTTGCATCTTTTTTTGTTTGTTTAGCAAAAAATAAAACTCCCAGCTGTAATTAAATACCACCAAAAGAAAGCTCTATTTGTGGGAAAGAAAAGATAACAATTTCATTTGGGTACAGTGTTGTGTGGCCATGCAATTGTCATTCAAAGTGCATCAGCGCTGAAAGCTGAAAATTGGTCTGGGCAGGAGGGGGGTTTAAGTGCCCAGTAAGAAAGTGGTTAAGGGTGCCATGATAGGTGATAAGGGAGATGATACTCACCACTTCTTACATTTTCCTGGCTGGATTGATCTATCCAAGTGAACAAGGAGTGGGAGGCGCAGATGGACCTAGGATGGTCTAAAGAAAGAAAAAAATATGTAACTTATGAGGTAAGATATAATATTGCAAGAATAAATTCTTGAAGAAATCCAAGAATTGCCCATGATAAGAGAAAAAATTCTCTATCAGGGGAAAAGGGGCCATCATCAATCTTTCACATATTAATCGTGGGGCTGATTGAGGGAGGCAAAGTGGGGAACACTGATCTACCATGTAAGGAGGAAAAGCCCTATAAAAAAGGAACATCCTGAGGATGTATAGAAACATAGTCTGCATGGCCATAAATAGATATTGGGCAAATAGCTCTGCTTGATCATATAGGGAGAGGTGTGTGTTAAATAATCTCTTTTTTACTTATTACTGATATTAGCAAGTTGTATTAGGGGTTATTATCTAAAAGAATTGGGGGTATTGAAATGGGGGGTGGAATGGGGATCGGGGGGGGGGGGATGACCAAGCGGAGCCATATCTGCCCAGAAATATAATTATGTGCTTAATTAATAATATCATTTGAATTTAATAAGGTGAGTAAAGGAGGATGACATCTGATCTAATCTGTAACAAGTAAAATTGCATGCGAACAAATTAAATCAAAAACAAATGCATAGTACTTATACACATATATAACCTGGAATTAATCATGTGGAGAAAGTTGATACCTAGAATGAGCTATAAATCTAGATTAGATAGAGAGGTAAGTGATTAGAACCCTGTGTACTAAGGACTATTAGGGAATAGGATGTGACTCTACATTTTGTATTGAAAGAAAACATTCTATTTAGTGTCATGTTTAGGCTATAAAGTAAAAGGGCAAGAAATACTTGCAGGATTTCAAAGTAATCAATTAATATTACTAGGAAGTTTTCCAGAATGAGTTTCAAAATTAGATCATAGGGAATGATCCGGGATTAAGCTTTGTGTAACTATGTAACAGTCCTTCATCGTCTACTCTAAACTCTAAATTAGCGGATGACGAAGTGAAGCATTCAGGAGTAACCAGTAGTAGCATACGATGTCAGTCCATTGAATCTTCTTGATCTGTTTTACAGGTATATTTAGAGCTTGGTATGTAAAATTTATGGAAAACAGGAATCCCCTTTGGTAAGTGATACGATGATTTTGCAACACTGTAAACTGAGGTTTCATTAAACACCGTTTGTTAATGGTCAGTTGGGATAAGTCAGTAAATAGTTGATAATTATAACCCTGGAAGGTTAAGGCTTTTTTTACCGAGCTGCTGCTATTAATTGCTCTTTCATGCGATAGTAATGAAATTTTGTGATTATGTCGTGTGGAGGGCCATCTGTTTTTTTGAGCATGAGGGCCCGATGAACTCTATCCTTTTCTAAGCGCTCTATTGGTAAAGCCGGTTGACGTTCTTGGAATAGAGCAGTTATGGTTGAAACGTCTGGCTCTGTTTTCATAATCTTCCAGTTTCATTTGTAGTATTCAATTTTCTTCTTTAAGATTTTCCATTTCTGCAAAAAAGCCTTGTGCTGATATTTAAATTTCATCAACTCTGAGTTTTAATGCTGCTGTACGTTTACCCAGTTCTCTTATTTCCTTTTGTAAGACTATTGTGCTCTGATATTTGTTTCAGTGCTTTTTGCAGCATAAGTTTAAATTGTTTTAAAAGTGTTGGGGGAGCAGAGATTTCCAGATGAGAGTCTTGTGAGGGATACAGTTCTGTGTCTGATTCACCTGGAGAGTTTGGTTGCATAAGTTTTTGTTTCTGCTTGTGAGAGCGCTCTGAGGTGGTGCGTGAGGCAGGTGCCTGTGCCATTTTAACTGCGGCCCACGTTTGTGTCTCCTTGATGGAGTTATTAAAGTTGTTGTGGTTGCCTCCCAACACCATTTTATGTGTTCCAAACGTAGCTCCGGGGTCACAGTAGTAAGCGGAAGAAGAAGGTGGGGTTTTTACCGGCGGATTTATACTTTACCGCAGCTTTTCCTCTTTCCTGGAGCGGAGCTCTAGCATCGCATTACCACTCTGTCAGACTCCATGCATGCGCCCCTCAGAGCTACAGATTTACTAAAATATTTAAAATTACTTTTACATTTACATTAACATGTTGGAGCCTATATACGATTGTAGTTATCAGGTAGGGATGAGCTTCGCGTTGGAGTTGAAACCAAGTTCGACTCGAACATCTTCTGTTTGCCCATTCGGCGAATTCCGAACGTTATGGGCCGTTCGCGCCAAATTTGAGTGGCACGTCATGGCCCATAATTCATTGCGGCATCGCAGTGCATTGCTGGCTAATGGTTGGCCAAGCATGCACTATGACCCGCATTCTTGGCCAATCACAGCGCTGTCTGTACAGCGAGCTGTAATTGGCCAAAGCCAGGGTGACTTTGGCCAATTATGGCTCAGGGGGTTTAGTACATGCCCCACACTATATAAAGCCGCCTGCGTGGCGGCCTTGCGTAGTGTGTTGCGGCGGAGAGAGAGATAGATGGAGAGACAGTGTCTTTGAATTTCATTTGAAGCTGTTGCAATTACAGTCGGTGTTTTGTGCCACCTGCACAGTGTACACCTAAAGCTACCCCAATTGCTGGTGTTCTTCTGATCCTATACCACAGGCAGCTGCTGCAGCAATTAAAGTCGGTGTATTGTGCCACCTGCACAGTGTACACCTAAAGCTACCCCAATTGCTGGTGTTATGCTAGCGCTATACCACAGGCAGCTGCTGCAGCAATTACAGTCAGTGTATTGTACCACCTGCACAGTGTGCACCTAAAGCTACCCCAATTGCTAGTGTTCTGCTGGTCCTATACCAAAGGCAGCTGTAGCACTTACAGTCTATGTATTGTGCCACCTGCACAGTGTACATCTAAAGCTACCCCAATTGCTGGTGTTCTGCTGGTCCTATACCACAGGCAGCTGGAGCAATTAGTCAGTGTATTGTGCCACCTGCACAGTGTACAGCTAAAGATACCCCATTTGCTGGTGTTATGCTGGTCCTATACCTCAGGCAGCTGTATAAATTACAGTGGGTGTATTGTGCCACCTGCACAGTGTACAGCTAAAGCTACCCCAATTGCTGGTTTTCTTCTGATCCTATACCACAGGCAGGCAGCTGCAGTATTTACAGTCGGTGTATTGTGTCATCTGCATAGTGTATGCCTAAAGCCACCCCAATTGATCGTGTTCGGCTGATCCTATCCACAGGCAGCTGTAGCAATTACAGTCGGTGTACTGTGTCATCTGTACAGTTTGCACCAAAAGCTACCCCAATTACTGGTGTTCTGCTGACCCTATCCGCAGGCAGCTATAGCAAGTACAGTCGGTGTACTGTGTCATCTGCACAGTGTGCACCTAAAGCTACCCCAATTGCTGGTGTTCTTCTGATCCTATACCACAGGCAGCTGCTGCAGCAATTACAGTAGGTGTATTGTGCCACCTGCACAGTGTACGCCTAAAGCTACCCCAATTGCTGGTGTTCTTCTGATCCTATACCACAGGCAGGCAGCTGCAGTAATTACAGTTGGTGTATTGTGTCATCTGCACAGTGTACACCTAAAGCTACCCCAATTGCTGGCATTCTTCTGATCCTATCCACAGGCAGCTGTAGCAATTACAGTCGTGTACTGTGTCATCTGCAAAGTTTGCACCTAAAGCTACCCCAATTGCTGGTGTTCTGCTGATCCTATCTGCAAGCAGCTGTAGCAATTACAGTCGGTGTACTGTGTCATCTGCACAGTGTGCACCTAAAGCTACCCCAATTGCTGGTGTTCTTCTGATCCTATACCACAGGCAGCTGCTGCAGCAATTACAGACGGGGTATTGTGCCACCTGCACAGTGTACGCCTAAAGCTAACCCAATTGCTGGTGGTGTTCTTCTGATCTATACCACAGGCAGGCAGCTGCAGTAATTACAGTCTGTGTATTGTGTCATCTGCACAGTGTACACCTAAAGCTACCCCAATTGCTGTTGTTCTGCTTGTCTTATACAACAGGAAGCTGTAGCAATTACAGTCAATGTATTGTGCCACCTGCACAGTGTACACATAAAGCTACCCCAATTGCTGGTGTTCTGCTGGTCCTATACCACAGGCAGCTCGAGCAATTAGCTGGTGTATTGTGCCACCTGCACAGTGTACAATTAAAGCTACCCCAATTGCTGGTGTTTTTATCCCATTTCATTTGAAGTTGTTGCAATTACAGTCGGTGTATTGTGCCAGCTGCACAGTGTACACCTAAAGATACCCCAATTGCTGGTGTTCTGCTGGTCCTATACCATAGGCAGCTGCTTCAGCAATTACAGTTGGTGTATTGTGCCAGCTGCACAGTGTACACCTAAAGCTACCCCAATTGCTGGTTTTCTGCTGGTCCTATACCAAAGGCAGCTGCTGCAGCAATTACAGTCAGTGTATTGTGCCACCTGCACAGTGTACACCTAAAGCTACCCCAATTGCTGTTGTTGCTGTGCTTTTTCCTTGGAACCAGCGGTGCTCCGTAGGCCTTCAAGGGGCTATGCAAGTACACAGGAAAAAATATGCCATGCCGTGCTTGCGCTGGTGTGCTTGGGGGACAGGAGCCACACTGGGGCAGAGATTCTGTCAGCTCTGCAGTAGGCAGACTGAGAGTTGGTTGACGCCATGCTAGCTTAAGCCAGGAATGGATGTTTGCGACAATGGCACCAACCTACTCTCTGCCCTCCGACAGGGACAACTGACCCATGTGTCTGGCTCACATCCTTAACTTGGTGGTGCAGCGGTTCTTGGGCAGGTACCCAGGCTTACAGGATGTCCTGAGGCAGGCCAGGAAAGTCTGTGAGCATTTCCGCCGATCATTTAATGCCAGTGCTGGGCTGGCTGAGCTCCAAAAGGAATTGAACCTGTCCAAGAACTGCCTAATCTGTGACATGCTCACCAGGTGGAACTCAACGTTGGCCATGCTGCAGCAGCTGCACACTCAGCAGAGGGCCATCAATGAGTACCTGTGCAACTATGGCACCAGGACAGGGTCAGGGGAGCTTGTTTTTTTTTCCCCACGCCAGTGGGCCATGATCAGGGATGCATGCACTGTCCTATCACCATTTGAGGAGGCCATGAGGATGGTGAGCAGTGACAGTGCATGCATCAGTGACACTGTCCCTCATGTCCACCTGTTGGAGCACACGTTGTGTGGAATAATGGACAGGGCACTTGAGGCAGAACAGAGGCAGGAAGAGGTGGACTTCCTTACCTCTCAAGGCCCTCTTTATCCAGTCAGTGTTCCTGCTGGCCTGCCGATCACACAGGAAGAGGAGGAGGAGGAGGATTGTGTCAGCATGGAGGTGGAGCCTGGCACTCAGCATCAGCAGCAGTTTTTTAGGTATCATTTACAGTTCCAAGAAACCCGTGGACTTATACGTGGCTGGCAGCTATCCTTGATCCACGGTACCAGGGTAAGGTTGAGGACATTATCTTGCCATCGCAGAGGGAGAAGAGGATGAGACATCTTCGGGAGGCCTTGCAGAAAGGTCTGTGCAAAGTCTGTGCAGAGACTGGGCGGTTACAAATTCCTGGTCCTGGACAACGTGTTGCTGAGGCTTCGGTCAGTCACAGAAGGAGCGGTGGAGAAGGTGGCCGTCTGACCAATGCTTTCAGACTATTTTTTAGTCCGCAGTTCCAAGGTATTATCGGTTCCAGCAACCATCGCCAGCGTCTGATTTACATGGTGCAGCAATACCTAGGGTCAAGATCAGACTTGGACACCTTTCCCACCGAAAATTCTCTGGTTTACTGGGTATTGAGGATGGATCACTGGCTTGCACAGTATGCAATTAAGCTACAGTACTGGCCTGTCCTGCATCCAGTCCATTCAGTGCTGCTGGAGGCTTTGTAACCGATCACAGGGTGCGCCTGTCCACCGACTCGGTTGATCGACTGACCTTCTTAAAAATGAATCAATCTTGGATCACCACCAGCTACCAAGCATCTGAAGCTGATGTAACTGAATACATTTTTTTGAAATGTCAGATCCCTCAAGACTGCCTATGCTGAGTGACTGTCCTGTTATGTTGACTGACTATCCTCTCCCTCCTCAATGATCCTGCTGATAGCTTGAAAGAACATTTATGGTTCTGGGCACCGCCACCAGTGGATAAGGCCCAATTTTTCAGCCCCTGTTTAACAGGGTGTGTAATTAAAATTTTCGATGCAATACTTTGCCGCAGGGCTCATTCCTGCACTCCAACTAGAGTATCTATGAGGGGTTGCAGTGTCATGGCACCAGCACCGGTGCCTAAGGCCCAATTTTTCAGCCCCTGTTTAAAGAGGAAGTAAAGGCAATATAAAAAAAAAAACACACCCTGTAAGGCAAAGGCATAATGAGCTAGTATGCTATGCATACTAGCTCATTATGAATAACCTAAAAACGAAGCGACTTCCGGGTCTCGCTGCTCCAGCGTGGTGATTCGCCGGAGCCGCGATGACGTCACTCCCGCTCATGTGCACGGAAGCCGCCACGAGCGGTATATATCACTGCGACCTGCCCAGTGCGCCTGCGCGCTGCTGTCTACGGCGCATGCACTGTAGACAGCGGTGACTGTCTTTTTGTAAATATCTCCTAAACCAAATAGGTTTAGGAGATATTTATTGGACCCACAGGTAAGCCTTAATCTAGGCTTACCTGTAAGCAAAGTGGTTTGTACAACCACTTTGACAGGGGCGTGTAATTAAAATTTTTGATGCAATACTTTGCAGCAGGGCTCATTCCTGCGCTCCAAATAGAGTATCTGTGAGGGGTTGCAGTGTCGTGGCACCAGCACCAGTGCATAAGGCCCAATTTTTCAGCCCCTGTTTAACAGGGGCGTGTAATTACAATTTTTGATGCAATATTTTGCAGGAGGGTTCGTTGCTGCGCTCAACTACAATATCTGTGAGGGGTTGCAGTGTCGTGGCACCAGTGCCTAAGGCCCATTTTTTCTGCCCCTGTTTAACAGGGGCACGTAATTACAATTTTTGATCCAATACTTTGCAGCAGGGCTCATTCCTGCTCTCCAACTAGAGTTTCTGTGAGGTGTTGCAGTGTTGTGGCACCAGTGCCTAAGGCCCAATTTGTGTGCCCCTGTTCAACAGGTGCATGTAATTACAATGCTTGATATAATATTTCACAGCAGGGCCCTTTCCTGCGCCCACCGAGAGTAACTGTGAGGACTTATAGTGTTGTGGCACCAGCACCACCACCACAACCACCAAAGGCCCAATTTTTCTACCACTGTTCAACAATGGCATGTAATTATAATTCTTGATATAATAGTTCACAGCAGGGCATACCAACAGTCACTTTGAGGGCTTACAGTGTTGTGGCAACACCAACACCTTAGGTCCAAATTTCTGCAGAGTAGTGATGGACGAACTTCCGACGGGACGTTTCGCGAACGCGAAACGCGAACGGACACAAACGTTCGCGAAAACGACCGTTCGCCGCGGGCTCCATTGACTTCAATGGGAGGCGAATTTCGCAAACCTTTAGGTCGAATTTGCGGCCACGGGGTAATTATTAGGGGGTAGCACGTAGTCCCACCACCTGGACAATAGCATAATACATGTATGAGGTGAATTTGGGATCGATAACTACAAGCATTTTTTTTTTATTTGGGAAATTGTTCTGACAATTCAGGACTATGGAGCTAATGAAGGCAATGGAGGAGAGGGAAGGTCAGGGACCAGGGTAGGCAAACAAGAGGGTGCAGGAGATACAGAGCACTGACAGCAGCACCGTAATACAGAGCACTGACATCAGCACCGTGACATACAGCGCTGACAGCAGCTCCGTGACATACAGCGCTGACAGCAGCTCCGTGACATACAGCGCTGACAGCAGCTCCGTGACATACAGCGCTGACAGCAGCTCCGTGACATACAGCGCTGACAGCAGCTCCGTGACATACAGCGCTGACAGCAGCACCGTGACATACAGCGCTGACAGCAGCTCCGTGACATACAGCGCTGACAGCAGCTCCGTGACATACAGCGCTGACAGCAGCTCCGTGACATACAGCACTGACAGCAGCTCCGTGACATACAGCGCTGACAGCAGCTCCGTGACATACAGCGCTGACAGCAGCACCGTGACATACAGCGCTGACAGCAGCTCCGTGACATACAGCGCTGACAGCAGCTCCGTGACATACAGCGCTGACAGCAGCTCCGTGACATACAGCGCTGACAGCAGCTCCGTGACATACAGCGCTGACAGCAGCTCCGTGACATACAGCGCTGACAGCAGCTCCGTGACATACAGCGCTGACAGCAGCTCCGTGACATACAGCGCTGACAGCAGCTCCGTGACATACAGCGCTGACAGCAGCTCCGTGACATACAGCGCTGACAGCAGCTCCGTGACATACAGCGCTGACAGCAGCACCGTAAGCAGCCCCAGGAGGAAGTCAGCACAGCACAGGGATGGTGTGATCCCCTCATAATAAGAACCCCCAGGAGGAAGTCAGCACAGCACAGGGATGGTGGGAGCCCCTCATAATAAGAACACCCAGGAGGAAGTCAGCACAGCACAGGGATGGTGGGAACCCCTCATAATAAGCAGCCCCAGTAGAAATATGACACCGCTCAACCTCTTCAAAGAGGAGGGTAGGGGCATATAGTACGGTGTGCTTTTTTGGGTCAGGGAAGTGAGCCAAATGAATTAAGAAGGTCTGTGTGCTTGATTCCAAAAATTGTTTATAGACATATACATGGTCTACTGATCACATGTGTTGAATTCCTCCGAGATCCATGCCTCATTCATTTTTAGAAATGTGAGGTAGTTAACACTGTGGTGAGCTAGGCGAGTACGCTTATCGGTCACAATCCCCCCTGCTGCGCTGAACGTCCTTTCGGACAGGACACTGGATGAGGGGCAAGCCAACAGTTCGATTGCAAATTGGGCAAGCTCTGGCCAGAGGTCAAGCCTGCCCACCCAGTAGTCTAGGGGTTCATCACTCCTCAGAGCGTCCACATCGGCCGTTAACCCAATGTAGTCGGACACCTGACGGTCTAGGCGTTCCCTGATGCTGGATCCGGATGACACCTGTCGATGGGTCGGCTGAAAGAATGACCTCATATCCGAAGTCACCAACACATCTTCAAACCGGCCTCTTCTTGCAGGCGCTGTTGGATTGGTACCCGCAAATCCTTCTCTGGGAGTGGGAATTGCTCCTCTGCCAGCGCACGCAAAAGCAGAATGCAGCATTTCTCGAAGCAAGGCCTGGAAGTGCTGCATTCTGACAGCCCTCTGCGACGGCGGTAACATTTCCGCCATTTTGTGTTTGTACCGGGGGTCTAAGTACGTTGCCACCCAGTACTGGTCCTTGACCCTCATGCTTTTTATACGGGGGTCCCTATTAAAACACTGGAGCATGAAGGCCCCCATTTGCACTAAAGTGGAAGCGGTGTGGTGGCCTGGCTCCTGCTCATCATCCAGGATAATGTCGTCCTCTTCATTCTCCTCTCCCCATCCTCGCACAACAGGGATCCCAGAAAGGTTTAAAGCATGCTCTTCTTGCTCCTGCTCATCCGCCCCGGCACCATCCTCCTCTGACTCCTCATCAGACTCCTGTTGTTGACTTGTCTCAGATAGAGTAGCCCCCCCTGGGAATTCATCCAGCATTGCGACTTCCTCATCTTCCCGCTCCTGCTCCTCCACAGCCTGATCAATGACACGACGCAATGCACGCTCCAGAAAGAAGGCATAAGGTACCATGTCACTGATGGCGCCATGGCTGCGACTGACCAGTTTGGTGATCTCCTCAAATGGCCGCAGAAGTCTGCATGTGTCGCGCATGAGCAGCCACTGGCGCGGTGAAAAAAAACCCAGCTCCCCAGAACCGTTTCTTTCGCAGAGTTCATACAGGTAGACGTTAACTGCACGTTTCTGCTGGAGCAGCCTATCAAGCATATAGAAGGTTGAGTTCCATCGCGTCGGGCAATCGCAAATAAGACGTCTGACCGGCAGATGGTGTCGCCGCTGAATGTCAGCAAGGCGAGCCATGGCCGTGTAAGATCTTCTGAAATGGGCCGAGATTTTCCTTGCCTGCCGCAAGATGTCCTGGACCCCAGGGTATTTGACAAGGAATCGCTGCACGACCAAGTTTAAGACGTGTGCCATGCACGGCACGTGCGTGATTTTGCCCTGTTTCAATGCGCTAAGCAGATTGGCACCGTTGTCACACACCACTTTACCAACTGTCAAATTGAGCGGTGTTAGCCACTCATCTGCCTGTGAACGCAAAGCTGAAAGGAGTGCCGGGCCAGTGTGGCTCTTTGCTTCCAGGCACAACAGACGCAGCACGGCATGGCAACGTCTCACCTGGCATGTGGAATAGGTTCTGGGGAGCTTGGGCGGTGCAGTGGAAGAGACGCTAGCAGCGGAAAAGGAGGAGGCAGCTGAGGAGGAGAGGGAGGAGGATGGAGTAGGAGGAGGAGAAGAAGAGTCAGGCCTGCATGCAATCCGTGGCGGTAAAACCAAATCTACACGGGTGCCACGGGTTACATGCTTGACGGCCGTCAGAAGGTTCACCCAGTGGGCAGTAAAACTGATATACCTTCCCTGCCCGTGTTTGCTAGACCACGTGTCTGTGGTCAGATGTATCTTGGCACCGACACTGTGTGCCAGAGATACATTCACTTGCCGCTGAACATGGCCATATAGCTCTGGGATGCCCTTCTCTGAGAAATACTTCCTTCCTGGGACCTTCCATTGTGGTGTTCCAATGGCCACAAATTTGCGAAAGGCCTCCGAGTCCACCAGTTTATATGGCAGTAGTTGGCGGGCTATGAGTTCTGACAAGCCAGCCGCCAACCGTTGGGCAAGAGGGTTATCCGGCGTCATCATTTTTTTACGCTCAAACATTAGGCCCACGGAAGCCTGCCTTTTTGCAGAAAAATGTGAGCTTGGCGTGATGGAAGGTGGAGTGGAGGACAATTGTGAGGAGAGAGGAGAAGGAGAAGTAGAAGACGAGGCTGGACGGTGAGAGCCTGCAGTGTGGCTTTGTGTGTTCCGTTGCTCCCACTGGGCTCGGTGATGGCTGCTCATGTGCCTTCTTAAGGCGGTCGTCCCTAGGTGAGTATTGGGCTTACCGCGACTAACGCGTTGACTGCAAAGATTGCAGATGGCAACGCTATTGTCAGCAGCGGACACGTTAAAAAAAGCCCACACTGCGGAGCCATGTGCCGGTGTCCTGGGAGCGCCAGATGTGACCGTACATGGTCGATGACTCGCTCCTGATACATTTGCAGTCTGCTTTGTCCCTGCTGTGCAATGTAAGTCATTGCTGCTTCTCCTCCCTATCTGCTGGTCCATATCTCCCTCTGAACTCCCCTCCTCTTCCTCTCTTGTGGGCACCCACGTGACATCACTAGACACGTCATCATCAACGTCACCTTCCCCACCGCTATAAGTAGAGTAGGCAGCAACACCGGGGACCAACCTCCTCCTTGGGCTGATCTGGGTACTGGCGTCAGACTGCTGAGTAGCGCTTGTTGCTACCTCCTCTTCCTGATCCAATACCAAGAGTGGCTGCGCATCAGAAATGTCCTCTTGATATGGATCGGAAAATAATTCCAGTGACTCAAGCGGAAGGTATGTGGTGGTGGTGGTGGTGGTCGTGTTGTTGGTGGTAGTGTCTTTGGGGGTGCACATAGCAGAGAGTGAAGAAGAGGGTGCAGATCGAGAGGATGAGGAGGGTGCAGAAGAGTAAGGCTGAGCGAGCCACTCAACCAAGTCTGGTGCATCCTTTAAAGTAATTGAACGCACCTTCTGCAACTTCCCACTTTGGCTCAAGCCTGTTGCTCCTGCCCTACCCCTACCACCCCTGCGGAAGGGCCTGCCTCTTCCTCTGCATGTCATTTTTTAAATGACCCTGTGACAAAACTCTTAGTCCCTATACCGCTGAAGGACTGCTGCAGTATAGGTGAGCGGTCAGCAGTGGTGCACGTCAGCCCTATCTATTGTGGACCGATAGCGGTCCTTACAGAACAGCAGACTGTACCGCACTCAAGCCTATGTACCGTAGCACCCTATACCAAGTTACCAGTCCTTATAAGAACTTTTGTGGACCAAGCAGGTTGTGTATTAGTGTTTAGCAGACTGTACGTCAGTCCCTATACCGCTGAAGGACTGCTGCAGTATAGGGCAGCGGTCAGCAGTGGTGCACGTCAACCCTATCTATTGTGGACCGATAGCGGTCCTTACAGAACAGCAGACTGTACCGCACTCAAGCCTATGTACCGTAGCACCCTATACCAAGTTACCAGTCCTTATAAGAACTTTTGTGGACCAAGCAGGTTGTGTATTAGTGTTTAGCAGACTGTACGTCAGTCCCTATACCGCTGAAGGACTGCTGCAGTATAGGGCAGCGGTCAGCAGTGGTGCACGTCAACCCTATCTATTGTGGACCGATAGCGGTCCTTACAGAACAGCAGACTGTACCGCACTCAAGCCTATGTACCGTAGCACCCTATACCAAGT
This sequence comes from Lithobates pipiens, assembly GCF_037356315.1. Taxonomy (NCBI): domain Eukaryota; kingdom Metazoa; phylum Chordata; class Amphibia; order Anura; family Ranidae; genus Lithobates; species Lithobates pipiens. The sequence goes on from NW_027507787.1 coordinate 20,546,487, forward strand.
TACCAGTCCTTATAAGAACTTTTGTGGAACAAGCAGGTTGTGTGTTAGTGATTAGCAGACTGTACGTCAGTCCCTATACCAATGAAGGACTGCTGCAGTATAGGGCAGCGGTCAGCAGTAGTGCACGGCAACCCTATGTATTGTGGACCGATAGCGGTCCTTACAGAACAGCAGACTGTAACGCACTCAGGCCTATGTACCGTAGCACCCTATACCAAGTTACCAGTCCTTATAAGAACTTTTGTGGACCAAGCAGGTTGTGTGTTAGTGATTAGCAGACTGTACGTCAGTCCCTATACCAATGAAGGACTGCTGCAGTATAGGGCAGCGGTCAGCAGTAGTGCACGGCAACCCTATGTATTGTGGACCGATAGCGGTCCTTACAGAACAGCAGACTGTACCGCACTCAGGCCTATGTACCGTAGCACCCTATACCAAGTTACCAGTCCTTATAAAAACTTTTGTGGACCAAGCAGGTTGTGTGTTAGTGTTTAGCAGACTGTGCGTCAGTCCCTATACCGCTGAAGGACTGCTGCAGTATAGGGCAGCGGTCAGCAGTAGTGCACGGCAACCCTATGTATTGTGGACCGATAGCGGTCCTTACAGAACAGCAGACTGTAACGCACTCAGGCCTATGTACCGTAGCACCCTATACCAAGTTACCAGTCCTTATAAGAACTTTTGTGGACCAAGCAGGTTGTGTGTTAGTGATTAGCAGACTGTACGTCAGTCCCTATACCAATGAAGGACTGCTGCAGTATAGGGCAGCGGTCAGCAGTAGTGCACGGCAACCCTATGTATTGTGGACCGATAGCGGTCCTTACAGAACAGCAGACTGTACTGCACTCAGGCCTATGTACCGTAGCACCCTATACCAAGTTACCAGTCCTTATAAGAACTTTTGTGGACCAAGCAGGTTGTGTGTTAGTGATTAGCAGACTGTACGTCAGTCCCTATACCAATGAAGGACTGCTGCAGTATAGGGCAGCGGTCAGCAGTAGTGCACGGCAACCCTATGTATTGTGGACCGATAGCGGTCCTTACAGAACAGCAGACTGTAACGCACTCAGGCCTATGTACCGTAGCACCCTATACCAAGTTACCAGTCCTTATAAGAACTTTTGTGGACCAAGCAGGTTGTGTGTTAGTGATTAGCAGACTGTACGTCAGTCCCTATACCAATGAAGGACTGCTGCAGTATAGGGCAGCGGTCAGCAGTAGTGCACGGCAACCCTATGTATTGTGGACCGATAGCGGTCCTTACAGAACAGCAGACTGTACTGCACTCAGGCCTATGTACCGTAGCACCCTATACCAAGTTACCAGTCCTTATAAGAACTTTTGTGGACCAAGCAGGTTGTGTGTTAGTGATTAGCAGACTGTACGTCAGTCCCTATACCAATGAAGGACTGCTGCAGTATAGGGCAGCGGTCAGCAGTAGTGCACGGCAACCCTATGTATTGTGGACCGATAGCGGTCCTTACAGAACAGCAGACTGTACTGCACTCAGGCCTATGTACCGTAGCACCCTATACCAAGTTACCAGTCCTTATAAGAACTTTTGTGGACCAAGCAGGTTGTGTATTAGTGTTTAGCAGACTGTGCGTCAGTCCCTATACCGCTGAAGGACTGCTGCAGTATAGGGCAGCGGTCAGCAGTAGTGCACGGCAACCCTATGTATTGTGGACCGATAGCGGTCCTTACAGAACAGCAGACTGTACCGCACCCAAGCCTATGTACCGTAGCACCCTAGACAGACCAAGTTACCAGTCCTGATAAAGAGCTTTGTGGAACAAGTGAGTTGTGAATGATTAGCAGACTGCAGCAGAAGGGCAGCAGTCAAGTATAATATTCTTTCTATATTTGGAAGAAAGAATATTATACGTGTACAAGCCTATTACCGTACCACTGATACCAGTCCTGAAAAGAACCTTTGTGGAACTAATAGTAACAGCAAGTCTTTAAAATTATCCTCACTGCCTGACACACTGCTTCCTGCCTGTCCCTATACAAATTGGCAAAAAAGAGTAGGCTGGAACGATTAGCTGGAACAGCTCTTTTGTGGACCTGATAGTAACAGCTAATGATGATGATGATGATGATGATGAAGAAAGACTAATCTGGCTGAGCTGTCCCTAAAATAGCAGCATACAGCGCTCTGTCCCTTTATCTAAACTGACAAAAGAAACTCAGGCTGCTGACCTAACACCTATACCAGTCCTGAAAAGAACTTTTGTGTACCAAATAGCTAGCGTTTTCTCTGTCCCTACTCCACACAGGATCCTTTCCCTACAGTGACAGAAGAAAGAATGTAAAATGGCCACCGGATCGGGTGTATTTATAGGTTAGGGGGAATGTCCAAGTGTCCATGAGCTGTCATGTCTCAATTGGTTGTCCTGTAACACATGATAAACGTGTCACGAAAGGTTAAAGTTCTTGTATACATTAAACACGTAAGTCCGCCGGGGCGAACGACGGAAAAAGGCGTTCGAACCCGCGGACGGCGAAAGTCGGAAATTCGCCGCGAAACGACCGCCGGGCGAACCGTTCGGCCATCACTACTGCAGAGCATATAGGGCAGGCCCCTACTTTCAAACATCCAACTTACAAACGTCTCCTACTTGCATGGGCAGTGGAGAGGGGCAGCTGCAGCCAGGAGGGCTGTCAGTGCCTGAAGAGGTGGTACTGGGAGAAATAGCCACGTGGACAGCTAGCACCAAGGACTACTGTATTTTTGCTACACCATAGGGGCCTGCAGTCCCTGCCTTCAAAGGGCACTTGCTCAAGCCTAACTATCAGTTTTAGCTGGTCCCGGGAAGTGCAAGTAAGTGATGTGCTGGAGGTGTTATGGAGAGATAGTCTGCAAGCAAGTGATGTGCTGGAGAGAAGAGAGGAGGTGTATATAATGGATTTGTATATAGTCTCAAGTCCTGAATTGTCTAATAATCAACTGGGAATCTCATCATTTCCCAATCCCCATCCAAGTTTATTCTCCTCAATAAAAACATAAAAAACAAGTGCTGTTTCATGCCTTTGGATGCTTGAAAAGTGTGTGTCTGGCTGGGCAGGGTGACATACAGACTACAACACTCAGCAGCCCTTACGAGGGTACTGCTACACATATAAGGGTTGATTTATAAAAACAAAAAAAAATAGGTTATTCTCTCTGCCATGGAATTTCCACTTGGCAAGGGAATTATGCTTTAGCTTAGTGAATGAGGTTATGTTATGCTGACTTTTTATCTTTCGTGGAAGCAAAAAAATTTTTTTTTCTTGAATGTGATTGAGTATCCTTTGCAAAGTGAACTTTCACCACATTCATTAAGCCAATGTAAATTTTTTTTTGCAAAGTGAAACTTCCCCCTGAACAGCCTATTTCAACCTCTTTGTGTTAGGTAAAATACAGTTTTTCTCTGCCCCACCCCTGAAAGAGTATCATATTTGGTGAATTTCTGAATGTCAAATGGTTATGCTTGCGTTGTGGTAAATGTTTAATCAAACACTGAATAGTCAGAACAAATATAACCTGAATTCTACATGATCATTTTGACTGTCTTTGCCGTTTTACACTATTTAATTATGTTTATTGTTTCTGAGCTGACCTTTTAATTCAGCATGAGCAATCAGCACACGTTTAAATCTGTTTTATTCTTTGTTGTATCCTGATGCAGCAAGCTTCTTTTGTGACTAAATAAAATCTTGCATGGATGTCTCGTTGTCTGTGATTAATAAAAAAGGGTAGCTCTCATTAGCATACACTCTGTTATAACCCCAGGTGGGCATTTCATAATAAGTCAAATTTGAAATATGGATGGAAAAAGTAATGTGTGTGCAGAATTTTCACATTAAACAAGTAATAAAATTATTATACCTGAGTAACGCAATAGAACTATGCAGGATCTTTAGCCCTTCTGTCCTTGACCGCTTTCTGTACATATGCACGTCATAAAAATTTCATGATTCATTTGCATCACTTTAATTCATTTCCTTCCACACATTTTTATGTGTCATCCATTTGAGTTTGTATGCTTATTAAACCCTTGAAGAGAGATCACCACAGTGTCATGGCCAGGATACATAAAATTTTTTAATTTTATAAATATAATTCATGAAACACTCATGAAGCCAATTAATCGTCATTCCAGGGAAGTCCCCGCCAGAAAAAAGTTGATTAAACTATCCTCCCCAGTGGAGGGTTGAGGTCAGTATACAAACCTTATGTTGAAACAGAGTAATCTGAACAATGAAGCAACTACTCAAACCCAATGGACAATGGTCAACTGGTATTTTGAGTTCCAGATATCAAGGCCTTTTGTTTAAAGGGAAAAACCATGGTAAAAACCGCCATTATTTCAAAGGGTGAGGTCATCTTCTTAGTAAGAACCCAGCTTTTCCCCAGACAATGCAATTATACACCAGAAGGGCAGCAGTCACAAGTTGAAACAGAACCAAGAATATGTGTGTGTGTACATATATATATATATATATATATATATATATATATTGTACAGGACGCCGTGGCTGGGTCATGGAAGGACACTACAGGAGGTTTGTACCCAACTTTGCCACATTGGCGGCTCCGTTGACCGATCTGACTAAGGGTCGGAAATCGGTCATGGTGGAGTGGAATGCAGACGCTGAGAAGGATTTTTTGGAGCTCAAGTCGGCACTGTGCCAACACCCTGTCCTGGTAGCACCTAATTTTTCAAAAGAGTTTGTTGTCCAGACTGATGCTTCCGATGTAGGATTGGGAGCGGTGTTGTCACAGGTTATTCATGGCGAGGAACACCCGATAGTCTTCCTCAGCAGGAAGTTAACACCAGCGGAGAAAAACTACAACATAATTGAACGAGAGTGTCTGGCCATTAAGTGGGCTCTGGAATCCCTCAGATATTACCTTTTGGGGAGGAAGTTTAGGTTGATTTCTGATCATGCCCCTTTAACATGGCTGAGACAAGGAAAAGGGACTAATGCCAGGGTTACTCGGTGGTTCCTGGCACTCCAGCAATTTAAGTTTGTAGTGGAGCATAGGCCCGGGAGACTGCATCAAAATGCAGATGCCCTCTCCCGAGTCCATTGTTTGAGCTCCACTGCTGCCTCCACCTCCTTGGCATTGGGGCACATGTACAGGACACCATGGCTGGGTCCTGGAAGGACGCTATGTTTCCCCTCTGTTTGGACTGTGGTCCCTTTAATGGAACAAAAGTGGTTAACTCACCTGTCAGAGGAAGTGTGTTTAAAAATAAGACAGGAAGTGGTAGATGGGTGTGGAGGAGTGTAGAAGACATGGTGGATGGTGTTTGGTGTTTGTTCTGGGTTGCAGCAACAGAAGTGGACAGCAGTGTCCTGCCTGGAAGCCTCCTGGCAGGGGAAGCTACCTGCCATAAAAGATCAAGTACTGTTTGATTGAGACAGCTATTCTGGACTTTGCAAGTCGGTGAGACTAAAAACCTTTTCCTTTTGTTTTTGGGCTGCTGTAAAGCTGTTTAAGTTTAATAAACCCCTTGTTGTGTGAAAAGCCTGTGTCCTGCGATCTTGCTGGTCCCCCCGAACATTACAAGTGGTGCTCGAATGCGGGCAGAACAAAGTAACAGGCGTGTTTCTTGCTATTTTTTTTTTGCATTGGATTTGAACTGACATTTAAAGGGACAGTACAGTGAATTTATGTCCTGGGTTAAAGCTGCACAACTGTTGAAAGCTGAAACAATGGAGGAGCTAATTAAACAGCTGTCCTTGGCTAATATGCAAGCGCAGACTCGCCATGAGGAAGCTATTCAGCGCTTAGCAACCCAAGTTTTTGTCCGGCCCTACCGCATCCCAGAGGCTCAAAGGAAGGCCGTTTCAGAGGAAGTAAAGAAGATGTTAGACCTAGGGATTATTGAAGAATCGCAGAGTGAGTGGTCAAGCCCGATTGTGTTGGTACCGAAGCCCAACGGGACTCTGCCATTCTGCAATGATTTCCGGAAACTTCATGAAGTTTCCCGGTTTGATGCCTACCCCATGCCCCAGGTAGATGAGCTTATTGCGAGACTAGGCCCAGCCAGGTATATCACTACATTAGACCTTACCAAGGGGTATTGGCAAATCCCATTGACTAAGGCCGCTAGAGAGAAAACTGCTTTTTCTACTCCAGAGGGGAGTTTTCAGTACAAAAGGATGCCTTTTGGATTGCAAACTGCTCCAGCCACGTTCCAGAGGGCAATGGGTAGGATTTTACAACTTCACCGGAAGTATGCCTCAGTGTACTTGGACGATATATAGTAATTTTTAGCAAAGACTGGGAATCACATTTGCCCAAAGTTCAGGCAGTGCTGGACTCTCTTTGGAAGAAGGGGTTTACAATAAACCGTGAAAAATGTGCTTTGGGAATGGAGGAGGTGAAATACCTGGGTTATATCGTGGGTAGAGGGGTAGTGAAACCTCAGGTCAACAAGATAGAGGCTATACAGAATTGGCCCGCCACCTCACAAAAAAGCAGGTACGTGCATTTCTGGGCATGGTGGGATACTACAGGAGGTTTGTACCCAACTTTGCCACGTTGGCGGCTCCGTTGACCGATCTGACTAAGGGTTGGAAATCAGTCATGGTGGAGTGGAATGCAGACGCTGAGAAGGATTTTTTGGAGCTCAAGTCGGCACTGTGCCAACACCCTGTCCTGGTAGCACCTAATTTTTCAAAAGAGTTTGTTGTCCAGACTGATGCTTCCGATGTAGGATTGGGAGCGGTGTTGTCACAGGTTATTCATGGCGAGGAACACCCGATAGTCTTCCTCAGCAGGAAGTTAACACCAGCGGAGAAAAACTACGCCATAATTGAATGAGAGTGTCTGGCCATTAAGTGGGCTCTGGAATCCCTCAGATATTACCTTTTGGGGAGGAAGTTTAGGTTGATTTCTGATCATGCCCCTTTAACATGGCTGAGACAAGGAAAAGGGACTAATGCCAGGGTTACTCGGTGGTTCCTGGCACTCCAGCAATTTAAGTTTGTAGTGGAGCATAGGCCCCGGAGACTGCATCAAAATGCAGATGCCCTCTCCCGTGTCCATTGTTTGAGCTCCACTGTTGCCTCCACCTCCTTGGCGTTGGGGCACATGTACAGGACGCCGTGGCAGGGTCCTGGAAGGACGCTATGTTTCCCCTCTGTTTGGACTGTGGTCCCTTTAATGGAACAAAAGTGGTTAACTCACCTGTCAGAGGAAGTGTGTTTAAAAATAAGACAGGAAGTGGTAGATGGGTGTGGAGGAGTGTAGAAGACATGGTGGATGGTGTTTGGTGTTTGTTCTGGGTTGCAGCAACAGAAGTGGACAGCAGTGTCCTGCCTGGAAGCCTCCTGGCAGGGGAAGCTACCTGCCATAAAAGATCAAGTACTGTTTGATTGAGACAGCTATTCTGGACTTTGCAAGTCGGTGAGACTAAAAACCTTTTCCTTTTGTTTTTGGGCTGCTGTAAAGCTGTTTAAGTTTAATAAACCCCTTGTTGTGTGAAAAGCCTGTGTCCTGCGATCTTGCTGGTCCCCCCGAACATTACAAGTGGTGCTCGAATGCGGGCAGAACAAAGTAACAGGCGTGTTTCTTGCTATTTTTTTTTTGCATTGGATTTGAACTGACATTTAAAGGGACAGTACAGTGAATTTATGTCCTGGGTTAAAGCTGCACAACTGTTGAAAGCTGAAACAATGGAGGAGCTAATTAAACAGCTGTCCTTGGCTAATATGCAAGCGCAGACTCGCCATGAGGAAGCTATTCAGCGCTTAGCAACCCAAGTTTTTGTCCGGCCCTACCGCATCCCAGAGGCTCAAAGGAAGGCCGTTTCAGAGGAAGTAAAGAAGATGTTAGACCTAGGGATTATTGAAGAATCGCAGAGTGAGTGGTCAAGCCCGATTGTGTTGGTACCGAAGCCCAACGGGACTCTGCCATTCTGCAATGATTTCCGGAAACTTCATGAAGTTTCCCGGTTTGATGCCTACCCCATGCCCCAGGTAGATGAGCTTATTGCGAGACTAGGCCCAGCCAGGTATATCACTACATTAGACCTTACCAAGGGGTATTGGCAAATCCCATTGACTAAGGCCGCTAGAGAGAAAACTGCTTTTTCTACTCCAGAGGGGAGTTTTCAGTACAAAAGGATGCCTTTTGGATTGCAAACTGCTCCAGCCACGTTCCAGAGGGCAATGGGTAGGATTTTACAACTTCACCGGAAGTATGCCTCAGTGTACTTGGACGATATATAGTAATTTTTAGCAAAGACTGGGAATCACATTTGCCCAAAGTTCAGGCAGTGCTGGACTCTCTTTGGAAGAAGGGGTTTACAATAAACCGTGAAAAATGTGCTTTGGGAATGGAGGAGGTGAAATACCTGGGTTATATCGTGGGTAGAGGGGTAGTGAAACCTCAGGTCAACAAGATAGAGGCTATACAGAATTGGCCCGCCACCTCACAAAAAAGCAGGTACGTGCATTTCTGGGCATGGTGGGATACTACAGGAGGTTTGTACCCAACTTTGCCACGTTGGCGGCTCCGTTGACCGATCTGACTAAGGGTTGGAAATCAGTCATGGTGGAGTGGAATGCAGACGCTGAGAAGGATTTTTTGGAGCTCAAGTCGGCACTGTGCCAACACCCTGTCCTGGTAGCACCTAATTTTTCAAAAGAGTTTGTTGTCCAGACTGATGCTTCCGATGTAGGATTGGGAGCGGTGTTGTCACAGGTTATTCATGGCGAGGAACACCCGATAGTCTTCCTCAGCAGGAAGTTAACACCAGCGGAGAAAAACTACGCCATAATTGAATGAGAGTGTCTGGCCATTAAGTGGGCTCTGGAATCCCTCAGATATTACCTTTTGGGGAGGAAGTTTAGGTTGATTTCTGATCATGCCCCTTTAACATGGCTGAGACAAGGAAAAGGGACTAATGCCAGGGTTACTCGGTGGTTCCTGGCACTCCAGCAATTTAAGTTTGTAGTGGAGCATAGGCCCCGGAGACTGCATCAAAATGCAGATGCCCTCTCCCGTGTCCATTGTTTGAGCTCCACTGTTGCCTCCACCTCCTTGGCGTTGGGGCACATGTACAGGACGCCGTGGCAGGGTCCTGGAAGGACGCTATGTTTCCCCTCTGTTTGGACTGTGGTCCCTTTAATGGAACAAAAGTGGTTAACTCACCTGTCAGAGGAAGTGTGTTTAAAAACAAGACAGGAAGTGGTAGATGGGTGTGGAGGAGTGTAGAAGACATGGTGGATGGTGTTTGGTGTTTGTTCTAAGTTGCAGCAACAGAAGTGGACAGCAGTGTCCTGCCTGGAAGCCTCCTGGCAGGGGAAGCTACCTGCCATAAAAGATCAAGTACTGTTTGATTGAGACAGCTATTCTGGACTTTGCAAGTCGGTGAGACTAAAAACCTTTTCCTTTTGTTTTTGGGCTGCTGTAAAGCTGTTTAAGTTTAATAAACCCCTTGTTGTGTGAAAAGCCTGTGTCCTGCGATCTTGCTGGTCCCCCCGAACATTACAAGTGGTGCTCGAATGCGGGCAGGACAAAGTAACAGGCGTTTTTCTTGCTATTTTTTTTTTTGCATTGGATTTGAACTGACATTTAAAGGGACAGTACAGTGAATTTATGTCCTGGGTTAAAGCTGCACAACTGTTGAAAGCTGAAACAATGGAGGAGCTAATTAAACAGCTGTCCTTGGCTAATATGCAAGCGCAGACTCGCCATGAGGAAGCTATTCAGCGCTTAGCAACCCAAGTTTTTGTCCGGCCCTACCGCATCCCAGAGGCTCAAAGGAAGGCCGTTTCAGAGGAAGTAAAGAAGATGTTAGACCTAGGGATTATTGAAGAATCGCAGAGTGAGTGGTCGAGCCCGATTGTGTTGGTACCGAAGCCCAACGGGACTCTGCCATTCTGCAATGATTTCCGGAAACTTCATGAAGTTTCCCGGTTTGATGCCTACCCCATGCCCCGGGTAGATGAGCTTATTGAGAGACTAGGCCCAGCCAGGTATATCACTACATTAGACCTTACCAAGGGGTATTGGCAAATCCCATTGACTAAGGCCGCTAGAGAGAAAACTGCTTTTTCTACCCCAGAGGGGAGTTTTCAGTACAAAAGGATGCCTTTTGGATTGCAAACTGCTCCAGCCACGTTCCAGAGGGCAATGGGTAGGATTTTACAACTTCACCGGAAGTATGCCTCAGTGTACTTGGACGATATAGTAATTTTTAGCAAAGACTGGGAATCACATTTGCCCAAAGTTCAGGCAGTGCTGGACTCTCTTTGGAAGAAGGGGTTTACAATAAACCCTGAAAAATGTGCTTTGGGAATGGAGGAGGTGAAATACCTGGGTTATATCGTGGGTAGAGGGGTAGTGAAACCTCAGGTCAACAAGATAGAGGCTATACAGAATTGGCCCCGCCACCTCACAAAAAAGCAGGTACGTGCATTTCTGGGCATGGTGGGATACTACAGGAGGTTTGTACCCAACTTTGCCACGTTGGCGGCTCCGTTGACCGATCTGACTAAGGGTCGGAAATCAGTCATGGTGGAGTGGAATGCAGACGCTGAGAAGGATTTTTTGGAGCTCAAGTCGGCACTGTGCCAACACCCTGTCCTGGTAGCACCTAATTTTTCAAAAGAGTTTGTTGTCCAGACTGATGCTTCCAATGTAGGATTGGGAGCGGTGTTGTCACAGGTTATTCATGGCGAGGAACACCCGATAGTCTTCCTCAGCAGGAAGTTAACACCAGCGGAGAAAAACTACGCCATAATTGAACGAGATTGTCTGGCCATTAAGTGGGCTCTAGAATCCCTCAGATATTACCTTTTGGGGAGGAAGTTTAGGTTGATTTCTGATCATGCCCCTTTAACATGGCTGAGACAAGGAAAAGGGACTAATGCCAGGGTTACTTGGTGGTTCCTGGCACTCCAGCAATTTAAGTTTGTAGTGGAGCATAGGCCCGGGAGACTGCATCAAAATGCAGATGCCCTCTCCCGAGTCCATTGTTTGAGCTCCACTGTTGCCTCCACCTCCTTGGCGTTGGGGCACATGTACAGAACGCCGTGGCAGGGTCCTGGAAGGACGCTATGTTTCCCCTCTGTTTGGACTGTGGTCCCTTTAATGCAGTGTTTCTCAAATCCAGTCCTCAGGCCCCCCCAACAGGTCATGTTTTCAGGTTTTCCATTATTTTTCACAGGTGATTTGATCAGTTTCACTGCCTTATCAATTACCACAGCTGTTTCATCTGAGGAAAATCCTGAAAACATGACCTGTTGGGGGGGCCTGAGGACTGGATTTGAGAAACACTGCTTTAATGGAACAAAAGTGGTTAACTCACCTGTCAGAGGAAGTGTGTTTAAAAACAAGACAGGAAGTGGTAGATGGGTGTGGAGGAGTGTAGAAGACATGGTGGATGGTGTTTGGTGTTTGTTCTGGGTTGCAGCAACAGAAGTGGACAGCAGTGTCCTGCCTGGAAGCCTCCTGGCAGGGGAAGCTACCTGCCATAAAAGATCAAGTACTGTTTGATTGAGACAGCTATTCTGGACTTTGCAAGTCGGTGAGACTAAAAACCTTTTCCTTTTGTTTTTGGGCTGCTGTAAAGCTGTTTAAGTTTAATAAACCCCTTGTTGTGTGAAAAGCCTGTGTCCTGCGATCTTGCTGGTCCCCCCGAACATTACAAGTGGTGCTCGAATGCGGGCAGGACAAAGTAACAGGCGTTTTTCTTGCTATTTTTTTTTTTGCATTGGATTTGAACTGACATTTAAAGGGACAGTACAGTGAATTTATGTCCTGGGTTAAAGCTGCACAACTGTTGAAAGCTGAAACAATGGAGGAGCTAATTAAACAGCTGTCCTTGGCTAATATGCAAGCGCAGACTCGCCATGAGGAAGCTATTCAGCGCTTAGCAACCCAAGTTTTTGTCCGGCCCTACCGCATCCCAGAGGCTCAAAGGAAGGCCGTTTCAGAGGAAGTAAAGAAGATGTTAGACCTAGGGATTATTGAAGAATCGCAGAGTGAGTGGTCGAGCCCGATTGTGTTGGTACCGAAGCCCAACGGGACTCTGCCATTCTGCAATGATTTCCAGAAACTTCATGAAGTTTCCCGGTTTGATGCCTACCCCATGCCCCGGGTAGATGAGCTTATTGAGAGACTAGGCCCAGCCAGGTATATCACTACATTAGACCTTACCAAGGGGTATTGGCAAATCCCATTGACTAAGGCCGCTAGAGAGAAAACTGCTTTTTCTACCCCAGAGGGGAGTTTTCAGTACAAAAGGATGCCTTTTGGATTGCAAACTGCTCCAGCCACGTTCCAGAGGGCAATGGGTAGGATTTTACAACTTCACCGGAAGTATGCCTCAGTGTACTTGGACGATATAGTAATTTTTAGCAAAGACTGGGAATCACATTTGCCCAAAGTTCAGGCAGTGCTGGACTCTCTTTGGAAGAAGGGGTTTACAATAAACCCTGAAAAATGTGCTTTGGGAATGGAGGAGGTGAAATACCTGGGTTATATCGTGGGTAGAGGGGTAGTGAAACCTCAGGTCAACAAGATAGAGGCTATACAGAATTGGCCCCGCCACCTCACAAAAAAGCAGGTACGTGCATTTCTGGGCATGGTGGGATACTACAGGAGGTTTGTACCCAACTTTGCCACGTTGGCGGCTCCGTTGACCGATCTGACTAAGGGTCGGAAATCAGTCATGGTGGAGTGGAATGCAGACGCTGAGAAGGATTTTTTGGAGCTCAAGTCGGCACTGTGCCAACACCCTGTCCTGGTAGCACCTAATTTTTCAAAAGAGTTTGTTGTCCAGACTGATGCTTCCAATGTAGGATTGGGAACGGTGTTGTCACAGGTTATTCATGGCGAGGAACACCCGATAGTCTTCCTCAGCAGGAAGTTAACACCAGCGGAGAAAAACTACGCCATAATTGAACGAGAGTGTCTGGCCATTAAGTGGGCTCTGGAATCCCTCAGATATTACCTTTTGGGGAGGAAGTTTAGGTTGATTTCTGATCATGCCCCTTTAACATGGCTGAGACAAGGAAAAGGGAATAAGGCCAGGGTTACTCGGTGGTTCCTGGCACTCCAGCAATTTAAGTTTGTAGTGGAGCATAGGCCCGGGAGACTGCATCAAAATGCAGATGCCCTCTCCCGAGTCCATTGTTTGAGCTCCACTGTTGCCTCCACCTCCTTGGCGTTGGGGCACATGTACAGGACGCCGTGGCTGGGTCCTGGAAGGACGCTATGTTTCCCCTCTGTTTGGACTGTGGTCCCTTTAATGTAGCAAAAATGATTAACTCACCTGTCAGAGGAAGTGTGTTTAAAAACAAGACAGGAAGTGGTAGATGGGTGTGGAGGAGTGTAGAGGACATGGTGGATGGTGTTTGGTGTTTGTTCTGGGTTGCAGCAACAGAAGTGGACAGCAGTGTCCTGCTTGGAAGCCTCCTGGCAGGGGAAGCTACCTGCCATAAAAGATCAAGTACTGTTTGATTGAGACAGCTATTCTGGACTTTGCAAGTCGGTGAGACTAAAAACCTTTTCCTTTTGTTTTTGGGCTGCTGTAAAGCTGTTTAAGTTTAATAAACCCCTTGTTGTGTGAAAAGCCTGTGTCCTGCAATCATGCCGGTCCCCCCGAACATTACAATATATATATATATATATATATATATATATATATATATATATATATATATATATATATATATATATTTGTTATATATATATATATATAACAGACTGGTGCCAATACATGGATGACTACATTACCATTGAAATATATACATATATATATATATATATATATATATATATATATATTGTAGACATGTCACTGGAGAAGTGATCGAGGGGGTGTACATCTCACCTAGGTTGCTACACAGTGTGAGATGGTAAATCCAGGATGGATCAGTTTCTCAGCAGCGATATGCTGCTGAGTTGTTATTTAATTTTGCCGGGCCTGGGTTTATATGGAATGGCAGGTAGGTTTGGTAGAGGGACCTGTCATTCCACATCCCCCGATCCAGTTCTGGGTTTGGGATCAGGTGAGCTTTGATCCTAATTAGCCTGGGAAGCTAAAGGCTCTGCAAGGTCTGCAGGTGATTGCTCCCAGCCAGGGAAACGAACAGTCTGTGTGTTTGAGGAAGCTGCAAGCACAGCCAGTGCTGGAGCTAAAACCCACCCTGCGACATCCAGGCGAAAGACGCTGTGTTTGTAAGTGTCAGATAGGTGAGCAGAACCTGTTAGTAAGCGCCCAGCCGGGCTAGGACTTTTATTTTTGTTGTACTTAGAAAGCACGGTGTTGCTGTATATTTTGTTTGCTGGACTGTTTGTACCACGAATAAACGCCAAGATCTGCTTTATAAATTCCAAGTCTGCTGTGAACTGTGTCCAAACACACCCTACCCCGGGAAGATCCCTTACAATTGGTGGAGGTAGCGGGCAACACGGTTGCTAGGGGCAACGGTGTGGACAGACTTGGCTACAGCTGCTGATGTCCTGGGTGAAAGCTGCAACTACACTCCAAGAACAGTCCAGCAACATGGAGGAGATGCTGAAGCAGTTTATGCAAGTGAGTTTGCAACAACAGCAGGCTCAGACAGAGGCCAATAGACGACATGAACAGTACATGGCGGCACAACATCAGATGCATAAGGAAGAGTTGCAAGCTTTGCGCCAAAGCCAACAACAACTTATCGAGCACCTGATAGTAAATCGAGAGGCGCCTGTGGTTGCTAATCCACCCACAATGGAGGGAGCCGCTCCAGAGATTTTTTTGGGGAGAAGGACTGTGCAGAAAGCGCTGCAAAAGATGACTGCTGAGGACGATGTTGAGGCCTATCTAACAGTATTTGAGCGCGTGGCTGAGCGAGAGAAGTTACCAGCCGCTGAGTGGGCAGAGGTAATTGCGCCCTATTTAACAGGTGAACCTCAAAAGGCCTACTATGACCTCAGTGAGCAAGAGGTTAAGGACTATACTCGGCTAAAAGAGGAGATACTTGCCCGACTAGGAGTTACTACTGCAGTCCGTGCCCGGAGGGTACGCAACTGGAGCTACAGTCTGGACAAATCAGCGAGGTCCCAGATGTATGACCTAATCCATTTGGCAAGAAAGTGGTTGGAGCCAGACACTTCTACTCCTGCACAAATCCTAGAGAAGGTCGTGATGGATCGCTACCTCCGAGCGCTTCCTACTGACCTGCAACGCTGGGTGGGACAAGGTGATCCTAGGAACGCAAACGAACTTGTCAACCTTGTGGAGAGGTTCCAGGCGACTGAGGACTACCTCCGTGATGTTCCTGCAGCATCTTCACCTCCCCGGAGCGCCAGATCTGTGCCGTCAGCTGGTAAGAGACTTCCATCTATTGGGGGAGTGTGGAGGGGTGCTGATGGAGGGAAAAGGGCTCAAGTGGTGTCTCAGGGACAAAAGACTGGTGATGGTCCCGGGTGGCTAAGGGGCTCTGAAAAGGACTCCTTGCCAAAGAGACCAGGCCCTATCCAGTGTTGGAGATGCCATGAGGCGGGACACGTGTCTGCCCATTGCCCTCTTACCACTGAACCCATGGAGTGTGACGCTAGCCGGCGTCAGTCGCTATTTGCGGAACCATCTTGTGCTGCAGTTCCTGGACTAGAGACTGAACCGCAAATCTGCAACATCACAATCAATGACTTTCCTGTTAAAGCGTTAATGGACTCAGGAAGCCTTGTAACCTTGGTGCATGCTAGCCTGGTGACTGGGGACTTAGAGTCTAAAAAGCATATGAGTGTTGTGTGCATACATGGTGATACAAAAGTGTACCCTATAGTGCTGGCTAAAGTCGGGACTGAACAAGGCACCGTACAATATGAAGTGGGTGTGGTTAAAAACCTCATGCATAATGTAATATTGGGGCGCGATTTTCCATTATTCTGGGCTCTTTGGGAAAAAAGAAAAATCCCCAAAAGGAGTGAGGATACCTCTAAGGGGGTTGCCTTGTCCACTGTGAATGATAAAAATGTGCAGGATGAAAATGATTGTTCTCCTTTGCAGGTCCTGGCTGGGGAGGAGGAGGCTCCTCCCACTGAGCAAAATATACTAGACTTAGAGGTGTCTAGCGATAATTTTGGGACTGCACAATTACAGGACCCCACTCTCAAAAATGCGAGAGAGCAGGTTGCTGTTATGAACGGGGTACCTCAGGAACCAGATGCTGAAAAAAGATTTCCACATTTTTCGGTGACTAATGATCTTTTCTATAGAGTCAATAAGGTTAAAGATGAGATTGTGGAACAGCTTCTGGTACCTAAGCCGTACCGGCGTCAGGTGCTTGACATGGCACATAACCATGTTCTTGGGGGACACTTGGGGACTGACAAAACGCGAGAGAGGGTTCTCCAGAGGTTTTTTTGGCCGGCCATATATGATGACATTAAAAAATACTGTGAGTCGTGCCCCACATGTCAGGTTAGTGCCCCAGTGTCACATTTTCGCAGTCCTTTGGTTTCGCTCCCTATTATAGAGGTGCCTTTTGAGCGTATTGCCATGGATTTAGTGGGTCCCATTGTAAAGTCAGCTAGAAGACACCAGTATATTTTGGTAGTCCTGGATTATGCGACCCGCTATCCTGAGGCTGTACCCTTAAGAAACACTGCATCTAAAACAATTGCACGTGAGTTGTTTTATATGTTCTCTAGGACTGGGATCCCCAAAGAAATCCTAACTGACCAAGGTACGCCATTTATGTCGAAAGTAATGAAGGAATTATGTAAACTATTTAAAATCTCACACATCCGTACCTCTGTATACCACCCCCAGACGGACGGATTGGTGGAGAGATTTAATAAAACTTTGAAACATATGTTGAAGAAAGTGGTGGCAAAAGATGGTCGTGACTGGGATCATTTATTACCCTACCTCATGTTTGCTATTAGGGAGGTGCCCCAAGCGTCCACAGGGTTCTCACCATTCGAGTTGGTCTATGGTCATCACCCTAGGGGTCTACTGGACATTGCAAAAGAGACATGGGAGAATGAGTCCACCCCATACAAGAGTGTTATTGAGCATGTAGCACAAATGCAGGACCGTATAGCCACTGTAATGCCCCTGGTAAGGGAACACCTCCAGAGAGCTCAAGAGGCCCAAAGTAGAATTTACAACCGGTCCGCAAGAATCAGGACATTCAACCCAGGCGATAGGGTCCTTATAATAGTCCCCACTGTTGAGAGTAAATTCTTGGCGAAGTGGCAAGGTCCTTATGAAATTGTTGAAAAGATCAGTGAGGTGAACTACAAGGTGCACCAACCAGGTAAAAGGAAGCCTTTCCAAGTTTATCACATAAACTTGATCAAGCCCTGGAAAGACAGGGAATCCTTGGTCGCGACAAATACTGTTAATAATTTGTCACAACCAATCCCTCCAGTCAAGGTAGGTGATACTCTATCAGTGTCACAGAAACAGGAGGCTCAGGAATTTTTACAGAAAAACAAAAACAAGTTCTCTGACCTCCCAGGGCGTACACACCTCATCCATCATCACATTGAAACGGAGCCTAGAAGCAGAGTAAACCTTAAGCCCTATAGGATACCGGAGGCACGTAGGGAAGCCGTATCTGCCGAGGTAAAACGTATGCTTGCTCTGGGGGTAATTGAGGTGTCACAGAGTGAATGGTCCAGCCCAATTGTGCTAATCCCAAAGCCCAATGGAACTTGGAGGTTCTGTAACGATTTCAGAAAGTTGAATGAGATCTCCAAGTTCGATGCGTATCCTATGCCCAGGGTAGATGAGTTGATTGAGAAGTTGGGTAACGCCAGGTACATAACCACCCTCGATCTCACAAAGGGCTACTGGCAGATTCCACTTTCTGGTGAGGCTAAAGAGAAAACTGCATTCTCCACCCCTGATGGGCTATTCCAGTATGTAGTGATGCCATTCGGGTTACATGGAGCCCCTGCAACTTTCCAGAGGTTGATGGACTTGATTCTGCGACCACATCGTGATTACTCAGCTGCCTACCTCGATGATGTGGTCATTTTTAGCCCTGATTGGGAAAGTCACCTCTGTAAGGTACAGGCCGTGTTGGATGCCATAAGTGATGCAGGGTTGACCATAAATGCCGAGAAGTGTGCTCTAGCCCTAGAAGAGGCCAAATATCTGGGCTACATTATTGGGAGAGGGTTGATTAAGCCACAGCTAAATAAAATTGAGGCAATACAGAATTGGCCTAGACCCCTGACAAGGAAACAGGTTAGAGCTTTCCTGGGTATTACGGGTTATTACCGTAGATTTGTGCCGAACTTTGCCTCAGTTGCTGCTCCACTAACTGACTTGACAAAGGGCGGAAAGACAGCAATGGTCACGTGGACCCCAGAGGCCGAGAAGGCTTTCCAAAGCCTTAAGTCTGCCTTGTGCCAACCACCTGTGTTAGTCACCCCCAATTTCAGGCGAGAATTTCTGGTCCAGACAGATGCCTCTAACACAGGCTTAGGTGCAGTACTCTCACAAGTAGTGAATGGTGAGGAGCATCCGGTGACGTACTTGAGTAGAAAACTAACCCCGGCCGAGAAAAATTATGCCATTGTGGAGCGAGAATGTTTGGCAGTAAAGTGGGCCCTAGAATCGTTAAAGTATTACTTGCTAGGCAGGAAATTCAAGTTGGTGACAGACCATGCCCCCCTAACATGGATGAAGTTAAACAAGGAGAGAAATGCAAGAGTGACTAGATGGTTTCTCTCCCTACAAAACTTTAATTTCACTGTGGAACACAGGCCAGGGAAATTACAGGCAAATGCTGACGCATTGTCAAGGGTAAGTTGTCTGTGGGGACAAAAGGCTCAGCCCTCCGGTCTGAAAAAGAGGGGGGGGATATGTAGACATGTCACTGGAGAAGTGATCGAGGGGGTGTACATCTCACCTAGGTTGCTACACAGTGTGAGATGGTAAATCCAGGATGGATCAGTTTCTCAGCAGCGATATGCTGCTGAGTTGTTATTTAATTTTGCCGGGCCTGGGTTTATATGGAATGGCAGGTAGGTTTGGTAGAGGGACCTGTCATTCCACATCCCCCGATCCAGTTCTGGGTTTGGGATCAGGTGAGCTTTGATCCTAATTAGCCTGGGAAGCTAAAGGCTCTGCAAGGTCTGCAGGTGATTGCTCCCAGCCAGGGAAACGAACAGTCTGTGTGTTTGAGGAAGCTGCAAGCACAGCCAGTGCTGGAGCTAAAACCCACCCTGCGACATCCAGGCGAAAGACGCTGTGTTTGTAAGTGTCAGATAGGTGAGCAGAACCTGTTAGTAAGCGCCCAGCCGGGCTAGGACTTTTATTTTTGTTGTACTTAGAAAGCACGGTGTTGCTGTATCTTTTGTTTGCTGGACTGTTTGTACCACGAATAAACGCCAAGATCTGCTTTATAAATTCCAAGTCTGCTGTGAACTGTGTCCAAACACACCCTACCCCGGGAAGATCCCTTACAATATATATATATATATATATATATATATATATAAAATCTCTGGAGGCAGTGAGGAGTGAAATCAAAAATTTACACCCTTAGAAAGCTTGAAGTCGGTGCTTAGTTTTCGGGGTCCCGTACGCAATTTCCCAATTGCGATGTTTACATCTGGCGAAATTTAAGTCATAAAATGCTCGTAGCTTCTGGTTTCTTAGGCCATAGAGATGATTGGAGCCATTTTGGTCTCTGATCAGCTCTATGGTCAGCTAGCCGAACCACCGACTGCATTCTCAGGTTCCCTGTTGGGACAGGAGAGCCAGAGAGCCACTAGGATTGCTTTCACATGAAAGCCGACTGCATGCTGAAAAAAATTATACCAAGATAATACTTAAACCCACAGGCAACATTCTGGTAATGTACCAGAACGTTGCTGGTCCTTGTTGAGCGTATACACCCTGTTCTAAATAATTATTATTATGCCAATGATATTTTTCTAATTTACCTAAATAATTGATGTAATTATCTAATGATAACAGTTTTTTTTTTCAAAATAAAAAACTTACAACCCTGTAAGTTTCAAAACACTTTATAGGTTGTAAATAACTGAAAATTGTTTGCAGCATATTTACTGAAATCAAAAGCTATTTCAATCAAACTTTGAACAACATTTTAACTTTTTAAACATTTTAACAGGTCACATTACATTTTAACATAGAACCCCTTATTTGATAGCAGCTTCACAAGTCTTGCATCCATTGAACTTGTGAGTTTTTGGACAGTTTCTGCTTGCATTTTTTTGTTTGTTTGTTTGTTTCATCAGGAAGCTGCCAGCTTCCTGATGACGCTCAAATGCGAAACGCGTAGGAGTTGTGGGAGACATACGGTCCTTGAATACAAGCCAGGAACAGGTCGGCCCAGTGGAGGGAGACTAACACCACCTGCGGAACATCAATGGCTTGCCTGATTTTAGAACGGTTTTCTCATTGCTGGAAAGGCTTGGTGTCGGCCAATAGACACATTGAAATGTGAGTGCAATACGTTTTTTATTGATTTTTCCATTAAAGTCAAAACGGTTTTACACTATATTGGTTCCATTTAATTTTGTATGAATATATAGACGTTGAGGAATTGCTAACGGGAGGAATGCGTTGTGGATTGGTTATCCGTTGAATGAATCGAAGGCTTACTGATTGGGGACATCTGGTGAGTGGCCATTCTGCTTGGTGACGGTGGCACAGTTTTGGTTATTTTAGTTGACACAAGTGGACTTTTGATTAGAAGATGGTCGGTGATTAAGATGGCACAGTTGGAGCAATCAAATTAAAATATCACACAATAAGGACGCTATATTTTTTGCAATTATAAATGAATGTCTTGTGTATATATTTTGGATAATATGGGGGCACAGTGATTATTTAGTGAATATAAGTATTATTAAGTATACTTTATTGAGAAGGGGGTAGTATAAATAGTGAGTGGGAGGCGCAATCCCCTAAAGATATATATAAAAAAATTACATACCTGAAAAGCAAACATGATAAAACATAATAACAATAAAACATTGCAGAATAGAATACAGTAAAAAAGAGCAGGAGAGAGAGAGAGAGAGAGAGAGAGAGAGAGAGAGAGACAACTTGATGGGGAGTAAACAAGTCTGCAAAACGTTGGTTGAAGCATTTTCCGAGAGGCCTAATTTTGTAGAGCCGATCGTATCCAGGGTCTCCACTGGGACCACAGAGTTCATTGTTGTTGAAATGCATGAACCTCAAGATCTGCTTGTGCCGTGCCTTGGTCATGGAGGCAGAGAACACAGCATATGGGGAATTGGGTCAGTGGGCAAATACGACCGCAACACACTCTTTTTAGTTATGCCCATGAGGAGGGATAGGCCCAGAGAGAGCTTAAATTCGGAAACCGTAATTGGTTTCCAATCTCTGGCAAGGGAGGACTGGGGAATAGCGGTGATCTATTGACCAGCCTACAAATTGATTTGGTCCACAATAGATCTATATAGATATTCGGTGAAAAACAGTGAATAAAAATCGAGTGACGTAAAATCAACTGTTTCTAACTGAATGGGTTGGCCAGTGAATGGGGGAAGTACGGGTTCTGAAGAAGTGATGGGTTCCCAATTAGGATTGGAAAATGCAGCAGGAAGGGAACTATGGGCTTGACGGGCCTGTGTTTGTCTTCTTCTTGGTGGCAGCGGGACTCTACTTGTGCTTGCCACCTCACCAGCTTGAACTGCACTTACGCGATTCGCCACGTCACCACGTGTTACTGCAGTGCTAGTTTGACTACGACCAAGGTGTACTAGGCCGCTGGTGCTTGCCAGTTCACCAGAAAGAATAGCATCACTAGTACTTCTCTTCTCCATACGAGAGCCATGTGGTTCTTGTGCCTCAACAGAAGAAGAAGAACGGGGTCTGCTATGCCTGACCTTGGCAGGGACCACAACTCCGTCGTCAGAGCTATCTGTCGTGGAGCTGCTGTCATCTACAGGATCATATTCTGGTTATCATAGATGTCCTATTGACATCAATTTTATGATGTAAACCATGAGTCTTCAAACTATGGCCCTCCAGGTGTTCATGAACTACAATTGCCATCATGCCTAGTCATGTCTGTGAATGTCAGAGTTTTACAATACCTCATGGGATGTATAGTTTCACAACAGCTGGAGGGCCGTAATTTGAGGATCCCTGATGTATACTGTCATGAGATTGTATAATTCATATACCTCAATAAACAAAATTGTTTGTAAACAAAAAAAACTGTTGATAATTTTCCAAATGCAAAAAGCTGCCAGCTAATAAATATACATTTTCACTTAAAGTTTTTCTTTCTCCATTCTCAATTATATTCAGTGTCCACTCCTCTAGCTCC
This sequence comes from Lithobates pipiens, assembly GCF_037356315.1. Lineage (NCBI taxonomy): Eukaryota > Metazoa > Chordata > Amphibia > Anura > Ranidae > Lithobates > Lithobates pipiens. Next base: position 20,568,777 of record NW_027507787.1, read on the forward strand.
TCTCTAGTCCTATTGCTTAATTAGACATCTAGCCAAAATGTTTTCTTAGCTCTGTATGAAGTGAGCAAGGGTTAAAGTGATATTAAATTCTTGTTTTTTTGTTTGTTTAAAAATAACAAACATGTTATACTTACCTGCTTTGTCTAGTGGTTTTGCACAGAACAGCCCAGATCCTCCTCTTCTCTGTCCCTCGCTGACTTGGCCCTCTCCCACCCTATCTCTCTCCTCATTGGTCACTGACTTTGACAGCAGCAGGTGCCAATGACATAGAATGCATTAAGATAAAAAAAAACTTCTGCCTTTAGAACCACTTTAACCACTTGCTTACTGGGCACTTAAACCCCCCTCCTGCCCAGACCAATTTTCAGCTTTCAGCGCTGATGCAATTTGAATGACAATTGCGCGGCCATACAACACTGTACCCAAATGAAATTTTTATCATTTTTTTCCCACAAATAGAGCTTTCTTTTGGTGGTATTTAATTACAGCTGGGAGTTTTATTTTTTGCTAAACAAACAAAAAAAGATGCAAAATAAAAAATAAAAAAAAATCATGTTTAACCAGTTGCCGACCGCCGCACGCCGATGTACGTCGGTAGAATGGCACGGGCAGGCATAAGGACATACATGTACGTCCCTTGCCTCCCGCGGGTCGGGGGCCCGATCGGGCCCCCGCCCGGTGCCTGCGGCGGTCGGTTTTCGTCCGGGAGCGATCCGGGACGAGGGGGCGGCCATTCATTCATGGCCACCCCCTCGCGATCGCTCCCGACGAATAGAAATCCCCGGTGACATCACTTCCTCTCCTGTAATGTAAACACAGGAGAGGAAGTGATGTATTCTCTCCTCCGTGTCGGTATTTTTCGTTCCGACACGGAGGAGAGCGGATCAGTGAGTTGCACCAACACTCTACACACACAGTAGAACATGCCAGGCACACTCACACCCCCCCTTTACCCCCCGATCACCCCCCCAATTACCCCTGCCCCCCAGTCACAGTGACACCAATGTCATATTTTTTTTTTTTTTTTTGCATTGGTGTCATTTGTGACTGTAATAACTGTTAGGGCAGTTAGAGTTAGCCCCCTTTAGTTCTAATGTACCCCCCTAACCCCCCCAATAAAGGTTTAACCCCGTGATCACCCCCCGTCGCCAGTGTCACTAAGGCTGGGTTCACATTGCAGCGGTTTATGAGAACGAATGTGATTCGCACCGCACTGCAGTGCAAATCACATCCGATCTCTGTGCGATTCGAGTTCAGCCATTCGCCGCACCCGCCACACCCGCCGCACCCGCCGCAAATTCGCACGGGACCCTTTTTTTGGCCCGCAGCAGAATCGGATCGCATGGGTGTTCACACCATGCGATCCGAGTTTGCAGATCGCACTGCGATATGCGAACTGATCTGGGGGTGTCAGTAACATTTCACTGACACTCCCAGCAGTTCGCATAGGGCAGTGTGAACTGCCGCCGGGAGGCATGCGATGCGGGAACCCGCCGCGGATTCGCGGCGTTTCCGCATCGCTCCAGTGTGAACCCAGCCTAATAAGCGATCATTTTTCTGATCGCCGTATTAGTGTCACAGGTGACGCTAGTTAGGCAGGTAGGTATTTAGGTTCGCCGCAGCTTTTTATAGCGCCAGGGACCCCCATATACTACCGCATAAAGCCCCCTGATTGCCCCCTAGTTAACCCTTTCACCAGTGATCACCATATAACTGTTACAGGTGACGCTGGTTGGTTAGTTATTTTTTTATAGTTTCAGGGCACCCGCCATTTATTACCTAATAAAGGTTTAACCCCCTGATCACCCGGCGGGTGTCATTTGTGACTAATAACTGTTAGGGCAGTTAGGGTTAGCCCCCTTTAGTTCTAAGGTACCCCCCTAACCCCCCCAATAAAGGTTTAACCCCGTGATCACCCCCCGTCGCCAGTGTCACTAAGGCTGGGTTCACATTGCAGCGGTTTATGAGAACGGATGTGATTCGCACCGCACTGCAGTGCAAATCACATCCGATCTCTGTGCGATTCGAGTTCAGCCATTCGCCGCACCCGCCGCACCCGCCGCACCCGCCGCAAATTCGCACGGGACCCTTTTTTTGGCCCGCAGCAGAATCGGATCGCATGGGTGTTCACACCATGCGATCCGAGTTTGCAGATCGCACTGCGATATGCGAACTGATCTGGGGGTGTCAGTAACATTTCACTGACACTCCCAGCAGTTCGCATAGGGCAGTGTGAACTGCCGCCGGGAGGCATGCGATGCGGGAACCCGCCGCGCATTCGTGGCGTTCCCGCATCGCTCCAGTGTGAACCCAGCCTAATAAGCGATCGTTTTTCTGATCGCTGTATTAGTGTCACAGGTGACGCTAGTTAGGCAGGTAGGTATTTAGGTTCGCTGCAGCTTTTTATAGCGCCAGGGACCCCCATATACTACCGCATAAAGCCCCCTAATTGCCCCCTAGTTAACCCTTTCACCAGTGATCACCATATAACTGTTACAGGTGACGCTGGTTGGTTAGTTATTTTTTTATAGTTTCAGGGCACCCGCCATTTATTACCTAGTCTCACTAGTGTACCCCTAAATTTAGGGGTGTCTACTTTCCAAAATGGGGTCATTTGGGGGGGGTTTGTGCCATCTTGGCATTTTATGGCCTTCAAAACTGTAACGCCCTTAGAAAGCCTGAAGGCGGTGCTTGGTTTTCGGGGCCCCGTACGCGGCTAGGCTCCCAAAAAGTCCCACATATGTGGTATCCCCGTACTCAGGAGAAGCAGCAGAATTTATTTTGGGGTGTCATTTCACATATGCCCATGGCATGCGTGAGCAATATATCATTTAGTGACAACTTTGTGAAAAAAAAAAAAAAAAAAAAAGTTTGTAATTTTCCCGCAACTTGTGGCAAAATATAAAATATTCCATGGACTCAACATGCCTCTCAGCAAATAGCTTGGGGTGTCTACTTTCTAAAATGGGGTCATTTGTGGGGGTTTTGTGCCATCTTGGCATTTTATGGCCTTCAAAACTGTAATAGGTAGTGAGAAGTGAACTCAAAAATTTACGCCCTTAGAAAGCCTGAAGGCGGTGCTTGGTTTTCGGGGCCCCGTACGCGGCTAGGCTCCCAAAAAGTCCCACATATGTGGTATCCGCGTACTCAGGAGAAGCAGCAGAATTTATTTTGGGGTGTCATTTCACATATGCCCATGGCATGCATGAGCAATATATCATTTAGTGACAACTTTGTTAAAAAAAAAAAAAAAAAAAAAAGTTTGTAATTTTCCCGCAACTTGTGGCAAAATATAAAATATTCCATGAACTCAACATGCCTCTCAGCAAATAGCTTGGGGTGTCTACTTTCTAAAATGGGGTCATTTGTGGGGGTTTTGTGCCATCTTGGCATTTTATGGCCTTCAAAACTGTAATAGGTAGTGAGAAGTGAACTCAAAAATTTACGCCCTTAGAAAGCCTGAAGGCGGTGCTTGGTTTTCGGGGCCCCGTACGCGGCTAGGCTCCCAAAAAGTCCCACATATGTGGTATCCCCGTACTCAGGAGAAGCAGCAGAATTTATTTTGGGGTGTCATTTCACATACGCCCATAGCATGTGTGAGCAATATATCATTTAGTGACAACTTTGTGTAAAAAAAAAAAAAAAATTTTTTTTTTTGTCATTATTCAATCGCTTGAGGCAAAAAAATAAAATATTCAATGGGCTCAACATGCCTCTTATCAGTTTCCTTAGGGGGTCTACTTTCCAAAATGGGGTCATTTGGGGGGGTTTTGTACTGCCCTGCCATTTTAGCACCTCAAGAAATGAGATAGGCAGTCGTAAACTAAAAGCTGCGTAAATTCCAGAAAACGTACCTTAGTTTGTAGATGTGACAACTTTTGCGCAAACCAATAAATATACAATTATTGACTTTTTTTTTACCAAAGACATGTGGCTGAATACATTTTGGCCTAAATGTATGACTAAAATTGAGTTTATTGGATTTTTCTAATAACAAAAAGTAGAAAATATCATTTTTTTTCAAAATTTGCGGTCTTTTTACGTTTATATCGCAAAAAATAAAAATCGCAGAGGCAATCAAATACCATCAAAAGAAAGCTCTATTTGTGGGAAGAAAAGGACGCAAATTTTGTTTGGGTACAACATTGCATGACCGCGCAATTACCAGTTAAAGCAGCGCAGTGCCAAAGTGTAAAAAGACCTCTGGTCATTTACCAGCAAAATGGTCCGGTCTGAAAGTGGTTAATAGTTTGTTATAAAATTTTGCAAACAAGTCATTTTTCTCCTTCATTGAAATGCGCTGATGAGGCGGCACTGGTGGGCACTGATGGGCGGCACTGGTGGGCACTAATAGGCACCGTTAAGGCGACACTAATAGGCACAGATAAGGTGGAACCGATAGGCACAGATAAGGCAGTACTGATGGGCACAGATAAGGCGGCACTGATGGGCACTGATAGGTGGCACGGATGGGTGGCACGGATGGGTGGCACTAAGGGGCACTGATAGGTACCACTGATAGATGGGACTGATGGGCACTGATAGGTGGCACTGATAGGTGGCTCTGATAGGTGGCTCTGCTGGGCACTGATGGCCGGCACTGATGGGCACTGGTAGATGACACTGATGGGCACGGATATGTGGCACTGAGGTGCAGCAATGTTGTTGAGGCAGATTGTGGGCACTGATAGGTGGCACTGTGGGCACTGATAGGTGGCACTGCTGGGTGGCATTATGGGCACTGATGGGTGGCACTGCTGGGTGGCACTTTATTAATGCTCTGGGGGTTACTGGCAGGGGGCAGGTGGGCACTGATACACTGGCCGTGATCGGGACTGATGTCCCGATCACGGCCGCCGGTGATCGGCTTCTTTTTTTTTCTCCTCGCGCTGTCAGCGCGAGGAGGAAAAATAGCCGATTACCGGCTCTGTTTTGTCACATGATCAGCTGTCATTGGCTGACAGCTGATCACGTGGTAAGGAGTCGGGATCGACCCCTTGCTCGGATCGGTGATCAGGCGAGTCTCATAGACTCGCCGATCACAGAGCGCGCCGCACGCGCCCCTCAGGGGGCATGCAGGCCTCTCGTGCACGGGACGACGTCAATAGACGTAGTCCCGGCAAAGGAGGTCCGCGCTGTAGCCGTCATTCGGCTATAGCGCCGATCTCAAGAGGTTAAAAAAACTGCCAGGATTTTATTACTGCCTGTAAGTGGATCATTTTCTTTCCGTTTATGTTCTAGTGACTGGAGGCATTAACAAAGACAGAGCAATAAAACTGCAGAAAAGGGTTAGGGCTTATTGATACATGTGTCAATACCATGTGTTTATTGCCATTGAGCATTATTGCCAGTGGCGAAGCTGAGCTGGAAAAAGCCAAGTGTCAAAGAAATCAAAGTATACAAATCCATCTTGCAGAGAATTCACAAAATGATTGCCATCACACTCCAACCCAACCATGCTTCAAATTAGATAATTTCCTACACATCACTTTAACCACTTCCCACTACAAAAGCAACACATCCAAGTGTTCTTGAAGCATTTTGTACGCTTCATAAACACATTGAAAAAACACATCATAAACTCATCATAAATGCTATAGAAGCATTTAGTGAGCATTACTTTGTTCTTCATAATCAACACACATGTGAACGAGCCCTAAGAGCTTATATTAATTTGTACTGCTGTCTGTGTTTCCAATGGGAGATTTGTCTTTGCTTCCAGTTTCAGTGACTATTGTCACCTGTTATGTATAGTGAGCGGACATTTCCTTACTAGCACCAAAGATAGCAAAGCTCTTTCCTATTCTAAACTACAAGAACAAAAGTTTTGGCTTTGCTTCTCTTTTAATGTACAGCCTTCCTTTTCTGAATTATTGTAAAATAAATGGATATACCTAATATTATTGGAAAATGTATCACCTTTGATACACTTAGCAAGGGAATTCTCCCTTAACTTAGTGATTGAGTTTCTGCAGTAAAGATAATTTAAACACCAAAGGTACAAGGCTCCACTTTTACACAAGTGTTGTGGTAGAAGATTGTTATCACTGCAAAATGACCCAAGAAAAGAGCCATGCTTGTTTTTCTTGGAAATTTCCCTTAACTTCTTAGTTTTCAGCTAAATAGAAGTGTGCAGATTAATGCACAACATAAAAAAACATCAACCCAAACAGATAGCAGATCCAGATGGTAGGTATCCATTATTAAAAGGTACTATCAGAGATAAAAAAATTACTAGCATGACTTATTATGCTCCAAACTCGGCCCTGGGACCCCTTTTGACCCATATATGCTGCCTGCTAGCATCCCATCAAAAGGGTACTCTTCTCCTTGCGGGAGACTCTAATCTAGGTTTGAACCCTTCTCTGGACAAGTATCCCTCAGAATGTGTGGCCCCCTCCCCTGATGCCAAAAAGTTTATGTGGTCTCTGCAAATCCATGATCTGGTTGACCTTTGGAGGGCATTTCATCCCCTGGGTAAAGACTACACAGGAAACTTCCCTTCCCTTAGTGGTTTCTGCTTCCATCCTTACCACCCCATGGTCAGATCATGATCCTGTTTTTGTGGTTTGTCGCTCCATTCTTGATAAACCACAACATTCGCCCTGGGTGATGAATGACTTGCTTTTATCCCTCCAAGAGGTTCAGGCTGAAATTCTGAAAGCCTCTGTGGACTATTTCCGCATTAATGCGGGTTCAGTGTAATTTTTACTGTAACTCTCTGGGGGGGGGGGGGCATACAAGGCAGTTCTTAGGGAACACACCATACAGTTTGCTTTGTAACGTAAAAGGGAACGATGTCTAAAGCAGCGAGACCCACCTAGAAGTACTTTCAAATGCGTTTAAACTATCTCCCACCTCTGCTAACCATAAACTCTTGGATCAGGTCCACTCAGAGTTGGACCTCTGTCTCACTGATAGTGATGACCATGTCTTAAGCTGGTCTCGTCAGAAGTGGCACGTTAAAGCAAACAAATCAAACCAAATGCTGGCCAACAGACTCTGCACTTTTACCCCTAAATTCACCCCTATCACATTGTGTACTCGACAGAATGTATTCACGGGTAACCCAGTGAAGGCCTTGGAGGAATTGCGTTACTGTCTTACCAAATTGTACTTGGCTGCTGATTGGTTGAGTAGTCAGGGTACTGACAATTTCCTTAATAATCTCTCGCTGACACGCTGTCTTCCAGGTCCCATCTACAATTGTCTTGGTTTGGCAGGATAACCCCAATTTGAATGTCCTATCTCCCAAAACTGCTTTATTTTTTTCAGGTCTTGCCTGTTTTAGCCCCTTCACATATTTTACAAATATACCAACACAAGCTTTTGCAGTTTATATGGGGTTATATTCGTCATCGAATCAATAAACAAGTTTTATATGCTTGATGGATCAATGGCAGCCTTTTGGTCCCTAACTTGGAGGCCTACTACACTGTGGCAAGCATAGCTCCGCTCTCCCATCTTCATGACGCGCAGCAAATGCCACTATGGGCCACAATTGATTCTGTTGATTCCAACCCCATACCTGTTTCCTCTTTACCCTGGCTCCCTCCCATTTATCACCTGCCTGTAATGGGATCATGTCTAGCCCATGTCCATCTCTACGATTATGCGACTCTGTTAAATATTCTGCGGGTTTGATCTCCCCTCATCTCCCACTTTCCAGTGCCCATTGTTTCCTTCAGGTTGTGAAAATCCATCCCAATTTTCATGGTGGACCACAAATGGGTTCACGAACATACACTCCCTGTTCACTCCTACTAAGATATTGACATTTGATGCCTTATGTTTTTCTCGTGATATCCCCTTGTGAGAACACTATAGCTACCGGTCAACTTAGGCACTTTCTCCAACAACTGATTAAATCCTGCCCAACCCCATATATCCTGACTCCCTTTGAGAGTATATGTAGAGCTGGACCCCATTCTCCAGGCCTGATATCTCTTATATACTCATCTATAATCTCTGCAAGAAAGTCCTGCTTAGACCCTATCATCTCCAATGGGAAAAAGAACTGGAGAGGCAGCTTGATCCAGAGGATTTGCAGGCTATGACCATAGCCATCTCCAAATGTTCAAACAACTTCCTTATATTGGAGAATGCATATAAAGTGCTGTATAGGTGGTACTATCACTTACTACGTATCCAAACTTACTCTCCTCTCTATTTTCAGGAATGCTCACAAGAAGCCTCCATGGCACATATCTGGTGGTCATGTCCAAGGGCATGCAGGTTATTGGTCAGGGTCTACACTCTTATTTGGAATTTATTTCATGTTAATCTTATAAGGGACCCCTATGAAGCCCTTGCTATGACCAGAAAGGCAACTGGCACAACATCTTTTTACTGCAACTAGGCTGACAATTGCTAAAGCATTGAAAACCCCCATGCTCAGTTTTGAAGCGGTCAATAATCGTATGAACGATGTCATGGGGAATGAGAATTTGACAGCCATTTTGTTAGACACGCATGACAAGTTTTCTCAGAGTTTGGCAGCCATGGATTACATATACTCAGGCTTCCCGGTTTGACAGTACTCTCCTTTTCGATTTAAGACTCCTCTGGCTCGCACCCCGTGGACTCTCTTCTTCTTGCCTATTCTCCTTCTCCTTTTCAGTCTCTCGCTCTTCTTATTGGTTGCTTGCTTCTTTTTAGTTCATAATGCTTTATGTATTAACCGCATATGCCTATCAGGCAGAGAGGGATAGTCCTGATCAGATTCGTTATACTTTATAACTTTGCATTTTCATTATTTGTTTTTGAACAATCAGTTCTAATTGTTGAGTTACATCCACATTGACAGGAAGACTTTTGATCAAAAATTTGTTTGGATATGCATGGTTCCACATGTGGACAACTTTGTTTACAGATGCCTTATGATCCCTGAGACAGCTCAGAACACCTCTTCTGGACTTATAATCGTTTTTCCTTATTCACCCCATGAAGCATTGAGGTTAGTGCCAGCATATTCCTAGTGTTCATGTCCCTTTCTTCTCATTTCACATATGTATTTTCCTTTTTATTTTGTCCTTTGTTTATTGCATTGTGTAACCATCTGCATGTTGACCTGATATGTTGGATTACATGCTAATAAATATTTGTGAAAGAAAAAAAAAACTCAACCCTTTCCCACCCCCACAGACATGCCTTGAAAAGGTTTAAAATACCCAGAGGGTAGGAAGGGTTGGCAATCATGTGACCGCTGTAAATGGCTGTCACAGTGGTCACATATCAGGAGCTGGTCCCCTCAACCACTGTTAATTAGTGGGAACCAAGAGCTGTGTTTGACAGTAGGTGCTGGGAGCTGGGTGCAAAAGGTTAAATAGTATAAAGAAAAAAATGAATTGCAAGGAAACAGCTGCTAAAGATGTAGTAATTTGAATAATCATTTATTTTAGAAATATCTAAATAATTACAAGTATTAATGGACAACAAAATTCATTTCTTGTTGGTATTTTTTTTTTTAGAATGCAGACCCATGTGTGGTTATTTCTGGCTGTCCTGGTTTTGATTTTCTGGACCACAATTATTGTTTAAAATAAATTCATGTAATCTAAATATTATTTTCTAATAACACAGTAAAGGTGTATTTATATTCCCATACAGAACACTTTTTGAATGTTGATGTTAAACTAATATACAACTGTATCCTGTATTGCTGTTATTACATGTGCAGCTTAAAGAATGTGAGAAGTACTATTAAAACTGATTCAGCATTCTTTCGGGTTGATTTGCTAAAATAAAATAGGCTGATTACTTTACAAGGGAAGTTTTTTTTAGCTTAATGAATGTGGTGAAAATTCACTTTGCAAAGAATACACAATAACATGCAAGGGCAGTTAATTAAACTGAACTGAAACTGTATTTTTGCTTGTGCATGATTGGATGATAGTCAGTCAAAATTGAGCACCAAGCTAAGAGAAGATTTCTGTTTCAAAGTGAACATCCTATTTGCCATTAGTAAATCAACCCCAATAACTATAACATTGCTTTGTTACACCTATTTAATGGTCCTACGATTTGAGGTTGGGAAACTAGTGCTTTTTTATGTGTTTTCAGTGCTTAAAAATGTTTTGAAATGTGTCAGCTTGGCCAAATCATTCTTCAGATAAAACTGCAAATCCTCTGCATTTTTTGTCTAGTTAGGTTTGAGTTTAGTACTGCTTAGTGCAACATGAGCTATGCAAAAATAATCTTTATTCTACAAAATGTTTTTCAGTCTTAGAAATTTATATAAATTTAACAAATATCTCTATTAATGACAGCTGTACTTTAAGGACCCAAAACCTAAATTACAATGTGATTTCTATGAAACAATAATTTATATTCCCTACATATATTTGATAGCTGAAGATGCATATTAACTCTGAAGATATTGCAACACATTTGTGATCCTGAGAAGGGAGCTTTGGATATTTCTTTCCTCCAGCTGGCTATTAGTAGCGCCACTGAATACTTCGATGCAGAGCACATGTCAATACTATATCAGAATATGCACGTTTGTAAACATTTATGGTAACTATTCTATATTTAGCAAACTTTACAATAGGTTTACTCAAAACTTCTCAAAATAGATGATACCCATCACAGAGGAATCTCCCTTTACAGCACTAGTGGCTGACTTTTCAAAGCAGTGTTAGTTTCAGCTTAAGCATAGTATTGTACATGATGCTGCAGATGTGTAGCCTGTTCTGAAACTAGAGCATCTTTTAAGAGTCAGGCATTAGCAACCTAGAGTGCTCCATTTGAAGCTTGGCTGTCACTGAAAACAGACATCCTGACGAACTTCCTTTTTAAAGTGTTATTGATCCCACAATGTAATATATTGCAGCTTACCTTTCCTTAGATGTGATGGCTGCATTCTTTTATTTTTAAGCTTTTCCCCCCTATGTTTAACCCAGTGATCTGTCCAGTAACACATGTGCTGTATTAGCCCTTGTGCACACGGTCGGAGATTCCGACAACCAAATCCGACGGATTAATTCCGGAAGAGGTCCGGAAGTGATGTTGCATACACACGGTCGGACTAAGTTGTCGGAAAATCTGATTGTGCATAACGTGATGACATTATTTTTTTACGATGGGACTACGTTCAGGCTAGTAGCCAATAGCTTTGGTCTAGGAATTTGATCTGAGCATGCGTGGCACTTTGTCCATTGGAGTAGGCTACACATGATCGGAGTATGTCCGATAGGAGCATTTTGTCGGAAAATTTTACCGGCAAGTTGGAAAACTTAGTCCGTCGGATATTCCCACGGAAATAGTCCGATGGAGACCACACACAGTCGGAATATCTGACAAAACGGTCCGATAGGAAACATTCCGTCGGAATCTCTGACCGTGTGTACAAGAGCTTAGAGTGCTCCCACTTTGCCCACTCTGGATGAAGGAGAACAGGGGCACCTTTGGACAGAAGTCTGAGGGGAGGGGAGTGTTAGATGTACTAGAGAATTTAGATACCCTAGCAAATCGAAGCCAAACTCCAGCTAACACTTTTTTTAAAGCTGAATTCCAGGAATTCAGCCACTTTTATAAATGTGCAGGCATACTATGAGTTAATGTAATAATCCTAACCTATAGCCCTTCCTAAAACTAAGCTCTCATGGAGACAGTAAAAGACAAATAAATGAAATGAATTTCAAAGATAAACAACCATTTGAGATAGGGGAACTACGATACACCTCCCTCTCACTAAAAACAATGCCAATTAAAGGCAAAGAGCTGCTACCAATAACCAATCAGCTGATAGGTATACAATATTGAAATCACACATCAAATACAAGCACTAAAACTCAAAACAAAAATACTCCTTATATCATTAATAGAGTAGCGTCAGCAGCAGGTGTTTTATAGAAATAAAAAGGTGATTATCCCACAGTCAGTGTGAGGTGAATGAATCCAATGCGGTCCAAGATATCACTCAGTCCACTATCTGCCACGATCCACTAGCAACACCTCCATTTGTGAGAAAAACGGGTGGGGGAGGGACAACTGTTTAAACATTCGACAGACACCATAAGCCCTCAATGACAGATTCGACCTTAATTCATTTGGATTTTCGGACGAATGCAATTTTTTAATGAAAAACGAAATAAATTAAAACGAATTTCGGGAGTAACTAAATAAACGTATTTTTCGGACAAAAATGAAATTCTGAAACGAAATATTTCAGTATGTACATGTCTACCCCCTCATAAGAAATGCACTTACAGTGTGAACTTTAAAAATAGGCAATTAGACATCCAATCACGTCCGAATGGGAGCAACTTTCAGGCGGAATTTCCTACCTCGCTCTGTATACAATGCTCATAAGTACCTGCTTCCTGATTTTACCGGCGTGATGACATCACTTACTGACAGTCGCTAGGCCCAACGCTGATGCGTTTTGTCATACTGACATCTGAGGGTGTTACTGTAAGTCCAATAAATTGCATGCCACCTCCTGGACATATCACTATTACTTAATTTTATTCAACCCTCATTTACATCTACACGATTTGCCAAATCCCATGTAAAATCAGAGCCTATTACTGGAAATAGGAGCATCCCAATCAGTACGATGCCGACTTTGTGGCGCCGCACCGATTTCCAAAAGTAGTTCCTGCATTACTTTTGGCGACTTCGGGGGCGATTTAAATAAACATCTGTGCAGGAACCCACACAGATGTCTTTCAAGTCACTCCTGAAGTTGGACTGAAATGCGGCTTTGATGAACTCTCACTATTTCAAAGCCGTGTTTAGTGTGAACGAGGGCTTACATCTGAAAGGTTTATGGCACTCCCAGAGGAGACACTCATTCTCTAGGTGGAGAGAAGCACATACAGCAACTATACCCACCCATTTACAGAAGCTTTTGTATTTTGTGAATGAGTTCAGATAATACAAAGGCCTCTGTGATTCTGCAAAAAGAGAGGGGGACTTAGCAGCTGCATTGACCCTGCAGTTGAAAGAGCTCAGACCTGGACATGGACATCTAGCAATGGAACTCCAGCTATGAAAGGCATAAACCTGTCACATGTATATTAAAGAGATCCAGGAGGTGGCATGCATCTCGTTGGACTTAACTCATAATATGCCTGAACTTTTTGCAAAGTTGCCAGGATCCTGGAGTTCAGCTTTAAGCAGTTACAGAATTTTTTTTTTTAATGTTTGGGAGAAAGGTTTTACATAAATAAATACAAGGTGATCATTGTAAGGACCCTTGTCAATGGTAAATGATTTGTCTCAAGACTTTTAACTGCTACATTTGTAGGAGTGCATGTTCTGTTAAAAAACAGCAGATTTACTGGTTGTATCACCAGATGAAAATAATGGAAAGATAACTAAAAAAGAAAACTAATGCAGCCATCATATCTAAGAATTGGTATGCTGCAAAACTTTGCTTTTGGGGTTAATATCGCCTTATCTCTGTCTTAACCACTTTGCACCAGGAGGGCGTCCAGGAATGTCCTTGACTTTGGGGGCTATATCTGAAGGATGCCTGCAGCTACATACATCATTCGGATATTGGCTTTTTCAGCCAGCGATTCCCTACACCATAAGAATGATCATAGTGGCTGTTCCACTGCTTGATTGTTCTTACGGACAGCGGGAGGGGACGCCCCCGCCCGCCACCCTCCGGTGCTTCTACCGACTCACCGCTTCCATCAGTGAGTTGGAGGAACTTATCCGTCAGCCCCGGATGGTGATCATAGAGATTTCCAGTGAACCAGATGGTCGCTGGAGTCTCTATGATCGTTCGGAGGCCGGGTACGATGTTATGACGTCACGCCAGGCCTCTGCATACAAAAAAATGGGGCCGCCTTGGTGGGAAGCCGTGATCTTTTTTTATTATTTTGATTTTAGGCTTCCCAGCCTAGAGGTGAGATATGGGGTCTTATTGACCCCATATCTCACTGTAAAAATTACAGATCGTGCCACATTCCTATTACAAGGGATGTTTACATTCCTTGTAATAGGAATAAAAGTGATCACTTTTTTTTAAAGTGTCAAACTAAAAAAAAAAACTCAAATTAACAATTAAAAAAAAAATTAAAGCGCCCATCCCCGTGAGCTTGCACGCAGAAGGGAACACATAAGTAAGTCCCGCCCACATATGAAAACGGTGTTCAAACCACACATGTGAGGTATCGCTGTGAATGTTAATGTGAGAGAAATAATTCTAGCCCTAGAACTCCTCTGTGACTCAAAATATGTAACCAGTAAAAAAATTTAAAACGTCGCCTATGGGGATTTTTAAGTACCAAAGTTTGGCGCCATTCCACAAGCATGTGCTATTTTGAAGCATGACATGTTAGGTATCTATTTACTCAGCGCAACGTCATCTTTCACATTATGCAAAAAAATTGGGTTAACGTTAATGTTTTGTTTTCTTTAAAGCATGAAACATTTTTTTTTCCAAAAAAAGTGTTCGAAAAATTGCTGCGCAAATACCGTGCAAGTTAAAAAGTTGCAACCACTACCATTGTATTCTCTAGGGTCTTTGCTAAATATATATATATATATATATATATATATATATATATATATATATATATATATAATGTTTGGGGGTTCTATGTAATTTTCTAGCAAAAAAATTATGAATTTTACATGTAGGAGATAAGTGTCAGAATTGGCCTGGGTGCGAAGTGCTTAAATTATCTATAATAATACTTATGAAAATATATCTTTTATTTTTTTGCCAACTATATTTTGGGAAGAGGTTTCATGATATACATTAGATTTAAGGCAAATACTGAAAAAAGGCATGTCGGAATGGAAAGTGGTGCTTTTCCACCATTTTCATGTGCCAAAACTGAGCCATTAAAATATTCTTAGAATTTCTGATATTCTTGTGGCAGATCTTTTTTTATTTTTTGCTGATTTCTATCAAATTCTCTGTCATGATATAATAATACATTTTACATGTTTTCTTAGACTGTACTGGAAATTCTAATTGTATTTTGGGAACATGTTTTATTTTTACAGTGCTATCCATCCATTTACAATTTAGTTCTATTGATAAAAAATAAATGACTTATATACTAAAGGGTTTCAGTCAGCTGACACATAGTGTAACTTCATGGATCCAAAAAAAATATCAGCCTAAGGTTATCAAATTACTGGATTGAGACCTGAGTGGCCACCTTCTTCATTTAATGACTCAACATTTCATACAAAATTGGGACACGTGCCTTATATGCTTTAGAAACTGAAAGATTCTTTTTTTAAATAAAGAAAAGTGGATGCAGCATTATTATTATAAGTCCCTGAGACTAAAACCTAGTTTCAGATTTATGGTTTAGCCATGAACTATAGCACAACAATAATAATTTTTATAATGGATTTACTCAAAAACTTTATCCCATTGTATTTTTTGCTGGTTAAAAAAAATAGAGCATAGTAAAATGTCATGCTTTAGGCCAGATTTCATCTACCAGTACAACAGTCAACTGTAAAATGTTCACATATTTCAGCAAAAATGCAATAAATAGCTGTGGGATTTGTAATCATTTTCTGCTTTTATCAACAGAACTTCAAGGAACTGTAATGATATATTTGATTCAGGCAATAGCTTGATTGGCCATGAATTAAATAGCATGAATAAATTGATCAAAACCTTCCTAACCATTTATTTAAAAAGTAAACAATATAAAAGAAATTAAAAATATTTAAAAAAGAAAAAAGATTCCTAAACTGTCGGGCAGATTTTAGTGTATTTTCTTGTATCCTAGTTAATACATGCAAAAATAATTAGAAGCATTTTTTTCAGATGTAAAGGTAAGAAGTATTTTTTTTTTTTTTTTTTTTTTTAATGGTGCATCAAAAATACTTGCAATGTGTTAGATAAGAGATAGAAAAACTAATCCATAAAAGTGCAAAGTCTTTGTATTATTTAATCTGGAAAAAGTAATATTCTTTATGTGCACAATACAAGATTTTGTTCTTATTGTGATCATACAAAGTACAGTCTATCGTAAATCAGTTTTAAAAAAATATCATAGTTTTGTCATTGGTATGTGAAGATTGTTCCAAGGTCCCATCCACAACTCTTCCTCATCTGACTGAGTCTGGTCACTGTGGAATTCCAATGGCTCTTTAATGTCTTCATTATCAACAACTGACTCCTGTTCATCTGTGCTTTTTAATTTATTGTCTCCAATCTTAGGTGTATTTTTGGTCATGCCAGTGCTAGATGCCAATGATATACTAGAAGGCCTGGTATTAAGTTTGATAGAAGCCTCCTTTGATAATGTGTTCAACTGGATGTTTTCCTCATGTGTCACCCCAAGCCTGTCCAATTTCTTGAAGTGCTTCCCGAGCCTTGTAGGGGAAGTCATTTTAAGATTGTTTGTAAGGCATGAACGTCTGGTTCTAACCACAGACCCGTTTTGCGCAATATATAGATTTCCGTTAATATTGTTTTGTATGTTTGGGTGACTGAGGCGGTTTTTTTGAGTTTCAGGAGCACTCTCTTCTCCTGTTGAACTAGTTTCATATTCTCGATCCACAACTAATTTGATCTTCTTTTTTCTAGCAACCTATTCAAGAAAAAAAAATAAGACAAACATTCAGATAAGCAGAACAAATGACTAAAGCAAACCAGCCCTAATATATATTCATCAGAGCATTAGACTATTATTATGGTACCAGAACAATAATATTGGCTTTTGTCTGATACCACTTGTAAAATCTGTGTCTTGCCATGACAAAATAATTAGGTTCTTTATGAAAAACTTACATGCCAATGATTAGGTATGGTAACACTTAATGATTGGGTGTGGGTACTTTTTCTTAAATTAAGAGATGCCAGGCAAACAGATTATTTCTATTTAAACTAGACATTTCTTTAATCAGGTTTGTTTAGGTGTTTATCTAAACTAAATTCTAAGAACATGCATACTCTGTTCGAATGATTAAATACAAAACTAACAGTGCAATCTGATAAAAAATCTGAATAGCCAGGTGTCAAAATTCATTGTCAGTGAAAAAGATGAACCACTAAGGAAATCCATGAATACAGTTAACGCAGAACTGGCAGTTGGTCCGTGGCCTTGTCTCTACTTGCCATATGTGTGCCATCAGAAGAGTTACAAATATCCATGCCTAAATTTGCCTCTACTCCCAAACAAATGTGTACAAACACCAAAAGACAGTTGTTAAAATTGCAGAACATAGCTAGACTCGTAAACCTAACAGTACCAAACTCAACTGTCATTGTCCACATTGTTTTAATCAACAGTTACAGAAACCCTGTGGAAAAAGCCATGTTGATTTCTGTTATTTTTATTGTTTCTATAGCTCATAGAAAAAATATAAAACATATAAATACAGGGCTCGCAAACATACTGAATAAAGGGGAAAAATATATGATGAACCAACACAAAGTCCAAAAACAAGTAACGCAAGGTGCTCCAATCCAAAGTGAACAAAAAAAAGATGCTTGAAAAACTTTAGGTGCACAACACCCCCTTATGTGTCCCCACTCACCAGATCCGCGTGACCCCCAGCTTTTCAGTCTGGTGGGTCAGTTTAAACTTGATATGGATGTCTTTAGGATGGTGTGTGGAAAGCCAGGTCAACAGATCCAGGGTTCCTCAATGAAGAGTGGATTCTTAGAAATCCACAATAAAATGTTTATTTGCCCATGTTGACTTTCTATATATGTATTTTTGCCCTATGTTTAGGGATATTTCATGCCCTAGTGTACCAATGCACTCATCATTTTGGGGTATGTAAATCCCAACAATGAACTTCTACTATTTTCTCCCCTTTGGCCTGCTATATATATATACCATTGGAAGTGTTTAGTTAAATCTGTGTAATAAATGCAATACCCATTGATTTTGCAACAAATCCTGTGAGCCTTTCAGCAGTTGTTTTTCTATAGTGTTTAAAGACATACAAAATTGGGAAATATTCATGTACACTAGAGATGAACTGGATGTTTATTATGCCTTGACATATGCTATTATGGTAGCAGCAAAAATTATAAAAGTCAAACCATTTAATTAATGACTCATGTTTCTTTTCTGTTCCTAGAGCACAAGACGTGATTGCTGATGAGTTGTTTATAATGTATCATTATTAAATCAGATGCAATCAGTTTAAAATCTGCAATATATGCAATTATAATTATTAATTTGCTTTAATTTGCATAATTATGCATACACAAACTAAGGGGCTTATCTAAATCTCAAAGGCTCATCAATAACAAAGTTTTAACCAGCTAATATTGAATTAGGTAATAAAGTGAACACAAAGCCTTTTTTCATGCATGCTTTTCATGAATAACTTTTCATCAGAATTATTAAAGCAATAAGTTTGCATGGTTTAATTTAATCCTAATGTTGTTTAAATGTTGAAATGTTCAGTTAATAATGTAATTTAATAATATGCTCCACTTCCCATACAATCTGATAATCTAAGTCTTAGTAAAAAAGAAAAACTGTGTAGGACTTTTGCAGTGTTATGTGTTTTGTTAAAAGAACTACTGCTGATGCCTGGTTCATAGAACAACCTAGACTGGGCTGGCATCTAATACACATATAACTGCATGAAAAATATATATGTGACCCCCTCACATAAAAAAAAAAAAAAAAATTGGCCCAGCGTACAAGGTTTATTGGCTGTGGTACCCCTAGCTGTAGGGTCATAAGTGTGCTAATGCTTCAGGAAGAGGCAAAACAAAACTTTCAAAACACCAGTCTTGACAGGGTCATTCTATCTAAAATTAATGGGAGAATCGAGGAACATCAAAACAAGAAGACCCTGTACAAATTATTTTGATATATAAGTTGGTCAACAAGGGAATGAGATTCTATTAATTTGCATTTTTGTAACTTGATTGAATGTTTTTCTTTTTTTTTTTTCCATCTAGGTAATGTGACATTTATGTGTCTTAGTTAGTGGTAAGTTAACTTTTGCAAGTTCACTTTAGTTATCCCCATCCTACTTACTCCAGAGGTCTGTTTATTTAGTATACTAGTATACTAGAATCTTCTTGAAAGAAATGTTATTTCTGGTATGCAAAATTATATCACTTATATGGATGCACTCCACTATGCATGCTCAATGGATAAATACAGTTGATAAATTTATCCCCTATAAAAAAATTGTTTGTGACAATATAAACTATAAAAAACAAACATAAAGTATGGTATGTTTGGGGCAATTCTGCCCTTACATTAAACAACAGTTGGAGCTAACCTGAATCATATTTTCTTGGTATTATTTGTTTACAACATGTGAATTGCTCATGATCAATCCAATGGTTAATGTGTATTCAATGGATTATTGTGAAATAAGAGACATCTGTTCACTGTTTATTTCTTAATTTATCGTTCATCTGTTACTGCATTGTGAAAACAGAATTGTCATGTACCACATGCTGTATGTGAACTATGTTTTCTGTCATTGTACATACTATGAAATAAACAGAGTTAAAAAAAAAAAGTGGCAGTAAAAATGTAAAACTGTATGTTGATTCAGACCACCTGTGTACCTGTGTATGGGGATCTCTGTGAAGACTAACAGCATGGAGTCCATATGGATAAATATGCATGGGGAAAGTCATTATTGGTGTTGTAAACTACTTTACATGATGCTGCAGACATATAAATGCTACAAACTGGAAAAGCAGGCCCTGCTTCTGGACCCCTAAAGCAGATGGAAACCTTAAATTCCAGTGTGTGGGTGCCGCTATATATGCTATAGGTTCCATTATTCTGTATATTACTGCCAATTGTTATTTAACACTTTTTCACACGTGTATTGTTTTATGTTGTTTTTAGGTTGTTTTTAGGTTATTGTAAATACGTGAATGTGAATTGTGAATAAAAATAATTTATAACATATACTGTAATAAGGCATTTTTGGACATATTACTATATATACAAGTCCCTATACATAGAGGGGTTGTGTTTTTTTTTTTCATATTAAACTCTGGTGTGGGACTAGTTTATCTTGACAGTGAAATGTAGTTTTGCTTTCTGTATAGAATAGTTATGGGCTGTTTTTTTTATTTTTGTTGTTTTGAACAACAAACAACTGTTTGCTTCTACAAAGTCAGCATGCCATTCACACAACAATGTAGTGTGCTGAAACAAAGTGAACTGTGTACCTCAACACACAAAAAATAGGTATAGTGCATTGTAATGTGTCATGATGCACTGCAGTCCATGTACATTGGAAAGGTGCTGTGGATACGTGTGGACAGTTTTATGCTGCTGTCTTAGGAGAATAAATGCATTTTTTCCTCAGAGATAATGGTTATAAGATAAGATCCACAACACTGTGCTAACTATAGACCAATTTCCTTGTTAAATTCAGATACTAAGGTTCTAGCAAAAATCCTGGCACAGAGGTTACAGAAGCATATTGTAAACTAGTTCACTCTGATCAAACAGGTTTCATGAAGGGCCGTGAGGCCAGGGATAACACCATAAGGGCTTTACATATCCTCCATTGGATGCAAAATGGACCAGATAAAATACCTATAGTGACAGTATCAATGGACGTCGAAAAGGCTTTTGACAGGATGAGCTGGGCTTTTATGACTGAAGTTTTTAAAATTAATGAAGGTGGGTGATTGCATAATGGGTTGGATATTGGCACTGTATGCAGCTCAGAGAGCAAGAGTCAAAGTAAATGGTACCTTGTCAAAGTATTTTCAAATATATAATGGCACGAGACAAAGGTGTCCCTTGTCTCCATTATTGTTTGATATGATACTAGAGCCTTTTTTATGCAATGTAAGAAGAAATATAGATATACAGGGGATGTGTATTGAGGCACAGGAGCACAAGGTCCTGCCATATGTGGATGACCTATTGTTCTATCTGTCCTCACCACAGTCCTCATTACCAGCATTGATGGCAGAAGTTGGCAGAGCTTTATCTAATTTTAAGATTAATTTTGAGAAGTCTGTAATCTTGCCATGTCATGTGTCCACTGAAATGACCAGGACTCTGCATAACTCTTATCCCTTTGTATGGAATAAAAAGTCTCTTGTTTATTTAGGAACGCATATTACACATATTAAACGTTTATATGATTTGAATTATAGTACCTTAATGGAGGGGGTAGTAGAGGAATTGAATAGGTGGAAAGGGCAATTATTAACTTGGTTTGGAAGGGTAAATGCAATAAAGATGAATATACTACCTAAAATAATTTATTTCTTCTATACAGTATCAATTTCCCATCCATTTTCAAAAATATACGGAGGGCTTTTGTCTCTTTTGTATGGAATAATAAACATCCTAGACTTGCCTATCATATATTATGAAAAGGGAAGTTAGAAGGTGGTATGGGACTACCTGATGTCAGGCTTTACTATAGGGCAATGGCCTTAGTACGTATTTTAAACTGGAGTCACGACCAACTTAATAAAATATGGGTAACGCTAGAACAAACAATGGCAGGAAGGAGATTGACAGGACTACCCTGGATTCCAAAGTCAAATAGGGGACTCTCAAAATGGATGTCACCATTAACTCAGAGTACTTTAATGTTGTGGGATAAACTTAATCAATTAGGAGAGTACACTTCCTGGACGTCTCCTCTTGCACCACTGGAGGGGTTCCCGTGATTCCCACCGGGGGAAGTGGAGGGATCAATGGGGGTGTGGGGAAAAGATGGAGATAAGTCATGTGGCAAATTTGCTCCACATGGAACCCTATTGCCCCTAGTGGAACTAGTGCAGAAGCTAGGACCAGTACCAATGGTCGAGTGGAGGTACCACCAATTGGTATTTTTTTAAATAAGATTAAAACTATGATAAGACCCTTGAATATGCTCACTATATTTGAATCTAGGTGTGTGAAGATAAGGGCCGGTCACTTACTGTCCCAAATGTATACATTAGTTCTTGGGACTAAGGAAAACACAATACTTTACTAGATGAGAGAATGGGAAGGCGGATTAAACCATGGCTTTACCTCGACCCAAATTAAAAATATTATTGAATCCACATACCATACATCCATAAGTTCCCAAATTCAAGAAATGTCTTATAAATTCTTGACTATGTGGTACCAAACCCCAGTTAGACTGGTACAGATCTACCCGATGGCAGATGCCAATTGTTGGAGAGGGTGTGGGCAGAGGAGCACCTTCCTCCATATATGGTGGCTATGTCCCCTGATTAGAGGATTCTGGCAAGAAATTGCTCCTTGGGTAGAAAGGTTGTCCCCCGGAACAATAGAACTAATGCCCTTAGATTTCTTATTTCATGGGACAATGACATCGATTAGATCATAAAAGGACAGTACAAGACCACATTTATTAAATGCGGAAAAATTACTAATACCTAGATTATGGAGACTATGAGGTAATCAGTTGTGCCTCCAACCGTGGACCTTTTTAACTGCATTATTCTGTGATATGGATTTATTGGGACAAAGCCAGCAGTGGCATACATTAACTCAGGGAGGAACCAATAGTATTTCAGCTCAAAGGGAACCCATCCACAGTCTTACTTATGCAGAAGCTAACATTCCAGTTTTATCTGACATGCACATTTCAGGCATGGAAAATTAGCAGGCAGATTTCCTAAGTCCTGCACTTGGACTCAAGAGAATGATCTCTTCACCAAAGGATGTTGCAGGACCCCTGTCACAGACAGGAAATGCCAAATGTGGACAGCCTGTCTTCCAGGTTCAACAATAAGCTAAACAAACTAAACAAAAAATACAGACATTCTTTAGCCATAGCAGTGGATGATCAGATGACTTAGTGGGTGTCACAATATTTTGCTTTGCTGGATTCAAATGGAGGGTATTCCCATGATACTAATCACATTGAATGGGCCCTGGTAGATGTCGTAACTCCAACCTCATCAGAAACCTCATCATGGGCTTTGCAAGACTGTCTGGATTCCTTGCCCCAATTACCGGTTTACAACCTTGCTTCTCGGTTGCTAGCTTTATTGGCATGGCTGTTAAAGTGCTTGTAAACCCACAAAAAAACTACAAGACAAAGGCATAATGAGCCAGTATGCATAGCATACTAGCTCATTATTAAATACTCACCTTAGATTGAAGCCCCTGCAGCGGTCCCAGTACACAGCTTTGGACAGCGACATCGCTCCTGGAGTTACTTTTGGCTATTGCGGTCTCTGGTGCTGTGATTGGCCAGAGCTGCAATGATGTCACTCCTGCACATGCTCACGGGAGCCTCCAGTAATGGCACACTAGCTGAAGCAATGGCACGAACATGCCATTGCTTCAGTGCGCATGTGCCGATGATGTCGGCACATGCTGATACAGGGGATACCTCCTGAACCATGCAGGTTTAGGAGATATCCGGCGTAGCTACAGGTAAGCCTTATTATAGGCTTAGGCATAGAAGTCTATCTGAATCCATTATTCCTAGACTCCTTAAAGCTAGGAAATCAAACCCTCGCAAATCTGCTATCACACTTGAAAAACATACTTCACATGATTCGAGCCATGAAAATTCTATTACAGGTAATAGTCTGGAAGAGACATCCTAACTCTTCTCCAGTCTGGTCTGGATCTAATTTTTCTTGGTAAAAGCCTTCATACAAGGTTTCACCTATACTTCCACCTGTGACTCCATGGTACTTGACTTAAGAATAGAGCTCCAATTTTCCTGTTTTCCATATTTGTAAATCTAACAACTGGTCTTCTGTTTAAACATTTTCTGAATTCTAACAGGTGGATGGTCATGTCCTTAAAGTGATTGTAAAGTCTCTCTTTATTTTTTTCTTAATAACAAACAGGTTTATACCTGCTCTGTGCAATGGACTTTTACAGGCCCCAAACCTCCTCTTCTTGGGTACCCCACTGGTGCTCCTGGCTCCTCTCCTCCACCAAGTGCCCCCATAGAAAGCCGCTTTCTATGGGGCACTTGTGCAGTCTCATTCCTGAGCCCCAGCCCTGCCCTTGGCCACTGACTTTCATTGACAGCAGCAGCAGCCAATGGCTCTTGCTGCCTCAGCAAAGCCAGTGGGGCCAGGAAGTGAGGGAAGAGCTGCAGACGTGCACAGTGCTGAATCAAATGAGGGCTCAGGTAAGTAAAAGGGGGAATGGGGGGGACTGAGGCCTAAATATTTATGACCTTAATACAAGGAATGTTTAGGCTTTATAAACACTTTAAGATCTTTAAGGCAGCTCTGTGTACTGCAAGTAGTCCCCTATCTAACATGAAAAGAGAAGCCTCAAACAAATTAAAGATATACCACTTGGCCAGTATTGCATCTGCTCTTATCAGCTAAAAGGCTAAATAACTAATATAAAGCAATGTATTTATTTGTTACTTTCTTTCAGATGGCACAATCATTCAAGACTAGAATAAAGAAGCTGACATATAATTGATGAAGCTTAACTGTAGATCAGCAAGCTTAATTTCTTATATGTGTACGTTTTTTTGGAAGTATTCAGATATAACATAAAATTATATGAAACCAAACTATCAGTGAGAATCAACATACGTTTAATCCGCAATTTAAAGAGACACCCTCTTTCCTACCCCCCATAAGTACTCAGGTAGATTGGTTAAAACGTGTTATGTGCAGAATGTGGAGGTTTCATGGTAAAGCTTTACCTTTGCTGTCTGAGCAAAAAAATTTTTTCTAATGCTTCTCATTTTCCTTTTTTCAGCGAACTTACAGAAACAGCAGTGATGATGTGCAAAGCGCAGTATCTCAAAGCAATCAAATTAATTTCAATTTTTTTGGCTTATGTGTGTTTTCTGTGCATTATACATGCTACCATACCCTCTGCACCTTTTAACTTCTTTACTGAATAATCCCAGAAGTGTTTTTTTTCTGAATGATAGTTTAAAAAATGTGCTGCATAAAATACAATCATAAATTGCTTTTAAACATTCCAGTGCTTTCATAAACATTTTAGAACTCCATCAGATTTGAAAAATGGCTTGAGAAAAACCACACATGCATCTAAACTCACAAAGAAAACCTTTGAGAATCTAGGGCTGGCTTCTTTTCGCACTATAAAATAACATGCAGGAAAGACAAAACGAGGGTGCCAGTTCAGAAATTATGATAGGATCAAGTAGAAACACTGCAAATATATAGAGATATATTGCCTTTTAAAGATGTCACTGTGTTCAGAACCATCTGATAATTCCACAAGAGTTGTAAAATTACTTCAGCAAAACCATACATGCATTTAAAGCCTCTAAGAGAAAAGAAGACTGAGAATATGAAGTTTTGGCTGTGGCTTATTTTCTGACTCGTAAACAACATGCAGAAAAGTCGAAATGAGGACACTAGCTCAGAAAAATATGATAGGGTCACACAGAAACACTGCAAACAACCACATTATGTGTTGTCTCTACATACTGCCTAAAATGATGTGGAGTCACCAGCAGAAACTTCTGAGTCGGATCCATGACCAGTGTCTTGTGCATCTGACTGGTCTGAGGATGGTTTTTTGCTCTCTGTACTTTGATTTGAATCTTGTACTTCAGAATCATCAGATGCCTGAGAAACATCATCACCCTCATGACTGGCTACTGTGCCCTGACTTTGTGCATCAATAGATGAGTTTTCTCCACTTTCTGCATCACTTTGTACATCTCCTGATTCACTGCCCCTACTCTGACTCTCTTCAGATTTTACTGAAGTTCTTGATACAGATGCTTCACTTATATCATCCCTTTCATCTTCACTCTGTTCACCACTTGCTTTACTAGCGTAGTCATTTTCATCATCCTCATCTTCCTCTGAATGCTCTTCTTCAGACTCTTCTTCTATTGTACTTTGTGCTTCACTTTCAATATCTGATTTCTTTGACTTATAACTGGATTTTGCACTACTTTTTTCACTTCCTTCTTCAGATTGTCCAGTCACATCACTCTTTTCACTTTTAATGCTGGAAGACGAAGTGGCTTGTTTACTACTTCCTGATTTCACGTCTGAGCTTTTCAAAGATGTCTTGGACTCTGCTTCAGATGACCCCTCACCATAGACACTCGATTTTTCTGTAACAGAACAAACAGATTCCTTATCTGTTTCATCACTCTCCTCTTCCTCCTCCTCTTCTTTCTCAGACACTGATTCTTCTTGCTTGCTGTCCATAGATTTAGACACAGATTGTGCATCATCATCTGATTCTTCTTGTATTTCACTCCTTTCTTCATCAGAATCTACAGTGCTTTCATTGGTTTCATCCTGATCTAATGTCAGCGTCAAGTAATCTTTATCTGCTTGAGATGGAGCAGTACTGCTCCTTCGAGATGATTCATCCGATGGTTTTAGTGAACTTTTATCTTCATATTCTGTCTCTTCACTTTCTTCAGAATCACTTTCTGCTGTTACACTAATTGAAACTCCAGATTTGCTTTCGTCTCTTTCAGATTCACTCTCTTCTGAGTCTTCATCTTCCTCATCTTTTTCACTATCAGCTGATGTTTTAGTAGAAGAAGTCACTGACTTTCGGCGGGAATGTAGCTTTCTGGCAACACTGATTCGTTGAAGGGCACGATCTAACTTTCTTGTGACTGAGTGTTTATCTGTTGTTTTTTGGAAGTAACTTCCTTTAATAACCATGCTGTCATCACCTTCAACTTGACGCGCAGAAACTAGTTTAGCATATGTAGAATCCTTCCCACCCTTCACCTTTTGAAGAATCATTGGAAATATTTTAGCTTTTTTCCAAGGAGAATGATGGGGTATCTCTGCAGCCTCAGAAGATTTATGAGTGCTCACTGCTACACGGCTTATCTGCATAACTGCCTTCAGTTTTTTCTTTCCTTGACTGGTTCTAGCTACTGGCATGCTACCTCTGGCTGGACCAGGCCTGCCTGCTATACTTCCTCTGCCTGGCCCCTGACCTCTGCCTCTCCTGGAAGGAGGTCTCCCACGCATTCTTACCTGAAATTTTGTAAAAGGAATTCACAGTTAATAACTTAAAATTTATATTTTGAATTTTGCATTTCTACACATGTGAGACTATTTTAGGGAAACTGGTGAAATCAGGCATTTCCTGACTTTCCAGACTTTGCCTGACTTCAGCATTTTGCCAGTCATTTTTACACCCATAACTTTTGTGATATCATTATTTTGTAATGAACAATTCCAGTCTTGCCTTAGTATTAAAGTACTATTAAAAAGAAAAAAAAAAGTAAATGTATACTTACATCTCCTTCTGTGCTAGGTCCATGAGGACTATAATAATATCCACCATCGTTCTCAGCAACCACTTCTCCATAATCCTCATACATGCCAGATGGTGACAGCAATCTTCGCCGGCTTCCATACTGAGGCAGTTCATACCTACAGTAAACACCATCATATTAAGGTTATTTATTTGCATCTTTCAAGAGTAGGGATGTGCACATTTTTAGACAGAGAACAACCTGTTCACAAAAGGTATAAAAGAGGCCTGCTACATCAAGCTATAACAGCATGCTATATCAAATTAGAACTAAAATAGCTACTGTATATTACTGTGTCTTTTTAATCCCTGTTCTGGGATCCTCTGCTATATGGTCTATCACTGTTTTGTGTGTATAACTTACATCATAATGAAAACACAGAGACACATTTAGTTATGATAGGTAATGAATATTTAAAAGTAAAAACATTAGACATACCCATGCTCATAGCTGTAATAGTCTTGTCCATAATACTCCTGACCTGGATCAATGCCAGACTCCATTGACAATTCCTTAAGAAAAATAAAATAAAAATATGTATGTTTTAGGAAATATTTGAGTTTATTTGCCATTGCTTTCCTTCCACATTAAGTATGCATTGTACAGCAACCCAGTGCAACCAAAGGGAATCTGTTTCAATGACCTGCTAGCAGTAAACAAGATTCTAAACCTTCTGGTTTAATGCATTTTGAACATTTGTTTTTGCAAATTAATAAAGACTGTGAGTAAGGAACACTTGTCTATAGTGGTTAATATTTTTTGTGATGTAAATGTAGACACTGACTATATGTAGAGTGCAGAAAACCATGGCAATCAATTTGTTTTACTTTTACTATTCACACATAAATCATATTGATTATGAGTTACAGTGTCACATACTTTTCTCCACCATACCGTTTGTCAAAATGCCAGTGAAGAGCTGTCATACCTGAAAGAATGTGCTACATTACACTTTTCATTTTACCTATAACAATGTCACTTAACAAACCAGCAGTTTTAGGTGCCACTGCAATCTAATGGGGCACAGGCAATAAAAGCTATTGACATGCACTTAGACGGTATTCATAACACTGAATCTGTCAGACCTTTCATGTTTGGTAGGGCAGTAAAAATAGTGATTTGGTGCAATACCTATATTGCAATTAGGCCATATGCTATTTCTATATTAACATCAAACTTGTTAAGATGGTTTTATTAACAAAAGACAGGCAAAAGAAGCCTGTAGGCAAAAGGTAATGCAACATTATTAATTATACTTTAAGTCAATGTAAACTAAACAAAACACAACCAACAATTTTTTTTGAGGTTTTTTGTGTTTTTCCCTTTTCTGTCTTCTTTTTTCTTTGTTTTATTTTAAACAGGATTATTATCACTGTAATTTGTTATGAAGATTAAAGTGTTACTTCCCAGTATGATTTCATATTTCAAATGTAAGTGGAAACATGCTACACTGAATCACCTGAATGCTTCTTACATGACTTGGGACTTCAGTAGGAAGGTCTTCCCATCATAGTTCTAAGCTCTAGTCCTTGAGTTTGTAGTGTTCCCACCCACTTTGAGATGTTTTTAATCTTTCCATTTCGTTAAACAAAAAATATGTAAAAATTCTAACAGGGATAGTTGTAAGCAATCATAATGAATGTGGGAAGTGTGCAGACCAGGGATATCACTACCAGAGTCACTTAAAAATCCCAGAGACCATCAGATGATTTAACCCTGTAGTACCTACAACATTGAAATATTGTGGATGGAGGAATTCTTTAAGTGATTATATAACAAAATAATAATGTGTGTCCTTGAATATGTGACCAATTAGCAGAATATTTAAATGACTGAACATGGTAATACAATAATGTATATTTACATATTTAAAAAAACTGTTTTGTATAGTAGAAGTAGGTTTTACATACAGTAACTGTTAACAATTTCATTCATGTCAGAACATTTTCAACAGTGCCAACATGCATTTTTTAAATGTAGAAGAAAGGAAACAACAATACCTCAGGTTTTAGGAGAGATGGTCTCAGCAATTGTTGTTGCTGGTCCCATTGAAAAAAGACGGGCATAAAAAAGATGCAGATAAGTAAGGAAGAAAAGAACAGATTGGGAAAAATTAAGACCATTTTTAATCTCTCTCTCTCACTATATATATATATATATATATATATATATATATATATATATATATATATATTTCTATGCACATTTGTAAAATAAACAAGTGAATAAAGACGACATCTATTAATAATCAATATTAAAGCTGAACTTCAGGCAAATATAAAACGTGCTAATTAATGCAGCTCTCTATTCATTACTCCATTTAAAATTTATTTTTAAATGTAGACTTTGCAAATACCTGAATTTGAATTAGAATATTTCTATCGCAGTTCCTGTAAACCAGAATTTAGACTGGTGCAGGAAGAAGCAGTGCAAGTAGCCAATCAATTGTGCCTCAGTGTAAGGATCATTCTGATAAATGGAAAATACAGAATGACCGAGAGACAAGCTCATTGGTCGGCTGCTGCTGCGTCTTCTTCTTCTTCTACTCTAATATTCTATTCACAGGCTGGGTGGGAGGAAAAAGACCTGTAAATATTACTGAACTGCAGTAGATTAAAACCTGGTAAGCAGGGTTATGGAGTGTGGCAAAGCTGT
The DNA here is from genome assembly GCF_037356315.1 of Lithobates pipiens. Classification (NCBI taxonomy): domain Eukaryota; kingdom Metazoa; phylum Chordata; class Amphibia; order Anura; family Ranidae; genus Lithobates; species Lithobates pipiens. Next base: position 20,598,564 of record NW_027507787.1, read on the forward strand.
GTAAATCTCAGGACCAGATAGATGAAAAATCCTTAAAAACAATTTGTAAGTTAAAGCATAATCCTTATACAGTGGTGTGAAAAAGTGTTTGCCCCCTTCCTCATTTCCTGTTCCTTTGCATGTTTGTCACACTTAAAAATCTCCATAGGCAATGTTTAAATGTTTTTTACAGGTTGTATGTTTTATGCTATTTTTTTTTTTTTTTTTTTTAACTGTAAATTTTTATTATGAAATGAAAGGAAGAGTCAGAAGAAAGGTACATAGCCAAACGGGCATACCCTGGCAGTAAACTTGTCAAACAGGTAGGGTACATACAGATACAGTGGTGTGAAAAAGTGTTTGCCCCCTTCCTCATTTCCTGTTCCTTTGCATGTTTGTCACACTTAAGTGTTTCGGAACATCAAACCAATTTAAACAATAGTCAAGGACAACACAAGTAAACACAAAATGCAATTTGTAAATGAAGGTGTTTATTATTAAAGGTGAAAAAAATCCAAACCATCATGGCCCTGTGTGAAAAAGTGTTTGCCCCCCTTGTTAAAACATACTATAACTGTGGTTGTCCACACCTGAGTTCAATTTCTCTAGCCACACCCAGGCCTGATTATTGCCACACCTGTTCACAATCAAGGCATCACTTAAATAGGAGCTGCTTGACACAGTAAGGTCCACCAGAAGATCCTTAAAAGCTACACATCATGCCGAGACCCAAAGAAATTCAGGAATAATTGAGAAAGAAAGTAATTGAGATCTATCAGTCTGGAAAGGGTTATAAAGCCATTTCCAAAGCTTTGGGAATCCAGCGAACCACAGTGAGAGCCATTATCCACAAATGGCGAAGACATGGAACAGTGGTGAACCTTCCCAGGAGAGGCCGGCTGCCCAAAATTACCCCAAGAGCGCAGCGACGACTCATCCAAGAGGTCACAAAAGACCCCACAACAACGTCCAAGGAACTGCAGGCCTCACTTGCCTCAGTTAAGGTCAGCGTTCATGCCTCCACCATCAGGAAAAGACTGGGCAAAAATGGCCTGCATGGCAGAGTTCCAAGGAGAAAACCACTGCTGAGCAAAAAGAACATCAAAGCTCGTCTCAATTTCTCCACAACACATCTTGATGATCCCCAAGACTTTTGGGACAACATTCTGTGGAAGGTGTGTGTCCAAGTATATCTGGCGTAGAAGAAACACTGCATTTCATAAAAGGAACATTATACCAACAGTAAAATATGGTGGTGGTAGTGTGATGGTCTGGGGCTGTTTTGCTGCTTCAGGACCTGGAAGACTTGCCGTGATAAAAGGAACTATGAATTCTGCTGTCTACCAAGAGATCCTGAAGGAGAATGTCCGACCATCTGTTCGTGTACTCAAGCTGAAACGAACTTGGGTTCTGCAGCAGGACAATGATCCTAAACACACCAGCAAGTCCACCACCGAATGGCTAAAGAAAAACAAAATGAAGACGTTGGAGTGGCCTAGCCAAAGTCCTGACCTGAATCCTATTGAGATGTTGTGGTATGACCTTAAAAAGGCCGTTCATGCTCGAAAACCCTCTAATGTAACTGAATTAGGACAATTCTGCAAAGATGAGTGGGCCAAAATTCCTCCAGGACGCTGTAAAAGCCTCATTGCACGTTATCGCAAACGCTTGGTTGCAGTTGTTGCTGCTAAGGGTGGCCCAACCAGTTATTAGGTTTAGGGGGCAATCACTTTTTCACACAGGGCCATGATGGTTTGGATTTTTTTTCACCTTTAATAATAAACACCTTCATTTACAAATTGCATTTTGTGTTTACTTGTGTTGTCCTTGACTATTGTTTAAATTGGTTTGATGTTCCGAAACACTTAAGTGTGACAAACATGCAAAGGAACAGGAAATGAGGAAGGGGGCAAACACTTTTTCACACCACTGTATGTGCTTTATTTCATCTGTGTATTTATCAATTTGCATGAAGTATAGCATTAATATTTTAAAAAACATGTTTTTTGTATAGTTTTTACCTACAGTACTGTATATGCATAGGGAGGTGAGGCAGCAGTTTTTTGCTAAATACAGATGCAGGGTTCGCTCCTTTCTTTACAATGATTGTGTTGCTAGTGATCTTGCTCAGTTTAATTTTGTTCTGATTTAAAATAACAGTGGGGTAGAATTACTAAAACTGCAAAATCTGGTGCAACTCTGCATAGAAACCAATCAACTTCAGGTTTTTTGTCAAAGCTAATTGAACCAGCTGAAGTTAGAAGCTGATTGGCTACCATGCACAGCAACACCAGATTTTGCACTCTTCAGTTTTAGTAAATCAACCCCAGTGTGACAAAACCGCCATGGATATACAGTGTAGTATTTGTTGGAGGAGAGGTTCAAATCTCCATAATTCCCCAAAGCAGGTTTCTTTTAAATGTGTGAAATGTCACTAGATACACCTTGAATGTACATTCATTAGACTGAATTAAGTCATGTATATTATTCTATATTTTTATTGTATACCCAATTATGACACGCAGAATTATGATTCATAAAAAGTTTGCTACAGGAAAAAAGTTCAAAGAAACAAGGATTCTGATTGCTTGCTAGAAACAACATATTTTTGCCCTTAACACACTTTTCATAAAACAGCACCAATATCAATAACTATTCAAGATCATTCTTTCAATACTGATAATTGTAACAGTATATTACACTTATTATAAATGATACCAAATAAAGATCACTTAATTCATTATTTACTGGAAAACTTTGTTTTCTGAAGCATGCAACAGTACTTTAAGCCTAGCACATATGGGTCAAATGTGGGGCAGCATCAGCTGGTTCAATAGAAACCGGCCAACATTTGGCCCATGTGTACTGCAGCCGGTCCAACATGCCAACTTATGTCGAAGGGGCATGACCTAAAAAGGTCTGCAGATCGGCTCCCGATCAGTGCACTCAGCCAATGGCTGAGATTGCTGACCGAGGTGTTCTAGCAAGGGAGATCGCTGTACTAACATTGCAGAGTACAGCGGCTCCTCCTGAGCTGTCAGGTTTTTTCCATTCAGCCTTGCTGGGTTGAACGAAAACAAAAGTAGTAGTGTGGATGGCTTTAACTTATAAATTATCACAAGCAGCTCCCACCTAATCTTCTTGCCTTAAAATGTATTTAAGTCTCCCTTTATATTGCTGCAGAAATTGTGCTATATAAATCCTGTAGAAAAATAACAATAATAATGTAACATACTATAATGTAATCACTACAGTATTTGCTACTGTTGACATGGCTATGCATGATCGGATATCACTTATATTATATATTGTAATTTCAAATTATTTGGTATATACAGAAATAATGGAATCTGAAATAAGGTTCATACCTCAGGATGAGCATAACCCCGCCTGTAATAGATAAAAAAAAAAAATAATTAATCAAATTTACAATTTTTGGAAATACAAACTCACATTTGTAAAGCTATAGATCCGAAACATATTTGATGAATCATAGCCAGTGAATTGTTGACTCATTATAACCTATTGTTTTATTTGTATTGTTATTTTTTTTTTAACATGAAGACAACTAAACTTCTGCATTACATAACACACACCTTGGTCTCTTTGACAGTATTTGGTATACAGTTCATCTTGTCTTTGTATAATCTGAGCAAATTAAAGCTTATACATATTTAAAATACACATAACTTTGGACAGCCCCACATGTAGTAAAGGCAAAAAAAAAGCTGTACATGGGCTCTGTATCGTCTGCATGGACTTCTGTCATGGCAATAAATATATCACTGCATATAATGAACCATAATCATGACTGATTTGTGTTTTCTAAGTATCATTTAACCACTTGCTTACTAGGCACTTAAACTCCCCTCCTGTCCAGACCAATTTTCAGCTTTCAGCGCTGTCGCACTTTGAATGACAATTGCGCGGTCATGCTAAACTTTACCCAAATTACATTTTTATCATTTTTTTCCACAAATAGAGATTTCTTTTTGCAGTATTTGATCACCTCTGCGGTTTTTATTTTTTGTTAAAAAAATTTTTTTAAAAAGACCGAATTTAAAAAAAAACATTTTTTTTAATATTTTGTTATAAAATTTTAAAACAGGTAATTTTCCTCCTTCCCTCCTTTGTTGATGTACACTGATGAGGCGGCACTGATGGGCACCGATAGGTGGCAGTTATGGGCACTGATGGGTGGCAGTGATGGGCACTGATGGGTGGCAATAATGGGTACTGATCGATTACACTGATTGGCACCACTGGTAAGCATTGATGGCACTCATGGGCATTGATAGGTGGCACTGGTGGGCACTGGCAAGTGGCAATGGCAGGTGGCACTGGCAGGGGGTAGTGGTGGGCACAGATGAGGCATAAGTGCATCTTTCTCTTTGGAACTGATGTCCCTTGCAGATAAGCCAATTACCAAGCTTTTGTTTACAACATGTGATCAGTTGTCATTGGCTGATAGCTGATCACATGGTAAGGGCCTGGGACCAGACCCTTACTCGAATCAGTGATCACCCAAGTTTCAGTGACTCGGTGATCTCCCAAGTATCAGTGACTCAGTGATCACAGCACGCTCTGCAGGGCGGGTGCAGGGAGCGTGCACAGGGGAAATTCAGATCCACTCTGTGGCCATCATTCAACTATAGCGCGGACGTCAACTGGTTACATTTCTCATACACATTTATTTTTCTTTTTATGGATGAGGCAATACTATAGATTGGAGTTGGATCCCCACCATACAAAGCTTCCTTGATTTAGCTTTTGTTTATAGATGTATGCATCGTGGGATCTATGTTTTATTGAGATACTAAAAACAGGTTTTAACCACTTCAGTCCCGGAAGATTTTACCCCTTTCCTGACCAGAGCACTTTTTGCGATTCGGCACTGCATCATTTTAACTGACAATTGCACAGTAGTTTGATGTGGCTTCCAAACAAAATTGACGTCTTTTTTTTCCACAAATAGAGCTTTCTTTTGGTGGTATTTGATCACCCCTGCGGTTTTTATTTTTTACACTATAAACAATGAGCGACAATTTTGAAAAAACGCATTTTTTTTTACATTTTGCTATAATAAATATCCCCCAAAAATGTATAAAAAAATATTGTTTTCCTCAGTTTAGGCCGATACGTATTTTTCTACATATTTTTGGTATAAAAAAAATCGCAATAAGCGTTTATTAATTGGTTTGCGCAAAAGTTCGCTTTTACAAAATAGGGAATAGTTTTATGCCATTTTTATTAATATTTTTTTTTTACTAGTAATGGTGGCGATCAGTGATTTTTATTGTGACTGCGACAGTATGGCAGACACATCAGACACCTTTGACACATTTTTGGGACCATTGTCATTTATACAGCAATCAGTGCTATATAATATATAATGTAATCCTGTGTAAATGACATTGGCAGTGAAGGGGTAAACCACTAGGGGGCAGTCTAAGGGTTAAGTGTGTCCTAGGGAGTGTTTCTAACTGTGGGGGGGCATGGCTACGTGTGACCCATCACTAATCTCTGCTCCTAAACACAGGGAGCAGAGATCAGTGACATTGTCACTAGGCAGAACGGTGAGATCCTTGTTTACATTAGCATCTCGGCGTTCTTCCTCCCAGTGAGGCGATCGCAGGTATCCCCACGGCGATCAAGTCTACAGGACCCGCGACCCAACTCACGGAGGTCCCGGCCGGCGCGCATGCGATGGCATGATGGCAAATTTAAAGTACGCCCATTTGCCCAGCCGTGCCATTCTGCCAATGTACATCAGTGTGCGCCAGTCGGGAACCGGTTAATTATTATTTTTTTTTACTAACAGGGCTGAGTGCTCTGGGGACTTTTGATTTTTATTTAAGACAATAATGGTGTTCCCTTGAAGCCATGTTTAAATATGCAATGTGCAAATGTGTTTTGCTAAGAAAACTATAGTAAACAATGCTTGACTTTAGAAGATGTCCCTTGTTAAACTCCTGTTTGTAATTTGAAAAACACAGGCAATGCAATGCAGCCAAAGGTATTTTTCTCTTGCTGGATGTTTTGGGAAGGTATATTTCATATTAATCTATTACAAAGCATCTTTTATAAAATCACAGTCTGGTTTACATGATTAAGAAGGGAACAAAATATCAACAACCATAATTTAAAATGTCAACAACCAGATTTAAATTGAAATTCACGTACAGTGAATTATACTTCAAACGCATGTCAACATTTGAGTCACCATGTTTTCCAAAATCTGAGATTGTGTAAATGCTGTAACAGCAGGGCCGGCATCACAATTAGGCGGCACAAGGAGCCGCCTAGGGTGCCAGGATGGAGGGGGCTTTAAAATCCTTGCAGACACAGTGACCCTGCACCGCTCGCTGCTATCACACACCGCCACACTGAGTAGATTGGAGCTCTATTGCAAGATGCGGGGTGAAAAGCCAGAGGATGTGGGGTGACAAGCCAGAGGATGAGCCGGGTGGGGATAAGGATAAACAAGAGGCAGCAGGGCAGGTGCTGAAGTCTATGTGGTCAGCTGCAGGAGGAGCGTCTTCTCCCCCAGGTACCAAGACTTGTACAGTGTGGAGATGGAAAGTGGCTATACCTCTATCTCAGGCGCTCAAAAATATGTTAGCTGTCTTTTGTACTTTTACTGTAATTAGTTCACTACCAAGATGTTTGGTTGAAGCTCTCATTGGTTTGATTACAAATACAAATGACCTTAGAAGACAATAGACATCTCTATCCCTCTGTTTCATACCAAAACACAAATGTATTGGTGTATAATGGAACTGTGAGACAGGAGAAAAAACAAAGTGTTGGGTAGCAAGAGATTACACATTGAATAGACCAACAGATCCAAATAGGAGATAAAGCATGGGGGGATTAACTGAGTGGGTGGGGATAGAGACAGGGGGGGAGGGGGTCAACAAATAAATGATCCTATAATTTCCTTCTCATTCTTTGTATGTATATTTGTGAGAAGTGTGCATAAGAAAGGTTATTAAAGATATGAGCGGTAGTTATGTAAGGAGCACATGTGTTTGCACGATCAGTGCATCTACTGTATACAATGCTTTTTAGACTCTTATGCAAAAACATATTAAAGGCACATTTTCTTCTTGCAAAGTTGGACCTAGCCCTTAATGGTAAAACAATAAGCCTCCACCATCTGCTGGTCTACAATGCACAGCCAAATTCTAATCAAGAAATGTTAAAAAGACTGCAGGGTGGGTGGGGGCGTGGCCTGGCTATGATGGTGAACTGCTGCTGAACTGTGTAGCTCCCACCACCCACTGGTTCCACAGCAGCTCGATCAAGCTGTCTTCTACCTGCCTGGCTCAGCTGTCATGCCGCGGAATAAGGGAAAGACCAACACTATGGCTGAATCCATTAAACAGAAGAAAGGGGGAATAGCAGTTTACCTGATAGACTGCAGACCGCTGCATTCAGCTGGATCAAATATGGCAGAACTTCTCCTCCTCCCTCCCTGTCTGGAGACATCCCAGTGCTCCTGAAAGACATGCAGATGAAATCTTCTGCACCCTATCTCTTCTTATCTGCCATGTATGGGAAATCCATCTGGAACTGGGTCTGCACCTCAACATTGGGGGCTCTCCTGGGAATTTCTTAAAGATCCCCCAACTTGGCAGTATTTTTGAAGCAAGTGGAGGACACTTTCCAACCAGGATTTCTGAAGCTGAAACATTGCAAATAGGAGCTAGGTTGCAATCACCGGTCATACTGAGACCATTTCTGCTTTGCAATTAGTACAGGCTAGACTGGAACAACAGGATCACAAAATTGAGGTGATCCTATTACAACTTGATGACTATGAATCGAAGCCTTTGGAAAAACATTCGCTTGCCAGAGACAATAAATACCCTGGATTTGATTCGAACTTTCCTTACTGTTTTTGATAAAGCACTAGATAGTCCCCTCCAACACCTCTCCAACACCCCATAGAAATTGAGTGTGTTAATAGAGCATTGGCACCTCTGAATCCTGATGTGCATAAACAAAGAGATGTGATTTGCAAATTGCTCCATTTTCAGAACAAAGATGCCACCATGAAAGGCATGCAAAAGAGGCGTCATCTGGACATTGATAGGATGAAACTTTACCTTTTTCCTGATCTCTTGTACCAAACTTTGGCACTTCATGAAGCTGTATGCCCCCTCTTGGAGGCTCCCAAACATGCAGAGGCCATGTTATAGTGGGGTTTCCCCTTTTGGCTCACTGCCACTAGAAAGAGGTCATGGTTTCTCTTCAAGATCATGGTTAACAAGACAATAGCTGCACTTAAGGTATATGAGAGGATCAAACCATAAGATAATGAACAAAGTAATACATTAAGCAAATAATGCCCATATTGCAAAAGTCCATATTTGTGGATTCGCTATGTCAAGCACCAGGGGCAGCACCCTTAGAGTGAAGCAAAGACTCTGCAATATCAAAAGGGAACATAGAGAGGCACCAGACTAAGTGCAGTATGTTAAAGTGGTTGCAAACTGTCCCCCACAATGTTGTCCCATGTAAATCAGCATAAAAAACCCTAATGAACACTGCTTGTAGATATCTCCTTACTTGCATAGTATTGCTGTAATCCTTTTTGTTCTTTAGAATGACATCACTGAGCATGCCCATATCTCCCATGATTTACGGCACACTCTGTGTGCTTGTCTATCTATTATAAGGACTTCCTACGGCCACAACACTGAAATCCCACAAGACTGCATAATCATTCAGAGCTTCCTACTACTCCCCATGTGACCATGTGATGTCACATGGAGTGGAAAAAAGGGCATCGGACAGCATTACTGCAGTCTGAAGCTGATATGACTGACATAGACAAACACTAGATAATCGGCACAAGTAAATACTATGAAATAAAACAAGTCAGTATGAATGGTGAAGCAGGGTTGCCATAGAAATATTGGATTGAGAAAGGGGCTTGGTTAACAGTACAGGAAGTGCTCAATGTAAGGGCAGAAATACACTCTACTGTGGACTCTTTTAAACAGTAAGTAATATGTGATTTGGGCTGGATTACACTGGCTATAGTTTAATAATTACTTATTATAATGGACTAAATGAAAAGAAGCATCAGAGTGGGAGAGTTTACTTTCCCTTTTAGAACTTCAATTTATTGGAAAAATATGAAATTGTCAACTCACATCTTAGTTGATAAAAACAGGCATGTAAAGAATCATTTCAGTCAGTCCTTAGGCTTTCCTGAGTGGTCCTGGTGGATTAGCAGCATCAGATGGTGCGCCTGTGAAGCTAGAGGGTGATGAAACCGCCACATAAACGAGCATGGAACACAAGATGCCGCCATACCAAATGTGAGATCACTATGTAGGCTGTACTAACGTAAAGGGCAGTAACGCATTTTAGAACCTTCCGCTTCTTCCTCAGACCTGATAGGCTGCTAAAAATATAATATATATATATATATATATATATATATATATATATATATATATATATATATATTAGACTAACATTTCCAGCAGCCTATCGGGTCTGAGGAAGAAGCAGAAGCTTTGAAACGTGTTACTGTCCTTTTACCTCAGCACTGCCTCCATAGTGACGTCACATCCAGTGTGGCGCCATCTTGCTTTCCACGCTGTTTCATGTGGTGGCTGGCCACTTTTCATCACTCTCCAGCTTTACAGGCACACCATCAGACGCTGCTAATCCACCAGGACCACTCAGGAGAGCCTAAGAACTGATTGGAATTATGCCCCTTTTTTATCAACTAAGATGTGTGTTGCCCCTTGTCTTTTTGTTTCCAGTAAATTGAAATTCTCAACATACTGCACTTAGTCTGGCACCCCTCTGTGTTCCCTTGCTCTTCAAGATAAAAATGAATTGCCTCATTTTCATTAGACTCTCAATCTGTCAGAAGTGGATTTTCCTGACTGGAGGGGCTTGGAATACTTTCTGCACCTCCTACTCAGCCTGGCTAACAGGAGAAGAGACGCAAGAGGTAACAAATGTCTCACCAACCTGTGAGCACCAGGTTGGAATGAACAGTGATCTTGGAGCCATTTTTTCTATGGCTGTCCTGGGAAGTCTCCTTTATTGAGCTAATGTCTATGGGCCTTCCCCTGGATCACTTATGAGTAATAGTTTGATATACTATTGGAACTTTAGCTGCATGGCTGATCAATTATAACTCTTATTCATGACTATCAGGATGCATGTACCAATTATGTTGTGTGTTAATTTATTTATGTTTTCACAGGCTGATGATGGTCAATGTCTCCTTTTTATGATACCATTGGTGCCTCTGGCTTAAACTGGCTGCCACTAAATGGCCTGACTACTTACCTCACATAGGCCCACCCCTGGTAGTGATATTTAAAGGTGTCTACCCTTATGTGTTACTGCCTCTGGGGTGATTCTGGGGGGCAATTGGTCCAGAGGTTGCAATTGTGGTGTTATGCAATTTATTCTTTGTATCAGATTTGGTTTACTCATTTCTATTCCCCTAGTTGAAGTGCATTTCAGGTTATTAGTGTTCTGTTTGTTACACCCCCATTTCAGATCTTAAAATAGTGACCTACAAAGTCAGAAGTTTGGGTTTTCCATTTTAACACAGTTGCATATAGCGGGAAGTACACTCCTTCAAACCCAGGTCTTGATGCGTCAGGAAAACCATTTTACCACTGGGTCGATTCCTAAATTCCCCACATATGTTTTTGATCACTGGTTTTACAGTACTTCTCTCAAAATAGCAAAGGGTATAACCATAACTATCCATAAGAACTATCCCTTTATTCTGGAGGACTACTTAGCGGACCCTGAGGGTTGTTTTGTTATAGTCAAGGGCAAGCTATATGGTAACTCTTTCACCTTAGTCAGCATTTGCTTTCCTGGATGATGTGCACTGGAAAATTTAAGATGTCTCCTCCTTTGATTGTGGAAAGAGTCTCTGTGAAATGATGTGTAGCAAGAGTTAGGTACAACTTCATTATCTAGCCAATAGGACTTTAATCTCCACAGTCTGGTACCCACCATACAGGGACCATGGATTTCTATAGATAGTGGAGTGTGGTCTGAGATTCCCCTGGCCAAAGAGCTCCCAATGAGAGATTGGGCTTCAATAAAAAGTTTAAGTATAATGTATATGCTCAAAGGATCCAGGGTCTCGCAGTGTAGGTATTTAGCAACTAGGATAGACACTCCTCTTGAGTAATTGGAATAGGTAGTAGTATTGTTTTTTGCTATCTACACCTTTTAAGAGAAAGCAACTTAGAACTAGGGATGTTCATTTGTTCCGAATGATGCAAACATATGGGGTGTTCAATGAATGCCCCATAATGCACTGCGAGATCGCAGTGCATTGCTGTATGATGATTGGCCAAATCATGGACCTGACCTGCATGCTTTGGCCAATCACTGCGCGTTTTGCTAAGACAGCCATAACTGGCCAAAAGCAGGTTGCCTTTGGCCAATCATGGCTCATGGGGACTAAGTCAATGCCCCACACTATATGAGGCTGCTTACAGAGCAGCCATGTGTAGTGTGTGTATATATATATATATATTGTGGTAGTATGGTACCCCACCAGCAGAAGAATGCAGGGTTCTCAACCAGGCAGGTTGAGGGGCTCCAGGAAAGTTGTTTATTTGTGAGGAAACTGGCTTTTCAGTTTCCTCTGTGTTTTCAAAAATCCAGTTTGAGACCTGGAGCCCAGAGATTCCATAGTGTTATGGGTGGGACGGAATCAGAAGTCTGGCTGGATGATTGCACAGGTGGATCCTGGGTTTAAAACAGAGCCAAGACCATGGTTCTGGGCTCCACCCTCTCGAGGAGTCCAGGCGAGTAAGGGAGAAGTGTGCATGTCTGCACAGGTCGGTCTGTCAGAGCAGACAGAGGGTCCAAGCTTGTGGGCTGAAAAAGAAGCTAGTAAAGAGTGCTGAGGTACTGGGTGTACAGGAACTCTGTTACAGAGCCAAGAGGGCTGCAGCATAAGTCTGAGCAGCAGTGCTGCTAAAGAGAGCCAGGTGGCTTGGTATTTTTGGTTCTACTTACATTATTGCTGTGGAAAGCTGAAACCCCTGTGTGGGCAACTCTTCTGTTATTGAACTTTTCTTTCTTTAATAAAACGGCCTACAAGCCCTTAAAACGACATATCTGGCATGGACTCAGCTCACTGGTAAGCTCTACTCTTAAGCTAAAATAACCCCCAAATATTACAAGTGGTGTTAGAATGCGGGCAGAAGATGGTGGAATCTGGGTCCTTGCTCTACAGTAAGTTCAAGTCAGGAACTATTGGCTGTGTGTGGAAGTGCAGCCAGGCAAAAGGCATTGCGTGTTGCAGGTGGTGTACCTGTGAATGAAAAGTCACATTTTTTATTTTATTTTTTGCTATGAACTGTGTTTGTGTGCATGAGACAGCACAATCTGTGTGTGCAGCTGAGGAGAGCTTGCACGAAGAGAAAAGCAACTTGCTTTAAAGTGACAGCATTAAGTTTTTTTTTTTTTTGCTGGAAGGCACAAAAGTCTGGTGGAGAGACTGCAAAGATGAAGCAAGGGTTTGAGCCTGCTGGAGAGTATTGCAGACTGTTTTTTGCTACACCAACCCCAGTTAAAGGGGACGTGCATATTGTTGCCCCTGACAACGCTGGTGCAAGCAGGCCAGCTATCAATGTGCAGAAGCCTAATTTTGAAAGAGGATGCAATTGGGGAAGCCCTGTTAAGGCTCTGAAACAAGAGCGCTGTTTGCGGTGCAGAGAGTGGGGTCATGTTGTCGCCACGTGCCCATTGTCTCTGTCTCCAATACAAAGTGACATGGCCAGACAAAAGTCTAAAATGTTTAGGAAACCTGATTTTAGTCCCAGGAGTGCCCAAAAGGCTGATCAGAAGTTCAATAAGTATGTGGTTGCCCGTAGCAACCGTGGTGATGTGAAGGCTGCAGACGACCACGTGAGAAAAGTATGGCCTGCAGAGGATTGTGGCAAGGTGAAAGCAACAATGCTTCAAGGAGTGCAAAATCGCTGCATTTGGGAGAGTCAAAGTACAGCTGGAAGAGTGCCATCTCCCTTGGCAACAAGAGATGGGGTGTTAACCGGAAGGAGGAGCTACAGTGGAGATGTGGAGCGGCGTCCCACTAAAGATATGTGCAGAAATGTACCATGCCTGGAATGTGGTCAACTGGGGCATGGAATTTTTTCTTGTCCCAGGTTATGGAACATGCCTGGAGATGTAGTTACTGGGCAGAAGTCTTTGTCCGCAAGCCTAGATTTTTGTGCAAACATGTTGTCAGTCACCTCTGGCAACAGTGAGGAGGTACCTGTTGTGCTTGCAGGGGGTGCTAAGGAGTCAGAAGTGGCTGCTGCAGTTTCATTCCATGGCCACCAGGGAGAGTTGGCCAGTAAAAGTGTGATAAAGGAGAGACATCGTACTCAAATGAAGCCAGAGTTACCTGCTACAGATTATGGTAAGACTGTTGCAGTTTGTGGGACTGATTCCAGTGAAGTGGGAGTATATCCGGCTGGAAGATCAGCAGAAGGTGTAAAAATGTACTTGCTGCAGTATGCTACCCTGAGTAGTGGGGAGACACAGGTTGAAGCTCAACCTGCAGCAAGGTTAAGAACTCAAAAAGACTGGACTCTGTGTGTGCCTGGTGTAATCCACCAGAGTGCTGGAAGTGGTGACCTAGGGGTGACCAATACAGTTTGTATGCTATGTTCCCTAGTGACTGGTGCTACAGAGATGCCCAGGGAAACCTACCAGGAGCCCGCAGTGGTGAGGCACGTGGTTTCCCAGGACAACTGTGGAGCCGCCCTAATGGGCAAAATAATGCCTTTGGAGAGGAAGGGTGGTGTGCTGAGCGGTACATGGGGTGCTGAGTGTACTGACCAAAAACAGCCTGTTAAAGCTTATAATACTGCTATGTCTATGAATGCTGATGGTAAAGGTATTGCCGATGATAAATGTACTTATTCTTATTTGTTCAAAAGTAATGAGGAAAGAGGGATGTCTCCCTTGGCAACCAGACGCAGAGCCACAGGGTTGTCCATGGAAGTCTCAGGGGCTCTCCATGCGTTTGAGCCAGAGATTTTCCAGGACAGCACTGAATTTGCTCTGGTGGAACAGACTGGGTCTACACCATGCAGTGATAGTTTGTGTGAGCAGTCTGTTTACCATATGTGTAACCCAGTTGGTAAGGGGTTAAGTCCACTGGCCAAAGCTGAAGGTACACAGCTGAGTGTGCTTGCACCCCAGAAGCAAGGTGGTGATGGTGCATTGCAGCCTGCCTTGTTTGATGAAGCATTAGCAAAGAGTAAAAGCATGTCGTCAAAATGTGATTTATATAGAACTGATAAAGGTACTGATTGTGCTGCAGAATCCCAGGTGCCTCCTAAAGCAGATGAGGTACTGCTAAGCCCTTATTATGGAAGCACAATGGATTGGGACAGTTGGGCCAAACAATTACTAGCCATGTTAGACAAGGCTATGTTGAGTGACAGGGGTGTGAATACAACAACTGCTATGCCAGACAGGGAGATTGCAGAGTGACCGATGGTTGAGGGTGCATTAGTCACTGCAAGGGATGTTTCCCTCCAGTCGGAAGGACCAGATCAGGGCGCATGCATGGCAGATGTGGTGCTCACAACCCAGCCGCTAAATGTCAAGTGTCAAGGTGACACAGTAATAAATTTTGACATGCAGAGGCTTATTGGTGAGTTAGAGGGGATGAATGGGAGACATGCATCTAACAGTGGTCCAGAGGAGCATCAGGCTGTGATGGATACCTCTAGTGAGGTGGAGGTCCCCTTAAATGTCGTGGCCCCTCACGTGGCAGTAAATGAGCCCCTCTATGTCTCTGATAAGGGAAAGGTCCCCAAAAATGTTTTGCATATTGATGTGGAGTGTGTAGAATTTACAGAATTTGCTAGTAGAACTGCTTGAACTGATGAAAGCACATTCCTTGTACACCTGGGTGCCTCTGTTACAGTCAGATGTGGTAATGCTGCATGGTACCAAAGGGTGGAGCCAGGTAATGCAAGCTGTGCTGGGTAACATTAATCACCAGTGGAACTGGGTGGTATGGTTCTTAATAGTCTGGAAAGTGATGTCACAGTTCCCTGTGAGAGTGCTTCCAGATACGGTTCAGTACGGAAGGCGCTCTAGGGGGCTGCTGGAGACATCAGAGGTCTCTCCGCCTGATGCAGTGATAGACATGCCTGCTGGTGCAGTCCGAGGTGTGGCTGAGCAGGGTATAGTAAATAGCCACACTATACTGCCTCACCCGCTAGACCTCGTAAGAAGGAAGGGCCAGATATGGACACGGCAAAAGCAGAGATTCTGTCTATCACCTGCAGAGAGGTACAAGTTTGGGTACCCGGAGACGCTCTCAAATATAGTATGGAGAGGAACAAAAATTGTGACATGGAAAAGTGTGAGCTGGCAAAGATTGGCACTGGTGAAAATAGGTCATGCGTTGTTCAATGTCAATTGTTAGGACAATTGCCCACAGAGATTTGGACAACAGGTGAAGTGAAGCCTTGTGAATATACCATAGGGGATAGCTGCTCACCTGTTTGTTGTCCCTCCTTGGGCCTGGCCCTAACAAATCCTGAGCAAGAAAGAACTGACGGTATTGGTAATTGGAGAAATGGTGGTATATTACTGAAGGTTGGTGTAAATAATGGCCTTGATATGAACATGAATAATTTCTTGGAAAATGAGCGTAATACACAGATGTTAAGCTCTGGGGAGTTGGTGGTCAAGGGTAAAGGCAAAGGAGTTGGTAAACTCAAGAGACCTGTTGTGATGGGGAAAACCAGTACCAGCGAGGGAAAAGGTAGTTCCTCATCAGGTGTAGTGTCTGAAGCAGGTTCCCTACGGAATCTGGAAACAGAGTTGAAAGGAAGTAGCAGGAAAGGCGGTGGGCCACCAGAAAATAAATGGGAGCTCAGGAACCCCAAGGACAGAGAGGGTAGGCTGCGGATACAGAACTGTAGGACCCCGCTGCGATCCAGGGTAGGGTGTGCCTGAAAGCACACCCGAAAAAAGGGTTGGGCCTACGTGGCTAATGGCCAACACAGAGGTGTCCCAACTGCTATGGTAGGTGCAGGTGTTCCGCCCTCTGGGTCGAAACAAAGGGGGGGAATTTGTGGTAGTATGGTACCCCACCAGTAGAAGAATGCAGGGTTCTCAACCAGGCAGGTTGAGGGGCTCCAGGAAAGTTGTTTATTTGTGAGGAAACTGGCTTTTCAGTTTCCTCTGTGTTTTCAAAAATCCAGTTTGGGACCTGGAGCCCGGAGATTCCATAGTGTTATGGGTGGGACGGAATCTCCAATTCTGGGACCAGGTTTTGGGAACAGCCAGAAGTCTGGCTGGATGATTGCACAGGTGGGTCCTGGGTTTAAAACAGAGCCAAGACCATGGTTCTGGGCTCCACCCTCTCGAGGAGTCCAGGTGAGTAAGGGAGAAGTGTGCATGTCTGCACAGGTCGGTCTGTCAGAGCAGACAGAGGGTCCAAGCTTGTGGGCTAAAAAAGAAGCTAGTAAAGAGTGCTGAGGTACTGGGTGTACAGGAACTCTGTTACAGAGCCAAGAGGGCTGCAGCATAAGTCTGAGCAGCATTGCTGCTAAAGAGAGCCAGGTGGCTTGGTATTTTTGGTTCTACTTACATTATTGCTGTGGAAAGCTGAAACCCCTGTGTGGGCAACTCTTCTGTTATCGAACTTTTCTTTCTTTAATAAAAGTGGGCCTACAAGCCCTTAAAACGACATATCTGGCGTGGACTCAGCTCACTGGTAAGCTCTACTCTTAAGCTAAAATAACCCCCAAATATTACAATATATATATACAATGTCCAAATTGGGCCCTGTGTCATATGTTTGCATGATAGAAGATGATGAATGGACAACGCTGGACATTTTTATTTTTTTATTTTTTAATAAAGGACTTGTCCCAAGCCGTCTCTTGTCTTTTTTACCAATCTTGACACTTTTTTGGTGAAATGGTAGGGGTACGATGAACCCCATTACCAATTCACACAGGAGGCTGGGATCTGGGGATCACTTTGTTAAAGGGGGCTTCCAGATTTTTATAAGCCCCTCACCTGCATACCCCCACAACCACCAGGAAAGGGTTGTGGGGATGAGGCCCTTATCTCCATCAACATGGGGACAAGGTGCTTTGGGGGTCAGACCCCAAAGCACCCTCCCCATGTTGAGGGCATGTGGCCTGGCACAGTTCAGGAGGGGGAGCACTCTCTCGTCTCCCCTTTTCCTGCGGCCTGCCAGGTTGCATGCTCATATAAGGGTCTGGTATGGATTTTGGGGGACCCCTATGCCATTTAAAAAAAAAATTTTGCTCAGGGTTCTTCTTATTTTCCATACCAGACCTGAAGGGCCTGGTACATATTTTAGGGGAACACCCACGCAATTTTTTGTTTTTACATTTTGGTTCAGGGTTCCCCTTAATATTCATACCAGACCCAAAGGGCCTGGTAATGGACTGGGGGTGCCCTATACCATTTTTTTCAATGAGTTTGACCTACATTGCTGAGACCTGACAATTCATTACAGCCGCAATCAGTTTTAAATGACAATTTTTTCTTTAGAAATTTATTTAAATTAATATTTAATTTTTATTGTTTTACGTTAAGCATTAAAACAATCACTGCTCCCAAAAAAACAGCCATTTTGAAAAAAGAAATTTTGCATTTATACATGTCCCCTGGGGCAGGACCCAGGTCCTCATACACTTTTTTTATGACAATAACTTGCATATAAGCCTTTAAAATGAGCACTTTTGATTATTCATGTTCGTGTCCCATAGACTTTAATGGTGTTCGTGTGCTCTGCCAAATTTTTTGCCTGTTCGCATGTTCTGCTGCAAACTGAAACGAGAGGGTGTTCAGCTCATCCCTAGTGCACACTATTTGGTAGACCGTGGTTCTGGGAGTCGTTGAATATACCGGCTACGAGGAGGAGGATGCCATCTTTAGGGGAGGCGAACATGGTAGCTTGATTCTGATATGTTATGATGAGCTTAGCTGGAAAGCCCCATTTGTAAGGTATTTTGCGGTATCAGGGAACAGGGGTGACCGGGGGAAAATTATTTTCTGCGTTTAGCGGTAGCTGCAGATATGTCAGCGTAAAGGGTGACTCCTGTGTATGGAGTGGGAAGAGAGGTTGAGGTTTTGGCTGATCTGAGGATGTGATCCGTGACGTGATAGAAATGGACACGTACCAAAACATTATGAGGTACATCCTTAGGTAAGTAGGCAGGTTTGGGGAGCCTCTGGGCTTGATCTATGATAAGATCAGGCACAGTGGGATGTGGGAGCAGTTTCAGTAAAATATGCTACAGGTATGTAGTTAGGTCCGCGGGTTTACGCTCTCAGGTACACCAAGAAATTTAATGTTATAGCCACGCAACCTATCCTTGAGGTCCGCCATTTTTACTTGCTTGTATCAGAGCTGCTGGGATTGCCGATCAAATGCGGAGAACATATAATTATATGCTTTGGTGTTGTCTGAAACCTCCCTCTTCACTAGATCAGTAAGCTCTACAATGTGATCAACTCGCATAATAATATGAGAAATAGAGGAGTGTAGTTCTCTTTGGATTTCTTTTTATAGTGAAATCAGCATCAGCTTAAGTGTATGCTCTGAGGCAGGCTGATCACTTGTAGGGAGAGCTGCCAGGGATTCCTGAAAGTCCTCTTCAAAGTGGGGCTTTGGAGGTGGGGAGTATAGTTGTGGAGAGTGGCTTTAACAGGGGACTGGTTTGGTGTAGGAGGAGGTTGCTTACCTATCTCATAGGACTCATAGGACTGTGTGGCACCGTGGAACAGAGTATTTCTCCCTCATGCTGATAGGATCTATAGGATCAAGGTTTGGAGACTGACTAGGCCGCTCCATGACCTTAATGTGCTTCTTCTTAAGCTACTTCTTTGTTGCCTTGGCAGTATGTTTTGGGTCATTGTCATGCCCGAGATCCATCCATGACCCATCTTCAGGGTTCTGGCTGAGGGAAGGTTCTCATCCAAGATTTTACAATACATGACCCCATCCATTGGCCCCCTCAATGCGGCAAAGTCAGCTTATACCTTTAGCAAAAAAATAGCCCCAATGCATCATGTTTCCACCTCTGTGCTTGACTGTAAGCATGGTGTTATTAGGGTCATAGTCAGCATTTTTATTCCTCCAAACATGGCGAGTTGAGTTAATATGAAAGAGCTCAATTTTGGTCTCATCTGTCCACATCACTTTCTTTCAATCCTTCTCTGAATCATTTTTATGTTCATTGGAATGACTGTACATGTGCCTTATTGAGGAGGGGGGCTTGCCGTGTTTGGAGGAAGAAAAATGCTGACTATGATCCTAAGAACACCATCCCTACAGTCAAGCAAGGAAGTGGAAACATGATGCTTTGGGGCTGTTTCTCTGTTAAAGGTACAGGCTGACTTTGCCACATTGAGGGGCCAATGGATGGGGCCATGTATTGTACAATCTTGGTTGATAACCTTATAAAGTCTCATCTATCCTATGTTGAAACTAATAGCATCTTCCCTGGCCACATACACAAGTACATTCTGTAGGTCAATGACGGTAAAAGGGTTAACTGCTAATAAATGGCTGTTTTTTTCTGTGCACAAAAAAACATTGAACCCAGACCCTTATGGATCTAGTAAGTATTTTGGACGTACCTATGCCATTTAAAAAAAAAAGCCACCAGAGAAATGTAATTTAGAAGCAAATTTAAATGTGTTTTTGTATTCTTTGTAAGCGTCACTTTATCTATAGTACATCAGACAGCAAGAATGACAAAAAAAAAGTCCCCCCAGAATCCTTACCAGAACCTTTAGATCTGGTATGGATTTTAAGAGAGAAACAAAGAAAATATGCATGTCCCCCTCCCCTACATACATACCAGACCCTTCAGGTCTGGCAGAAATTTTAAAGGGTAACACCATGCAAAAAGTGTGGATTTCCTGGCTTGCCAGGAAAGGTGTTTGGGTGTTTGCTTGCCTCTCCTAAACCATACCAGACCACATGCCCTCAACATAAGGAATACCATGCCAAGCAGGACCCCCCTGGAATAGCACCTTGTCCCTATGTGGATGAGGACAAGGACCCCTTCTCAAAAACACTGGCCCAGTGGTTGTGGGGCCTGTGGGTGGGGGCTTATCGGTATGTGCAAATCCCCTTTAACAATAAGGGTGGGGTGAAGTCAGTTTTTGCTAAGGATGCGGCAGGTGCATGCACCCACTGTATCCCCAGCAATCATTGAAAGCAAAGAAGATCATTAGGCAGCAATTTGTATGCCACTCTATGCTTTCTATAACCCCTACTGCTTTTCTTCTTTTAAGTCAATATAAACATAAAAAAATTAAAGATGTTCCACTCAATTGAACCTTTACACTGTATACAATTTTTCCTAACTTCAAGATTAAGGCTGGGTTCTCACTATTGCAAATTGGGTGCGGCTTACACCGCATCCAATTTGCAGAACATTTGAAAACATGTTATTTTCAATGGGTATGGTTCACATATGTGTGTTGCATCATTGAATCATGTGCATTTTCTAAGCACTGTAGTGCAAATTGTAGACACATCATCTTTTATGGGAATGCATCTGATTCACAGACATGTTCCATTCTGAACAAGAATACTCTCTCCCTCCTCCTACACCTCTACCAGGTCTGCTGATCATAAGCTACAGTGGAGAGCAACTACTGAATTCATCATTTTTATCTTTGCAGGGAAACTGGAGCTGCAATTCACACCTGGAGGTCACAAGAGTGCACTTTAATGATTCCTGTGACCTGTATTCAGCTGACAGCAGGTCACTGCCTGAGGGGGGAACTGGCTTAGGCTCTCAGTGATTCACTGAGAACCCGAGTCAGCTGCTCCTGCCCCCTCCATAGCCTAGTAGTCCGTTACTGGAGGGGCAGAGCCAGTGATTGACAGTCACCGGCACTCTGCTCACTGAAGACTGAGAATTGCGTAATCTTTGATCACTTAGTTCTCATGTGTAAAGGGGGTGGGGGACTAATGCTACATCCACTTAGGTGAGTATAAATATTTGGGTTTTTTAAATCCTAAATTTTTCTAGCTTTATTTATTAACTATACGCAGTTTCAACTTTTCCAGTTTCTAGGGGCTATGTTGAGAGCATGTTTACATATCAATAATACTTTTTGATAATTCTTTTGAAAAATTAAGGTTTGTTAGATATTTGTAAGAGTATTTTTGGGCACACAAAGTCGTAGTTATCCTAATTTTATTTAGTAGGAACTCATGTTTTGCAAATCATT
Organism: Lithobates pipiens; assembly: GCF_037356315.1. NCBI lineage: Eukaryota > Metazoa > Chordata > Amphibia > Anura > Ranidae > Lithobates > Lithobates pipiens. The sequence continues at coordinate 20,619,825 of NW_027507787.1, forward strand.
TTAGGGTATATGTCATGTATTATTAGCACGTTTGAAAAACATGAAAAGTGCCTCACATGTGATAAAAAATGTGAGTTGGGACATGTCAGCAAGGTTGTTATAGCTGTACTTCAGAAAGGAAACCTGTCATTAGAGATATACATGACGCTGACATTTTCTTCTGAAAATAAACATAAACAAAATTGTGTACGGTAGAACTATTTACAGCAAATAGAAGAACACGGAGCTGTACATCAGATGACAGGGCCCCCAGAGACCATCAATTTCAATATGACAGAGCCTGTGTAGGATTATTTGCTTAGATAAAAATAAATCGGTTAAATTCTGTGATGAAACTATGCCAAGTTCTTCAGGATGTTGAGCACTATTTCCCTGATAAACCTAAAACTTCTGCACAGTACTATAGCACCGTACATAAATAAAAAATGTCCCTGACCAATTCTTAGGTGCACATATGTTTAAAACAAAAAGCTAAAACAAATGGAATTAAAAAGCTGTGGCTGATGTTTGCAAAACTGTTGCTGTCACTTAGAATTGTAGGCATACGAGTCACAGATTGAAAATCTTTGTAAATCATCTATTACATAAAAGGCAGCTGCAGTTGTGCTAGATAGGCACACAATTTCATTGGTACCTTGCTTGGTAACCCCCTCGCCTCTCAAAATGCCATAATTCCACAAAATGTATGCAAAGTTAAGTATATAAATGTTTACTAGCCATGTATAATATAATCACATAGTACATTTAAAATTGTGATTCTTCTTTTTTTTCTTTTTTTTTACAATTGTCACAGCCCTGAGTTTTGTGTTGCACTATAATATGTATTAGTATCACAGTAAATATTTAATGTCCTTTTCCCTCGATATTTCAAATTAATGTGGGTGATATTTTGGCTGAAATAACCTACTAGAGGTATATATTTGTTATTAGATTATTTTCAGTTACTAAAAATGTTTATGCTAGTGCACATCTTTATCTTAAAGGGGTTGTAAAGTAATTTTTAATTTTTTTGTTAAATAACAAACATGTTATACTTACCTCCACTGTGCAGCTCGTTTTGCACAGAGTGGCCCTGAATCTGATCTTCTGGGGTCCCTCGGCGGCTGTCTCGGCTCCCTCCTGCAAGGACTCCCCAACTTCACGCGAGCTCCCTCACATGATGTGGAGTGCTTGCGGGCATGCTCCCGTGATACAGCCGGCGGCTATAGCAGCTCGCTGTATCACTCGGCCCCGCCCCCCCGTTGCACTGCATCATTGGATGTGATTGCCAGCAGCACGAGCCAATGGCTGCTCTGCTTTCAATCCATCCACTGTAACCAATCAGCAGCGAAGATGTTGGGGACTTTCAAGGGGTCAGGTAAGTATAACGGGGGGCTGGAGGGGCCTGTATTGTCAGATGTTTTTTCACCTTAATGCATAGAATGCATTAAGGTGAAAAAACATTTACCTTTACAACCCCTTTAATAGATGTGAGGTATATTACAGTTATTGTTATACAACCTTAAAAAGGCCTGTCTTTCCTATTCTCTCTCAATGCTTGGAATGCTGGACAGTACCGGCAAAAAAGCACTGTTTGACTTCTGTTATATAGGAGTCAATAACATCTGGTGAGTGCAGTGTGTATATTTAAAAGCATGATTGGTTATAATGCATGGTTGTCGTTTGAATGTGGACCAAACTGTGGATTTATTGATATACAAAAAATTATTGTAAATTTATGGTTTATATAAATGCTGTCCTTATCCCTAAATAGGTGATTGCAGCTATATTAGTGGAAAGTATATGTCTGATTGGCAGATTTAGTATTTTATAATTTGGCAATCACAAAGGTTTTAGTTGAGCGCATGTGTTAAATACATATATAATTGGATGAAATCCTTGAGCACATTAGAAGTTTCTACTCTGATGAGCTCATCTTTTACCTGTGTTAAGAGAGCCTTTGGCAGGATTGACTGTTTTGCATTGCTGGGTTACAAGTGGTATATGAGATCTAATGTCAGAATTCAGTTCTGCACTCAGCAACAGAATGTCTACCCTGCTCCAAACTACGCACCTTTGCTTTGGCAGTAGTGTAGCAGTTAGTATATTCAAAAATATAATTCATCACTGCTCTACATGGGGGGGGGGGGGGGGCATGCTAGGGTTTCCTGAGTCAGGTGACAAACAATACCTTATTTTTCTTCAAAGTAAATGTAGCCGACTGCATTTGGAAATAAATGTGACATTGATTAATGAAATATTTGTAATGGCAGTGGTCTCCATTAGACTTGAGTGGTAGAGGCATATGTATCTCAGGAACAAAAGTCCATCAATCCTCCCTGCAGAGCATGGATTTCCTCCTGTTGCCCTTTTTCTACACTTTCTAGTTCAGAAAATGTTTCTTTGTACGTAAAACTAAGCTCTTTCAGCTCTGCAATTTGCTGCCTTAAAGGAGTCCCAGTGGTTGCTATAGTGGCATTAGGTCATTCTATCACAGTCAGGAGTCAGGCTCATAGACCAGTGGCTGTAACAGTAGAGAGGCTCCCACCCATCAGCACACAAGGACACAAGGTGGTCACCCTGGTGGATGACACGGGCTCACCCAAGACATGGGGTCTAAGCAATAACCAGTATTCAACAGAGCTCCTGATGTTGAAAATGTTTTTTTTCTGTGTGTTAGTACCACGTCACAGTCCTTAGTATCACCCCACCATGAGGTGAGCAACCCGGGGTCCAGTAGCAGGTATGGCAGGTAAGGATCATGCAGAAGCGTAGTCAGTAAACAAGCTAAAGGTCTGTAACAAGTGGTTTCAGGTTGGGATCAAACGAAAGGGTAGTTTAGAAATAAGCCAAAGTTTGATAACAAATGGTTGCAGGTTTGGATCAAGTGGAAGCATAATCAAGGAACAAACCAAAGTGCAGAAATGAGTGATAGTAAACATAAGAACAGCAGCAGGATTAAAAGTAGCAAGATATCATCTGGAGAGAGCACAATAATCTGGCAAAGAGGAAGTGCAGAGACATGGTTTAAATCAGGATGGTTTATCAGAAACAAGGCATAAGGCAATGTTGTCCAAGGGGATAGACAGGGAGCTGCCATTCAACATAAAATAAAACATGTGGATGGTGTAGAGAATGGTTAGCTCCCTTTTCAGGATTTTGTTGCTGGTATTTTATTGCCTTATTGATATTAGTTTGTGTGCTTCTCAGATAAGACCTATGCAATGTACTGTTCCCATATTTGCACAGTTTTATAGTCTCCTAAAAATATTGAATATAATATGTTTGTTTATTTGCACATATGTCTTATAACATTGATAATTTTTACATTACTCTGGTATGCTTGGAAAGTGCAATTCACATCATTCACTTATTGTAGGCCAAACATGTATTGGTTGTTCAGGGAGTGGAATAGATTAGAATTCTTACAGTGGTGCATATGGATGAGCATTTCATTCTATTTCTAAAACATTTTTTAAAGGTCTTCTTTAAGATACAACTGCAGTATATCTTCTTCTGACTATAGTTATCATAAGGGACCTTTTAGAATATAAAATGCATTAAAGAGGTCTATAAAATGGTAGACAGTTGCTATATCATACGAGGAACTGCATATAGCACCAAGTACATAAAATTTAACCTTTCCTGACTTACAAAATACTTTCACTACTGTCTAGTGCAATCTCCATTGGAGATGTGTGACATGCATGTGCTCAACCTTAATGGGATACTTAAAATTTGATGGCCTAGCCCAGCAGCCTTTTCTCATCTCCTTAGCATAAAACAAATCTGCCAGGTTTGGAAAGGGGGTAATTCCCAAGAGTAAATGGTCTGTGTCAAACATAAGAAATATGATTAACTGGCACCCAATGCTCGATTTTAGCTGCAAGCAGTAAATAAAAATATTAATTGCCTTATGGAACATAATATCCTTCTTCCACGGTAAAAGTCTTATCTTGGAAATGTGTTCTAAAGCAGGTGGTCAGGGGAAGTGGGAGACAGTGATTTATATGCAGATAAAATGTGATCTTTTTTTTTTTTTTTAACCTAGAGCTTTTGTTAGGACATCAAAATCCTTAGTATAACAGCAAGTGACATAAGTGACTGACATTTATAAACATTTATAAAAGGTGATTTATAAAAGAGATACAATTTATAAAAAAATATTTATAAAAATGTTACGAATCTGAAATTTTTTTAATTAGAATTTTGTTTTGCCTAGGAAGAGCCTACTTTTACTACTTAAAACAGCTCTACTACAATTAAATCAAACTTAACTCTGTAGACAACTCTGTAGGCAAAGTCCTGGACATACAGTAGAGTAATAAAATAGTAGAATACAGCTGAAATAAGTTATACAGCTATTCAAATAATGAGGGATCAAAATGATAACTAGAAATCAAGTAGACAAATGTGCCTACAGTTTCCTTTGACAAATGATCCCTGAGGTGCTAAAGACACTACTTCCAACACTAGCACAACTACTCCTAATTTACTACAAGCAAAGGGGGGGATTTTGGGACTTTGAATGAAGTGGGGATGGAGGTGCGTTGAGTGTCTATTAGGTAGTCTGTGACCACGTATATTTGTATACTATATATACAGGCCAAGGCTTGTCCTTGTCTGTTTGCCTCTGATTGTAGGCTTCTTTGACACATATAATATATAATATGACAATCCCCGGTCAGAGATGGAGCCTGTTCAGTCTACTGTGATCCAGATCTGTGGGGCTGTGTTTTGTTTTCATTACCTGGTAGTTGCGATGCCAGTGAGAGTGCCCCCCTTTCCCTCCCTTTTCATCAGCATCTGTTGTTGCGGGCAAGTCTCTCATGGCATCGGTGCCACACCTCCACACCATGCGCATGACGTCATTTGGCATCCCCGCTCTGGTGTTTGTGTTTTTCCATCAGCCTCAACACATGGATATGAATATGCCTAGCTCAAAGGGTGGCAGCCACCCTTTCCCTAATTGTAGCACCTGTGTGATGCTGGGAAGAGCCCACTGATCACTCTGTGCACATATAGTGTTCCCATTCACTGTGAGCCATTCCACCAGGCAGCACATCCTGTCTTCCACTGCACTTCCATGGTCCACATACAAATATATTTTTCACCACTACATTAGATAATTATTTGATCAATTTTTTGACACCTATGTCCCTTTAGCATTTAGTTGTCATTTTTCACACTTTTTTTCCCATTTCCTTTCATGATGGTTTTTTAACCCACATCTTTACTCTAGTTTACTATAGTCCCTCTAGCCCATTCATTATATCACATGCATATCCTTTATTTGGATTGTGGTGTTGGGTTTGTATTATATTACATTCCATTAGTGGTACACTATAATACATATTTACAATGCACCTATTGTGATTCATTTCTAGAATATGAACCCATACCTACCACCATTTGGTTATGTGTTTCTCATCTTTGTTGGGATCATGGTATACGCCCAGTCTTTTCAATGCCAGGTTCTGACCTCAGCTCCCAGGAATGATACTTTTGGCAGCCCCCCTGTCTGGATGCACAGATTCTACAAGCTTGTAAGTATACATAGGGATGAGTTTACATCTCTCTCCATATATGTATATACTTCTCCCACATATGGTTTCAACCATAGTACACAGTGACATATTCATGTTTTGTTGTAGACCCAAGTGCACCTGCCCCTGCAGAGTGTAACTGTTTATAAACAAAACATGTTGGGTCTACTGTATGCACCTATTCTGCAGATGATTTATTGATTCTAATATACTGTATGTACTAGATTACTGTAATCTTATTTTGTTTCCACATGGAAGATCTTACCATTTACCATACTATGGGCCTGCCATGCTGCATTACTGTTTTCACCATACATGTTTTTTAAACATGTGATTGCATATTTACTCATTGCATTTATGTTATGCTTGTCAATAAAGGTATCCTTTTCAAAACCAACTTATCATTTAGCCACTCTTACCCACTGTCAGAAACCATGAATCGGACAGAGTTAGAAGTGCAGTTAAAATCACACTTGTTTAATAATAATAATAATAATAATAGTAAAAGTTAAACAGAGCAATGTAGTCAAATCATAGTCAGAGTTCGGTAACCAGAATGGATAGTCAGATAAGCCAGGATGTCAGGGAGCCAGAGATCAGCGTACTGCAGGACAGGCCAGAAAATCGGTAAACCAGAGAATCAGCATAGTGGAATAGCGAGCAGGATCAGGAATCAGAAGGGATGTCAGCCAAGCGAGTCTTCAACAGGTACACAGGAGAGAGTCCCTGGATGTGTTGACCAAGGCGAAGGCAGAGATGATCTGAACTGAACAACTAAAGTAACCAGCAGGACTGATGACCAGGATATCATCAACAGGTGAGTCACTGGGGAAGATTTAGAGCTGGCAATTCACCAACAGCTGAGCGGCCTACCCTGAGAAGGAAGAGCTCAGCTCAGCCCTGACTGTACCCTCTTCCTCAATGACCCCTCCCCCTCAGAGGACCAACAGGTTTGAGGGAAAAACATTTATGGAAAGCACAGAGGAGGACAGAGGCATGTACATCTGAGAATGAGACCCAAAAGCATTCCTCCAGACTGTGCCTTTCCAATGCACTAGGTACTGTATGCGCCCACGAAACCTACGGGAGTCAACAATGGACTGTACCACATACTCCATATGGTTCTCAACCTGTACTGGGTGAGGACATGGCACCGTGGTGGTTGCAGACCAAAGGATTTAATAAGGAGACATGGAATACATTTGAGATACGCATATTGGAAGGAATATGGAAAGGCCCAATAAACCAAGGAGCCAACTTCAGTGTGGGAATATGGAGTCGGAGGTTGCAAGATGACAGCCAAACTCTGTCCCCAAACTGGTAGGAAGGTGCAAGCAGGCATCTGCAGTCAGCATGGAGTCCATACCTATTATTGCCATGTCGCAAGGCCTCCTGGACTTGTACCCAGGTGGCATGAAGACCACTGAGATGCTCCTCTAATACAGGAATGCTCTGCAGTACAAATGAGTCAGGCAGCATGGATGGTTGGAAACCATAGTTCGCCATAAATGGGGACAATTGGGAAGCAGACTTCAAGGTACTATTGTGAGCAAACTCTGCCCAAGGTAAGAGGTCTGACCAGTTGTTACAATGGTCAGAAAGATAGCAATGTAGAAACTGCTCAAAAGGACTGGTTGGCTTGTTCTGCAGCCCCATTAGACTGCAGGTGATTCGCAGAGGAGAAAGAAAGCTGAATTCCCAACTGTGCACAAATGGCTCCCCAGACTGACTACCCCATCTGAGACAATCACCTTGGGTAGCCCATGTTTTTTTTTTTTTCTTTCTTTATTAATATATTTATTTTGTTTATAAAATACATCAAAATCAAACATCCCCTCAGCCCCCCCCCCCCCCTCCCATCTCCTCAACAGATAACAATATAACAACAACAACAAAAAAAATCGTTCATATCATGGGGGCAATCCTATCTGATGTTCCATTTAATCTAGATTGCTTCTCTATCACACTTCCCTCTCATCCCCATTCTCGCGCACTTCCATCCTCTTCGTTTGCCATCTTACTTTAATTCCTATTGGTTCACTTTTCAGCGTTAGAATATTTTTCCACACTATTATTATTCACATATCAATCCCTATGGCTTCCCACCAAGTCCCTTGTTTGATATATAACGCTTTCTCTTTAAGAATTACCACATTCATGCTATTTATCTATTCTCTACTGGACGGATGTGACACTGACAATCATCTTAGGGAAATCAGTTTCCTTGCCTGAAATATGCATCTCAGAACCGCCGTCTGGCTGCTTTCCGGGTTTCCAACGCCTTCAACTAATCCCAGGAGACAATACTTCGCCTCCATCCTGGTGGAGGTTCCATACACCCAATCAATGGTTCCTATCACCTCCGTCCAGTAGCGGATCAGTAGCGGATCAATAAAAAAGTTTATTTTGCAGAGTTTGCGTGCAGAAGTGATGTGAGTAGCGCCCGCATATGAAAACTGTGTTCAAACAACACATGTGAGGAATTGTCACGATCGATAAAGCAAGGGCAATAATTCTAGCTTGAGACCTCCTCTGTAACTCAAAACATACAACCTGTAGGGGGGCATGGCCGGCCGGAACCGAGGACGGACGCTTCTCAGCAGAGCTCCACCAGGCCTCTGCTAATCTATCGCCATCCTCAGCTCCAGAGTGCCCTAGGTGCCCGCAAACCGTCTCACCCTGCTCCTCAGACGAATCCCCACCAGCTTGGATGCTTTTGGATGCCTTAATCCACTCAGGAATCGCAGGATTCAGCCCGTTTAGGCCGCTGGGGGCCTCCTCGCCGGACGCCATCTTGCGGCCTACTAGGCCTCGAGAATCCCCGGACTTTCCTGCGGAGCTATCCGGCGGCGGATCCGGACGTCCCGGACCGAACACACCCATCCGCCGAGCCGCTACACCCGCTGCATGTAGGAACCTCCTGGGACCCTCAGCTCCGCATCCCTCCGGCCTGGTGAGTCCCCTGTGGGGATAATTGAACCTGCACTTTCATCTGCCTGCTCCCCTCCAAGTCTCTTCCCCTCTCCCCACATCCTCAGAAGCATTCCCTGCTGGGACATCTCCACAGATTTCTAAGGACTGGGTCATTGCCACCCGTATCCCACTCCACCAGGCAAACATCATCTCTGGCAGCACTCTCCCGGAAAGGCCCTGGCTTCGGCCTACATTGGAGCCTAGTGGCCATCTTGCTACACCCTGCTACACCTTGTCTTTCATAGCCCATATTGCCACAGCTCCACAGGGTGTAGGCCTTAATCCAAACTAATCCAGGAGCATGGCTAGCCCCTAATTGAGATGGCCGCCTGAGTCAACAGCTCCATTCCATAGCGGGGAGATGAGCTACTCACAGCTACTACACACCCCAAATAGGCATACCCCCTTGACTGGGAAACACATCCGGACTCTGGGGCATGTCGAAGAAGAGACAGAAACCCCCTGCGGCGCGCCGCCTCACTCATTACTACACGTCCGCCACCATGCCGGAGGCCCAAGATGGCGCCGGCTCAGGGAGCTCTCGCAGGTCCTCTCCCAGCCCTCAACGCTCCACCGGGCAATCGCGTCCTCGTCACGCAGAAGGGGAAAGCACCACTCTCCAAGGGACCGAGATGGACACCCTGCCACCACCACCTATGCCGCAGGGCACACCTCACGCTGATAGAGGTAAGAGATTGGCCTCTTCCCCTGCACAATCCCCAGGCAAGGAACCTCACGCGTAGAAGCAGCTCTGGTCTGCAGTTGTAGCGGGTGGACAGAATGCAGACCGAACCCCCTCTCTTGCGGCAGTCCCAGTATCAGATAATCCAATATCTGAAGCCACGTTAAAAACCATGCTGCTCACCCTCCAAACAGATCTCCACAGAGAACTGCAATTCTCGATGTCCCAGATACACGACAGAGTGGATTGTCTGGAAGAGAGAACAGACACCATAGAGGAGACATTGCAAGACTACTCCAAAGCTCACAATGAGCTTTTGGATGCACATGACCATCACTCCGCAGAAATTCATCGTCTAAAGTTAAAAATGGTGGACTTAGAAGATCGCGCCAGGCGCAATAATATAAAATTCAGAGGGGTTCCGGAATCCGTCAAGCCACTGGACATTATTCCATACCTACAGCAACTATTCACCACACTGGTGCCTCATCTGAGCAACACTGACATTTTAATTGACCGGGCCCACAGAATTTCTAAACCCGCTCATCTGCCTGATGACGTCCCCAGAGACATTCTAGCTCAAATCCATTTCTTTCATATTAAGGAGCAAATCCTTGCCACTACCAGATTATCAAAGTCTCTACCTCCTCCCTACAACGATGTCAAACTATTCACAGACCTCTCCCCAGCGACGATGGAACTTCACAGAGCTTTCTCTCCAGTCACATCCATCCTGCAACAAAAAAATATCGCCTACAGGTGGGGCTTCCCCACGAAACTTCTGGTGAGCTAGCACATGGATCTCCCCGTTATGGACAGACTAACCCTTGCAAGTATACGAAATTACCACTGTTTGCTTTAGTTTCTTTGAACTTAAACAACGTTACTGTTTGTTTGTTGGTGCACCCTTCCTCTTTACACCCCCCAGATTAGAGTGTGCTAGGCACACGAACAGATACCCGTACTCGTACGGTTTACCCCCTTAACACCCCTGATCTCTTGTTTTGTGTTCATCCGGTTTTTGTTTTCTGTTTCCTATTAGAGGTTTGCAAACCTTGTTTTCACAGCACGCACTTGATACTTACTGTATTGCCTTTTCTTCATTTGTGTTTGCTACAGTAATCTCTTTCTGAGCCTCCCCTTCTCCATTGTCCTCCCTGTAGGCATGGCTCTCACGATCTCCACTATTAATGCCAAGGGCCTAAACTCCCCATTTAAACGCAGCCTCCTCTGGAGAGAGGCGTCTAATCTCCACTCTGACATCCTCTGTGTTCAAGAGACTCATTTCACACAGACTGATCCCCCCAAATGTTCTAACAAACGCTACCCTCACACCTTCTTCGCGAATGCCTCACGGAAACAAAGGGGGGTGATGGTAGCTGTCAGCGCCTCGGTTGACTTTGAGCTACACCATTTCGAGAAGGATGCAGAGGGGAGATATATAATTCTATCGGCCACAGTCAATACCCGTCCTCTAACCATTGTCAATGTATATGCTCCTCATGTTGCACAAAAGAAATTCTTTACCACCCTTATGTCCAGACTAGCCCCTTACAGATCGTCACCATTAATTATGTGTGGAGACTTCAACGGTCTCTCTGACCCCGCACTGGACTCAACTTCCCACATCAAGCATAGACCCTCTGCCCTAGCAGCTATGCTTGCCCGTGAAGACCTTTATGACTCATGGAGGTGTATGCACGGCTCAGAAAGAGATTACACCTTTCCCCCCCCCCCCCCCCATCAGTCCTACTCCAGAATAGACCTGATTATCACAGATAAACACTTATTACAGTCAATATCTGATTCAAGTATAGGAATTATCTCGTGGTCCAACCACGCCCCTGTCACTATCAAACTAGCCCCGCTATCACAGTCACCCAGGCACACTCTCCGGAGATTGAATTCATGCCTCCTTAATGACCCTAAACTTGCCTCCCAAATACACACAGAAATCCTCTCCTATTTCCAATCTAATGACAATTCCGTTGATGACCACGCTGTCATCTGGAATGCCCATAAAGCCTGCCTACGCGGCCTTTTTATCAAGCTGGGAGCGCAACAAAAAAAGGCTTGTGCGGCCACCACGGTTTCCATGCTCCAGCAAATTCGAACCTTGGAAGCCATAAACAAATCCTCCCCTTCGGACATGATCTCCGCTGACTTAAAAAATCTTAGGTCTAAACTTAGTGAACACCTTCACATGAAATTTGAATACTATATAAAACGCCTTAAGCTACAATCATACTCCTCAGCGAACAAACCGACCGCATTTATGGCCAAACAGCTTAAACGACAACTCACTAACAAAAAAATCTCCTTTCTGACAACCTCCAATAAAACACGAATTACTAATCCCCTCGATATTGCCAACGAATTTAGCAGCTTCTATCATGCTCTTTATAACCTCAATACCACCGACCCCTCCCCCCCACCTTCCCAAGCCGATATAGCTAGTTTCCTGGCGTCCATATCGCTCCCTACGATCACCCCTGAACAACTAGACTCCTTATCGGCCCCCTTCCTCCCTGAAGAAATCCATTCTCTCATTAAGAAGCTGCCCCTACATAAAGCCCCGGGCCCAGATGGCATTACCAACGAGTACTATAAGAAATATGCTGACATCATCGTACCCTATCTCTGCAAAACCTATAACCAATTTGCGAGCACTGGACAGATCCCCAAGGAATCCCTAGAAGCACTTGTAGTTACTATCCCTAAACCAGGGAAACCTCCTGATAGCCCAGCAAACTACCGTCCCATATCACTCCTCAACACAGACACCAAACTTTATGCCAAACTTCTCGCCCAACGACTGGCCATAATTCTCCCAGACCTAATACATCGCGATCAAGTGGGCTTCGTCCCGGGAAGGCAGACAGCAGATGGAACCAGACGGTTTATCGACCTGATTCAATGGGTTGAATGTAAGCGAACGCCTTCTCTCTTCCTCTCCCTGGACGCAGAGAAGGCGTTCGATAGAGTCTCCTGACCTTATATGGAGGCAGTCCTCCGTAAGGTTGGGATTTCAGGCTCCTTCCTGTCAGCCATTCTGGGACTGTATACACACCCTAATGCGCGCGTGTGGACCTCGGGCATAATATCGAACCCTTTTCAAATAACCAATGGCACACGTCAAGGATGCCCTTTGTCCCCACTGAAATTTGCCCTGGTAATGGAGCCCTTAGCGCAGACTATCAGACAAAACCCCCAAATTAAAGGCATTACGGTGGCAGACACAGAACACAAAATTGGCCTCTACGCCGATGATGTTATCATTGCCCTCACGGACCCACTTACCTCACTCCCTGAGGTTCAACGCACGTTGGACTCCTTCAGCGCTGTTTCAATGTACAAAGTTAACCATTCCAAATCCCTAATGCTGAATCTTGGCCTAGACCCACACAACGTGTCCCAGATTTCAGCAAAGACCTCTTTCACGTGGGCCACCAACTCTTTCCTCCCGTATTTGGGTGTACAACTGACATACCCCAGCTCCATATTGGTAAGAACCAATCTTGAAACTCTACTGGGCAAACTTCACCGCCTCTCCAAAGACCTACTGACCACACCGGCTTCCTGGGCAGGTAGAATTGCACAAACCAAAATGTATCTACTCCCCCATATCCTTTACTTCTTCCGTTCCATCCCCCTCCCGCCCCTTCAAGCCCATCTTAAAAAGCTCCAAGGGATACTTAATGCTTTCATTTGGCAGCACAAACACCCGAGAATTAGAAATAATATCCTCCTGACACCCACTCACTTTGGTGGCTTGGGGGCCCCTAATCTCAAAGCATATTACCGAGCTGTCTTACTAGACCAACTCAAAACATGGTGGTCCTCAGACCTACAACCTACCTGGAAGCAAATAGAACTTGCTATCTTAACGATGGATCCAGTGAATATTTTGACAGCTATCTGGTTGCACTTTAAACCTTCTCGTTACCCACTTGACTCAATTAACGCATCCCTTAGAGTATGGCAAACATACTTTCAAAACACTGCTCATGTCTCCCTGGCACTCCTCCCACTGGTCCCCCTAGAAGCCCTCCAAGTATTCTCCCCTGATCTCCCCATAGGGGTCTGGGTCGCAGCTGGGGTTACTAATGTGAACGCATTATTTTCCTCAACAACTCTCCTATCCTTCTCCCAACTACAACACAAATATCATGTTCCCTCCACAACATTCTTCTTATATCTCCGGATCAGGTCCATCCTAGCAAATCTCCCTCTTTCCTCCAAGAACCCACTCAAGGACCCCCTACTACAGTTCTTTGGGAATAAAACTCAAAAAAAGGGAGGCATTTCTCTCATCTACAGAATACTCACTTCACCAGACCCAGAAGCTGATCCCGCACGCACCGAATACTGGTCATCCAAACTGCAACACGTGGTTCCACCAGAAACATGGCAGAAGGCTCTGAATGCTCAGACACGCTTCTCTCACTGCATCTCACATTGGGAATCTCTGATGAAACTTTACCACGGTTGGTACTACACACCGACCAGACTGGCTAAAATTTTTCCCTCTTCCTCGCCTAACTGTTGGAGGAACTGCGGTGACAGAGGTACACTACTACATATTTGGTGGGGTTGTCCCCATATACAACCATTCTGGAAAAAAATTAAAAACCTAATACACCAGATTTGTAAAATAACTTTCCCGCTCTCTCCCACCGACTTACTACTAGGTATATCTGTCCTCTCGTGGCCGCACCACCTGCACGCCCTACTGACCCACATCCTTATCGCTGCCCGACTAGCTATTGCAAAAAATTGGAAATCTGTACACTCCCTGACCCTGAAACAAGTCCTCATATTGCTGAATACCCACTTTAGATTCGAATACGCCTTTGCTAAAGCTAACCTCACAGCTGATAAGTTCCTGTATGCCTGGAAACTTTGGATAGCGGACCCCAGGAGTAGCCCATTACACTGAACATCCCGGGATATCATATTCATTTTATATCTGCTCCTAAAGATTGATGTTACCTATACTCAACAGTATACCCAAGGTACCTATACTGAACTTACCCGTAAATTTTTTCTTATCTGATTTTTCTCCCTCACTCAGTTATTGCCTATACCATGTGTGTAAATCAAACTCTGGTTATACCTGCTTTTTTTTTTATTTGTACTCTTATATATCCTCACTCCTCCCCTTTGCAAACCTCCCCTTCCTTTAAAACCGAGTATCCTGCTAGAATTTTGATATGTTACTGTGTTGTACACCATACCTGCATACCTGTATCTGTATGTACCCTACCTGTTTGACAAGTTTACTGCCAGGGTATGCCCGTTTGGCTATGTACCTTTCTTCTGACTCTTCCTTTCATTTCATAATAAAAATTTACAGTTAAAAAAAAAATAAAAAAAATAGCATAAAACATACAACCTGTAAAAACATTTAAACATTGCCTATGTAGATTTTTAAGGGTAAAAGTTTGTCGCCATTGCACGAGCGGACACAATTTTGAAGCGTGACATGTTGGGTATCAATTTATTCAGTGTAACATTATCTTTCACATTATAACAAAAATGGGCCAACTTTATTGTTTTATTTTCATTCAAAAATGTGTATTTTTCCCAAAATAAATTGCGCTTGTAAGACCGCTGTGCAAATACGGTGTGACAAAGTATTGAAATGACCGCCATTTTATTCTCTAAGGTGTTATAAAAATATATACAGTACATAATGTTTGGGGGTTCTAAGTAATATTCTAGCAAAAAAAAACAGCTTTTAACTTATAAACATCAAATCTCAGAAAGAGGCTCAGTCCTTAACCACTTTCAGACCGGACCATTTTGCTGGTCAATGACCAGAGGTCTTTTTACAATTTGGCACTGCGCTGCTTTAACTGGTAATTGCGTGGTCATGCAATGTTGTACCCAAACAAAATGTGCGTCCTTTTTTTCCCACAAATAGAGCTTTCTTTTAAAGGTATTTGACTGACTCTGCGATATAAATGTAAAAAGACCGAAAATTTTGAAAAAAAATGATATTTTCTACTTTTTGTTATTAGAAAAATCCAATAAACTCAATTTTAGTCATACATTTAGGCCGGAGTGTATTCAGCCACATGTCTTTGGTAAAAAAAAGTCAATAAGTGTATATTTATTGGTTTGCGCAAAAGTTGTTACGTCTACAAACTAAGGTACATTTTCTGGAATTTACACAGCTTTTAGTTTATGACTGCCTATCTCATTTCTTGAGGTGCTAAAATGGCAGGGCAGTACAAACCCCCCCCCCCCCCCCAAATGACCCCATTTTGGAAAGTAGACACCCTAAGGAAATTGATAAGAGGCATGTTGAGCCCATTGAATATTTTATTTTTTTGCCTCAAGCGATTGAATAATGACAAACATTTTATTTTATTTTTTACACAAAGTTGTCACTAAATGATATATTGCTCACACATGCCATTGTTATATGTGGAATTGTACCCCAAAATACATTCTGCTGCTTCTCCTGAGTACGGGGATAACACATGTGATCGACTTTTTGGAAGCCTAGCCGCGTATGGGGCCCCCGAAAGCCAAGCACCGCCTTCAGGATTTCTAAGGGCATACATTTGTAATTTCACTCCTCACTACCTATCACAGTTTTGAAAGCCATAAAATGCCAAGATGGCACAAAACCCCCACAAATGACCCCATTTTAGAAAGTAGACACCCCAAGCTATTTGCTGAGAGGCATGTTGAGTCCATGGAATATTTTATATTTTGCCACAAGTTGCGGGTAAATTACAAACTTTTTTTTTTTTCACAAAGTTGTCACTAAATGATATATTGCTCACACATGCCATGGGCATATGTGAAATGACACCCCAAAATAAATTCTGTTGCTTCTCCTGAGTACGGGGATACACCATGTGTGGGATTTTTTGGGAGCCTAGCTGCGTACGGGGCCCCCGAAAGCCAAGCACCGCCTTCAGGCTTTCTAAGGTCGTATGCAGGGTCTCCACGAGGACGACGGAGTTCATTGTCGCTGAAGTGCATGAACCGAAAAATCTGCTCGTATCGTGCCCTGGACATGGAAGCAGAGAACACGTGCATATGGTAAATTGGGTCAGTGGACCAATATGACCGCAACTCACTCTTTTTGGTTATGCCCATGTTGAGGGAGAGGCCCAGAAAGAACTTAAATTCGGAAACCGTAATTGGTTTCCAATGTCTGGCAAGGGCGGACCGGGGAATAGTGGCGATGTGTTGACCAGCGTACAAATTGCTTTGGTCCACAATAGATCTATAGAGATCTTCGGTGAAAAACAGTGAGTAAAAATCAAGTGGCATAAAATCAACTGTTTCCACGTTAACGCCAGGTTGGCCAGTCAATGGGGAAAGTATGGGTTCTGCAGAAGTGGTGGGCACCCAATCAGGATTGGCGAATTCTGCAGGAAGGGCACTATGGGTACGACGGGCCTGTCTTTGTCTTCGTCTTGGTGGCAGCGGGACACTACTTGTGCTTGCCACCTCACCAGCTTGAACTGCACTTATGGGACTCGCCACATCACCACGTGCTACTGCAGTGCTGGATGTACGTCCAAGGTGTACTAGGCCGCTGGTGCTTGCCAGTTCACCAGAAGGATGAGCGGCTCTAGTACGTCTCTGCTCCATACGAGGGACCTGCGATTGTTGCACCTCAACAACAGAAGAAGTTTCGGGATCGGGTACGCCTGCCCTTAACAGGGACCTCATCCCCGTCATCAGAGCTATCTGTCATGGAGCTGCTGTCCTCTACAGGATCGTATTCTGAGCCTGAATCTGACAGATGAGTGACTTTCTCTTCACTATCTGTCATGCTCAGAAACGTGTAGGCCTCTTCACTAGTGCACCTTCGCTTTGCCATTGTGGGCTCTAAATTTAGGGGTACACTAGTGAGACTCACAGGTAAAAAAGCACCTAGGCTGTCAGCGACTGTATCAAAACGCTACAAAAAAAACTGTTAGCGATCGCAGGGATCAAGCCTGACTCTGTGAACGTTGCAGTTATGTGTGTTGTGTTTTGTAAGTGACAGTGATCGATCGATACTGCACTTGGGTGGGCTGGGCTTGGCGGAGGGGCTAAATGCAGGTGCTAGCAGGTATCTGGGCTGATCCCGCTAACAATGCGTTTTTGGGAAACCTAAACTGCTGGCGACGCTAATATTGATCTGTTCAGATACTATATTACTAAGGGAGGTGTATGCTTTGCACGTGGGTGTTAGTGGTACTGGCACTAACCTGATCCTGCCTGGGGCGATGCAGACCCTATCTGACCCTCAAACTTATATCACCCACAGGGTGATCAGGGAGTTAAACCTTTATTAGGTAATCAATGGCGGGTGCCCTGAAACTATAAAAAAATAACCAACCAACCAGCGTCACCTGTAACAGTTATATGGTGATCACTGGTGAAAGGGTTAACTAGGGGGCAATCAGGGGGCTTTATGCGGTAGTATATGGGGGTCCCTGACGCTATAAAAAGCTGCGGCGAACCTAAATACCTACCTGCCTAACTAACGTCACCTGTGACACTAATACAGCGATCAGAAAAACGATCGCTTATTAGTGACACTGGCGATGGGGGGTGATCACGGGGTTAAACCTTTATTGGGGGGGTTAGGGGGGGTACCCTAGACCTAAAGGGGGATAACCCTAACTGCCCTAACAGTTATTGCAGTCACAAATGACACCAATGCAATAATAAAAAAAAATGCAATTGGTGTCACTGTGACTGGGGGTGCAGGGGTGATTGGGGGGTGATCTGGGGGTGAAGGGGGGGTGAAAGTGTGCCTGGCGTGTTCTACTGTTAGTGTAGTGTGTTGGTGCAACTCACTGATCATCTCTCGGTGCCGGAACGAAAAAGACCGACACAAGGAGAGATTACATCACTTCCTCTGCCTGTGTTTACAATACAGGAGAGGAAGTGATGTAGGGGAAGCATTTCATTCCTCAGGAGCGATCGCGAGGGGGTGGCCATGAATGAATGGCCGCCCCCTCATCCCGGATCGCTCCTGCACGGAATCTGACCCGGTTGGGCCCCCCACCCGCGGGAAGGCATGGACGTACCTGTACGCCAATATGCCTGCCCGTGCCATTCTGCCGATGTACATCGGTGTGCGGCGGTCGGCAAGTGGTTAAGTGGTTAAGGGCTAAAATTATCGCTAACAACTCTCTGTCCCCAATCTTGTAATTGCATTGCAGGTGACAATTTCTTAGAAAAGTAGTCACAAGGATGCATATCGCTCTCAGAGGTAGGATGTTGAGACAGAAAGGCACCAACTCCAGTCTCAGAAGCATCAACCTCAAGGCTAAAGGGTAGCGTAGGATCAGGATGTGCCAACACTGGAGAAGAAACAAAGACAGCCTTGAGACTGTCAAATACCTTAATGGACTCCGGAGACCAACTTTGTGGGTTACCGTCCTTTCTGGTTATATCAGTCAGGGGCTTGACCAGAGACGAGTGGTTTTGAATAAACTTTTGATAATAATTGGCAAAGCCAAGAAAATGTTGCAGAGAACTTGGGTCAGGGCCACTGTAGGACTGCTGAAAGTTTCTCTGGGTCCATCAAAAAACCAGCAGTGGAAATGACATAACCCAGGAATTTAACCTGTTCACAATGGAACTCGCACTTCTCCAATTTACAATAGAGATTGTTCTCTCTCAGCTTCTAAAGCACATGACAAACATCTGTGTGGTGGCTCTCTAGGGACTTGGAAAAAATGAGGATATCGTTGAGATAAACCACCACACATAGCTGCAACAAATCTCGGAGGACATCTTTGATAAATTCCTGGAAAACTGCCAGAGCATTGCAAAGGCCAAATGGCATTATAAGGTACTCATAATGGCCTATTCTGGTATTAAACGCAGTTTTCCATTCATCGCCCTCCTTGATCCTCCCAAGATTTTATGCTTCACTCAAATCAAGCTTTGTTCCCTTGAGGTGGTCAAATAACTCCATAATCAATGAAATTGGATAAGCATTCTTAATTGTGAAATGATTGCGACCCCTATAATCAATACAAGTTCTCAGTTCACCACTCTTCTTCTTCACAAAGAAAAAAACAGCACCAGCAGGGGATGAATCCTTGAGAAAGTGCATCTGCAACATACTCCTCCATGGCCATATCCTCTGAGACCCATAAAGGGTAAACCCGACCAAGAGGGGGTATGGCACCAGGTTGAAAGTCAATTGCACAATCATACGACCATTGTGGAGGCAAACTACCGGCTTGACTTTTGTCAGACATCGCTAAAATTGTGGTACTTCTCCGTCAGGGAGGAGAGTGAAGCGGTGCATAGGACCTTAGCCACATTCTGAAAACATGTCGTGCTGCATTGTGCCAACCAGGAGAGAACCTCAGCATGAAACCAATCAAAAGAGGGATTGTGCCTATGTAACCAAGGATAACCAATAACCAGCAGAAACTTAGGTGAGGAAATAACTTGGAATTGGATTTTTTCATGGTGAAGTGCCCCTACGGCCATGGATAATGGAGCAGTTTCATGAGGCACATGGGCAGGCTATAGAGGTCTCCCATCAAGAGCCTCAATGGCAAGTGGAGTTTCATGCAGCTGCAGCGCAATCGAGTGCTTGGATATAAAGACCGCATAAATGAACAGGCCTGCAGCCCCAGAGTCAATTAGAGCCTGTATCTCGATGAACGACTCAGACCAAAAAAGGGTAACCAGAACTAGGGGCTTATCCTTCTGGATAACTGGGGATGAAACAACGCCACTTAAGGTCTGTCCATTACAGGACCTCGAGATTTGAATATTCCCTGGATGGGTAGGACAAGACTTCAAAAAGTGACCTACCTGGCCACAATAAAGGAACAATCTCTCCCTCCTCCTAAGGGCTCTCTCAACTGCAGAGAGACAAAGGTTTCACCTTCACTGACCAACTCAGTACCAGGATGAGTGGGAGGTGAGGGAGGCAAGGGTGGCACTGCAAAGTTTGGAGACAAACGTTCAGGAGGCTGAAGTTTGGTAATTTTGCGGTACATGGCCCAGGAGCACCGGTACCGTGAGGGAGGGCACCCCGGTGCTCCCGGTAAATCCCCAGTGGAAGGTCCCCAAAACTACAGATTTTTATCAGGGGTACCTGTGCTATTCAGGAAGCAGGGGCCAACATTTGGGGTGGCTAGCACATTCGGTTGGAAAGTAATTAACCAAAAACCACTGTGAACCGTATTTCTCCATTGACTTGCATGGGGGACCCTTTGGTGAGATAGGCCCAAAAACACCCAACGTTGCACGACCCTATTTCCCGAACCATTGCCTACTGTCAGAAACCATGAATCAGACCGAGGCAGAAGTGCAATTAAAATCCCAATTTGCCATACTATGGGCCTGCCATGCTGCATTACTGTTTTCGCCATACATGTTTTTTAACTACTTAAGCCATGGACCATTTGGCTGGCCAAAGACCAGAGCACTTTTTGAGATTTAGCACTGCGTCGCTTTAACTGACAATTGCAGAGCTGTGCGACGTGGCTCCCAAACAAAGTCGATGTCTTTTTTTTTCTCCACAAATAGAGCTTTCTTTTGGTGGTATTTGGTCACCTCTGCGGTTTTAATTTTTTGCGCTATAAACAAAAAAAGAGCGACAATTTTGAAAAAGAAAAAGCTATATTTTTTGCTTTTTGCTATAATATTCCCCAAAAATGTTGAAAAAAAATGTTTCCCTCATGTTAGGCTGATACGTATTCTTCTACATATTTTTGGTAAAAAAATTGCAATAAGCGTTTATTGATTGGTTTGCACAAAAGTTATAGCATCTACAAAATAGGGGATAGTTTTATGGCATTTTTATTAATATATTTGTTTTACTAGTAATGGTGGAGATCAGCAATTTTTATCATGAATGCCACATTATGGCGGGCACGTCGGACAATTTTGTCATGATTTTGGGACCATTCACATTTATACAGCGATCAGTGCGATTAAAATTGCATTAATTACTGTGTAAATGTGACTGGCAGGGAAGGGGTTAATACTAGGCGGCTCTGTAGGGGTTAAGTATGTCCTAGGGATGGGTTCTAACTGTAGGAGGGATTGGCTACATGTGACACATCACTGATCATAGCTCCCAATCACAGGGAGCTATGATCAGTGGCACTGTCACAAGGCAGAACAGGGAGATGCTTGTTTGCATTAGCCTCTCCCCATTCTTACTCTTCGTGAGACGATCGTGGGTATCCCCACAGACATCGAGCCCGCGGGACCCGCAATCCTACTCACGGAGGTCCCTGCCAGCGTGCGGCGCCGCCAACATGCACGCGATGGCATGGTGGCAAATTCAAAGGGACGTACAGGTACTCCCATTTGTGCAGCCATTCTGCCAACATCCATCAGCGTGCGCCAGTCGGGAACAGGTTAACATGTGATTGCATATTTACTCATTGCATTTATGTTATGCTGTAATGATTTTTGACAATAAAGGTATCCTTTTCAAAACCAACTTATCATTTAGCCACTCTCAGCTACTGTCAGAAACTATGAATTGGACTAAGTTAGAAGTGCAGTTAAAATCACACTTGTTTAATAATAATAATAGTAAAAGGTAAACAGAGCAATGTAGTCAAATCATAGCCAGAGTTTGGTAATCTGAATGGATAGTCAGACAAGCCAGGATGTCAGGGAGCCAGAGATCAGCGTACTTCAGGACAGGCCAGGAATTCAGGAAACTATAGAATCGGCATAGAGGAACAGCAAGCAGGATCAGGAACCAGAAGGTACATCAGCCAAGCTAGTCTTCAACAGGTACACAGGAGAGAATCTCTGGATGTGTTGACCAAGGCGAAGGTAGAAGTGATCTGAACTGAACAGATTAAGTAACTAGTAGGACTGACAAACAGGGTATCATCAACAGGTGAGTCACTTTGGAAAGATTTAGAGCTTTCACTAACTGACAGCTGAGTGGCCTGCTTTGAGAAGGAAGGGCTGAGCCCAACCCTGACACCCACCTCATTCAAAGTCCCGAACTGCCCCCTGCCCCCTCTTTGCTATGATATAGGGATGAAGACGTGTTCCTGCATGTTTCACACATTTTTCCTCTCATATAATTTACTACAAGGGGATTGAAAGACCTTGGAAAGAGGGACAATTTTGACATATGTTTTACATATTGTGTACTGAAAAGGTCTGATTTTAATATTTCAGTGCTGGACCATACTTTTCTGTAAATACTGTGCAGTCATATAAAGCCAAATGCCATCCAAAACCTATATTTTCCTTTTAAATAAAATGTAAAGTGGTGTCAGGTCTTTTTACGTTATCAGCAGGAAATTACAGGACACTATAAAACAATTGATTACGTTGTATGAATAAATTGTAACCATTTTAAAAATATTTTAGTTTGTTTAAAATGCAAATGATACATTTAAATGTATATGAATAATTTAATTATCTGTTACAAACTTTCAGGTAGAGCTCTAGGCTCCTTTTTGTAAATTTTCCAGGCTAAACCTGTTTTTCAGAAAAAAAAGCCAGTTTACAAAGCTCAAAGGTTTAGTCCCTTCAAAAGACACACACGCAGGTAAATGATTAGAAAACTTGCTCAGCCCCTCTCTCACCAAACTTTAATTGCACTGCACTCAACCTTTTTAAAAGATTCAGAGAGTCTGAAAGCAAACAAATACAAATAAGTTGCTGTCTTTAGAAAACCCATATTGGTCTGTGACACTAATGCCATATGTGTACTCTGCAAATAAATGGTTATCTAAAGATTACTATAAATATTAAATTAGAATAAAAAAGATATGACATTAGTTTAAAAACATAAAATTATAAAAAAAAAAAAATGTGGCCAAACCATTATTGTTTCCCTTTAATGTGTGTATGTATCAGATAATTGACTTGGCATCTGTTGTACTACATATTTGTTTACTTTGATTATGAAAGTGTGACCCTTTCTTTAACGGTTGACTTGGAATAGTTTTTTTAACCACTTGCTTACTGGTCACTTAAACACCCTTCCTGCCCAGACCAATTTTCAGCTTTCGGTGCTCTCACAATTTGAATGACAATTACTCAGTCATGCGACACTGTACCCAAATGAATTTTTTGTCCTTTTTTCCCCACAAATAGAGCTTTCTTTTGGTGGTATTTGATCACCTCTGGGATTTTTATTTTTTGCACTATAAATGAAAAAAGACTGAAAATGTTGGAAAAAAACGCATATTTCCTTGTTTCTGTGACAAAATTATGCAAATTATTAATTTTTCTTCATACATTTTGGCCACAATTTATACTGCTACATATCTTTGGTAAAAATAACCCAAATTAGTGGATATTATTTGGTCTTTGTGAAAGTTAGAGAGTCTACAAGCTGTGGTGCGCATCGCACAAAATTGATCACATCTGTGGTGGCCTATCTCGCTTCTTGTGACCCAAACAAGTCAGGAAAGTACAAATACCCCCCAAATGACCCCATTTTGGAAAGTAGACATTCCAAGGTATTTAGTAAGAGGCATGGTGAGCTTTTTGATGTTGTAATTTTTTCCCACAATTCTTTGCAAAATTAAGATTTTTCATTTTTTTATTTTTTTTACACAAAATTGTCATTGTAATAGGTTATTTCTCTCACATGGCATGTGTATACCACAAATGACACTCCCAAAAAAATTCTGCTACTCCTCCTGAGTATTACAATACCACATGTGTGGGACTTTTTCACAGCCTGGCCACATAGAGAGGCCCAACATGCAGGGAGCGCCATCAGGTGTTCTAGGAGCATAAATTACACATCTAACTTGTTGACTACCTATTACACTTTTGAAGGCCCTGGAGCACCAGGACAATGACACGTGACACTGATGACAGATGGCACTGATTTGTGGCAATGATGACACTTATACGTGGCACTGATGACACGTGGTACTGATGACAGATGGCACTAATATGTGGCACTGGTGACAGATGGCACTTATACGTGGCACTGATGACACGTGGCACTTATACATGGCACTGATGACATCGGCTATAGGGCGGGCAGGAGGAGGTTAATTGTAAGAGTCATTCATGTTGTGGCTTATGTATTGTTGTACTTATATTTGAACAAAACCTTTAGTAAGGCTTTGTAAAAATGACAGTAATATTATAGACTTCATTCACAAAGACTTAACAGAAGGGTAAGGATCTTTATTTGGGCCACATGACTGCCATTTTCAAATCTCCCTAAGCTTACTGTAGTTTAAAAAAATTATATTTCTTTACAAACAAAGATCATTATCCTGTTGCATTAGCTTATGAATTGAGCCTTAGGCCTCATGCATACTGGACATTTTTGGATGGTTTTACAGCTGCTTTTTTTGTCTTCAGACGTTTTTTTCTACAGTCAATAAACTCTCCAGCATGTTATCATATGTGTCCATGCACACATAGGCTGTTATCAACTGTTTTTGGCTGGGGTGTTTTTTGGCTGTAAAAAAACAAAAAACAAAACAAAAAAAAAACGAGTGGGTTCTGAGAGGCTTTTCAGCTGTAAAAACACTCTAACATCAAAACACGCCTAAAAATGACAATAAACACTGATAAACACTTAAAAATGCAGCCCACTGCATTTTTTTAACATTTTTGATCCATTGAAAAACAAAACGCTAATGCTGAAAAACGCTAAAAAAACGCTATTGCAAAAACTTTAAAAATCACTGCAAAGCTACTGGCTATGTCCAGTGTGCATGAGGCCTTATGGCTCTACCACAAATGTATCTGTGGCACCAAAGGGCTTCTCATACATTGAATATGTTTTTCTCTTCATAAAAAAGTAACATGACCATGTGGATTGCAACATACAGGAGTTAATTTACTAAAGGTAAAGAGGGTGTTTAACCGCTTCCCGCCCGTACTATAGCCGAATGACGGCCTTAGAGCGGGCGGCTTCCTTCGCCTGGCCGTCCCATCGCGGAAGTTCTGTGTTTGCCGTGTCCCCCGGGGACAGGCAAACACAGATCGCTGTAAACGGCCAATCACAGCGGCCGTTTACAGCGTGATCGGTGTGTCCAATGGGAGATGATCTCATATGTAAACATATGAGATCATCTCTCAGCGCCGCTCTCCCTCCTCACACAGACAGCGTGTGAGAGGGGAGAGAAGAACGGCTGCAGCAGCCGTCAGTGTACAGAAGAAAAAAAAAAAAGTGTAAAAAAAAAGTTAAAAAAAGTGCCATCCTCCCCCAGAGCCATCCTCCCCCAGTGCCACCCCCCCCAGTGCCATGCCCCCCCCAGTGCCATCCTGCCCCAGTGCCATGCCCCCCCCAGTGCCACCCTGCCCCAGTGCCATCCTGCCCCAGTGCCATCCGCCCCAGTGCCATCCTGCCCCAGTGCCATCCGCCCCAGTGCCATCCGCCCCAGTGCAATCCACCCCACCCCAGTGCCACCTGCCCGCAGTGCTATCTGTCCCCAGTGCCACCTGTTGTCAGTGCCATTTGTCCCCAGTGCCATCTGTCATCGGTGCCACGTATAAGTGGCATCTGTCATCAGTGCCACGTGTTATTAGTGCCACATAGTGCCATCTGTCATCAGTGCCACGTATCAGTGCCATTTGTCATCAGTGCCACCTGTCAGTGTCACGTGCCATCTGTTGTCAGTGTCACGTGTCATCAATGCCACTTATCAGTGCCATCTGTCATCAGTGTCACGCGTCATTGGTGCCACGTATTAGTGCCATCTGTCACCGGTGGCACGTATTAGTGCCACGTGTCATCAGTGCCACGTATTAGTGCCACGTGTCATCAGTGCCACGTATTAGTGCCACGTGTCATCAGTGCCACGTATTAGTGCCACGTGTCATCAGTGCCACATATTAGTGCCACGTGTCATCAGTGCCACATATTAGTGTCATCTGTCATCAGTGCCACATATTAGTGCCATCTGTCATCAGTGCCACGTATAAGTGTCATCATTGCCACGTATCAGTGCCATCTGTCATCAGTGTCACGTGTCATTGTCCTGGTATTTCAAAAGTGTAATAAGTAGTCAACAAGTTAGATGTGTAATTTATGCTTCTAGAACACGTGATGGCGCTCCCTGCATGTTGGGCCTCTCTATGTGGCCAGGCTGTGAAAAAGTCCCACACATGTGGTATTGTAATACTCAGGAGGAGTAGCAGAATTTATTTTGGGGTGTCATTTGTGGTATACACATGCCACGTGAGAGAAATAACCTATTACAATGACAATTTTGTGGAGAAAAATAAAAAAAATGAAAAATCTTCATTTTGCAAAGAATTGTGGGAAAAAAATGACAACATCAAAAAGCTCACCATTCCAGTTACTAAATACCTTGGAATGTCTACTTTCCAAAAAGGGGTCATTTGGGGGGTATTTGTACTTTCCTGACTTGTTCGGGTCACAAGAAGCGAGATAGGCCACCAGTACATCAGGTGTGATCAATTTTGTGCGATTCACACCACAGATTGTAGACTCTCTAACTTTCACAAAGACCAAATAATATCCACTAATTTGGGTTATTTTTACCAAAGATATGTAGCAGTATAAATTGTGGCCAAAATTTATGAAGAAAAATTAATAATTTGCATAATTCTGTCACAGAAACAAAGAAATATGCGTTTTTTTTCAAAATTTTCGGTCTTTTTTCATTTATAGCGCAAAAAATAAAAACCCCAGAGGTGATCAAATACCACCAAAAGAAAGCTCTATTTGTGGGAAAAAAAGGACACAAAATTCATTTGGGTACAGTGTTGCATGACTGAGTAATTGTCATTCAAAGTGTGAGAGCACCGAAAGCTGAAAATTGGTCTGGGCAGAATGGTGTTTAAGTGCCCAGTAAGCAAGTGGTTAAAAGCATTGTACACTTTCAAATGTTTTTGTTTTAACTAAGCATTAGTGTGGCTATATAACCTTTTTTTCATGTGTTTTTTTTCCTACCTTGTAATGATGGCTCACATGTTGTGGCTGTAGTTTATAGTGTCATGGCTGATCAATTCCCCTTATATCCATGTATACATTCACCTGGCTTGGCCCTATTTGCTAAAGAGAAAATAAACTTCTTGATCTAGGTCACACAGTGTCCAGTGCATGACTCACCAATTGCTCTGTGTTGCATCACAACAGTGGGAGTGAAACAATGCACTCTCTGTTAAATAATCTGTCTGTGTCAAATCTAATTACTAGCTCTCATCTGTAGAAGCGCAAAAATTATAGACCAATATATTGTGGGATATATAGTTTCTTCATAGTAAGTGTCAGTTCTTAGACTACACACAGCGGTCATACATTAACCTGTGCAGTGCCATGCCCATGCCTCATGTTAGCAAAAAACCCAGAAACTTCTGACACAGAAATATGAAGATTTACTGTATTATAGGGGGTGTGTACAGAACAACAAAGGACACCATGAAAGTAAATGATCAATGCATTATTTATGTAGGTGAAAGAAGGTGCATGTAGGAAAGTTAATAATGCCTTTAAAGTGGTTGTAAACCCTTACAACACACTTTGACCTACAGGTAAGCCTAGATTAAGGCTTACCTGTAGGTCCAAGAAATATCTTCTAAACCTATACGGTTTAGGAGATATTTGCCCGAAGACAGGCACCGCTGTCTACAGCGCATGCGCCGCAGACAGCGGCGCGCAGGCGCACTGAGCGCAGCATTTTCAACGACGGAGCTGCCGCGCGTGTCGGCTCCCGTGCGCATGCACGGGAGTGACGTCATTGCGGCTTCGCCGAATGACAGCGGCGGAGCTGCGAGACCCCACCGAGAAGATGGATGTGCCAGACTACAGGGGACAGCGGTGACTTTGGTGGCTCCTGTGTCAGGTAAGTGACACATAATGGACTACTATGCGATGCATAGTAGTCCATTATGCTTTGCCTTTGCAGGGAATGAAAGAGGAAGTAAACTCATCAGGGTTTACTTCCTCTTTAAGGGAGCTGTGACTTTATATGAGGATTCTCCTTTAGCTTAGTGAATATGGTTAAAAATGTACTTTGCAAAGAATACCAAATAAAAGTAATTGAATGAGCTTTAAGTCATTTGGTAAGCTAGTGAAAAATGTCCTTGCATAGTGAACAACCTATTTGTCTTTAGTAAATAAACCCTATATTCTCCAGGAATAAAGTGTTTGTGTCATACCAAAGATGGCTATTTGAGGACTGAAGCAACAGAATTACGTTGTCATGCTTTTCCAAACTTCACATGCATAATTCCATATATCCCTCATCAACATGACACCATTTCTAAAGACTGTCTCTCTGTTAATGGAATATGTGACCTATGCTAAAAATCACCATATGTATGAGAACTAAATGTCTACATGTTGTTAGACATTATGAACCATTGCTGTGAGAGTATTCCCTTAATAGACACTTATTTCATTTGAAACACGTTACTGTTAGAGTTCAACAATTTCTAGCTTTTATGTTTTCTATAGCCTTGTGTTTAATTGTGCTTATGCCTGCATCTGCTGTCTTTGTCCTTTATTCTGTATGTTTCTGAGATAACAACTGTGTGCTAAGCAAACCAATATATTTTTGCTAGACTTTTGTTGCCACCTCATAGGCATGCAGCAGGGAACTCTATATGCAACATGTGCAAACCTATACATCACATACAAAAAAATGTTTTGTTTTATTTAAAGAGGGACTTCACCCTTATGTTAAAAATTACAGCAAATGCACCTTTGGAAATGTTTAGTAACTGCAATCCATAAATATATAGATAATTGCAGGCTTTTTATTCTTTGCATACCTTATATTTACTTTCCTCTTCATTCTCATAGTGAGCATTTTTACTAAGGGTAGGTGACGCCATCTCCATTTACTTTCTGGAACATTACCTGGAACTCTAGGTCTACCTCCTGAAACATGTAACAAGGGCTTCCCAGGATAAATTTGTGAGGCCAGTGTTATATCACCTATAGCTCACTCAACCAGGATGTGGAAAAATAGTAATTGTAATTAAAATAAAAGTTACTTCAGGTTCCGGCACCGCATGGAGTAGCTGTTCTTTCACACAGCTTCCGCAGAGCCTCCCGAAAATCGGCATATAACACCTTCTCGAAACACCACCACCACCCACAGACTCTCAGGGAAGAATCCCCCACAAATGCATGGCTTCCTGGATAAGAGCGACCCGCAATCGCAGCCGGCTCAGTACTCTCCAGACCCCGCTGGCTCAGCCCTGCTATCCAACATGGTGGAGGTGCCTGACATGGAAGTGAGTGTTAACACTGCCCCTCCTGCCCAGCACAGAGTGAAGAGCACAAGCAGTTGCAGCTCTCCTTTCCCCTACCATTACAGCTTCAGTGGAGAAGGCTGTTCAAGCAGGGATGCTACAGAATAGAAAGGAGCTGGGGGGTTATGCATCATGGCTAAATGTGGCTAAGCTAAGCTCTATCAGGCACAATCCACAAAACAATTACAAGCGAAAACAAACCAATATATCATACAGAAACTAGAAGACCTGGAGAACAGATTGAGACACAGCAATATGCGTTTTGTGGGAGTCCCAGAATCTATGCAATTGTCAACTATTGTAGACTTTTGTGCTCTACGCATCCCTGAGGTGCTAGGCCTTCTGGGCCCTGCACAGTGGAATGGGCTCACTGCATGGGGCTTACTCAGTTTAATGCACTTCCCCCACCCAATTATAACAAAGTACCTAACTATGCTGACAAGCCGCTATCCTACAAAAGTGCAGGCAAGCAATAAATCTACAAATTGACGGAGTCAAGATCCTGATATTCACTGACTACTCCATTAAAGTCTCAAAGAAAAGGAAGGCAATCCAACATATCTGCTCGGAGCTCCACTAGAAACAAATCAAATTCATTCTAGTGTTCCCTGCAACTCTTTGCCTCAAAGCAACAAATGGGGACCAGCTCAACTTCCATAAACCATCGGAGGCTGAGGTATTCATATGTTTGCTGAACCCAGAAGCCCTTTCAAACCTCTCATCTAAGGCATCCCTGATCCCACTCCCTCTGCACCAACAATGCCCAAGAAAAGTTTCCCCAAAGCTCCTCAGATTCTCTGGCACAATCGCTCCAACCCTTGTTGGCCTCATCTGCTATGATATTTGAGTAAATTACTGAACCTTGGCCTTGTTATTACATAATGCTTCACTACTCTGATATGTTCAAGATAGTTGTTAATATGCATTTACTCCTTTTGGTCTTGGCTTCTGATTTTATTTTCCCCATGGGCCTCACTCACTGCACCTTTTGCCACCCCCTTTTATGCATTCTGAGCTGAGCCTTTCTGGTCTCCTGATCAAATTTACGAACCCATAAAATTTCCCATTGGGTTAACGTATGGGAGCTGGCTCAAACAGGGACACCATGTGGCAAAATGCAAAGTCCAATGGTTGATTTCTAGTTTGGGTTATGTTCCTTTTGATACCTTGTTTACTCCCTTGTCCATCACTTATACTCCCCACCCATTGAACACCCAGACCCTGTCTGACCCTTATAGGAGACTCTCATGGATGCCTCCCAAAACACCTCCTGACCTCCTCCCTCTGGATTCCACCTCTGTAACTAAAACACCAGCCCTAATTCATCCTCCCAAAACCCCTCCATGAAAGTTACCTCATGGAATGTGAAAGGACTTAGGTCCCCCATTAAGAGGCTAAAGATCCTGCGCCATCTTAATAGACTAAAAACAGACATAGCCCTGTTACAAGAAACCCACTTAACTTCCCCTGACTTTCACCATATGAAAAAACTTTGGGTGGGCATGTTCTTGGGCTTCGATGCAATCGGGCACATGGCTGGGGTGCTCATATTCATTCACAAGAACCTCTTTTGTGAGGTGCTATCAGTAGAATCAGATAATCAAGGATGTTTTCTTACCCCCAATATTCACCTAGGCAATAGGGACATGATACTATCAAATGTCAATGCACCTAATAACCCCAGGAAACTACTTTTTGGGGACCTGTCTACCAGGTTACTAAAATCTCTGCACACCCTCAACGTAGTAGGAGGGGACTTTAACTCTATATTACATGTGTCCGATGATAGATCCTCCCAAAACATCTGAAGCCTCTGGCCCGACCCTGGCCCGAAATAAATCATTTGAACTTAATGCAATCAGTAAAGATGAAGTTGTTTTAAAATATAATTTGTTGTCAAATGACCTGGAAATTATCTTCAGGCTTCTTAGGTAAATATTAAACTTTTTGAATGTTATGCTAAGACACAATAAGAGTATAGCCTCAAATACATAAAGGTTTACATAGAATAACCGTACCATCATCCAAAATTCATAGTGCAAAGAAATTGGTTGGTATGTAGGTGCCAAAGCAATTGCTCATGCTGACCATGTGCACCTACACCCAAGGAAAATATTGGTTGGACTATCCTGGTACATAATAAACAAAAAAATAGAAAAATAATTATAAACATATAAAGTTTAATAAAGACGACATATTTTTTTTTTTTACATTAACAAAAAAGCTTTAAAATGATACATAGTATACACCACAGTTAGCAAACTACTGGCGGGTTCCCCCGAGGAGTTTAGAAGGAAGCAGAGTATACACAGATCCCTCAACTAGTTTCGCGGACAAACCGCTTCATCAGGAGGATGATCTATAAAGCAAACATACATTTAATAACATAATAGAGCAAAAAATATGAATGTGTATAGATGTCCAGAAGGATTACAAACAATAAAAATAAGGAGATCAGCTCACCCCCACCGAGGCAAGAACTCGCAGACCAGGGGGCCCATCAATTCCCCTGGCGGCGGACATGGGGGATTGTATTCAGTAGACTCTGATTAAGAAATGTTATAAGATTGTAAAAAATATATATTTTAGATATAAATATATGTGCACTATATACAATATGTGCACACAGCCTGATGTGGCCATCAACCAGTGAAGTGTAAATAGAAGGGGAAGGAAATTAGAAGAAAAAAGGGGGGAAAGGGGAACCCCGGGGAGGGGGGAAAAGGAGGGGGATTGGGAAAAAGGGGAGGGGGGAAGGAAAAGGGGAAGGAGGGGGAAGGAAAAGGGGAAGGGGGAGAGGGGGAACAAGGGGAAATATTTATAGTTATGTATATTATTTTGTTTGTACTTTAAATTGATTGTTGTGCTGTACAAGTTCTGCTACACCCCCCAACCACCCCCTCCCTTTTCCTCCCCGTTCCCCTTCCCACTTTTTTTCCCTTTTTTTTGTCTGTTTTGGTTTGTTTTAACAATTTTTTCTTAAATGTTTTCTCTTGTTTTTTCCCCATTTGTTCTATCCACAGACTGGAATATATAGGGCCCCATGTTTATGTCCACTGGCGGTGGACATGTGCCCTCCCTGGCTTGGACGTTTTTTTCCATCCTCGTTTGCGGGGGTTAAGCCTGGATCGGCTGATCCTTGGGTGTTTTTTTCCCCGTGCACTTGCACTTAGTTGTGCACCTGCGCAGTGTGGGAGAGCAGACCCTGTGATGTCAGACGCCTCCGTTCTGGTGGCGTGCATCTGATGCCAGCAGGGTTGGGGAGCCCATTTAGCGGTCGGACAGACCACTGGATGGGCTGCAGGTTGTGTTGCCGGATGGTATACACTACAGGTGAGCACGCTGGTCTAACGTTGGGGAGACATGTTATGTCCCCCAGTGCTCTCTCATAGCTTTTGTCTCTGCTGGGTGTTCTAATACAGCTATCTTTTTAATTTTACAGAGTTGACACAGAGTTGACACTTACAGAGCAGTGTATATTATATAATTTTGGTTTTACTGGTCGCTGTGACAGGTAGCTTATTGCTGGTCACTGTACCAACGTTTGGCATTTGGGTCTCTGCCCTGTTTGTGTTGCCTCCATTCATCTCTGTTTCTTCAGCCTATGCAATTATTTAAACCAATTGATACCTGTGGTAAGTGTGTGTTTAACCCTTGTGTACCTCAGTGGAAAGGGTGGCCTTGGTGGTGAGTTCCTGTTTACTCCATTCACTAGGTCTTTCTTCTTGCACATCCCTGCACTTCTTTCCTATGGGAATCAGGCCATCCTTGTCCAACTTCTTTTCTTTCTTTGGATCCTGTATTTTCCCTTCCCTCCCTTCCCTTCCTTCTCTTTCCTCCCTCCCCGCCCCCCCCCCCTTCCTAACCCCAACCCCTTTTCCCCCTCTCCGTGAAACTAGTTGAGGGATTTGTGTATACTCCTCTTCCTTCTAAACTCCTCGGGGAACCCACCAGTAGTTCACTAACTGTGGTGTATACTATGTATTATTTTAAAGATTTGTTGTTTATGTAAAAACATTTTTTTGTCTATATTCAACTTTATATATTTTTAATTATTTTTCTAATTTTTTGTTTATTATGTACCGGGATAGTCCAACCAATATTTTCCTTGGGTGTAGGTGCACAGGGTCAGCATGAGCAACTGCTTTGGCACCTACATACCAACCAAATGTTATGCTAAGAAAAAGTTTATAAAGTACTTGTGTGTGCCAGTCTGAAGAAATGTGCTTGAAGACATCTGTGAAAGACTACTTTCCTTTCTCTCTACAATTTGATATAGTTTGTTCTTTAAAAATAATATTACATAGAAAAAAATTACAATATCACAAATGTGTAATAGGATTTTGGGTTTTATTTTATCTTGTTGGTAGACATGCAATGAACTTTCCTATATATGCAAATAGCAACCTTCTATAATATTATTCTTCTATCTTGTGTAATGTTTGTCACAGCTTTCACTTTATTTTTTTAAAAAGAACTTGCCATTCCAATATTCATTACTCTGATACGCTCTGCTTTGCCTAGGCAAGTGTTATAAGTCGCTTTCATCTATATATGCATTTTATTTTCTGAACATGTTTTTTTTTAGCTTGGTGGGTTTTTGTTGAAGTCTATTGTTAATCTTAAGATTGAAGAATAAAAAGAAGCACTTTCACCTAAATTCCCTTCTGTCATATACTTATTCTGTAAAGCATGGTCCTTCGAGTCTGCTTTTGTCACAAATTCTGACTGTGGAAAATGACATTGTAGCTATTTCATAATAAAAACTGTATTTTACTCTTTACCTAAAATGTAAAAGTAAATAGTGGCGCTGATATTGAAATGTGACAATCAATGAACATGAAACAATAAACAAAATGAAATAACACCCTGTGACAAGTGAAAGTCACTTTGAACATTAGTGACACAAGTGACACAAATTAAAGTCTGTAAAACAATCCAAATTGTGACTCCATGACTTCAAAAATATCTTTCTTTAACAGTTGTAATATTCCAGATCTTCCGCTAGACCAAATGTGAAAGCGACTCCACTCCCCTTAAGAAACGCACCAACCGGCTTTAGTTGCCTTGCACTCTCATGATTGGCATATACAATTTTACCCTCAAAGGGTTAAATCAGCCCACTGATATCCAACTGTGCATACAGAAAAAGATCTCTCCACATGAAAATAAACTAAGTGTTCCAATAGTGTGATAAGGTTTAAAACAATTTAATGAATAAAAGCAAATCTCCAACTATTGCACTCACATAGATCCAAATAAAGTAAGCATAAAAACACTCATCCTGTTATCAAGTGGTAGTATATTGTGTTCAATGTGGACCTGCGGTGTACGATCTGTATCTCACACTCATTGGCTCATCATATGCATTTCATCATCGTGACTTATTCATGGGCTCAGACAATCCCATAAATAAGTCGTAATGATGAAACGCGCCGGGATGTGGCTGTACGGCAACCAGCTGTGACATCTGACGTCAAACCGGAAGTGATGTTATCACACTATTGGAGCACTTATTTTATTTCCATGTGGAGAGATTTTTTTTCCGTATGCACGGTTGGATAGTAGTAGGATGATTTAACCCTTTGAGGGTAAAAGTGTATATGCTAAGCATGAATAAAATGTTCAACTTTCAGCGCTGTCATATTTTGAATAACAATTGTGCGGTCATGCAGCGTTGTACCCAAATTATTTTTTCTTCCCACAAATAGAGTTTTTTTTGGTTGAATTCAATGCCCTTGTACACATGGTCGGACATTCTGACAACCAAATTGGATTTTGTCTGACGTATTTTGTCCGAAACTGTTGCATACACACGGTCAGGCAAAGTTGTCAGAAAATCCGATCGTTCAGAACGTGATGACGTTATTTCATTACGATGGGACTACGTTCAGGCTAGTAGCCAATAGCTTTGGTCTAGGAATTTGATCTGAGCATGTGTGGCACTTTGTCCGATCGGAATTCTCTACACATCATGTTGTAGGAAAATTTTATAGCCCAGCTGGAAAACTTGGTCCGTCGGATACTCCGACGGAAACAATCCGATGGAGCCCACACACTGTCGGATTATCCGACAACACGGTCCTATCGAACATTGTCCATTGGAATGTCCAACCGTGTGTACAAGGGTAATCACTGCTAGGTTTTTTATTTTTTTGCTAAAAAAACAAACAAAAATAACTTTTTTTTTGTTGTAAATAAATAATGTTTTCTCCTTCATTGAAGTGCTCTGATCAGGATGCACTGATGGGCACTGGTGAGGCAGAAATTATGAGGCAGCACTGAAGGGGTGACACTGATGAGGAGGCACTAATATGCAGCACTAATGGACACGGATAGGTGGCACTGATATGCAGCACTGATGAGCACTGAAGGGCACTAATAGGTGCCACTAGTGGGCATTAATAAGCAGCAGGTATGGGAAATGGTAGGTGACACTGATAGGTATCACTGATGGGCATTGATGGGTGGCACCAATTAGCATCACTGCTGGACACAGATTGGCATCACTGATGGGCACAAATTGGCATCACTTATGGGCACAGACTGGTGTCACTGATGGATACAGTTTGGCATCACAGATGGGCAAATAGTGGCATCATTGATGGGCCCTGTTGGGGCTGCACTGTAATCAGGGCACTGGTGATCAGTGTCCTGATTACCCATACAGATCTTCCATGTAAGGAGATGCTGCTGATCAGCTCTCCTCTCCTCATATTCAGGTCAGAGCCGCTATAAACAGCATCTCCTTGTTTACACGTGATCAACTGTGATTGGACACAGCTGTTTACATGAGTAAAAAGCTGTGTCCCAGGTCCGCTGTCATTTGTCTATACAGCAGGCAGGAGGCAGTTAAAGGATGATGGCCACTGAATTCCAATGTTTTAAGTGGCAAAAACATATACCAAATGTCATGGATGTTCCTCAATTACAGTTGTGCCTGAAATAGCTTATACACTCAAAAAGCTTAAAATAAGCTCATGGCTAATGTTGATCTATACCATCTATGAAAACTGTAGAAGTGTGTCAGCCACTATAAAGCCAGCTGAATATTTGAACAAACGCAAAATCTTCCCCAATCCTCAAAATCATCCTCACTGCCCCCCTATCTGTGCTAAATCCTATCTTCTCTGGCCCCACAATTTGATTTCAGAGTTAGGAAAAAGAGGGGGAGAAATCATTGAACAAGGGTTTTACATTCACTCATTTCTTTGGATGTAATTGACCAAGAGTGCTCAGTCAATGCATACTGTTAGGGGACGAGTTTAAGAATACTGTGTTCCTTTAAGGTGGCCATAAATAAATTGAAATTCAGCCGATTTATCAGGTACTCCATTTGCAGTACTGAAAGGAGACATCAGAGGTGCATTTAGGCCTGAAGATTGCATAAACCCCCAAAACATTCTATATTTTCTGAAAGCAGAACTGCTAGAGAATAAAATAACGGTAGTTCCAATTTTTAATGCCACACGATAGTACCATAAGGGTCTAGAAAATGCAAAATGTCAATAAATACACTAAAGTTAGTTTTAGGGCACACAGACGCAATAAATTACCCAATTTTTTGGTAAAAAATGAAAGATGGTGGACCGAGTAAATACATACCCAACATGTCAAGTCTTTAACTTGCATGTGCTTGTGAAATGGCGACAAACTTCAGTACCCTATATATTCTGTAGGCAACACTTTAAAAGCCCCCCTATAGGTCATCAGTTTAACATTACAGAGGAGGTCTGGTGTTAGAAATATTGAGGTCACTCTACCGCAGCGATATGCAACATGTGTATCACAAATTAAATTTTCATGTGTAGGCTCCCCTGATGCATGCCTTTACATTCACAGATGTGTATATGTGGGGTTGGGGGTCTCAAACATTTCCGGGGGGGGGGGGGTTATATGCTTAAAGTTACACCACTTACATTTTTTACAATAAAAAAAAAATACTTAACTTTTTTCATCACATAGGAGACAAAAAGTCCCTTGTGTAATGAATTTTTGGTGACAGGTTCTCTTTAATGAGACATTATAATATTAGTCTGACAAGGGGCGGTGGGTAATAGCTGTGGGCATTATCTGATGGTGATGACTTGGGTACAGTTCTTAGGTGGAGGTGGGGTAGGCTTCACTAAATAAGTGAGTTATAAGGTGGACAACGTAGGGACTGTTGGGACATACTGGGGCACGGAGTTCCAGGGGATGGGAGAGGTTCTGGAGAAGTCATGGAGGTGATCGTGGGAGGAGGTAACAAGGGAGCTAGAGAGGAGCAGTGAAGACGATTTGGGCAATATCTGCAGATGAGGTTATTGATGTAGCTGGGGACGATGTTGGATGGCCTTGTATGTTGTTGTTAGTATTTAGAATTTTATACAGTGAAGTA
Source organism: Lithobates pipiens (assembly GCF_037356315.1). Lineage (NCBI taxonomy): Eukaryota > Metazoa > Chordata > Amphibia > Anura > Ranidae > Lithobates > Lithobates pipiens. The sequence continues at coordinate 20,657,566 of NW_027507787.1, forward strand.
GGGGAAGCCAGCGAAGAGATTGGCAGAGAGGAGCAGCAGTCAGGGATAGGTTAGTAAGGTGTATTAGTCTAGCAGCAGCATTCATAATAAACTGAAGGGGAATAGCCTGTGTAAAGGTAGGCCAGTGAGGAGACAGTTGCAATAGTCAAGACTGGAAATAACCAAGGAGTGAATAAGTTGTTTTGTGATGTCACTAGTCAGGAAGTGAAAAATTCTGGAAATGTTGGAGATGTTAAGACGGCAAGATTTTGCCAGTGATTGGATGTGGGGGCTGGAGGAGAGGTCAGAGTCCAGGAATACACCCAGCACCTTGGCGTGTGGTCTAAAATACCCTGGATATCTCCCCTGTGCTCCACTGAATGTAATGCAGATGACACTGCATTAACTCTTTCCCGGCCATTGTGTTATAATAAAGTGGAATAACGTTATCAGGGCCCCTTTTATTTATTGTTGGCATGGCTAGAGACATACCAGATACTGAGTCCAGTTATCACATTGGAGTAGCAGTGGAAGATGGAGAGGAACAAAGGAAGACCACATTCAGAGAGCCCATAAAGGAACGATTGGCACATCAGCACAAGTGATTGCAAGTTTGCACAAGCTATCCAAGCACTTACACTATAATGCAAAGATACTGATCACTTTATTTGAAGTATTTGAAATTTTATTTTTATTGTTATTTTTATTCTGGCACTTTAGGTTAATGATAATTAGAGTAATCATTTTAGAGGAGGAAGGTTGTAGGTCAGAGCTGTGAACTAGGACTCTATTAATCAAAGTTTAAGAACCTATGTAGCAGCAGAAGTCCTTTTGTTTACAAACACTTAGCACTTTCACGTTTTATATATATCCTAGTGTGGGGGATTAGTAATTTTATTATTTACAGATCCAATCTTTCCTGTAAAAGTCTAGCTTAATTCTGTCCTATTCCACCTTACAAACTTCTCTGTTGATCATCATGGTAATATGCTGAAGAGGGCAGAGTGTGTGAAGCAAAGCCCTACTTTTACAGAAGTTGGAGATTTTCTTATAATTTCAGCTGTTTGAGTTTCTGGACTCGCTGATCATTTTGACATGCAGTTTTTACTGTTGTGAATTTTTTTTTATCCTGTGCCTACATTTGTGACAAGTGCACTCAGGAGACATGTGTATGAGAGAGAAGCTTATCAGAAAACTCAAATTTCAGGTAGAGAGATGTTGTTCAGACCTGAAATGGAAGAGAAAGGTGAGATGAAGTGATAGAAGAAAAACTTTAATGGATGATATCTGCATTATGGAGCTCTGGAGCTTAGTCATATTTGTTCATGATATTTCACTCAAGTCTTTTAAAGGCAGTGCTCAGTTAAATCGAATTAGCGCTTGACAAACATATAGAGTATTTATCAATTATTATGATAGATGGACTATATTTATTGCTAACATGATTGTCTTCACCAAATGGGCAACATTGAGGGGGAGATTTACTAAAACTGGTGCACACAGAATCTGGTGCATAATAACTTCAGCTTGTTCAACTAAGCTTTGACAACCTAGAAGCTGATTGGTTATTGTGCACAGCTGCACTAGATGTTGTGCACATTCGTTTTAGTAAATCTCTCCCAGTGTGTCTAAAGAAGCACATTATTATGCCCCGTACACACGAGAGGGATTAAGTCTGACAGACCTCCAAAGGAGTTCCGCCGGAGTTTCGACGGAGTTCCGACGGAGTTCTGGCGGACTTTTCGACCGAACGGACTTGACCACACACCATCACACCAAACTCCGACGGAGTCGAACGTGATGACGTACGACTGGATTCGACGTAGGAAGTTCATAGACAGTAGCCAATAGCTGCCCTAGCGTCGGTTTTAGTCCGTCGGAGTAGCACACACACGAGCGAATTTTTCGAAGGGGACCGGGTCCGGCGGAGTTCCGTCGGGAAAATTTGAAGCATGCTTCATTTCTAAAGTCCGTCAGACTTTTGCGAAGCTAAAGTCCGTTGCAGCCCACACACGATCGGATAGTCTGACGGACTCAGTCCGTCGGAGTTTGGATGTCGAAAAGTCCGCTCGTGTGTACGGGGCATAATGCAGCAGCTTAACCTTTTATGCTCATATAATCCTAAAATTTATTTTTATTAAATGAATGAATGCTCCTGTTTTTTTGATCCCTGGTCTCTGCAATCAAAATAAAGTTTTTGGAGTCACTGTCCCTTGTTTTCTAACCTTAATCCTTTGGTAAATAATCTTCATTTTTTGACATTCTTGTTTGGCCCCTTGTCCCCAGGTGAAACTTGCATTGGTTGTCTGATTGCTCCCTGACATTCGGATGGATGCTATCTCTTGATTTTAACTCTGTTGACTGCTGTTTATGATATCCACCTATTCTATTTACCGGGAGTGTACCTTTAATAAATAGAAATATTGTATGTGGTTTGATACCATTCATTAGCCATGATTATTGCTTATTTGCTTATTTTTAGAATGGTGTTATTCTGCATACTTCACACAGAGTTTTCCTGATGAAAGGATGCTATTTCTGAAATGCATTGGGTGATCTCTGTTGGACTAATGATCTTCATATTGTCAACAGATATTGTGGATCACCCTTTTTATGCTGACTTATGTTTGTTTCATTGCTACATTACTACAATAAACAGATTCTCTTTTATCTTACATTGTGTCAATAAAATGTGTATTGACGTTATACTATACTACTATAACTATACTATAATATCATTTTGAAAATTATGGCCTATAAAGTCCCATAGGGGTGTTACTTAGTACATTGTGCAATCCAAATAATGAATACATTTATTATATTAATTAATAGACTAATTTAACCAGGTTCTGGACTAACACAGTATAGAGATAGAGATATTTTAATATATCCCCTATTTGCTGAGATACTGAGGTTATGTAGGGGAGAACCAAACTAAAGCCAAGCAAACCAAAAGATTTCCATGTAGTTTGCTGGGAATCTTGGTAGGTGTCATCCAAAGCAAGAGCTATTTAAATGAGTAACTGGGCTGGGAAAATATTTTATGCCATAAATAACCTCATTTGTAATGTGCTGGTAGAACTGAAACTGTGTGCATTAGATTTGAGCACCATAGAGTTTATTTGTGAAAGGCAAATCCACTTTGCCCTACAAGTGCAAACTACATGTGAAAAGTGCACTTGAAATTGCACTAAAAGTGCACTTGGAAATGCAGTCGCTGTAGATCCGAGGGGGAAATGCAAGGAAAATAAAAAACAGCATTTTAACTTGCACATGATTGGATAATAAAATCAGAAGTGCTTCCCCTCATTTCAGATCTACCCCTCAGATTTACAGCGACTGCACTTCCAAGTGCACTTTCAGTGCAGTTTCAAGTGCACTTTGCACTTGTAGTTTGCACTTGTAGTGCAAAGTGGATTTGCCTTTTGTAAATAACCCTCTATCTGTATTAACAAAAGGTAAATATTTCAAGTCTTGGAACTACTCACAGTGAAACCTCTACATGATTATGTCTTCACACTCTTTCTACTCTCCCACTTTTTGACTTGAAAACCTTCATCTCTTTCCCCTACTTTTATTACCCTCACTACTTTTGCTCTACCCCTTGTTCTATCAAGAGTTTACTTTCTATACTTTTTTTGATCATATTGTTTAAAAAAAAGTCTGCCAAAATCTTGTATTGATTATCATATCAATCTGTACTTCCCTTATCAAAATAAAATAAAAATCACTAGTTAAAAGATTTCAAGACTTGGCAATGTTAGGGTCAGTGTGTTTTAGCTAAGAAAAAAAGGTTTTATACTTGCTCTAGGTGCAAGTGATTGTTGGCTCTACTATGGGCACATAGAACAAATCATGCACACATATGTGGTATTGCCACAATCATCTGGAGTAGAAGAATGTATTTAGCATTTTGTTTTGGTGGTGGATCATGGTAATGGGCTTAAACGTTTGATAGTTGGTCATTAAGGGGTTATTGCGTAAATCAGTCTGTCCCCACTTTGTTTCCCCACTTCCACTTCTAAATTGTTAGCTTGCAGTATGCTCAAATGCTTGCTCCAAATAAACAATTAGAAAGACCAGCAATATTTTTTTGTTAATTATTTTTAGATTTACTGTATGAATGGGAACACATAATGAATATATAGTAATATATCTGACTGCAAAAATGGAAATACACTTTAAGCCAAATGATTAAATGCTGACAGTTGTAAACAACTCTATCAGTAATGTAAAATCTGTCAATTTCACTAAACAGCTTGGCCTGAATGTGAAGGTGGAAAAAAATATATAAGATCTGTGAGATAAAATAAAAAAAATCATATGCTAAACATTGTCATTACGGCTACTAACCCAATGCAGTTACCATACAGTATTGTAGACATAACTGTGTTTTAATTTTTGCACATGGCCCTTGGGACTGAAAAATGACATTGCCTAAACTGATTCACATATATCTCTGCAGTGCATGTTAGTGTGAAACACAAAGAGAAACTCTTAACACCCATGCATGTGTGTTATCAGTGTCAACCCAACCTTAGGAGCATGATAAAATTACTAATGTTGTCCACATATACAATAATACAAGTAATTTCCATTTCATTTAAGTAGTACTGTTTTTTGGTGATTACTGCAAAATGTTTAATAACCAATGTAAATGCACGTTATATATGGTGTTTCAAAGGTGTTCTGGCTTGTTATTTTTTTTTTTGTTTTTCTTTTTAATTTGCACTTAAAATCCATTCTAATTGGAATAAAACACAGATGTTAGATTAAACATTTATTTACCATTCTGGTCTGTTTTAAAAAGGAGCAATGTAAAATAATGCCAGCGTTACATTTTGCAGCACGGTTAAGTTGGATAAAAAGTGGTTTCGGGCTCCTAAGACACACATATTCTTTTATGCTTGATTTCTGCACTCTGGCCCTTGGATGCTGTGAGAGGCCTGCAATTGAGTGCATGTTTTGTAAAACATTGATTTGCTTGTTTGACTACACAAAGCTGGCTGTACTCCTGCTCAGCCTGCTTTATTTCAAATAATGTGTCGAGTGCAGGAAAGTCAAAGTCTAATTTTACAGGGCTGTGGACTGAGAAGGAAATCTTTTTTCTAACTCCCCAACAACACAACTTAGATTTCCATTAAGCTTCTCATGTGGAATTAAAAGGTCTGCATTCTGAGTGTCTGTCGGTATAGTTGATTTTGGTTTAGGAGGTACTTGCTTTTGATTTGGATTACCCTTGTCAATCTGGCTATACATGTTTGCTACAGATTTTTCTATATCTGCCAAGTTCTGTATATTTTTGAGAATCCCCTTTAGTTCTCGTCGAGGGCCAAAATCTGCTTGGGAGGCTTCCGGTGCCGTTAAAAGCTTTTCTTTGGTGCTTGAAGAAAGAGTAGGTGTTAATGAAGATAAAGAGACCAGGGAATGGCTAGGAGTTAGAAGTGTCTGAGGAAGGGGTGGAGGTGGTGGAGTGGGCAGGATTGGTGAAAATGAGGGTGGAAGTGATGGAGCAGGAAGCGGTGGAGGTGGTGGGGGAGGACAAGATATTTCCGGTGGGTGTGATAAAAGAAATGGCTGTGTTGGTAAAAAAGGTTCAGAAGGAGAGGTGGTAAGTGGTGGACAAGGAGGAGGAACATTTGGTGGATCAGGAATAAAGTTTGGGATTATTTGTTCATTTTGAACAATTAGAAAGGACTGGGAGGGTGTTACACTTTTTCTGGCTAAAGGCGGTGTTGGCTTCCGAGTTGGTGGTGGTGAGATATCTTCAGAGCAGTCTGAAGGAGTAATTAGAATAGAAGGAAAGGTTGTTGATTGATGTGCAGGAAGAATCTGTGAATCCTGTGTTGCTGATGGAACTAAAGAATTTTGATATGGGGGATCGTTAATATAACTTTTATTTTTCTCTGTACATTTCTCATTACCATCTGATGTATGTATTTCTTTTATTTCCCAAGATTTGCTCATTTTGATGTCCCCCAATGCATTTTGTTCGAATTGTCTTGCCTGTTCTCTTACACTTAATTTATTATTAGATGAGATCTCCAGTGATGGCCTGAGGCTTTCAGTTGGTAGATTTGTTTCAGATGTGTTTTTATCTGCCTGTGTACCCATATGCTGACACTGAATTGGATCCATGATTACAGGACTCTCAAGAATGTCATAAATGTTTCTCTTTGCAAAACGCGTGGGAAGGGTCCAGGCTCGATGCAAGCCCTCTGAGTTCATTTTTAAAACAGAATCTCTCAGCATCCTTTTTTGCAGTGAAGACTTGTCTAAGGGTAATTTATTTCTCCATGGTAACCCAATATTGATAGTACTTTGGACTGTACCTTCCATATACAGAGGGTTCTGAGTAGTTAATGGGTTAATATCAGAAAGAAAAGTAATATTACTTGAAGACTTTGGAAGATTATTGTTTAAACATCCACTGATACTAGATTGCTTATGGGCCTCAATAGCACGAGATGCCAGACTACTTATAAGTCTCTGCCGGTCACCTTCTTGTAAAACAGATTTTTTCCCCCTGCTTTGTTGACATGGCAAAAAGAAAAAGACTTTAAATACAAGATAACAATGTCTAAGGACAAAGGGGAAATGGGAAATACCACTACTATCACTATTTCTATTCTACACTACTAATCAGTGTTCTACTGCCAAGATATTGTAGAAACAAATTGTAAATATAGTATTGCAAAACAACAATTCCATTGACACAAACCTGATATGGGAGTGTCAGGTACATGCCAGTTGGTTAAACTATCCACCAGCAAACTTCTCAACCATTGAATTAGTGAGATAACCCAATGCAGAGCTCCCTGCTGAACTTTAAAGCAGACTAGGCTCCTCATGTTGTGTTCTTCATAACGTAAAATATTATAAAATATGAGAACACAGTACTGATAGTTAGGCCGGACATATTTGTTGATGTTGGAGGGAAAAACTGATAAACTCACATGCAGAGATGTTTCCACCATATCCCTTAGATATATTAGAAGCTGGTGGATGATTTAACACATCAGTTTCTACTAAATGCAAAAATAACAATTTTGGGTTAAACTATAATACATATAATAACTCAAAATGTGTTCATTACAGAACAACTGTTCTAAGGACAAAGGTATGCAAATAAAATGCACTGCTAAACATTGGGCCCCATAAGGTACCAAAAAATACCCTTGCCATTCACCACCCAAAATAACAGTGCTATAATAATCAAAATGTATATAGCTACCTCTATATAGGGAGCAACGTGCAAAAATGTAACACAAATGAATATATTAGCACAAATAATAATTTCTACTAAAGTGCATCAATCAATATAGTGCATGAGCACACGTGAAAATAAATGTGCAAACATACATAAAATGAATTAATATGATATAACAACATATTAATAGTGTTACTTAAATTGCATCAAATAAATGGCAATGGTGCAATCCAAAAGGTTATCAAACATGCAGCTTCTGGACTTTAAATTTGGAATAAACATGTTACACAATCATGTTTGCATCCTTTCTTTTATGGCAAATTGATAGAGATATTTGCTTGAAAGACCAATAATGCCTCTTTGGAAAGATTATGTTTACTGAATTTGCATCTTCAACATGCTTTATATGACCATCTTATTAGTTTAAAAAGATATTACTAAGCGATCTGTGAGATATGTGTGGAAATCCACTGAGAGTCAAGATATTTGTGAGGTGGACTTAGTAGCACAGAAAATAGTTTTACAAGTTGGACATTTCAACTTCAAAATTGATAACCATTTGGATTGCACTGTTGCATTTTATTTGATGCACTTTAAGTAACATCATTATTATGCTGTTATGTGATATTAAAGTGGAATTCCCGGGTAAACCTAACTAATCTTAAAAATGCTTCCTCCCCGCTTTTAACACCTTTGCTGACTAACTTGTGTAAGAAAGATGTAAATACTTACCTATTTTCAGGCCACTCTGGTCCGGTTACATTATCTGGCTTCCCTGGGTCAGCCAGCAGCAGCTGCAGGGGAAAAGAGGGAATTCTACCAGATTAGCTATTAAAGCTTATGGGTGGTGTTAACACTCCCAGGCATTTCAGCCAGTGCTAAGCATTTTCTCATCTCCCCTGCAGCCACTGCTGGTTGATATCACATTACGCAGGTTATTCAGCATACGTGTTAGGAGGTGGGAGGGAGCATTTTTTAGATTAGTAATGGTGCGTATTTACAATCGGACTATCCGGCGGACTTAGTCCCATTCAGTTCGACCAATTTGACCGTGTGTGGGCTCCAGCGGCCTTTTTCTTCCCAAAAGTCTGGCGGACTTTGAAAGAAGACTTTCCAAATGAACGGACTTGCCCACACATGGGCTAAAGTCCATTAATTTTGAATGTGACTTCAGGTACGAGGGGACTAGAGAAGGAAGTCAATCTCGTCGCCTCCATGGGCGAGATTGAGACCTTGCTAGCCCCGTCGCCTGGTACGGATTATAAGGGGAAGCCCCTATGCCAATAAAAAGAACGACGTGGGGGTCACCCCCAAAGTCAATACCAGACCCTTATCTAAGCACAGCTGGTCAGGAAAGGGGGTGGGGACTAGTGAGCGCCCCCCTGAGCCGTACCAGGCCGCATGCCCTCAATATGGGGGGGTGAGTGCTTTGGGGAAGGGGGAGCCCTGCGGGCCCCCCACCCCAAAGCACCTTGTCTCCACGTTGATGAGGACAAGGGCCTCTTCCTGACAACCCTGGCCGTTGGTTGTCGGGGTTTGTGGGCGGGGGCTTATTGGAATCCGGAAGCCCCTTTTAATAAGGGGCCCCAGATCCCAGCCCCCCACCCTATGTGAATGAGTATGGGGTACATTGCAGCATCATCCGGTAACCCCACCCCTTTTGCCTATATACATTGCAGCGCAAAGTGTCCCTGGCATTACAGCGGGAGAGAGCGTTGTGTCAACATCGGAAGAAAAGAAGAAGAAGGTGGCAATGATGAAGACCGGGCCAACGCTAGTAAAAGAGCTGGAAGAAGATAGTGGAGGAGCCCGGCACAAGAACCAGAGCGGGAGAAGAGGCCGGAAAGCGCGGAGAAGTTGGAAGAAGGCCCCCAAAGTCAAAGAAGACCCCTGGATGGCGACAATGACTTAGCCCTTGTACACACGGTCGGAGAATTTGTCGGAATGAGTCTTATCAGACCGTGTCGTCAGATAATCCGACTGTGTGTATTATGCATCGGACTGATTCCGTCCGACCCAATTTTCCAACATGTTGGAAATATTTCCCGACCAACTGGGCCGGACGGACCTAATCCAATCATGTGTAGAGGATTTTGATCAGACCAAGTGCCACGCATGCTCAGATCAAATTCCTACATCAAAGCTATTGGCTACTAGCCTGTAAGTAGTCCCATCGTAACGAAATTACGTCATCACGTTCTGAAAGATCGGATTTTTCGCCAACTTGGCCCGACCGTGTGTATGCAACAGTTTCGGACACAATCAGTCGGACTAAATCCGACGGGCAAAATCCGACGAATTTGGTTGGCAAAATCTCCGACTGTGTGTACGTGGGCTAAGAAGAAAGCCGGGCTCTTCCGCTAGCAAAAGAGCAGAAGATAGTGGAGGAGCCTGGCGATAAGACCCCCGAAGTCGGAAGAAGACCCCCAGGGCTACCTAATGAACTACTGTAATAAAAACCTGTGTTGTGTGTTTTTTATTAACACTTTTCCCCCCAGGTGAATGGGTAGGGGTAGGATGTACCCCATACTCATTCACATAGGGTGGGGGGCCGCCTGCAAAGTCCGGCGGATTGTCCGCCGGACTAAGTCCACTGGATAGTCCGATTGTGTGTAGGGGCATTAGGCTTTAACGTGGAATTCCACTTTAATTCATGTTTTGTATGTTTGCACAATGTTTTCACTTGTGTTCAAGCACTTTGATTGATGCACTTTAGTTGGCATATATAGTATCTCACAAAAGTGAGTACACCCCTCACATTTTTTTCTTTTCATGTGACAACACTGAAGAAATTACACTTTGCTACAATGTAAAGTAGTGGGTGTACAGCTTGTATAAAAGTGTACATTTTCTGTCCCCTCAAAATAACTCAACACACATCCATTAATGTCTAAACCGCTGGCAACAAAAGTGAGTACACCCCTACATGAAAATGTCCCAATTAGCCATGTTCCCTCCTCGGTGTCATGTGACTGGTTAGTGTTACAAGGTTGCAGGTGTGCATGGGGAGCAGTTGTGTTAAATTTGGTGTTATTACTCTCACTCTCTCATGCTGGTCACGGGAAGTTCAACGTGGCACCTCATGGCAAAGAACTCTCTGAGGGTGTGCATAAAACAATTGTTGCTCTAAATAAAGATGGCCTAGACTATAAGAAGATTGCCAAGACCTTGAAACTGAGCTGAAGCATGGCGGCCAAGATCATACAGCAGTTTTACAGGACAGGTTCCACTCAGAACAGGTCTCACCATGGTCGACCAAAGAAGTTGGGTGCACATGCTCAACAGTTCAGAGGTTTTCTTTGGGAAATATATATATGAGTGCTGCCAGCATTGCTGCAGAGGTTGAAGCGGTGGAGGGTCAGCCTGTCAGTGCTCAGACCACACGTCGCACACTGCATAAAATTGGTCTGCATGGCTGTCATGCAGACCAGAGGGAAGCCTCTTCTTAAGATGATGAACAAGAAAGCCCGCAAACAGTTTGCTGAAGACAAGCAGACTAAGAACATGGATTACAGGAACCATGCCCTGTGGTCTGATGAGACCAAGATAAACGTATTTGTTTCAGATTATGTCAAGCGTGTGTGGTGGCAACCAGGTGAGGAGTAAAATGACAAATGTGTCTTGCCTACAGTTAAGTATGGTGTTGGGAGTGTCATGTTCTGGGGCTGCATGAGTGCTGCCAGCACTGGGGAGCTACAGTTCATTGATGGAACCATGAATGCCAACTTGTACTGTGACATAATGAAGCAGAGCATGATCTCCTCCCTTTGAAGACTGGGCCACAGGGCATTATTCCAACATAACAACAACCCCAACCACACCTCCAAGAAGACCACTACCTGGCTAAAGAAGCTGAGGGTAAAGGTGATGGACTGGTCAAACATGTCTCCAGACCTAAACCCTAATAAGGATCTGTGGGTCATCCTCAAATGGAAGGAGGAGGAGCATAAGGTCTCTAACATCCACCAGCTCCTTGATGTTGTCATGGAGGAGTGGGAGAGGACACCAGTAGCAACCTGTGAAGGAACTCCATGCCCAAGAGGGTTAAGGCAGTGCTGGAAAATAATGATGGCCACAAAAAATATTGACACTATTGGCCCAGTTTGGACATTTTCCCTTAGGGGTGTACTCACTTTTGTTGCCAGTGGTTTAGACATTAATGGCTGTGTGTTGAGTTACTTTGAGGGGACAGAAAAGTTACACTGTTATACAAGCTGTACACTCACTACTTTACATTTCTTCAGTGTTTTTTCTTTTCACATGAAAAGATAGAATAAAATATTTAGAAAAATGTCAGGGGTGTACTCACTTTTGTGAGATACTGTATATCTGTGCCATTATATTCATTTTTTGTGGCTTTTTTTTTTACTTTGCAGCTTAAATAGAGGTAGTTATATACATTTGAATTATCATAACACTGTCATTTAGGCTGGAGAAATATATGTATCCCTTGGAATATTTTTACAGTGAATTAGCACAGAAGTTGTGGTTTATAATTATTATATTTTATATTTCACTGGTGTAAATTTGGTCAGGGGACACACTGGGCACCTTTGCTGCCACTGTGTTATGTGCTGGGCCCCTGTGCCTTTAAAGAGGACTGGGCTACCTCCAGGCCCACTTGCCCTTCATCTATCCATTGGAATGCATGTGCTCCCACTGTGGAGACCTTAATAAATTTACAGTAGAAAGGTTAGGACTGCAAGCAATACACAGGGTGCCATGAAGAGGCCTTGCAGTTTACGCATGCATTTGCAAATGTATGCTAACTAAACCCCTGTTTTTAATGCATACTGTTGGACAGGTTAATTCGGATGGTAAGCAGACTGGTTGGTGAATTGAGCTGGGAATTTTTCTCTGGTTTTGTCTTTTATAATAATTATACCTTTAACATTACATGGACTGTTTGCCTTCTGCTTGCCTCTAAAACTTTTTAAGATCCTCTATAAATACTACATAGGAGTGTACTTGTGTGGTAATGCTAGGAGCTGGAGAAGAACTGCTTATGCATAGGACACAGCTTTGTGGGAAGGGGTGTGCTTAATCTTTTGATACCAGGGAGTATGAGCACCAGTCATTTAGGTGGGAATGATTTATCTTACAACAATAGGAAAACGTGGATGGACTATTTAGAATTTCTCAACAAAATTGGTCAAAGGTCACTCTTCAAGGTTTGGTGTGGGGTTCCCCTTAAAATCCATACCAGACTCGAAAGGGCCTGGTAAATTGGGGGGACCCCATGCTGTTTTATTTCTCATTTTATTTATTGCCAGCAATTGTTTAGTTTACACATTCATTTACAACTGATGAGTCATCCGTTGTTAAGGACGAGGCAGCTGGCTTCCCAGGCTGCTTTTTAACAAGCAACTATTCCCTGGTTGTTAAGGATGCTGGTGGCCGCCCACTCCTTAACAAAAGGACTACTGCTGCTAAACACTTAAAAATGCTCCTAAACACTGCAAAACAATGCTAAATATTAGCGTTTTATCCAGCTTTTTTCAGTGTATTTTGAGCATCGACTGTGCATGGAGCATTATTGTCTTGTACCTGAGTGTCTTCGAAGCGGGATGTTCCTGGTTGTACAGCTGCAGTCGTACCTGTTGTTCCACAGAGGAGTTTTGGAGTTATTACAATGTTCTCCCAGCTTGATGCATTGCCTTGGACTCACTAGCCCCACCTGCTGCCAGCTGCGGACAATGTACTATCAAGCAGCCCATAAATTGCAGCACTTCCTGTTACTTAGTGCCCATTTGTTTGGACTCACTCTCTGAGTGTGTTGATAGCGCTGTGATTTTGACTACCATGTATTGAACCGCTGCCTGAATTCTTGACCTCCAGCCTGCTGATTTTCTTCACCGTCAGCTCGTGTACGACCTCCGCCTGCCTAACCATTCTTTGGATTTTGTATTTGTACCGCTTTGCTTGATCTGTTGCCGACTTGACCTGCCTGACTACGTTTTCGTCTGAATCCTCAGCATACAAGCTCCACTTCGGACACTACCTACCACAGGTATCTTACATTACAAATGGCAGTGGATCCTGCTGAGATTGTTAAGGCAATTTAGTGTCAGGGAAAATTGATTGAAGCTCATGAACAGCATCTTTCTTCTCTGGATGTCAATTAGATGAACTTTGTACTATGCTTAAATCGTACTGGTCCAGACTCCATATCCTACTCCTACTCCTGTGCCACAAAAACTTCCTTTGCCTGAAAAGTTTGGTGATGACACTTAGGACTGCAGAGGTTTTTTAAATGTTTGTCGTTGGCATTTCCGCAACAACCCAGGGAATTTTAGCACTTTGCCTGCCAAAGTGACTTTTGTAATCTCCTTGTTAAAGGGGAAAGCCCTGGCCTGGGTCTCTTACCTAGAACACAATGATCCTGTGCTACAAGGTACTGACAAATGTCTGTCTTCTCTCCAGACTATTTGTCAAACCAGAAAAAACGTCTGCAGCAGTCACTTTTGGACAAGGTACCAGGTCTGTGGCACAGTATGCTATTGAGTTCCATACCTTGGCTGATAAGATTAATTGTGACTTAAGGGCATTATGTGCAGCCTTCCAAAAAGGTCTTAAAGATCGCATCAAGGACAAATTAGTCTATAAGGATTCCCCAGAAGACCTTGAAAAATTCATAGAGTTGTATGTTCGTCTGTATGTCCAGTATCATGAAAGGTGCCAAGAGAGACTTAGAACTCGCAAGCTTCCTAGACCAGTTTACCATTTGGCCCCTAACTTCCAAGCACCACCTCAGCCACAACCTGAAATTTCAGGCACCTGTGGAACCCATGGAAGTCAGCCGTCTCCACCTAACAGAGTCAGAGAAACAAAGGAGGCGTGCATTGGGCTGTCAACTGTGGACTTAAAGAACATTTGTTATCTGTCTGCCCTTCCCATCCAGTAAAAGGCAGGGTATAACCAGTGTTGGAGGAGCTGGGTTAGACCTTACAGGTATATCCTCCAATATCAAGATTACTGTTCCCGCAATTTTCCATTTAGCCTCTAAACTGGTCTCCTTTGAGGTTTTTGTGGATTCTGGAGCCACTGGCATATTCCTGGACTACACTTTTGCTAAGGAAAATAACATCCCGTTTGTTCCTAAGCCTAGACCCATGAGCATCACCACCCTGAATGGACCCGTTGGTTGGAAGATTGCCTTGTAAAGTTTGAGACTACGACCTTCAGGTAGGCACACTCCATGAAGAGGAAATTGTCCTGTCTGTTATTGATTCTCCACTTCTGCCTGTTATCCTTGGTTACTCATGGTTACAAAAACACAATCCTTCTTTTTGATTGAACTAACCTCTTGGGGGCTGTCCTGTTATCTAAATTGTTTGTCTCAACCCAAAAGACTTTCTGGTTGTCTGCTGGCTTCCATGTCCATCCCACCTACCTTGTCTTATGAATACCATGGGTTTGCAGATGTATTTTGCAAGCAAAAGGCAGAGGTTTTGCCTCCACATAGTTCTTTTGACTGTGCAATTAATTTGATTCCTGGGGTACCTCTTCCCAAAGGAAGGACCTATCCCCTGTCATTACCTGAACAAAATTCTATGGAGGAATACATAAAAGACAACTTGGAAAGAGGTTTTATCCGACCCTTTTCTTCTTCAGTAGAGGCAGGTTTTGTCTTTGATAAAAAAAAAAGATGGGGGTTGTCGACCATGTATGGACTATTGAGGGTTAAATCAAATCACCATAAAAGTCTACTACCCTTTGCCTCTCATTCTAGAACTGTTTGATATACTTAAGGGAGCCATTATCGTCTCTAAGTTGGACCTCCAAGGTGCTTATAATCATTTGAATTAGAGAGAGATACGAGTGGAAGGCAGCATTCAACACCTGCAATGGACATTTTGAGTATCTGGTTATGGCATTTGGACTTTGCAATGCCCCTGCTGCCTTCCAATGTTTCATTAATTAAATTTTTCACAATTTCAGCAACAGTTTTGTGATCATCTACTTAGACGACATTTTAATATTTTCCTAGAGCACATCTCACATGTAAAGCAGGTAGTACAACGAGAGAAAACCACCTATATGCGAAGATCGAGAATTTTTTCATCAAAGTAATTTACCTTTCCTTGGATCCACCATAAGTGCTGTTGGTTTCCAAATGGACCCTCAAAAACATTCTGCTGTCTTGCAATGGCCCAAACCAACCTCTTAAAGAAGGCTCCAAAGCTTTCTAGGCTTCGCAAATTAATACAGGCGCGCTTCAGAGGTTTTGCCTCCATTGCTGCCCACCTTACTGCTATAAGAAAGGTATGAATTGCAAGGTGTGATCCTCAGAAGCAGAATAAGCTTTCCAGCAATTAAAAGACTTGTTTAGCAAGGCTCGAGTTTTCCAACATCTAAATTCTGATCTCCAGTACATTGATAAGGTTGATGCCTCCGAAGTAGGAGCAGGTGCCATGCTGTCCCAGAGACAGCCTAAGCCCAGTAGAATCCATCCAGTGGCGTTTTTCTCTAGAAAGTTTTCTCCAGCGGAGATAAATTTATGATGTTGGGAATTGAGAACTACTGGCCATCCAATTGGAATTGTCTGAATGGCGACATATTTTGAACCAACCATAAAAACCTGCTGTTTCTTCAGACTGCTAAATGTTTTAATTCACGTCAAGCTCCATGGGCTCTGTTTTTCTCAATGTCAATGCGTTACACTCCAATTAGTCTGAGTACTTGCCTTTGGCTGAATTCACCATTAAACTCCCGCTGGCACAGTGCTCTTCATACTACACCATTCTACGCAGTCCTAGGCTATCACCCTCAGACGGAAGTCAGCAGGCAAGTATGCGCTTTTCTCCAACAAAGACGCATATACCTCCATATGTGGTGGGGGACAGAATTTGGCTATCAACCAAATATGTGAGACTGAAACAACATTCTACCAAATTGGGCCCTTGATTCATCGGTCCTTAGTGAATTATTGCTTTAATCAGGCCAGTCTCCTATTGGTTAAAATTGCCCTCCTCTCTTCAGATACATCCCGTATTCCATGTTTCTCTCCCAAAAAAGGCCATTTTCAATCGCTGCTTCAAACAGTTATCTTCTCCTGTTCTTGTTGATGGACAACATACGTTTGAGTCTCTAAGATTCTGGAATCTAGAAGGCTGGGTTGTGGCCTATTGTATCTGGTTCATTGGAAGGGATATCCCATCCCATCACTGGTCCTGGGTTCCAGCCAAAGATTTGCACGCCCCCGCTATTATTCAAGAGTATCATGCCTCCTTTCCTGCTAAGTATTGCTAGGCTCCTGGAGGGGTCCACTGGGGGGGCCTGTCATTTACCTGGGTGTCTTCGAACCGGGATGTTCCTAGTCCCACAGCTGAAGTCTTACCTGTTGTGCCACGGAGGAGCTCTGGAGTTATTGCAATGTTCTCCCAGCTTGATGCATTGACTTGTACATAGTGGAAAGAGCTGCTGACCCTTGGTCCTGCTACAGTTCCACTTTAAAGGTAAGCATAGACTGGCTATAGCATAGAAGAAAGTCAAGTACGGATATTAAGTGCTTTCAGGGATTGCATTCCCTTTGCAATGCAATTATGATGCAAGTCTAGTACATATGTTATGCATTCAGATTTACATTTATTTTTTGCTATACAGTAACAGCTGCTGAAATGTAGCAAAGTAGAATATGCTGATTTAATAATAATAAAAAAGGCATTCAATAGGATGTATGCCAGATGAAGCCATAAATGCAAGTTAACAACTCTCCATAAAATCCTATTTAAAATTCAAACATTGCACATACAAATCGCTTCATAGTGCCTGTCAGAAGCAAAACCAACATGTCTGTATACATAGGCTTTAAAATTGAGTATTAGTAAGTAGGATTCCTCTATCCACCTCACATGTGTGGATGGGGAAATCCATTTATCTATGGCCAACTTTACATATACCGTTCATTTGTACCTTATATTGAGCTCCAATGGAGAATAATGAATTCTATAAGCAGTGCAGTCAAGGTAATGTAAGTAGTGTATGAACACAAATAAACTATTTTGTGACCAAAATCAACTTGGTCAACATAACATACTAAACGGGAAAAAGTTGATTTGTGGTTACTTGCTGTGGGTATTAAGCAGTGCATTTGATTGCTGTTATGTTTATTTGCTCTAACACCATGTGTTTAATCCATTTCTGGTTACTAGAGATATATTCTCTTTAAAAAATTTCAAAAAGACTGGTACTTCGGTTTCCTGTGTGAAATTGGATTTGAAAGAAACAGCAACTTTTAAATTATAACAGTACAATTTGTCTAAATTGAAGCAGGAAATGCTACACAGCCTTAACTTTTCCCAAGATATTAATCATTTGTACTCATTAAAAATTAATCAATAATCAGATCATTAATTGTTACTGGACTACAGCACTTTGCTCTACCAGTTATAGTGCAGCATTTATGGCATTTATGTCTACTCAACAAAAGCTAATGGAAAGGATGGACAGAAGAATCTATCAATCAGCTAGTCACCCAGCCTCGATGGCAGTGAAAATGAAAACTGACTGAAACTAGTAGTGAAAGAATTAAATACCAAATATGATGCTGTGACCTGTATTTTGGCAGGGAGCAGTAATGTGTTAATTACTTAGTTAAATATTTTTAGTTTATATTCCACTAGGAATAATTGTTGTTAATTATAAGCTGCATAACATTGGCAGTGAAAAAGCTTTTGTGGTGAGCAATATTCAGCTGGACACCATAATGCAATTTTAATGGCGTATAATACTTATTTTGTTCAAGCCATTTTCAAATTAAGGCTGTGAAGACAATGCAATAATAAGACCCCTACAGCATCTAATTGCTACAGTTAAATCTATGTTGGTCTACTTACTGGAACCTGTGCATGCAGTAGCAAAGAAGAATAGAAAATGAATAAAGTGAAAATAAAACATGCAGGAACACATAAAAAACAACATATGCAACAACATTTTCTAAGGACAAGCTTTTGGGGGCTAACGTCTTCTTCTATAGTCCAAGTAGTACTGTTTGGAATTTAAAAAAAGGGGATAGGCATCAAAAGCTTTTCCTGAAAATGTAACTGTTAGTATAAATATAAAAGTGTCATGAACGGTACTCAACTGAGTTGTTGCAAGTGCACTAATATGGCTACAATCACCTTAAACATGCTAACCCTATAAGTATGTACAGAAAACAAAACGAAACAGTGAATCAATTTGTCTCAAGGTTTTTTAGGGAAGCCAAACAGGGGCATTGTGTATGCTTTTTAATAATTGTGGCATCCAGATTGTCAAGTTTGAGGATGACAATGATAATTGCTTCATTCATTGTTTGGGGTAAGTTACCCAACTGGGATGCTTCACAGAGACCTTCTAGAAGTTCAAGGAGGACACCACCATACTGTTTATATACCTCAGTGGGTACAACAGCTCCCAGAGCTTTGTTATCATGAGTATCCTTCAGGGCCATAGTTAATTCCAACAAGATGGGTAAGGTAAGTATGGTATTGTCTGCCTCAGTAATTCTTGGATTCCTAATTGAATCCAAGAAGTGGGTGAACATATCTGAATCAAATGAAACCTTTTCTGCTAAGGCCTTTGTAATATTTTTGAAAAATAGCTTGGATGTCAGAGGTGGGTGTTACTATGGTATATACACTTGTGGTTATAGCATCAATGTGTGAGAGGCTGCTGGGACTTAACTGTAGTTGCTAAAAGATGGCCCATATGTTCCACTTCTTCAAAGTTTGTTACATAAAGAATCGCTTGTTTTCAGCTTTAGCTAATGCAATAGTTTTGTACAGTTTTTGCCATTCTACCTTGCAGCATACCACCTACATGCAATTTGCATGTACTCCCTGTACATGTGAATGTTTCCTCCCACCAAAGACATGCTAGTAAATTTATTTGTTCCTTTCTAAATTAAACCTAGTACATGTCTAGTACATGTCTGGTCATGCAGCTCTCTCCCTCCAGGTGCTTTTAAGCCTTGTCATTGTGGCCCCAGGATGGCTGTAGATAGAACCCTGTTTCCAGACTACATCTCCCAGGCTGCCCCTGGCAATTATATTCCGGTCACAATTAGGTAAAAAGAGTTGGCACTGCCATCTTGTGGACAAAGTTCTGCAACTCAGTAACCATCTTTAGTGTTGTATGAGCATTATTGTAATGTATATATGTATGTAAAAATGTTATATTTTTACAATAAAAGATATTAATGTGACATATAATAAATTCTTTCTACTTGTACTATTTTGTTAGAGCTTAAAAAAAATGTAGTCAATGGTTATTAGGCCAATCAGCACTGCAAAAAACAAAGTAACTATATACTCAATTTATGCAGTATATTCTATTGTATCTGTATGCAGTTTTGACATTAGCTTTATTTATTCTTTCATTACTGTATCATGATAAGTTGGTCATGCATTGATGTCTCTTTATTTAATGGATACGACCTACTGTATGTGTGTACAGATGTGTGTACAGATGTTCCACAGTTGTTTTCCTGTACCCCAACTTTTCAATTCAACTTTAACCAAGGCCAGCTACCATCCTGAACATTCACATGAATGGTCAAGATTAATGCAGAGATAACAGAGCAATGTCTAATGGTAAAATAAAATTGATATATGATATATAAATTTTTTTTTTGAAAGTTTGGAGAATGAAGCTTTAAACAGTGTGCTTCGAATACCAGATGAAAAAAGGAAACTTGCTGTCACTCATTTCAGATCATTAGATCTGCCACAAAATGATATGTTTCCAAAACAAGAGAAAAACAAGTACTGTTCCTCTTGTCTCTTGTAATACTGAGCATGAAAGGAAGCCTGAAGGCTTGTTTTATATGCAAGACATAGAAGTTTTGTTTGATTCCCCAGATGCCCAGTACCAGAGTGTGAGAGTCTGTGTAGGAGAACAGCATTCTAAATTTAGGCATGTACGTTCAAGCTTTCAACATTAATTCATATCAATTTCCTTCAAGTATAGTCATTGTATAGAACACTATGTATGGCATATATATATTTAATAACTGAACTGTTAAAAATGTTTAAATGAAGGAAAGTTTCTTAGTCTAAAGTATTAGTGATATTAAAAGGTATTCTAATGAGCAGCATGGTACAATTATATGTGGCAGTAGCAAATAAGCTTCGTTATTACAAAGTTGTTACATGAGATTTTACTGCTTTCTCAATTGCTTGTATTGGCATGTTTTTCTCCACTATAGATTACCCATGATGACTACCTTTTGTAACAATAATGCTTAAACTTGTAATTTAAACTTTAATACATTGGAAATTAAATTAATAATTTCTATTGTCTGGTCTATGCTAAACTACATTTGTAGTGATAACAACCAAATGAAAATATTTCTCAGAAACCATTTTAAGCAATATTCTCAAACTGCTTTAAAGGTGCCTGTAGTGGCATGTAATATTATACAGATGGGTCAGATTCATTGTATTTTAGTGAACATCGGAGTTATTTATTAAATTATAAGATGGGTATGATGGCTGAAATTTGCCATTTTCTACGTTCAAGGGTGTTACACAGGAATTCAACACTCCTGGTTGCTCTGCACTCATCCACGTGAGTCTGTAAGTTGAATCACTATTATGCTTCCTCAATAATACTTAAAAACAATACCATAGACTTACCACACTATAATGCCTCTCCCATCTCTTCTCTTATTTTTCTGTCTGAGATCTTGAAGTATTTTTTTTTGGACCTCTCCCCCCTTTTTTTTCCTGCATAATGTAGAGGCCCCCACCCCACAAGCATTAAGGAGAATAAGCCACTTTAGGTTTACTTGACAGCCCCCTTTCCCACAACCAACCCACACTCCCATATTGCTTCATTTATTTGTCAGAGCCCTAAGAAAGCCCCAATAATTTCATCAGAGCATATACTCTCAGGATGCAATGCTCAGGCCTGAGTAGCTGATCACCAGGCTGAAACACTGTCATACTAATAAGGGGAGAAGGAAGAGGGTAGGGCATGTGGAAGGGAATGACCTGTCACTTTGCCTTGAATCATTTTAAAGCAGCACTCCACGTACATAAAAAAAGGGTTAAAAAAAAACAGGTCCCTTGTGAGGAATATAAAATGTTTAATGTATCTTATAATACTGCAATTTTCTTTTCACAATTCTCTGACTACAAGACTAAAAGATAGAGTAAAGTGGAGTAAACACTTTAAAGAAAAAAATGCACGAAAATTTTGATATGATAAAGGCTTTTTTTTGCTGTTCATTGTTTCTGATCATGTGCAATCTTTCGCTTCTGATTTTTTTCATATGAAAATGGTACACATTAAAGTGGTGTTTCCACCCAAAAAAATTTTTTTTACTCACCTCTAAATGCCTGTTGCTAGGGGGCCCTCGTAGTCTGCCTCCTTCAGTGCCTGGGCACTGAAATCACTTCCCCTCGGCGCAACACAGTCATCTGGGACCTGTCACATGTATCAGATGACTGTGCAGCGTATCACAGCGAGCGGCGCCACTCACGCATGCGCAGTGGGTGCTCGGCTGTGTGCCCACAGTAAGAATGCCCACGCCGCGAGTGGAGCAGGGAATGAGGGGGGGCTTCGTTCCCCCGCATCACTGGACCCTGGGACAAGTAAGTGTCCGATTATTAAAATTCAGCAGCTGCAGTATTTGTAGCTGCTGACTTTAAAAAAAAAAATTTTTAGGGGTCACCCCACTTTAAATGAAAATTGTTTTTTCTGTTCCTGTACAGGAAAAATTTTGAAGTTTGTCCCTTTGGAAATTTTAGCTCAGAAGGTCAGAAACGACTTTTAAAAGTTGTGTACACACTATCAGAAAATCGTTCCACAACATTGCCAATTTAATGTGTCTTTAGACATTTGTAACTGGAAGGAGGCACCTTATAGAAAGAGCGGAACAAAGGAAAGATCTGAGGCAGAGTGTGTTTTTCTTTCATAGTTCAGTGAGCAGGGAACTGTCACAGTAAGCTGCAATATTACAACTGGAAAGTCATTATCCTGGATATGCAAGGCTGTGTACCACAAGAATAGATGAAAAGGGTTACACATATTTAAAAATGTAAATATATGCATTCCACCCATGTATGTAAAGCTAAATCTAAATCTATTTTGTAGTATGTAACATGTTTCATTGTATTCATTGATAAGTGTCCTTTAAGACAAAGTACAATTATCCTTGTTGCCCATTTGCCCTGACCTAACCCACCCTCCCCCACCACAGATGGATAATTCCCTGGATCCAAAAGCCTCCAAAGTATGTTTACATCCAATCCCATAGATTTTCATATGGCCCAAGGCTGGACATGAAGAAAAATGGCCCCACAGAAGTCTATGGGGCTGTAATGAGCATGTGCAGCAAGTATAGTGAAACTTGTGGTGCTGGACGTAAACAAACACTGGAGGCCATGGCTGATCAGATAAGGGTGGCGGCTTAAGGTTGTTAGGCTGCAATCAGATAAGAAATTGTTCAATAGATTCTTACTTTTTTTTTAACAAAACTGTATACAGTGAAACAATATGCTAATTATACAAAAAAAAGCAAGGTTTACAAATACTCTGTGTCTGTAAAGTCAAATTCTATGTACCTGGTTATTATGATGAATCAGTGGTTATACAACTATCCAATTTACAGATCTGGAACCAGAATGCAGTTTAGGAATTCTGCCATACTGGCTGCATGCTTGTGCTAAGTCAAGTACTCAAAAATTATTGTAAGTAAATTACAAGTAAATTATTATAATACTTATTATCATAAGTTATTAGGTCATCCTGGTTGTTGGGTAATGCAGAGAGCTATGCAATGATAGTTCATCTATGTTTCCCATGGCAGGTTTCCTTTAAAGTGAAAGTGACCTTATGAATGATGCAAGAATACGACTAAGAACTTTAGTCTGAAATGCAACACTAACCTGATTATGTACCTGTTTTGTTCTAAAATAAAGCTACACTTTATAAGACGTGGTGACATACTTTGTTGTTTTTATCAATGCAGACATAAGTGAGAAACATGGCAGATGTTTATTTTAACCTATCCAATGATGTTTTTCTTCAGAGCTGTCACCTGGGGGGCTTTTTTGCTATCCCCATAGACATTACATCATTACCCAGTCTTGCTTAAAACAGTTAAATCAGACCACTGTCATCTCATATCTATGAGCTCACTGATATTTAAATATATATTTATGTATTATTTATATAAATAAGCTTGTCTAATTATTGCATGAAAATAAATGCCAACCATTGATTAATTAACCTCTCTTTTTTTTTTGTTTACTGTAAAAGTGTGGTTACACATCATAAGAAAGCAAATCAGGATTATGCAATGACTCAGTACATCCTAGGATTAAAGCAATACATCAACATTTAAAATATACTATTTGTATGCATTAAACTATACAGCCTAGAGCCTTTGAAGCTAGCTTATGATACCTTTTCCATGGGAAAAAAAATACCGAAACCAATTCATCATTTGTCTTCCATATAATTCAGCCACTGAGAAATTCTATTTAGAAAATTTAAATATTTCTTCAAATCTATTATTGTAGAAGAAAAATACTGAATCTTACAGTATTAAATACTTGGCTACAAACACATTTTTAACCAACGCATCTGAGCAAACTACTGTATGTTGCAGATCACAGCAACAAGATAAATTTCAAACTGCTTTTGCGATAACAGACATGAAGCAGCTCCCACCAGTGCAATGATTCATGCAGTTCTTCAGGAAACAATTTATATTCAGTACTTACATAGTGCTGTCACCCAGCTCTTCATACAGATTATTGGCAGCAGGGGCTGATGATTTGCCTGCTGGCAATGCCATCTGGATCCTCGCTGTCTTTGCACACTCAGCTTGCCTCCTTTTTGTAAGAAAGAAAGAGGACAGACAAGGTGTCTTAAACATCTAGTAATTGTTAATTCTTAATAAAGAACTCTTTTAGACTTACACTGTGGTAAATGTTAATTGTGATACAATTTATAAAACTGTGTGTTGGGGCAAATCAGATTACTGAAAGAAACCACCCAGAATATATGTAGAAGTAAACCAACTAACATACAGTAAATTAATTCATTAAAAAAGGTGCTCTGCAGCATTTTTATTGCTACACCATCACTGTGCTGAGATCACACCTAACCATTTCTTTTTTTTTTGCACGGTCCCTATTCTTTGAATCTTTAAGCGATCATGTCAGCAATCAGGGAGTCCAAATAAACCTTGCCCCTGTAAAGAAAGTGAATCAAGAGGAATCTCCGACTGAAGTCAAAACTCCCTGGGGCAGGGGCGTAACTATAGGGGGTGCAGCAGTCGCGACCGCAACCGGGCCCTGTGCTGCAGGTAGCCCATGCAGCCCCCTCTACATATGGCCAGCAGCAGCATAGGCAGCTAGGGGTACCAGTGCACCATGCACACGAGTGGCTGGAGGTGGAGGGTGACTAACAGAGCTCCATGCTCAACTATCGCACTGGCTGCTCTTTAGTTGTGCATTCCCCGCATGACCTGTGTCCTCGGCCGACTTCTCAGAGTACCCCTCTCCTGCTCCATGCATTGCTGCTCAGTTCGATGTCTGTTCTCCCCAGCCAGAGTCCTGACCCCCCCCCCCCCCGAGTCCGGCCCACACTGCACTGCATACTTCTCCCAGGTAAACAAACTTAAGCACACAGATGCAGTGCAGCCCTATGAGAGCCGGCTCCCCGGAGGACACTGCAGGCTTGTCTGCAAGCCCCCCTCTTCCCCCGTCATACACAGATGATGAAAGGTCTTTTTGGGAGATATGCGGATCACCCGTCCAGCACACTGGATGGAGCCCAGGCCAACATGGATGAGTGCATGGCCTGCAGCTTGGTCATGGTGAGTGAGAGGACCCCATCCTCCACACACCATTACATAACCCCTCCATCCCCCCCTGGGGACAGGGACCCCCACCTCCCCTGGGGACAGGGACCCCTTCTCATCTGGGGGCAGTAACTTCATCTGCCCTGGAGAAAAGGACTTCATCTCTTCTGGGGACGGGGACCCCATCCTGCCTAGGGACAGTCCCCCAATGGGGCAAAAATTAAAAAAAAAATAATAATAAAAAAAACTACTGATACCAGTGGTGGAACTACAGGGCTCACAAAGGTCATACCTGTGACCACAGCCTGGAGTTCCACCGCCGGACTTGGAGGGAAGGGCCCTGGCTGGGGTTCAGGGGGGCCCTTCATGGTTTCTTGCATCGGGGCCCTGAAGGTTCTAGTTACGCCACTGCCCTGGGGTGTTGATCTGTCTTGTCTACCTTCAATCAATGCACGCTTCTGTTAACACTCATATATTCTTGTAGTCTGACAATAAGCCACTGACAACCTTGAATGCTGATTTTTTTTGTATATTAATGCAAACAAATGCAACCCAACATGATGAACATGCAGGCAACAAAAGTATTTTTGGAGAGTAAACTAAAGGGCAACTGTGTAGGGTATTTCTGATACATGTATGGAAAATGTTTTTATACAGTTTTAAATAGCACACAAGCCAACCTTGAATAACTTTCCTAACTAGGCCTCATGTATGACGTTTCTAAAGAACCCTTTATAATTTCTTCCCAAGTATTAATCAGCTACTATTTTCTGCTGTTGAAATTGCAATATATAAAACATACAAAGGAGACACTGACTGGTTAGTAGGAAGGAAAGACATATTATTCATCAGACACTTTATACATCAGGCTTAATGTGTTTGAATATAATAGCTACAATCAGATGTAATAGTGTAAAAAATAAGTGTAATCTGTGACTTTATAAAAATAACTAGTATGATGGATGACACTGTTCATGGATTATACAGATTATAGACTTTTGGAGTGACCTCTAATACAGTAAATTGGGTTTATAAAATATATGTTTATAAGATGATTCATAAATTATTCAACATCTATATTTTTACAGTTATGCATTTCATTCTACTTTCAAAAAATAAAACATGTGCCATGTCTTACAACTATTTTGCAAACCTGACAAGTGACATTGCTGGTTTTCCAAATATTTCTCATTTTACAGGATATAAGCAGAGACTTTGCAGCTTCAACTTCTAGGATATACTTGACATGGTGTTTGCTACTTATGCAAGACTTTTTGCATGTTTTCAGATAGTATTAGAATGATTTATGTATAGGAGGTATAAATAATAGAAACAAAATGTACTTACTCTTTAAACCTGTTCCACAGGGGCAAACACACCAAAAGAAAAAAGAAATACATTAGAATGTTAATGAAAAAGCCTTGTCGATATTAATGAAAGCATAAATATTAATCTAATATACAAAATATTTTACCCTTTGCAGTTTTTTTGTATTTTAAAACACTTCACTGTAGCAACAAAATGCATTTAGGTAATTATATTGTGCAAACATGCCCAAGTATTTTACCTCCAACAATGAAGCCCTAATTATCCTAATCGTTCCTAAAAAGTCAGTTATTAGGCAAAATCCACCCTGTTTGTGGATATTAATGACATAAGACAAATCATTTTCTAATAAACAAAATGTTTAGCGTTTGCAATTTTTTAGTACTTTAGTTTACTTCACTTCAATAAATTGCACTTAGGAAATTATAATGTGTAGACATGCCCAAGTATTTTACATAACACAATGAAGCCTTAATTGTCTAAATTATATTAAAAAAAATCAGTTATTAGGCAAAATACACTGTTTTTCCTTCTTTCTTGAAATAAGAAAAATGTTTTTGCCTCAGCCTAATTGAAGGCAATTAATTACTGTAAGGGGGACTTGCATAATCGTAAAACACAATTATACTGTTGATTAGGGATCAGCCTAATGTTCGCTTGTTTGCCGAACAGCGAACATCATGCAGTGTTCGCAGCGTCTTCGAAACCCACAGATCACCATTAAAGTCTATGGGACACTAACATGAAAAAACAAAAGTGCTTATTATAAAGGCTTATATGCAAGTTATTGCCATAAAAAAGTGTTTGGGGGCCCGGGTTCTGCCTCAGAGGACATGTATCAATGCAAAAAAAGTTTTAAAAACTGCTGTTTTTTCAGGAGCAGTGATTTTAATCATGCTTAAAGTGAAATGATAAAAATGAACTATTCCTTTAAATATCGTGCCTGGGGGGTGTCCTTAGTGGCCTGTAAAGTAGCGAATCTTTCCCGTGTTTAGAACAATGCCACAGCAAAATGACATTTCTAAAGTAAAAAAAGTAATTTAAAACTGCTTATCTGAGCACGCAACCTGCCAGGTCACAGGAAAAAGAGGGGACGACAGAGCGCCCCCATGAACCTTACCAAGCCACGTGCCCTCAACATGAGGAAAATGCTTTGGAGTCCCCCAAAATACCTAGTCCCTATGTTGAGAGGGACAAGGGCCTCATCTCCACAACCCTTGCCCGGTGGGCTTATCACAATCTGGAAGCTCCCTTTAACAAGGGGGCCCCCAGATCCCACCCCCATGTGAATTTACATTCACCAAAAAAAGTATCAAAATGGTAAAAAATTACAGTAGACAATTTAGGTCCTTTATTAAAAAAAAAAAAAAAACTGTCCCGCAATGTCCATTAATTTTCGCTCACAGCATCCGACAACCCGAGGAAAAAAAAAAGACGGAAAAAACTCTGCCTCCATGGGAGGCTCCCGCTGACTGAAGTCTCTTTGCGATGACAGCTGTTATATAGCTGAGGGCGGGGCCACCTGGTGACGTAAACAGGTGACCCTGCCCCTTCTGACACCACATGACATCAGAGGAAAACAGGGCCATCCATTTACGTCACCGGTTGGCCCTGCCCTCAGCTATATAACAGCTGTCATTGCAAAGAGGCTTCAGATGATGGGAGCCTCCCATGAAGTTGTTGATGCATTTTTTCTTTTTCGGTTTCGGGTGGATGATGGATTTACATCGCTGCACATTTTTATTTTTTATTTTTTAATAAAGGATTTGACCCAAATTGTCTACTGTAATTTTTACTATTTTTGACCTTTTTTTGGTGAATATGTAAGGGTAGAATGTACCCGATATCCATTCAAATGGGGGGCCCAGATCTGTGGGTCCCCTTGTTAAAGGGGGCTTCCAGATTCCGATAAGCCCCCCACCCACAGACCCCCACAACCACCGTGCATAGGTGTTTTGGAGGGACCCAGCCTGGTATGGTTCAGGAGTGGGTGCGCTCTCTCATCCCCCCTTTTCCTGCAGCCTGCCAGGTTGCATGCTTGGATAAGGGTCTGGTATGGATTTTGAAGGACCCCATGCCTTTTTTTAGTGTAGGGTTCCCCTTAAAATCCATACCAGATCTGAAGGGCCTGGTATGGATTTTGGGGGGACCCCTACGCCATTAAAAAAAATTGGCTCAGGGTTCCCCTTAATATCCATACCAGACCTGAAGGACCTGGTATGGAGTTTGGGGGACCTCTACGCATTTAAAAAAAAAAGTGGTGCGTGGTTCCCTCTTAATATTCATACCAGACCCATTGACTGGGGGGATCCCATGCCATTTTTTTCAATGATTTTTATCTATATTACCAGGATCCAACAATTCATTACAGCCGCAAGCAGTTTAAAATGAGATTTGTTTATTTAGAAATGTAATTATGCTGTGGTATTGTTCTAAACACGGAAAGATGCACTACTTTACAGGCATACTACAGACACCACTCAGACATGATTATAAAAAATAATATTTAATTTTTATTGTTTAAGCATTATTAAAATCACTGCTCCTGAAAAAACTGCAGTTTTAAAACTTTTTTTTGCATTGATACATGTCCCCTGGGGCAGGGCCCTGGTCCCCATACACTTTTTGTGGCAATAACTTTCATATAAGCCTTTAAAATTAGCATTTTTGATTTTTCATGTTTATGTCCTATAGACTTTAACGGTGCTTGCTTGTTCGTACAAATATTTTGCCTGTTCGCATGTTCTGGTGCGAACTGAACCGGTGGGTGTTAGGCTCATCCCTAATGTTGATTGAATACAATGAATGTGCTTTGCTATGGATTACAAGTACATTTTCATACACTGCTCATCTGACAAGTGCACATATTTGTAAAGTCACCTTTTTTTCTTTCCTGGGTAATAGCTCATTTTAGAAAGCTCAAGTTTCTTCAACTAATGGTTGGCAAGTACTTATGAAATACATGGAATGAAACTGGAATTATATAATCTATTTATTAAAAATTTTTTAGCAGTGTATTCACTGAGGACTATATGACAAGCAAGTTAATATTGATATTTGTGACCAAATTCATATGTTAGTAATACTGGGACATGAATACAGAGAGCATAATATAGAGATAATACCATTTTCAGTCATACAGAATAGTCTAATTTTCAGCCAGCAGATGGCGCATGCTCATTTCTAGGCTATCCTGTATGTGTTTTGCTGAAAAAGCTTGTCATTAGAGTATGAGCTCACAGCTCATGCAACAGTTCAGATATGCAAATTAATGAGTCAGAGCAGTGACTTATACCCCCTTGTGCTAATGCTGGAGAGAACTGTGTTTAACTGGTTCATCATTGTTCATTCTATAAAGATAGCAATTTACTTACTGTCTGTAGCTGACCATTACAATTAAAATAGCCGGTATACAGCAGAGGATGATAATAATAGCCAGTGCAAGCAAAGCTCCTTCAGTGTAGCCTACAGCTTGGGCTTGCTTCTTTACATTGGCTACAACATCTGGGGTTCGAATCTCCAAAATACGTCCTCCAAGGCCAATGTAGTCTTGAAACTGTTTATTGATGTCAAGCACTTTACCATCTAAAAATCTGAATAACCAAAAATAAGGATTAAATAAGACCATAATGATGTATGCATCTGTCTTACACACTTATACGCTCTCTCTCTCTCTCTCTCTCTCTTCATCCAATCAGATATTACTAGCAAAATGAATCTTATGTTAGACAAAATAAATGAAAATGGTGTAGAAAGCCATCTTTCAGTAAGATGATGCCAGTAAATGAATATTAACTGTTTGATTAGACTGCTTTTAATTTTAATTCATTTAAGCCTAATGAATGTACGGGTATGGAAAAATGTGTGTGTAATGCACACTACCTTTTAGCTTACTCAACAAGAGTGTTGTCAATTCTGCTTTTGATTCTTATCTTATCAATAATTAATTAAAAAAGAAAAACAAACATTTTCAGATTACTAATGCAAAATGTTGCATTTTTAAAGAAGGCTTCCTTATATAATACAAAGGCGAGAAGAAGAAATTGTTGGCATATAAAAATGCTGAGCTTTACACTAGATGTCACTGCAGCACAACATCAATTCATAGATGCAGCTGCATGCATTTAATAATAATC
Source organism: Lithobates pipiens (assembly GCF_037356315.1). Lineage (NCBI taxonomy): Eukaryota > Metazoa > Chordata > Amphibia > Anura > Ranidae > Lithobates > Lithobates pipiens. Next base: position 20,688,017 of record NW_027507787.1, read on the forward strand.
TCCAAATAAACCAAGATCACAGTGCCCTATAGTTTTTTACTCTTTTGCTAAATATATTGACAAGTCTAGGAAATTAAAAAGTGTTTGCAATGAAATTATCCCTATGTCCACATATCGCAAATACTATAACTTTATTGTCTTATTTGTAGATGTTTTACTCTTGTAGTGACTCTTGTGATATTTCTTATGCACTTAAAAAATATTACCCCATGTAGCATGTAATATGGAATGCAGGAAATATACTTTCCATTGCTGTGTACCCACTTCTCCATTATATCATGAGGATTGACAACACAAACATCTACATAAGAAGGAGCAGAATCTTCTTAACATTATTAAAGAGAGCAAAATAAAGCATGGCAAAGGAATGGCTCTTCCTCCATTGACTTAAAAAAAGTAATTATACTTTTGTCTGCGTTCCTGTTGGAGAGATTTTTCTTACCTTATGTCACAGTGATCATACTAAAAGTGAGGCAAAATCTCCCTATTGGGGCACCGACAAAAGCCTGTCAAGGCTTCTTAGGTTATTTATATTTTACCAAATATTATAAAAGAATGGGAACACAATTCTTCCTAAAGTTCTAAACATGATTCTGAGTAAGGCTGAATATAAGCCAGTTGATATGACTACTTGTGGTTTTCCTATAATTTATTCAGACAATGGAGACCAGCAGCTATAGCAGTAGAGAGGCACCCTCTGGCCATCAGGATAAGTACATGATTAGGTCACCCTGCAGATGATACACGTTTACCCAAGCTGTGGGATGTAAGCATGAACTGGTCTTCACCAAAGGTCCTGATGGTGGGGATGGGTTTTGCTGGTCATTGGATCACCCCGCCAGAAGGTGAGCAAGCCAGGCTTTGGTAGCAGATGTAGCAGGGGCAGAAGCATAGTCAGTAAACAATCAAAAGGTCTATAACAAGTGGTTGAATATTGGGATCAAGTGGAAGTGTAGTTGAGAAATAAGTCAAAGGTCGATAACAAATGGTTGCAGGTTGGGATCAAATGGAAGCGTAGTCAAAGAACAAGTCAAAGGTTGGTAATGAGTGGTAATGAAGTTGCTGACAGCAGCAGGAGTGAAAGGAGCAAGATATTGGCTGAAGAGCACAATAATAATAATATATCTTAAGAACTGAATCTAGGTTTATTCAAACTCACATATATCCAGTTTTATATAAAGTCGATTATCCCTCAATCTTTCAAAGACAGCGGAAACATGCTTGCGATGCTCTTATAGGTTATCAGAAAAGATGAGAATATCATCCAGATAAGCAATCACAAACTGGTCTGACAAATCTCAAACAACATCATTCATGAAGTGTTGAAAAGTTGGAGGAGCATTGCAAAGGCCAAAAGACATAACCAAGGATTTGAAATGCCCATATCTTGTTTTTTTATTACAGACATCCTGGAACTCATGGTATTGTGGAGGCAGGTTGTCATATGGCTGGGTTCTTGCCTTGCAATGGGGGGGTGGGCATAAAATCTATAGTCCATGCTCCCCAGTTAATTAAGGGATTATGGGTAGAAAATCAAGGATTCCCAGGATGACAGGAGGAAATGTAGGTAATGTAATCAGCTGAAAGTCTCACAATGGTCGAGAACCATTTCATGCAAGCTTTTTCAGGTAACAGGTCCTGACAATAAAGGTGAACCGTCAATGATCTCCATATTATTGGGGCAGATTTATTTCTTGTTTTAATATTATTGCTTTGGGCAAATTCCAAAAAGTTCCCCCCAGTCCCCCCAGTCCTCAAATCCAGCATAGCAGAGCAAGGAATTTCACAGAGTGTATTGATAAGTCTAATAGGAATGACAAAATGAGATAGTAGAGAATTAACTATTTCCTTCATGGATCAATGAGGAGACTGGATAATGAAGTTTATTTGTTCAGGCACTAGAACACCAGTCGCAGCAATTTTTTTTTACTTTGTTGGGACAATTTTTGACATCAGTTTTTCACATCCTCCAGCTAAAGTCCTTAACCACTCTTGAGTCCCAGAAAAATTTTACATTTTACATGCAAAAACTGACCGTTTGTCAGTGTATATTGTCCGATCCATTTTTTAAAAAAATGAAACAAAAATAGGGCTTTGGTGAATTCCAAAGAACAAATGTTGATGGAAGCAAATGTAAATGGAAGTAAATGGATGATCATCCATTTACATCTGTTTTTCCAAAGAGATACATTGATGTACGTATTTGTCCATGGATGAAAAACGGACAAACAGACGCTATATCCATTATGGCCATGCAAATCCGCGCACGCACATTAGCAATCCTTGCTTAACAGCGAACGCAAAACATGCTAATTACCAGTGTTCTGCTGGATTATTGTCAGATCTGTATTCTGTGTTCCTGTGTTCCTTGCTCCTGTTGGATTAACTGTTACTGACCCAGCTTACCCTGACCTGCTCTGGCTTCTCTTCTGGCTCTGAACCTGGCTTGTTTCACAGACCTGCTTTTGTCTGTTTCAGATTGATTTCCTGTGTTTGACCCCAGCTTGATCACAACTACACCTCCTGCCTCTGCTTCTGACGGCCTTCTTGTGTTTGACCCCCAGCCTGGCTTCTGAAAATGCCTCTGCTTTTCCACCTGTTAAGATCCACCAGTACCCCAAGGGAATTATTGGCTGTGACCACCCTCTCTGCTCCTGGGTGTCCACTCCTGAAACCATCAGACAGCTTCACTGGCAGGCAACCCGTGCATCTCTGGGCATAGCACCCTCTGTCTCCAACTCCAGAGGTGCTCTGCATTCAGCCGCATGGGGAGCCCTCTCGTCACCTCAGCCTCCAGCCTGGTGTGCGACACATTGTCACTTTGACTAAGGGGGGAAATCTCTCTAATGCAAGCCCTGAAGGACAGTAAAGCCTAACAAAGGTTCTAATCCTTCCCACTCTATGTAAATAAAATAACGCAGTCAGCAGATTAGTTTACCAAAATCATGGTAAGTCATTCCCCCTATGATTCCGGAAATCAAAAGTAGTATGGAAACCATCCCATGCTACAGTTTATGTTGTTTACTTTGTCTAAAAAATAATGTACATAAACAGCTTTTCTATTGCTACAATAGTCTTTTGGTAATCACTGAAGATACTAGAGGTGTTGGAATCATTTAAATGGCAGGTGTCATTGTTTTGTACATGGTTACATAATGCATACTAGCACATTATGCAAGTGCCTTTTTTTTTAAACTGTTGTGGTTTACTACCACATTAAACCAGCCCTTATGGGATAGTTAGTATTCTATAGAACATATTATTAAGGTTTGTTCGTTGTTCATTTATTTTTTTGTCTATTTGTTTCGTAATGCAATTTAAGGATGTTTAAACTTTTATGGGATGGTTACTTTCCTTTTGGAAGTGCATTCTCCTGCAAAGTGTTTATTCTGTTGGCAAGTCTAGTACACAAGGGCTGAATGCCATATAAATGGGTAAGAATGTCTGGTGTATATGGCAGCCAGTCCAACAGAAAGGTCATGCCCGAAAAAGGTCTGCCGACTGCTTCCGGCAGCCAAAGGCTGAGAGCGCTGACAGGAGTGTTCTAGCAGGAGAGGTGTATCCCTGTCAGAACACAATAGCACAGCAGGGAAGATTACTGTACTAACATCAGATTGTTTTTAAGAATATTTATTAATAATTTGATAAGATTTACTTAAATTATCCAATCATGTGAAAAGTAAACCCCTGTTTACTTATTTCTTTGGCACATGATTGGATAATTGAAGTGAACCTCCACACAATTTATTAAAACCTTTTTGTAAATCAGCTTCTGTTATCAATATCAAAAAGTCAGTTTGAATTTTTGCATACACCTAATCCATTTGACCCAACATTTGGTGAACAGCATATTTTTGTTACCATGTTTATTGAAAATTAATGTTTACAGAGGTATGAGGCTTTAAATAGATGGTTTATAACTGTCAGTTTATTTACATAGTTATTAATAATAGTTTACTACAACAATGTCAGCATATTTTCCTAAAGGTGTTTCAGGTAACAATAGCTTGATTATTAAAAAAAAATATGAGAGAGACTTTAGCTCAAATAATTAATTTACATGCACAATGCAACAAACCCTCATTTGCTTGTTACAGAGGCTCAGCTCAAAGAGAGTTTGGCTGCCAAGCATTTTTTTGGCTGTGTCTCTTCTAAACCCTCTGACATCAGCTATCTCCTAATTTACCTTGGGCTCTAATGCATTCCTAACCTTTTAAAATATAATGTAGAGAAATAATAACATCTATAGCACAAATTCTTTATAATGAGGTGGGAATGGATCACAAATGTAAATATTGTTTTTTTTGTACAGTAGGTTTAATTGGGAATCCCTGGCTGGTTTATAATCATAGGTTGGCGATTAGGTGATGCAAGAACACTATGGTACTCTAAAGCATAATGAAAAATACTTCTATAAAACTTATTTTCACATAACTAGGTGACCCTGTATAACCAGGCATGCAATGAAATGATAAAAAGCCATCAGTTGGTATGCTGTATTTTCTTGAGTATTTGTAGAGTTTACTTCTAATGAATACTTTCACCCCAAATATACACTAAATGGTGCTTAGAAAATCATAGGGCCCACATTTAATTGCTCTAGGTGCTCCCTTGAGATACTGCAGGCCCCATTTAGCTGATGCAGAAAAATGTGAGGTGCAATTATGTATTTATCAACTTTATATTACTCTTTATCTTACATAAAGTAAATGAAGCCACCTCAGACTGCCGCTGATGCTGCACACATACACCAGCTGAATAGGTTTGGGCATCAGTTCTAGCTTTCCACTGCCTTTTTACTGGGACTCATTGGCCCTTGTCTGAACTGTGGAGATTCTTCTTTCTCAGAGGCACGTACTATAATGTCAAGAGACGTTTTCTGGTCTATTAAATGTATCGCTATTTTAATATGATCATGTGCCCTGTCTGTTTTAACTTCTATTCATATGTTGAAAACAATTACAGTAAATGAGGGCAAGGATAAACTCTGAATAAGAAGGCTTTGTTTATCTGTTAGTTAGATACGTACTTAAAAAGTTCATTACGTGATATTGCCCTGTTTGTCTGAGGGTCAACAGCGTAAATCATCAGGTCACACTGAGTGTAGTCCTCTTCAGAGAAGCCATCTCCATATCTTCTAGCACCAATTGATTCTACTACAACTGCAGCGCCTGGAATTTGGTCTTGAACATAACGTTCTAAAATGCTACCAACATAGAAAAGAAACAAGCAAAAATGTCCATTAGTTAACTTGGTTCTCCTTATTGAGCTACACCCTCAATATTCATATCTATAAGCATATTTATCTCTGGATCAGAACTTTTGAGGCACCACATAACAATAACTTTAAAAAGAAAAAAAATATATAAAGCTTTATTAGTACAACACTTAAAAAAACAAGACATTCACTAGCATGAAAGATAAACTTTGAAGAGCAGAATGACACAATAGACCCCAGAATTCAAATCCAATCTAATCTGACACTGTTTTTAGTGGAGCCAGGCACACATGTCAACTTCATGTGTAAACAAAAGGGTTACAGCTTGAAACTAATAGAAATGTAGGCTCCCGTTTCTACTGTATCCATATCACCCCTGTTGTCCATCATTTCATTGCCAGTGCACTCTTGTTTGGTCACTATAATGATACAAATAAACATTATACAAAAATGCCCTATCATGACTACTCTATGCTGCAAAATGAATACAAGCTCTGTAAAAAGAAAAACAGCTTATCTGAAAAATATCCTAAAATCTAGATTCTGCCATATATTCTTTTTTCCTAAGTAGCTATTTTATTAAATCTCTCTTTATTGTAATATATTAACAAGGTAAAACAAAATCAACAAGATACAAAAACCTTTTGTAAACTTTAAGATGCAAATAACCTAAAACTGCATCTTGCAACATTAAATGCCTGTGTTTTATCAGCAGCTGCTCAATGTTCATGTCTGTGGGATTTAAAGTATTACATATTCTGCTCTAGTTATCAGATTGAGAAAAACGAACAAGTACAGTATTTAATTATAACTTTTGCGCAATAATATATACTGTGACATGGTTATGGCACTTATTGCTTCTGAGATGATTCAGGGAAAATTATACGCAATGCAATACAGTTAGTGGCAAATCAAAATATCTGCATACCGTATAAAAAACCTCCGAAGTATGGGCACCAACTCCAGCTCCCTAACCATTGTTGAATCACTTTTTACCCTTACCAGAAAGATTTTAGCATGAACTGATTTTTGGGTGCCCCTAGTAATTTATTTCTTGTTAAACTTGTTTATTGAATTTTAACAATTAGTATACATAAGTACATATGGTGGCAGCAAAAGAAAAGATCACATATATGGTAATAATTTGTAGTTCCAACATAAACTAAGAGTAGTTTAACTAAAACAGGTTTAGCATGGATCTAACTACTCAAAAGATTGTGTCATACATTGTATAAGAGAGGATAAGACCAACTTAATACAAGATGACCTCAGATAAAAAAAATAATATTATCAAGCGTATCGTTTTTAAATAAAAATAAAAAAGAGGAATAATTTATTATAGAATCTAAAATCGTATACAACATACTGTAACTATGTACAACTGGTATAATGATAACCAAGGGAATAAAAGTTCTGCTACCAGAACTATATAAAGAGTAAATTGAAAAAGGAGAGAGAGAATAGGGGGAAATAGTAGAAGATTGAAAGAAGATAAAAGAAAAAGTAATCTTAGGTAGGAGAAAAAATAGATTGGGAAGAAAGAAATGAGAGGTAGTAGGGGCCCCGGGGTAGTATATGGTAATAAACACATACCATGAATGCAGAGAATGGAAGTATAAATTGAGATAACCAAGGTCTTAGTAGGGAAGGAAAAAAGTGAGTCACCCAGGGATTCAATATATTCTCAAAGTTGGATATTTTATCTTGAGTTATAGCTTTTGTTTTGACATGGATCATTGCTTGATTGACTTTATTTTTCGTTTCAGCAATTATAAAAGATGGTGATTTCCAAGCTTTGGCAATTGTTTGTTTCGTGGCCCTAGTAATTTATTTAATCCCCTGCACAGATGAACCCATCCTATTTTCTTATACAGTGAATTTCTGATATATCAGATCAATGGTTTTCATTTCAAATTATTGATCTATGCTAATCAATTGCTTCTCTTGATGTTCCTTCATTTGTATCATCCTTGATCTTCTGCATTGTTCAGAATTCATTTTGCATTTCTTTTTTATTTTTGTCTGCTATTTCTCCTACATTCACAAGACACATTGAGTCACATTTATATACAACATGGTGGACACAGTGATGTGGAAATCCTGATAACATTGGAAATCAACTTGATAAATAAATCAAAGGCTAATGAACTCTAAAGTTTAAAGTCAAATCTCTGCCAAATATTTTTTTGGGGGGGTTTTCTTTGTAATGTGTGTCCACCATGTGCTGGGTTTTTTCCTCTGCCAGGACAGAAAGTGATGTGAAATGTCTCCAAACGGGGCAAAACAAAAGCTAATTCTTGAAGAAGGTTCAGAACTCAGTGACAACTGTTCACCCCACTTCTTATACATATGAGGACAATAAGTACCGGTGCTCAAATCTGTAAATGGGAACTTTGGTGAGTCAGAACTGTAACTGGTACAGAGAAAGCTGTAATCTCAATGCTTTATAAAACCATATCTGAATATCTATTATTTCTGGTCCTATAGTTGAACTGCTGTGGATTTCTATAGCACATCACCACTATCATCAGTGGTGTTGATTTACTAAAGCAGAGTAGACACTGCTTAGTAAAGCAATTATTTATTCTAAAAAGTGTAGATTTACTATTATTAAATAAGGTGAACCTGTGCTCACTTTAAATGCTCACATTTTTATTTAGTATGATAAAGTGACAGTTATATTTCTTCATTGAGCTATCTTGCACTTTTGAGAGACTTTGTGTAGTATGATGGCTCTGATGCATCTTCAAGTGATAGTTAAAGGATAAGTTCACCTTTGTGAAAACAAATACATATACTGTATGTGTTTTTGCAGAAAAACTGTGCATTTTTTTTCCAGCAGCCTGCAGAGCATTGTACCCAAGTTCATGGGTGCAATGTTAGGCTCTTGCACACTCTTTATACAGATTTGTGCCCGTACCTCTTATGAGCTGTCAGTTTCAAAGCTGTAGGAAGTGTATGAGAATGGCAATTAGCTTGCTTGTAGTCCATTGAAACTATAAGTCAGGGGCTTGTAGTTTGTTCATTGAGAGCTCCAAGAGCTCAGAGCTGCCTGACTGCACTGATTTTAAATGTGACAGTGGCTGAGGGAGAGAGTAACCCCCGCCCACTGTTAGAGGGAAGGAGAGCAGGGGGGGGGGGGACGCTTGAACATGTTACACCCTAAATTTTACTGCTCTGTTTTCTCTTGAAAACACACTTTAAAATTGTATGTGCATACTGTGGTATAGACCAAGAGAGACTTTAATAGCTTTTATTATTGTAAAGAGTTTGAGCCACCTATGTAGAAGAATTATTGTATTGTGTTTTTTATATTTTTTTTACATTAATAAGAATGTAAGAAGAATTGTTTTATCTCTTTTTTATATTTGCATATACTCGTTTATGTGTCTTTGGTACTTTAACCTCCCTGGCGGTATGATTCAGTCTGGAATTAGGTGCTGAAAGCGGTACAATTATTTTGCATGGAAATTTGGCGTTTTATATTGTAGTCCTGTAATTCTTAGGAATAACGCTCTTAAATCTCTTCAAACCAGAGTCTAGCAGACATCCCGGGTATGATAAAGTTTATAATATAATAAAGAATAATAAAAATTATTCAATAATGTAATCAAATCCTAAAACACTGAAAAGGGGACATGTTTTGGTTGCTATGGACAATCTCCAAATTCCAGGCAGAAAAAACAGTATTTATAATATAAAAGTGCATGCAGGGCACTGCACAGACCACTAGGGACAAAGGGGTGTGTAATTTTTTAATACAGCACTGTAATCTGTAAGATTACAGTGCTGCGTATGTTTTGTGTCTTTTTACTTTTTTGAATTTGCCGCCGTTCTCCGCTCCCATGCGCCGCAACGCCGCAGGGAACGGAGCTCGGCGGCATTCGGCACTGTGAATCGAGCGGAGGACAGCTCGATCACACAGCGTAGAGGACATCGCTGGATCCAGGGGACAAGGTAAGTAAGTCTCACTGTGTCCTCCCCTGCATCCAGCGAAGCGATCCCGAGTCTGGCTCGGGGTTACCACTCCTACTAGTAAATTCCTAACCTGAGCCAGACTCGGAATTACCGCCAGGGAAGTTAAGGCTATATGTGCTCTGAACAACAGCATTACTTGCAAATGGAAATATAAGCACAATTGCAACTGTAAAAAAACAAATAGAAAATGCCATGCAGGTACTGAATTACCTCAAATTTCTATCATCTAGCTCTTTTTTTATAAACTGTGATTGTAATTTTATATATATATTTGATCAATGTTGTTGTACATTATAAAGGAACATTTATTTTTTTCCTCTCTGGATTTTAGCAATTTCATGATCGGTTTAGCAGTATATTCCTGATGTATGGTAACAGCTCTTGTATATAAAAACAATTACATACACACTCCGTGACAAACTCTAATACAGAACATCCTTCACTGTATTACACTTCTTGCATCTTCAAACAAGAGCTGTAATCTAAATGCTGCAGGTGCTAAATTGGATTTTGTACTTATTTTTCTTTTTTTTTTACTATTTATTAACAGGGTGATATAATTTGTATGCAAACTTCAGACTTTTATACCTGTGGTTATTCTTGCAGCAAGGATAGATTTTGCTGCATATGATTAATGACGGGTAGAGTACAACATTTTAAGGTGAGCACCCAGCAAAGAGAAAGAAGCTTGTCACTGTATGACAGCAGCTTCTTTCACCTCTAAGCATTTCCCAGAAGAACAATAAAGATACAGCAGTCTGCTAATGCAGGGAAAATGCAGCAAACACAGAATTGTCATTCAGATTAATGAGACCCATCCATATTTCAGTGTTGCCATGCTGTATGTTTATGAAAAAATAATCTTCATGGAATTTACTGCATCAACAAATGTTTTTGAGAACACTGAAAAGAACAGGGACATACAGAACATGGAGTGTTAATATGCCTGTGGCATGTGCAGTTCATTTAGTTCCAAAATAAAACTCTTATAAAAATAAAATAAAATACAATTTTTGTTATTCAGAAATTCGTATGTATCCAAATTTCGGAATTAAAATACTACCAAATTTAAATTAATCCGAAACAACAAAATTAAAATTCAGGCAAAATTAGAATTTGAATCATTTTCGAATACTTTTCGAATACTTTTCGAATTCAAAACGTTTTCAAATTTGAAAACTTTTTGAATTCGAATAGCATCAAATTTGAAAACTTTTCGAAATTGAATAGTTTTCCAATTTCTAAAAAGAATAAAATAGAATAGAAAATAAAGGAATAGAATAGAAAAAAATATATTTGATTCCTTTATTTTCTATTCTATTTTATTCTTTTTGGAAATTGGAAAGCTATTCAAAATCGAAAAAACTATTAGAAATTGATTTGAAAACTATTCAAAATTGATTCGAAAACTTTTCAAATCGATTTTAACTTAACAAATTTATGTTAATAACGAATCAAAACAAAGCAATTTTTTAAATTCTGCACATGTCTAATAATGAATGTATGTCAATGCACAAAAAACGGGCCATAAGCCTTGTTAACAACATACACAATTGCATGCATTTCTAAAATGCATAGGGGGTTATTTACAAAAGGCAAATCCACTTTGCATTACCAGTGCACTTGGAAGTGCAGTCACTGAAGATCTGAGGGGGACATGCAAGGAAAATAAAAAACAGCATTTTAGCTTGCACATGATTGGATGATAAAATCAGCAGAGCTTCCCCTCATTTCAGTTCCACCCCTTAGATCTATAGCGACTGCACTTCCAAGTGCACTTTCAGTGCAAAGTTGGTTTGCCTTTAGTAAATCAACCCCATAGTGTGAATTTAGCCATGTGATTTATGGGTAGAGCCGTTTACATCAGCAGGATACTCAAGAGGTTACAGGGAACATTGTAATGTACAGTGGGAATAGAGGTGCTGTCACTGCTATCATGTAAAGGGTAATTCCCCTTTTGTGAGGAAAACAAGTAAATAAAACCATTTTTATATAACATATACAATTGCCACACAAGTCATATTGTAATTGAATATTAATAAAAGTTACCTTTCCTTTTCAATCTGCAGCAGTGTTTTTTTTTTCTGTAAAATGCAATATGGCTACCTGGAGGAGTCCTATACACAAAATGTGCACAGAACCCCCCCCCCCCCCTAGATATGTCATTTACTGCTTGTGTGATTGGCTTACTGATTTTCCAAGAAGTCTGCACTAAGGTACAAGATTCCAGATTCATATTTTGAGCATCCCCTGCAACAGAAATTGTATTTTTTGTGAGATAGGGAAATCCCGTCTAAAGGGATGCTGACCCTGGAGCTTGACTCATTAGAGCCCTGCAGGTGCAGCAGCTGATTGTTAATTATAAAACCCCTCCTATACAGATTCCCTCAGAACATGGAAACAGACTAACATCTATTCTTTCAGAATAACAAAAGATAGGAATCTGCAACAACGTTCAAATCTTTGCATAGATCACCCAGAGGGGAATGTTTTTTTCTTAACAAAAGTAGAGTTACTCTATAACCACTTGACAACTGGGAACTTAAACCCCCTTCTTAACCAGAGGAATTTTTAGTTTTTGGGTGCTCTCACACTTTGAATGACAACTATTCATAAAACAAAAAATACTAAAGCGCAAATATGGAGTCTCAGTGGAATATGTCTAAATGAAAACAGCTGCAAACACTTTAAACATGGTCAGTCACCAAGACAAAATATAAGCTATACAATAGTGATGCACTATAATCTGTATTCCACCTAAAGCTAAAGTGCAATGTGCAGTTAGTGCAAAAACTGAGTGCAACACAGTGGCTGCCGAGGTGGGGAACCACCAAACCAATTCACCTTAACACTACCAAAACCACAAAGTGGTACAGACCAGTGTACCTCTACCTCTAATTTCAACACCAAGATAAATAAACATAAATAACCAATAAATAATGTAAAACATGAATTGTGATAAGGTGCAATGTGCTATATGTGTTTATTTAACAGATGAGCACAAGGGGAGAAAATTCCACAAAAAAAAACCCTGACACTAAAGCATACACTAGTACTAAGGAATGGCACTAACATGTAAGTGACTAGTGTATCAAGTTTACCGTGAGGTAAATATAAATGTAACAATCCCTGTGGAAAAAAAAGAAAGTATGATAAATGAACTAATATTACATATAAAATATGTGCAAATCGCACAATAAATAAATAAACTAATAATACATATGTGCAAATTGTGCGATAAGGTGCATGCAGCAATATTAGGGCAAAGTCATCAGAAGAGCTCTAATAGTCCTGTATAAAGTCACCAGAAGAGCCCTGATACTCCTGGATAGAACAGACTAAAATATACAGTTCATTATGATGGAAGATAGTTAAGTGGAAACACAGCCAACTCCTGAGCGTGTTGACATTTCAGTACAATGTACTGATTAAGGATGAGCATACAATCTTCACCATTCTATGTTGCCCGGGTAGGGTGCTCAAACAAAATATGCTGATACTACGCTCAAGGGTGGATAGATGCTTGCAGGAAACAAGTAATAGAGAATATCATTGCGCAATGCTTGAATATACAAATGCCAAATGCTAAGGATCTAGATTGTATCCACTCACATATGTTGAATAACAGAAAAGCACTTTCAGGATAAAAGGTCAGACACCGCCGCTAGTCCATGTGCTGAAAGTCTCATGCGTCTGTCGCAGGCTCCGCCTACGCGTTACGTCATTGTTACGTGACTTTTTCAAGGGCTTCCGATGGAAAAAGTTTGGGAGTTGGATCGAAAATGTTCCGACAACAAAATCCGATCGGACTTTTTCTGATCATTTGTAGAGAATTCCAACGGACAAAGTGCCACACATGCTCAGATTAAATTACAAGACCAAAGCTATTGGCTATCAGCCTCTACGTAGTCCTGTCGTACGCAACGAACGTCACCCCATTCCGAACGATCGGATTTTGTCCGACCATGTGTATGCAACACATGTTTCAGACAAAATCCGTCAGAAAAAAATCAGACGGATTTTGTGGTTGGAATGTCCGACCGTTTGTACAGAGCATTAAACCCCATACACACTATCAGATTTTCTGATGATTTTTTTTCCTTCAGATTTACCAAAACCATATAATATGAGGTCAAACCTTAGGAGTTTAAATTTTATGCAATCAGGCAGGCCCTTGCACTACATGGTTTTGGTAAATCTGAAGAAAAAAATCAGCAGAAAATCTGATAGTGTGTATGAGGCTTTAAACACAGAAGTCATAAACCTAAATAAACCTTGCTGTTAAGCTTTCCCTGACTAGTTGGTTGCTTTTACTTTTATAAAAGTTTAGATTTTGTACGTATGTGAGTCTATTTTGCTGTGACAGGGACATTGCTGTGTAAGCTCCTATGGGACAGGGACTGGATGGTTCCTTGTAGAGAAAAATAAATAAATAATGAAATAAATAAAAAAGTGTTCTAAAATGTATTTGCCCTCTGTATATATTTAAAAAATGATTTTCCTTTTGTGCCTACCAAGGAATTTATATGAGGGCATACTTCAGTTACTATATACAGTATATATGCAGAATATATTAAGTGGAGGGAGCCAGCACAAGAATGTGTCAATACATTGCATTTACCTGCAGGTTACAATCTATATTAAGCAAAAAACTGACGGCACATGTATAAGTATCAATAATCTGTGATATAATGTTTTTCAATAAACAGTGCCCACAGCATTCCAGAAACACACAGTCTTAAATTGTTTAAGAAACAGCACTAAAGCACATGAATTGCAACATTCAGTATCAATAAAACTTCACAAATCTCTTCCTTTATAGTAAACTTCACTATTCCAACCTATTTACAATGCAGTCACTGTGCTTTATCATTTCAAAGCACCACCAACAGTCACTCCCCAAACCTTCAGGCCAGATTTTCATCTAGATCTATACTGGTATGTGTTACTACTGTAACAGGTGTTTGCCTTTCCAAGTTTCTTAAACCTCATTTACACTTCATGTAGTGGAAATGTTTGTTTCTGCTCACAAATTTTTGGGGGCAATTGCATATGGAGCAGCCCATTCACGTTTTTGTTGCACAAATGAAGCTCAAGCACTTTTTTGGGCAACAAGCTTTGCACAATTTTTTAATGTGCATTTTACCACTATTATTGCATGACCATTTGGGGGAAATTTTTGGTGTGCCATTAAGTATGAATGGCACACAAACATGCATTGTGTGTTTTGCTACAATTTAGCATGATTCCAAATTGTTAGTCCTGAAGCAGGGATCTTCAAACTATGGCCTCCCCTGTTGCAGAACTACACATCCGATGAGGCATTGTAAAACTCTGACATTCACAGACATGACTAGGCATGATGGGAATTATAGTTTCTAAACAACTGGAGGGCCATAGTTTGGAGACCCCTGTCCTAAAGCTACAGACACCTTGATCTCCTCTGTCCTCAATCTCTGTGCTCCACTATCCTAGGCTTACATAGGATTAAGAAAAAAAATAAGGCTGACCATACATTATACAATTTTCTTCTATAGATTTCCTATAGATTTACCAAAACCATATAATATGAGGTCAAATATGAACACTTTCAGTTTGTGTGCAATCAGGCAGGCCCTTGTACTACACAGTTGAAGGTAAATCTAAAGGAAATTGAATAAGAAAATTGGATGGTGTATGACCAGCTTAATTCTCTATTTGTTATGTTTACCATTATCACATAGAGTAAAAGTCCCATACACACTATTAGATTTTCTGTAGATTTTTGTCTTCAGATTTACTAAAACCATGTAGTGCAAGGGCCTGCCTGATTGCAAACAAATTGAAAGCTTAGACCCCTTTCACTCTGGGTTGTTTTGCAGGTGCTATTGCATCAAAATAGCAACTGCAAACCAACCTGAAACAGCCGCTGCTGTGTCTCCAGTGTGCAATCCGGAGGGCTTGCACATTGGAGCGGTGCGCTAGCAGGACAGTAAAAAAAAGTCCTGCTAGCAGCATCTTTGGAGCGGTGAAGGAGCGGTGTATACACCACTCCTGCCCATTGAAATCAATAGGGCAGCGCAGCATGTATACCACCAGCAAAGAGCTGCTGCAGCATCGCTTTGCGGTGGTTTTAAGCTTTTCTTGGCTGCTAGCAGAGCGGTAAAACTGACCAGAATACTGCCGCTAAAACAACGGCAAAGCATCGCTAAAAATAGCACTGTTTTACTGCCGAAACCACTCCCGCCCCAGTGTGAAAGAGACCTTAATGTTTGATCTCATATTATATGGTTTGGGTAAATCTGAAGGCAAAAATATGCAGAAAATCTAATAGTGTGTATGTGGTCTTAAGGCTCGAACACACGGTCATAAAATCTGAAGTTAAATTTCGTCTGCCGATTTTCTGATCATTAGTATGCTGCTTTTGACAGCCAATTATGAATTTTCAGCAGACAAAACCTGGATGTGCAGGCTCCAAAAAAAAATTCTGATGTGACCACAACGTCCGATTTTCTTTTCATTAGTACGGTTTTATGCAAAAAAAAAAAAAATCTGAGGAGCAAGACTAGGCATGCTCAGAAATGAAAGAACACATACAAAACAATTCAACACATTACGTTACTTCTGATGTTGAATTCTGTTGTCCAAAATTTTTTTGATGGTTAGTACAAGCTTCACTTTTGAATTAAGACTAGCATCCAACAAAAAACTGACAAAAATGTGTCCAAAAATTTGACAATGTACAAGGCTTTAGGGTGGCCATACATCATACAATTCCCTTGCACATTTTTTCTTTAGATTTACCAAAACAATAAAATATGAGTTCAAACATATACTTGTATGCAATCAGGCAGGCCCTTGCCTTACATAGTTGAAGGTAAATCTAAAGTAAATTGAATAATATACGGCCAGCTAAAAGAAAATCTCAAACTTTGGGCTGTCATCAGAACAGGAACAGAGGAGAAACCCTAGTTCTGGTGATAAGTAGGGATTCCCTCACTTTGTACAGATTTATTTATTTCCTGTTTTGGCTATGGGACAGAAAGTGAAAATCTATTTCCCGAATGTGGTTTGGGGTAATAATCCTCCCTTACTCTATCCAAAATGTAAAAATGTTCTGGCTTTTAGTTCTACTTTAAAATAAGTTTTATAGATAAAAACAGCTTTCTTCAACATGTTTTGTCTCAGCAGAGACAGGTTACTGGTGCACCTACACCTGTTCAATTGCTTGATAACACAAATTGCTAATCAGCCAATCACATGACAGCAACTTAATACATTTAGGCATCTATACGTGGTGAAGACAGCTTGCTGAAGTTCAAACCAAGCATCACAATGGAAAAGAAAGGAGATTTAAGTGATTTTGAACGTGGCATGGCTATTGATGCCAGACAAACTGGTCTCAGTATTTCAAAAACTGCTGATCGAATGGGATTTTCACACACAACCATCTCTAGAGTTTACAGAGAATGGTCCAAAAAAGAGAAAATATCTGGTAAGCAGCAGTTGTGCGGATGAAAATGCCTTGTCGATGTCAGAGGAGAATGGGCAGACTGGTTTGAGATGATAGAAAGGCAACAGTAACTCAAATAACCACTCGTTACAACCAAGGTATTCAGAATACCATCTCTGAATGCACAACACATCGAACCTTAAAGCAGATGGGCTACAACAGTAGAAGACCACGCCAGGTGACACTCCTGTCAGCTAAGAACAGAAAACTGAGGCTACAATTCACACAGTCAATCTTCAAGAAAATAAAAGAAGAAAATATGTTACAAACCAAAAAATAATAAAGAGTGGAATTCAATCCACAATAAACTCAGAAAGATAATCAAGTGATAGCTCAACAATTCATTGTGCTATTAATCAAAACAGGATGTTATGATCTTCCCCCTACGTGTAGAGTAATGAAGCTGTGCTCATAAAAAATATTCCACCAGTAATTGGATGGCTGCTCACCTTATACTTAGATCCCTGTTTCACCAGTGGGTTTAAGTAAGCAGTCCCCTAATAGAGGTGAACTCAGATGAATGCTTCCATTACGTTTCTTATTGCCAACACCTCCCTTCAGTGCTGCATATTCTCATTCATACAAAATATATATAATAAAATAATAATATATAAAATAAAAAATACAAAGGAGATCTAGTGCTCTCTGGCAGAGTTTAATATCACAATAAAATGTAGGTACCACACTCGCATACAAGGCACTCGACCATGCCGGCGTATTAAACATGTAGCATAATCCCTATGTGCTTCTGTGTGGATGGCGGTGACCACGGGATGATAGCTGAGGGTATGGCTCTTAATCCAATTTGCATAGCGGGAAATTGTGACCGACTCTCGTTGGAGCCTTCACATATTTTCGCAATGGCTCCGGTGCAAATTGCAAAGGAGTCCTGAGCGTCTTTTGGTCTGTTTCAGGCTGAAATTGGAACTGAAACAGTGAATGGAGATGCACCGGACTCCTGCTGTGAGCCACTGCGTTCTCCAGTGTGAACCCAGCCTTAGGACTCAGCAAGGGGGTAGGGGGATCTGGTAAAGAACAAATGCACCAGATCCTTTATTATCAGATGGCTAATACCTCTGAATTATGTTGTACTGATATGGACATCAGTTGAGGTCTGCCGGTTAAATTAGGCTGGGTTCACACTGATGCAGTGATTCCTGTGTGTCAGAATCACAGGCAGTTCACACTGTGCTCTGAAAGCCTCTGCAGGTGTCAACATAAAAAGTTAATGACACCCCCCAAATCAGTTTGCATAATGCAGCACCAACTATGGAATCGGATTGGAATCAGGTCTGAACACCAATGCAATCAGATTCCAGTGTGGACAAAAAAAAGGTCCTGGACGTTTTTGGTGCTGATCCAGTGCAAATAATAAATAATAAATAAATAGGTAAAGTCGCGCTACGGACTACTCACCCTATGTGTGTAAAAAACAAAACATGGTGAAAAATGTCTACGGGGTTAGAGCTGCCTTTACCTGGAACCTCCATCTCCTAGTTTAGGAGGGGGGGGGGTAAAGTTTAAGAAATAAAATGAATAGGTTATGGCGCTAAACCCACCCACCATATGCATAAATATATAAATGTGCTCGTAGTGACCTTTCTCCAAACTCAGTAATATTATAAGTGCTAATTAAATCCTACAGGGATTAAAGTGCAAATGCGTACTCTGTTTAGTTAAATCGATATGGGTGCCGTATGGTGATAACCTCAAAAAAAGGAAAATATGATCGACATTTAAAACATCATATAAGTGCCATATAACAATAAATCAAACTACAAAAAGTTCATATGGGAAGTGTTCATATGGATCATAGTAGGTACCGAATCCTTATGTATATAAAAGAAAACTTTCAAAGCCACATAAAGTCACTAAATATGTCCTTTAGTGATATCCTGGATATCCATAATACAGGATAAAAAGTGATCAGTGCAAATAAGTGCAAAAAAATTTGTCAATCTTCAATTCAAGAAACAGTCACATGAAAAAACACTACACGTATCCAATATTGGTATTATAGATGGTAATGATGCCAACTCGAGTGACTGGTATAAACAGTGCAAATCTTCAGTGGAAAGAAAAACATTCTGGAGTGGAGAAGAAGACGTCACTCTGACAAAACGCGTAGGGCGTGGCCACGTTGCGTGCACCCTTCCCATAGACAGAGACGGCCGGCAGAGATTACATGCATTGTTTTTACTGCTAAATGTGAGTAGTTTTTTAATCTAATAAACGAAGAGTCTGTTTAAAACATATTACACTATGGATGTGTTTTCCCTTATGTGCATCCAATAACGGAGTCCATACGAAACTCTCCTCAGTGCACCAGCAGCAGCCAGACAGCGACACAGTGGCTCACACTGTGAAGGTCCATCTAGCCCCATAGGGGCACAAGTTCTGGTGAGAGCATTCACATATTATAGCACTGAGTGGCGCACCGGGGATGAATGTTTTTCTTTCCACTGAAGATTTTCACTGTTTGTACCAGTCACTCGAGTTGGCATCATTACCATCTATAATACCAATATTGGATACGTGTAGCGTTTTTTCATGCGACTGTTTCTTGAATTGAAGATTGACAAATCTTTTTGCACTTATTTGCACTGACCACTTTTTATCCTGTATTACGGATAGCCAGGATATCACTGAAGGACATATTTAGTGACTTTATGTGGCTTTGAAAGTTTTCTTTTATATATAAGGATTCGGGACCTACTATGATCCATATGAACACTTCCCATATGAACTTTTTGTAGTTTGATTTATTGTTATATGGCACTTATATGATGTTTTAAATGTCGATCATATTTTCCTTTTTTTGAGGTTATCACCATACGGCACCCATATCGATTTAACTAAACAGAGTTAGTACGCATTTGCACTTTAATCCCTGTAGGATTTAATTAGCACTTATAATATCACCCAATGCAAATAACGTATGGTTCAATTCACTGAATTTCCATGTAATTTGTACCGGAATTTGGTGCGATTCTTGTACAAATGATATGCGATGCGATAGACCGCATCAGTGTTAACCTGGCATAAAAAACAATGGCACCACAACACACCGCTTAACGAGTAATCTGTACTGTCAGTTTTCACCTGATTCTAAAGATTTAATTGGAAATTGCATGGCCCCATTTAAAAAAAAAAAAAAAAAACATTGCGGAGTAGGAGGAGAACACAGTTTATTGCAGCAAACAAGAACCGTTTTTAGTATAAAAGAGACGTATTTTTGCAATTTTATATTATCTTAAACAAAGTCCCTATACTGTCCACCCTTTTTTTTACCAATGCTGTTTTGTAAAGGACAATCTTTACAGAGTGGCAATTCTTTGTGTATTTCCTTCATAATCTTTAACCCACTAGTTTCTTGTTACACTGCTGATTTCTTAGAATTAGGTTTCTGCGAAGTTCTGATAATAATGAAAAGATTAACGCCCTTTAACATAAAGTGCAAGTATAACTATCAGTGTTCCTCCGAGAATAAAATGAACTCTGTGCTAGTTGCTATGACAACCCTGATGGTCTGTTGATGAAAACAAATTTTGTTCAGATCAGTTCAAAAAGAAGAGAAATGTCTTTGTAGGTTTCAGTCTGTATGTAGTCAGTGCTTGTGTGGAGTTACACATTTTTATAGGAATATTTATGCATATTTAAAGAAAAAATGACATACAGTAGTGTAAAGTCTTCTAGATTGTAAGCTCTAATGAGCAGGGCCCTCTGATTCCTCCTGTATAGAATTGTATTGTAACTGTACTGTCTGCCCTCATGTTGTAAAGCATTGCAAAAACTGTTGGCTCTATATAAATCCTGTATAATAATAATAATAATAATAATAATAATACGCTGTTGTGGAGAACTGTTTTCTCACTTGTAATTATCGATCGTTAAGATGTTGTCATACCTGTCGGTAAAGACAAAACCACATGCAAATTTTAGGAATACTGTGAGATAAGAAAATGTGTATGGACTCTGATATCAAAGATTATTTCCAAAATCACATTTATGTCCTTTATATCCTTCTAATATTGCATACAGCTTATATAATATTTTTGCATAAGATAAGCAATCCTTTTTTACACAGTAAGCACATATATTATGTTTAGAATGGCCAAATGTATTATTTGAGATACTTCACATTTGGTTGGCCGGTGACATGAATGACTGCAGAGTTGCCTGTGTTCACAAAATAGTGACTCCAATCAACTTTTTAATCAAATGAAGCAAGATAGTAAGCATGGTTCATCCAAATCATAAGCTGTATATTTAATCATCCCTTATGTAAGTTTCCTGTATGCAACACAGCAATCGATAATCTATCATCTTTGTATCTGTATCATCATCTTCCATAAAAAAAGTATTATCTTGGGGCCAAATACATTATTCATTTTATGATGATTAATTGGTACAGTTTGAGGGGATTTGGATGCTTGATCTTGCCTTTTTTAACCTCTTGACGTCCGTGCCATAGCTGAATGATGGCTATAGCACGGGCCTGAATTTCCAGGAGGCTGTCATATGACGGCCTCCCCTTTGCACGCTCCCCGCGCACCCCCTGCAGAGTGCGCGTGGCGTACGATGTAATTACTGAGTCACTGAGACTCGGATGATCACAGATCACAGATCCGTGTGAAGGGCCGATCCCAGCCCCTTACCACGTGATCAGCTGTCAGCCAATAGTGACTCATAGCTGATCACGGGTGTAAACAAAAGCTCGGTAATCAATTTTTTTTCATCTCACGCTAACAGCATGAGGAGAAAAAAAAGCCGATCACTGGCTTATTTGCAATGGACATCAGTCCCGAAGAGGATGCCAATCAGTACCCTCATCTGTGCCAATCAGTACCCAGTGCCACCTGCCATTGCCACCTGCCAGTGCCACCTATGCCACCATAAGTGCTCACCAGTGGTGCCAATCAGTGCCACCTAGCAGTGCTGCCTATCAGTGTAATCTAACCTCGATCAGTGCCCATTATTGCCACCCATCAATGCCCATCACTGCCACCCATCAGTGCCAATCACTGCCATCTATCAGTGCCACCTAGTGTCACTTCTCAGTGCCCACCAGTGCCACCTATCAATGCCCTTCAGTGCCACCCATCAGTGCCACCTCTCAGTGTCCCCTCAGTGCACACCAGTGCTGCCTGTCAGTGCCCACCAATGCCACCTACCAGTGCCCACCTGTGCCACCTTATCGGTGCCCATCAGTGCAGCCCATTGGTGCCCATCAGTGCAGCCCATTGGTGCCCATCAGTGCAGCCTATCGGTGCCCATTTGTGAAGCCTCATCAGCGTACATCAATGAAAGAGAAAAATTACCTGTTTGCAAAATGTTATAACAAAATGTAAAAAAATATAATTTGTTTTTTAAAATTCAGTCTTTTAAAAAAATAAAAAAAAATAAAAAACCACTAAGGTGATAAAATATCACCAAAATAAATCTCTATTTGTGGGAAAAAAATTATTCAATCATTTGGGTACAGTGTTGTATGACCACGCAATTGTCATTCAAAGTGCGACAGCACTGAAAGCTGAAAATTGGTCTGGACAGGAGGGGGGTTTAGGTGCCCAGTAAGCAAGTGGTTAATCCATTATCCAGGAAATATTTATTTATTTATTTATTTAAGTATAGTGCTCTGACTATGGCAGATCACATACAGCATTGGGCTCCAGGGAGCACCTTAGGAAGAATGCAACATTTCTGGAAGCACAATGTAAGCGCCGCACAAGTTTTCAAAAAATACAAAAGTAAATGCTTATCAGTCTTTAATCAGAGTGACACAATATGCAACAGCCAATGTATTTTAAGGGTTTCCTGAGGAAGGGGGGGGGGGTGTAGCTCTAAAATGCATTCACTGTTACACCCTCTGTCATCTCCATTGAGACTGATAAACCTGTACTTTTAAACTCTTAATAAATTGGCATGGCACTCTCATAGCACTTCAAGATGTTTTGAATCATACAGTACTGTATGTGTTGTGATAGATAAATTGATACCTTAAATTTGTATGTACTCTGGTCCTGGTAAAGCTGCACTGATATGTTTAGTTGTTTATCTATGTACCGCTTTTAGGTTTTATTTACAAACAGACCAAAGTTCTTAAAAAATATTAAAAATTATCAATAGCAAATACATGTTGACCCAATCTTTTATATTTTTGTAAGAATTTATATTGAAATGTGTTCAATAAGAATAAGCATGGTCACATGAACTTAACCCACCAGTAATTTATAATATAAGCACATTACCTACTTGTTCTCCCTGTGCTTCGTGGGTTCTCATTTGGTTTCCACCCACAATCCAAAGACATGTTGGTAGGTTAATTGACTTATGTCTAAATTGGCCCTAGTATGTGTACGTATGCATGTGCGGTAGGGAAGACTGTTAGCTCCTTGCAGGCAGGGACTAATGTGCATAAACAATATACTTCACATTCTTACTTTCAGGCAAAAAATAACATCTTAGAAAAATTATAGCCATTCAAAAATACTTATAAATAGTCTCCAATACCACCAAAGTTCAAATTTATGAGAGCTGTGGCACTCAAGAGGTTATAATATCAATATTGATGTGGTAAATAATATTATTCAGCTTCACGTGGCATATTCATAGTTCAAGGAACCATGGTCTCCATGACAAAAGCACTGTAGCTATAGATGCTTTTCAAGATGTCCATATCAATTAGAGAAGATTGGACTGGAGCTCTGGCTGACAAAACATCCCATTATTTCATTTTTTGTAAGTCATTAGCCACTACATATACATCCATACGTGTGTATTAAACTGTAGTCTTTTTCTCCTTGTTTTATGCATAGTTTTTCAGGTATACTATATCATTATATTTTTCTATTTCTTCCACAGCTTCTGTTTCCTGCATTGCAGTGTTGTACAAACAGCCACACATAACTTCTCATCTATAAAGTCTATGGGCATTGTCTGTACTGATTAAAAAAAAAATAGAGTGTATATATATATATATATATATATATATATATATATATATATATATATATATGGGTGACTGAGCTTCAGTTACCCATCAGTTAAAAATCAATAGACTGATAACTAGGGATGGGCGAACGGTTCAGCCCGAGCATAAGTTCAGGCCGAACTTTCGCTGTTTAGACATCATTTGACCATTTGTTCAACCCCCCGAACTGACCACAATGCATTGCGGTGCTGAACAGTGCATTGAAAGCCCTTGTTGGCTGAAGCAGTGAAAGCTTCAGCCAATCAGGGCACAGAACACTGTCAGAGTCATGAATGGACACTATCATCAATCATGGCTCCTTCCCGCCCCACAGTATAAAAGTATTCTTTCAGTAACAGCGTTTTCAGTGTGATTTAGGCATGGAGAGAAATCGAACAGGGCTCTGTTCAGTGCTATTTGTTAGTTAGTGTGCTATACTGTGCTATTTTGCTTTAATTGTCAGTGTAGAATATTAGTTTAGTGTCAGTCTAGGGACAGTGTGAGTGTAGTGAAGAGGACCATCATTCAGCTTTGCATAGGGGCAGCTCAGATAGTTTCACTGTAGTATAGTGAGACCGTGTCAGTAATCTTTACATTAGTGTATAGCTAGAGTAGGGACAATTCAGATAGCGTCAGTCACCATTCGAGGAGGCCACAAGGATGGTGAGCCATGACAGTGCATACATCAGTGACACAATCCCTGTTGTGTTCCTGCTGGAGCACAGTCCGCGGGGCATTATGGACAGGGCACTGGAAGCAGAGCAGCAGGAGGAAGAGGAGGACTTCCTTTCCTCTCAAGGCCCACTTTATCCAGACACCATCATTCCTATTCCCTATGTCACAGAACACACAGGAGGAGAGAGGGAAGGATGATGAGGCAGATGATTCTGACACTTTCATGGCTTCTGGCTTTGAAAAAGAGGAAGACATGCGTCAATCTATAAGTGATGGCTTTCCAACCCCAGGACCCTTGGGAGTAGTACATGGCTGGGAGGAAGAAGTTCCAGATGCTGTCATCCGGAGTAACCCCAAGTAGTCTGCTTCTCAAGCCTCTGCAAATTTGAGGCACATGGCCTGCGAAAGGACCCAAGAATACGTGGCATAAAGGAGAAGGATGATTACTGGTTGGCAACCCTCCTTGACCACCATTTTAGGGGGAAGGTCTCAGAGAGTGTAGACGATAAAATCTCTTGAGGACACGTTAAAGAGGATTTTATTGAACATTTTTCCTGACTCCAGTAGGTTACACTGTCGTGGAAAACATCGTTTTGAGTCTTCTGTTGGTCAAGAGAGGAGTGTTGGAGAAGGCATCCACCTAAATGAGGCATTTCAGAATCTTTTTAGTCCTTGCTGCCAGGGCTGTCAGCTTTCACCTCCCATCGGCAGTGCCTGCATTACATGGTGGACGATTACCTCGGGGCCAAAACAGAGATGAGGGGCTTTCCAGCTGATGATCCACTGACTTACTGGGTTTTGAGAATAGACCACTGGCCAGAACTTGCCCAGTATGCTATTGCGTTGTTGGGCTGCCCTGCATCCAGCTTGCTTTCAGAATGGGCACTCAGTGGTACAGGAGGTTTCGTCATTGATCATAGAATGCATTTGTCCACAGACTCTGTGGGCCATTTGACTTTTATAAAAATGAATCAGTCCTGGATTACCATCTATGAAGCCCCTGATGCCAATGTCAGTGATTAAGTCTTTTTGGGATGTGGATGTCTGCAGGACTTTGAGGCTGCCTGTTTTTTGTATAGGTTTTATGGGCACATGTAACACCCATAAACCCAATTTTTCAGCACCTGTTTGACAGGTGCATATCATTGCAATTTTTTTTGCCTTCATCGAAAGCACCTCTGTAGGCTTACGGTGGGAAAGCGCCCCCGACACCCAAAGAGTAACTTTTCTGTACCTGTTTGACAGGTGCATATCATTGCAATTTTTTTACAGCAAGGCCAGTACTTGCTTTCATCAAGATTAGAGGGTTACATTGGGAAGGCGCCACGACACCCAAAGACCAATTTTTACGCATCCGTTACTCCTATACAAAGTCAAAGTGACACCAGAATGTATCCAAATAATCTCTAATCTTGTTCCCAGTGCACTTCATTATGGCCTCATCATACACACTGGCTCTCCAGCTGTTTCTGAGCAAAATAAAGGCAGCTTGCAGGGAAAATTTCATTTTTGTGGGCTTTATAAATGCAATTATTGCTGTAGCAGATTATAGACATGGTACAGATCTGCCACTTCACAGGTAGACTAAGGGGACCCCCCAGGCACTATATTTTAAGGATTTTTTCATTTTTAGGCTTTCACTTTAAAAATCATTGCTCATTTAAAAATGACGTACTTCACAAACTTTTTTTTATTGATACATGTCCCCCAGGGCAGGACCTGGACCTCTATAACCATTGTATGACCAATTACTTGCATGTAAGCCTTCAAAATGGCACTTTTCAATGTTCGGGTCCCATTGACTTTAATGGAGTTTGTTATTCTGGTTGGAATTTTTGTGGTGTTCAAAAGTTCTGGTGCGAACCGAACAGAGATCCGTTCGGCCAATCCCTACTGATAACATTACTTGACACACAGATTGCCAAAAAGCAG
Organism: Lithobates pipiens; assembly: GCF_037356315.1. NCBI lineage: Eukaryota > Metazoa > Chordata > Amphibia > Anura > Ranidae > Lithobates > Lithobates pipiens. The sequence continues at coordinate 20,714,285 of NW_027507787.1, forward strand.
TAAGGTTACCCCTTCCTATGGCCCAATTTAAAGTACTTTTTCTACCCCAGTCTGAGAGTGTCAAATACAAATCTCAATATAAGGGGTCTGTTTTTATGAAAAAATTTTCATGTGAATTTGTACAACTATTCCAAATCAAGTAATATGTGTATTTTCTATGATCATTAGCTCTATCTAGTGGCATAATGTGGTATTTTCCAAGGATAATGCAATCAGAAAAATGCTGCATTATAGCACCTAGATCAGGAGTCTCAAACTGGCGGCCCTCCAGCTGTTGTGAAACTACAAGTCCCATCATGCCTCCATCTGTGGAAGTCATGCTTTTAACTGTCAGCCTTGCAATTCCTCATGGGACTTGTAGTTTTGCAACAACTGGAGGGCTGCCAGTTTGAGACCCCTGTTCTAGATGGAGTTGACTATTATAGGTAATATACATAATACACAACTTATGGGGATTATCTACGATGGATGTGTGAATGCTAAGGCTTTTAATAAGATTTTTAGCAGGCTTCAAAGAACTTTAACCATGCTTGAAATCTGCTGAAAGTTTGTTTAAAACTATAGTCAACACTTCAGTTAAAGAAAGCACTATTTAAACTGCACCTTAACATAATCCAATTGCAGTTTTATAGAAATAATTATCTTCCTGTGCAAAAGATAATTAGAGCCTGTTTTCTGTATTGTGGAGGCTGTAAAATCTTGCGGTGTTTATACTGCCTTCTTCTCTGTGATGCCTTGCAGTGGGGCTGGTATGAAAAATTGAAACAAGCGCACTGGCACCATTGTACAAACCCTAACACACAACATTTTTGACACTAGCTTATAAATATTTGGGACAAGAAAAAAATATGCAAATTCCAGATACTTAATGGTATACTTTACCTTGGTTGTAGTTCTAAGAATTTATAAAAAGATAATTGTTAAGGTGACACACAAAATCTCTTGATAAGAAATAATATTTTCTTTTTAAAATTATGCACATACTGCCTACACGCCTCACTGGCTTTTTTCATGCTGTTCTTAATAACCATGTAAGTCTGAATCCTCTTCTGAATAAGAATTTCATCAAAGGGTTTCATAATTGTAATTCATGTTCCACTAAGAGAAGCCATGAATACATCTGTGCTCTTTAAAGTTACATAACACAGGGACAAAATCAATAATCTGATTAACAAATGTGCCAAGAAGAAAATAGGGATAGTGTAGTTGAAAGTGTGCAAGGTGAATTAATAAAAAGGACTATTATTTATTCTATTCTATAATACCCAAGGCTCTTGGGACTACAACCTGTGAATATTCTAGTATACATTTAAGAAAACTTTGCCATGTATTTGGAAAATATACAGTATACATTGTATTTATATAAGATAGTATGCACTTGGTAGGACACCGGCGAGACTTTCTACTCCTCTTCACCAGGAAGAATTTAGGCCTAGGTATGAGCAACCTATTGCATTAGGGTGTGGTCCTCGCTGAACTGACCACATTTTGATCTACATATAGTCGGCCTTAGAGACAATTTTGTGAAGCCTGAGGTTGGTAGTGGCAAACACATACAGTATGTATATATATATATATATATATATATATATATATATATATATATATATATATATATATTAGGGCTGTTACTGATTACAATTTTCGTGTTCCATGAATACATTTTTTTTAAATTGATTAATTGACAAATTTTGATTAATTATAACGCACATACAGGTCCAACTACCTTTAGCTGATCTCCTTGCATTGCAACTCTGCATTAGTCAGTGGTAAATGTGGTATATACTATATACCAGGGATATGCAATTAGTGGACCTCCAGCTGTTGCAGAACTACAAGTCCCATGAGGCATAGCAAGACTCTGACAGCCACAAGCATGACACTCAGAGGCAGAGGCATGATGGGACTTGTAGTTTTGCAACAGCTGGAGGTCCACTAATTGCATATCCCAACACTAGTTAGTTTTCACAATCCATGACTTAACTTCACAGTTCACACAAATATGTTTTAAATTCAAACTGTAGCACTGATGTAAGTAATTTTTTTTATTATTAAACGTTAATAAAAGCGTAGAAAGTTAGTTTGACTTTAATTATAAAACGTATCTAGTATATTGACTGTCAGTCACTTTATAGTAGGCAAGTAGGCAAGTTGTTTTTTAGCAACAATGTTAAAAACAGAGGTTATCAAATTTGCGTACACTTAGCTCACTTAATGATCCCAGTTAACCACGTCCATAGTTACCATCACTGTCCAGGCTGTCTGGTGACGTCAAGGACATCAACACCTCCCCCCTTCCCTTCGTTAGCAGACGGAGGCACTTGGGGAAGGGGGGAGGAGTCCGGTGACGTCGATGTCCGTGACATCACCGAATATCCAACTGAACTCCCTGAAGACCCGGAAGCCGGCGGAGAGGTGAGTATAGATCAAAAGAATTTTGATAGATCAAGAAAATGAATGATTAATCGAGGAATTAATCTTTAATTTTCCCAGCCCTAATATATATATATATATATATATATATATATATATATATATATATATATATATATATATATGTATATATATATATATATATATATATATATATATATATATATATATATATATATATATATATATATATATATATATATATATACACACATAGTATCTCTCAAACATGAGTACACCCCTCACATTTTTGTAAATATTTTATTATATCTTTTCATGTGACAACATTGAAGAAATGACACTTTGCTACAATGTAAAGTAGTGAGTGTACAGCATGTATAACAGTGTATATTTGCTGTCCCCATAAAATAACTCAACACACAGCCATTAATGTCTGCCAATAAAAGTGAGTAAGTTAAAATGTCCAAATTGGGCACAAAGTGTCAATATTTTGTGTGGTCACCATTATTTTCCAGCACTGCTTTAACCCTCTTGGGCATGGAGTTCACCAGAGCTTCGAAGTTTGCCACTGGAGTTCTCTTCCACTCCTCCATGATGACATCACGGAGCTGGTGGATGTTAGAGACCTTGCTCTCCTCCACCTTCCATTTTAGAATGTCCCACAAATGCTCACTAGGGTTTAGGTCTATAAACATGCTTGGCCAGTCCATCACCTTTACCCTCAGCTTCTTTAGAAAGGCAGTGGTCGTGTTGGAGGTGTGTTTGGGGTCATTATGTTGGATTACTGCCCTGTGGACCAGTCTCTGCTTCAGAATGTCACAGTACATGTTGGTATTCATGGTTTTCTCAATGAACTATAAAACCCCAGTGCTGGCAGCACTCATGCAGCCCCAGACAATGACACTCCCACCACAATGCTTGACCGTTGGCAAGACACACTTGTCTTTGTGCTCCTCACCTGGTTGCCACCATACACGCTTGACACCATCTGAACCAAATAAGTTTATCTTGGTCTCATCAGAACACAGAACATGGTTCTAGTAATCCATATCCTTAGTCTGCTTGTCTTCAGCAAACTGTTTCTGGGCTTTCTTGTGCATCATCTTTAGAAGAGGTTTCCTTCTGGGATGACAGCCATGCAGACCAATTTGATGCAGCGTGTGGCGTATGGTCTGAGCACTGACAGGCTGACTCCCCACCCTTTCAACCTCTGCAGCAATGCTGACATCACTCATACATCTATTTCCCAAAGACAACCTCTGGATATGGCGCTGAGCACCTGCACTCAACTTATTTGAGTGCCTGTTCTGAGTGGAACTTGTCCTGTCAAACCGCTGTATGGTCTTGGCCACCATTCTGCAGCTCAGTTTCAGGGTCTTGGTAATATTCTTATAGCCTAAGCCATCTTTATGTATAGCAACAATTCTTTTCAGATCCTCAGAGAGTTCTTTGCCATGAGGTGCCATGTTAAACTTCCAGTGACCAGTATGAGAGAGTAATAGTGATAACACAATATTTTACACACCTTTGCTCCCCATTCACACCTGAGACCTTGTAACACTAACAAGTTACATGACACCATGGAAGAAAAATGACTAACTGGGTCCAATTTGCCAACGGTTAGACATTAATGGCTGTGTAAGTTATTTTGAAGGGACAGTAAATTTACACCGTTATACAAGCTGTACACTCACTACTTTACATTTTATCAACGTGTTATTTCTTCAGTGTTGTCAAATGAAAAGACATACTTATTCTGTGTGTAATATATATACATATATATATATATATATATATATATATATATATATATATATATATATATATATATATATATATACATATATATATATATATACATATATATATATATATACATATATATATATATATATATATATATATATATATATATATATATATATATATATATATATATATATATATATATTTCTTTTGAGAAGATCAATTGCTCCTTCCTCTGTAGGCAAAAAAAGGCCACCATCACTTTCATGAGCTGTCCTTTTCAACCATTCATCACTGGCAGTATTGTTGCAATACCATCTGAACCTGAGGAAGCTTTTTTTTATCTTCTCAAATGATAAAACGGTGGAACATCTGTTGAATGGAGACCATAACAGCAACTGGTTCTTTCCTAAAGCAGAGAAAAACTCCTGGAAGTTTGTTGTTCAGATTAGGCACAGTGAGAAGGACACCATTGAGGGAAACACCTTCATATTAAAGCGGTTCTGCACCTTAAAAAATAAATATAAAAAGCCAGCAACTACAAATATTGCAGCTGCTGACTTTTAATAAATTGACACTTACCTGTCCCAGGGTCCAACGATGTCGGCGGCAGATGACGAGCGATCGCTCGTCCCTCTGCTGCTCCCGCCGCCATCCTCTGTCAGGGAATTGGGAAGTGAAGTGTTGCGGCTTCACTGGCCGGTTCCCTACTGCGCATGCGTGAGTCGTGCTGCGCGTCTCTGCTGGTCCCCGCTGTGTCCCGGGAACTGTGTGTTTCCCAGAACACAACGGGGGGGGGGGGCATCTGCAGCGGTCTGCGGCTGTCTGTCCCGGAAGTGGGTGCAGATACCTGGATTATCCAGGTAACTGCACCCCCTCCCCCCTGAAAGGTGCCGATTGTGGCCACGGAGGGGGGGAGGGATCAGATTAGCGGAACTTCCACTTTAGGGTGGAGAACCGCTTTAAGCACTTGAATCAAAGACCAATCTGGCTTGGGAGGATGGTATGTACCAAAGCATGGGAGGTACTAACATTCCTCTCCTTCCTTGAAAGGTGGTACAGGCACCAACACCTTCTGCATGAAGTCAAAGTGTTTTTTTTATATAAGGTTTTCTGTTCAGGGTGCATTGTAAAGAAAAAAATCATGCTTCTGCATTCTGACTGTTATTTGGTAACTTCTTTCTTGAGGCACAAAATGGTAGTAGCGCTACATGGTTAAGCAGGAACCAGATGATATTTGAACTGTTAATGGGCAGGCTGAATGTACCAAGCTTATCAATCGATCAACTTGGGTACAACCAACCTTCTGGATTATCTTGCGGCTACTATAGCAGCTAGTGATAATCACTGTCTTCTCCCAACAGGGACAGCTTCCCCAACCCTTCCCCATCCCCCCACCGAAAAAACAATGGCCCGGCTGGAGGGATTCTCACATCAACACTATCTGTATTGATGGGGGGAATAGAGCGAATTTCTTTGCTGCAACCCTTTGCAGCTTGGGGGAGAGCAACATGTATTTATTACCCCTCAACCTCAACTGCATGTGTACATTTTCCAAATTTAACAGATCCAGCAGTACAAAGTAGCAGTTAGAGGGTTGAGACAAACCATACACTGACACGGGTGCTTACAATGGTCATCTTTTATTCATTATCCCACAAGGAAAAAAACTGTTGTAACTGCTTACAAAGTATTAGCTGAAGTTCAGCTTCAATTTGGCAGCCAAGTCCATCTACTGTAAGGGCCCATTCACACCAGAAGGCAGTGCGGGAAAGGCACATTTCTAGCACTGCACTGGAATGCGCTGTCCTTGTTAGACGCATGTGGGTGCCATTATTTGTTAATGGCACGCCAAAAGCAGTGCCATGTGGTCTGGTGCAGTGCAATTCCTAAAAGTTAAATTTCTGCTAATTTGGCAGCCCATTAAAATGACAGGTCAAAAAATGTATTGTTTGGAAATGTGGGAAAATGCACATTACAATGTGATTGGACCTTAATCTGCTGACAGTGCTACTGTCCAAAGTTGTCTGCTTTGCTATTTTATTCAGAATGTAGACAGGAAGTGTGTTACTGGCTGGATCACCAGATCACCAGATAAAAACAAACAAAAAAGAGTCTAAAAAAGAAGACTAATGCAGCCACCACATATAAGGATTGGTAAGTTGCAATTTATTACATTTTTGTTTTAGGGGTTAATACTACTTCAGCCCCGGAAGATTTGGCTGCTGAATGACAGGCCATTCTTTGCGATTCCGCACTGCGTCGCTTTAACTGACAATTGCGCAGTCCTGCGACGCTGCACCCAAATAAAATCGATGTCCTTTTTTTCCCACAATAGAGCTTTCTTTTGGTGGTATTTGATCATCTCTGCGGTTTTTATTTTTTGCGCTATAAACAAAAAAAGAGCGACAATTTTGAAAAAAAAAACACAATATTTTGTACTTTTTGGTATATTAAATATCCCCATTTTTCCCCATTTTTTAAAAAAAAGCATATTTTTTTTATCATATTTTTGGTAAAATAAATTGCAATACGTGACTATTGATTGGTTTGTACAAAAGTTATAACGTCTACAAAATAGTGGATAGCGTTATTGGCATTTTTATAATTTTTTTATTTTTTACTAGTAGTGGCAGTGATCTTTTATCAGAACTGTGACATTATGGTGGACACATTGGACACTTGACACATTTTAGGGACTACTGGCATTTATACAGCGATCAGTGCTATAAAAATGCACTGATTACTGTAAAAATGTCACTGGTGGCGAATGGGTTAACACTAGGGGGCGATCAAGGGGTTAACTGTGTTTCCTGTGAGTGTTTCTAACAGTAGAGGAGGGGAATGACCTAGAGGAAATGATAGATTGTGGTTCCTAGCTATTAGGAACTCATGATCTGTCTCTCCTCACAGAACAGAACAGGGATGTGTGTGTGTGTTTATACTCACACACATCCCTATTCTGCCTTTCGTGCCTGCGATTGCTCGTGGACAGCGGTCATCGTGACTGTCAGCGACAAGCATCGGCACCCCCACAGTGCAGTAAGCGCATGCACACATCTGCTATCCCACTTAAAGGAGCTGACGTATAGCTACAACGGCTCGTGGGATCGTGCCGACCTGCCGCAGTATAATGACGCCGGCTGGTCGGCAAGCGGTTAAAACACAAAAAACATTAAAACAAATTACATTGTTATTCCCTGTGGAAGGTAAATATATTTTATAGTCATTCCCATAAGAAAGGATTGTTTGCATTTACTCTGGCAAAGACATTACATTTTAAGCCCCATAGGGCTATTTCTAATTACTGCAGGGAAGTGACTTCTAATTGCTGTCATAAGCATTTTCTAACAGTTTTTTTTGCAGTTTTCTTCATTTTAACACTAGTTCTGTAAGTCAAAACAGTAATATATTATAGTTTATTGCATAGTGTGCATTCCTACTGCAAAAATCTCACTGTATGCAGTTGTTTAACCTCTTGCTAATGCCTTATATCAGTTGATTAGAATATTTTAACGAAGTTCTAAAGGCTAAAGATTGTTTTACCTTCATACATTCTATGCATGAAGGTAAAAAACCTTCAGTGTGCAGCTTCCCCCTTAACCCCATCTCAATCCAGCACTGTGCATGCGAGCATCAGCTCCACCAGGTCTCTCCTCCTCATTGGCTGAGACACAGCAGCCAGAGCCAATGGCTTCCACTGCTGTCGATCACAGCCAGTGAGGAGGGAGCGGAGGGTAGAGCTGAGCCACACTTTCTGTCTTAGTGTGCATGCAGCTTGCTCTGGTGGGCACTCAATGGGGGGAAAGAGCCAGCAATGCCAGTGGGGGACCCAAGAAGAGGAGGATCAGGGCTGCTATGTGCAAAACCATTGCAGAAAGCAGGTAAGTATATTTGTTAATTAAAAAAATACATTAATAGAAAAACTTTAATAACACTTTATACCCTTAGTGTTTTTAGCTTAATACATCAGGCACAACAAAATAAACATTCCTCAGTAAACTATTTGTTAAAATTCTTAATTCGGCACTTGCAGTTTTACAACTTTCAGTGTTGCTTTACTGTACTTTTGGTCTTCACAGGAAATTATTAATGCGTAACTCCATTTTTGTTGATGCAAAAACATTCCCCCCTAGGTGATCTATGTACACTGCAAGGATGATGACAACCTTTGTTGCAGAATCCTACCTTTTGCTATTCAGAAGAAATTCCTGTGTGTTTGTCTGTGCCTCTGTACTGAGTGGGTCTAATGGGAGTGGCTTCATAATTATTAGTCAGCTATGGCAGCTGAAGAGCACTAATGAGGAAAGTTGCCGGGCCTGCATCCCTTTAGACAGGTTCCTATTAGAAATATCTCACCACAAATTACATTTTTGTTGCAGGGGATGCCTGAAATCAGACTTGCATCTTAGGCAGACTTCTGGGAAAATTGGTGAGCCAATCACACAAGCAGGAAATAATGTCTCTGGGGAGCGGTAAGTAAACATTCTATGTACAGAATAGCTCTATGTAGACATATCGCTTTGCATTTATAGGAAGTTACAGCGGCTGCAGATTGAAAAGGAAAAGTCATTTTTAATAACATTGAATTACAATACGACTTGTATTGCAATTGTACACGCTATATTATTTTTTCTTTATTTGCTATTTTTTTCCCTCATGAAAGTGGAGTTACCCTTTAACAATGAACAGTGCAATCTCGAGCAAGTCTATTAGCTTGGAGAAGGGAGAGAAAGGAGGGGGTGAGCAGGGGAGTGCTTTGATAACCTAGGCTGTGGGTGTTTATTGATGCACACCGTGTAGTGCAGGGATCTTCAAACTACGGCCCTCCAGCTGTTGTGGAACTACACATCCCATGAGGCATTGTAAAACTCTGACATTCACTGACATGACTAGACATGATGGGAACTGTAGTTCCTGAACAATTGGAGGGCCATAGTTTGAAGACCCCTGTAGTGAGACACAACTCTAGTCCCTGCATGGCTCCATAGGATGCTGCAAGAGAAAAGAGCCACCCTGAAACAGGAAACCCGTGGGAGCATCGCGGTACCAGCTCAAACTGGAATAAAGGCAAGGGATAAAAGATAAAGAGGCTTAGAAAGTGAAGAAATCCTCTGTTGAAAGTGCTTAAAAACTGAGGGTTCAATATCATTTTAAGGGGACCTGCACAATGGGAGGCAGAGGGGGGAGTTCTTGATCCTGTGCCCACTGATTTTGGTTGTCACAACAGCCACATGATCAGGATTCCCACCCACCAATTTGCAGATATTACCAGTGACTGGGAGCTGTTGGTGACAACTCAGTCAGTGTGCTGGGAATGCGCGACATCTATGTGCAGTACCTGGGAATTAAGGCTCACCCACCTGCTGCCACACATAAGCATCAAGCAGTGGAGGTGGGGTGCAGCCTGGACTGGTGGCAATAACACACACAGTCCAAGTGAGATAAAATAATCTGTATTGAAATAATACAAAGACAGCTCACAATAAACCCAGCAGAAAGACAACTCAACCATGAACACTTATGCCTTGTACACACGGTCGTAAATTCAGACGGAAATTGTCCGATCGGGTTATATTGTCCGATCGTGTGTGGGCTCTATCAGACTAGCAGGATCTCAAATTTTCCAACAAAAAAATCCGATCAGACTTTTTCCGAACCTTTGTAGAGAATTCCTATCAGACAAAGTGCCATGCATGCTCAGATCAAATTACGAGACCAAACCTATTGGCTAGTAGCCTCAAAATAGTCCACTCATAATGAACGAACATCATCACATTCCGAACGATCTGATTTTCCGACAATTTTGTCCGACGGTGTGTATGCAACACCAGTTTAGGACAAAATCCGTCTGAAAAAAATCTGACGGATTTTGTTGTCGAAATATCCGACCGCGTGTACAAGGCTTTGCAGATTCAGCAGCATGTAGAGAGCGGGTTTCAGCCAAACTGACAGTGCCTTAAAAAGAAACAAACATTTGCAGCTCAGCTAGCTTGCAACAGAAGTCAAAATGACCCTGTCTAAGACTGGGTTCACATATGCTGTGGCCGTGGCTCACAGCAGGGGATCCCGATGCGTCCCTGTTCACCAATTTAGGCGTGAATCAGGTCTACATTTTTGCCTGAATCCGCACCTGAATTGGAACCAAAGACACACTGGGAGGGTGTGTGAACCAGCTCCATTGCGAGCTGAGCACACTCTCCTGTAATGCGAATTAGATGTGTGAACCCAGCCTTACAGTTCACATTAAAAACAAAGAGTTTAGTTGCACACATTTGCAAACATGTGTAATTAGTGTAACTAAACCCCTTGCTTTGAACTATTAGACAGGGTCAATTTGGTTTTGTTGCAGGCTAGCTGGTGAGTGAGCTGGGGATTTTTGTTTGCTTTTTATGTGTGTTGCCCTTTCATGTGCTCCTTGCTGCAAAGGCTAGTTGAACCCTCAAAATTTCCACTCGCCTGCTCACATTTCCAGCAAGTGGAAATTAGCTGAGGGCAAGTGTGGCCACATCAGAGGGGGGGGGGGGCTAAGTTGCATGGGGGCCAATTCTCCTTCTAGCAAACAGCCAGGAAACTATGGGGAAAGGAGAGGAGAGGAAGAATAAAGCCAGCCGGATCAAACAAAGGGGGAACTCTTCTTTGACACAGCTTGGATCTGAAACACTGGCCACTGTCAAACAAAGTCCTGCCTCCTGGATCAGCTCCTATGATATGATGGACTGTGCTGATAGACATTGATAGGCTGCATTTCTTCACACTGATTAGGATATATCACTTTAGGATAGGGCACTCATATGCTGCTTGCTGGGTACTTATGGGCAATGATGAGGCTGTATTGATGGGTTATAATAGGCTGCTTTGATGGAACTAATAAAGGCTGCACTGATGGGCACTAATAAGGCTGCACTGATGAGGCTGCACTGATGGGCAATGATGAGGTGGCACTGAAACTGCACAGATGAGGCTGCACTGAAATGCTGCATTAATGGACACTGACAGGCTGCATTGATGGGCACTGATTAAGCTGATGTTGTTTATATGTATTTCTGTAACTTAGTTCTGCATAAAACATTTAACAAGGTCATTTGTTGAGATAACTTACAAAGGGGCCTGTTTAGGGGTGGAATTAGGGATGGGGCAGGGTAGGGGTTGGGTAGGGCAACTGGTGGAAAGCGAGTCTTAAGGCCGGGCTAGTAGCTCTTACTCTGTATCCCTCAAATTCCCCCTCCAAGCACAAACCCTCACCCCAGATTTCCCTTCCTAGCACAATAACACAATACCCCTCAAACCCCCCCACCTCGAAGTTATCATCAAAAGGGTCGCTGGTTCAAATCCCAACCATGACTCTACCTGCCTCCAAAGACATGCCTGTAGGTAAATTGGCTTCTGTCCAAAATTGGCCCTAGTATATGAATGTGGGGACCTTGGATTGTGGGCTCCTTGAGGGTAGGGACCGATGTGAGTGTGCAATGTATGTGTGGAGCGATCTGTAAATTGATGGCACTATATGGATACCTTAAATAATTAATAATATAATAGATGAGCATCTTAATGAGACACAATGTTCAGGGATAGGGACAATTGTAGACACGCACTCACACTCACTCAGGTTGAACTGGAGGGTCTGGTGTCTTTATTCAACCTATGTAGCACAAATGATTCTATCCAGTCCCCAGTGCAGTTCTCCCTTCTCTCAAACACATAGACCTCAGATACAGCACAGCACATGTCTATGTGATGCTCTTTTTTCTAGGCTCCTATTCATCTTGAAACGTCAGAGCTGAGGAGGAGCCTAGGAGAAGCTGATGTTTATGCCTTTAGGCAGCTAAAGGAAGTGATGCCGCTGCTGAAGTGGAATAGGATCGCAGCTCAAGGACACTGCTGGATGTGAAATCTGGATTTTATAGATGTTTACCCACCCCCTGCCCACATTCTTTGCTGGGAGAAGATGGTAGTGGGTAAGCAATCTGTAAAGTCCTGATTTCACAGTCCCAATGCAAGAGTGCTACAGTGACATGAGTGCGATGCTGGAGATGGGAGGGGGGGGGGGGGGCATATCCCTCACCTCCTCCCAGCTCCCTTCTCCTTTCCAAATTTGGAATATGTCATCCAGCACTAAGCTGACAGGAGTAGTGATGCGGCTGTCACTACTCCTGTCACCTTGTAGTGGCAGACACTCTCCTAGCCATGCTCCTCTCCACCTCACATGCTAAAGCCACCCAGGGCAGCTGCCCCTCCTGCTCCCTTTGTCCTGGCCCTGCCTTCAGCTGCCATTGTGCCCTTGCTGGGTGTCCCGTGCATCTACCTTTAAGGAGGGGTGGGCTCTGACCAGGCAAACCACCCTTAATCTATCCAACTGATATATATGTGCTCCAATTTGAGGGAATCTCAAAACTATAGAGTTAGGACTGCAGTAAACTGGGGCCACTGTGGTTGTCATTTGTTTGCACAGTTCGGGAATTGGCACTAACGGGATACCTTCAGCTGCCATTACACCATTGCCGGGTGTCCCCTTACCATTAAGGAGGGGTGGGCAAACTTCCCTTAATGTATCCAACTGCTATATATGTGTTTCAGTTTGGGAGACTCTCAAAATTATAGAGTCAGGACTGCAGTAAACTGGGGTGACTTGATGGGGCCACTGTGGTTTGCACATATGTTTGCAAATGTGTGTAACTAAATCCCGTGTTTTTAATGTGACCTGTTAGACAGGGAATATTATGTTTTTTTGCAGGCTAGTTGGTGAGTGAGCTGGGAACTTTTGTTTGTTTTTGAAGTGGAGGACCCTTCCATGTGCTATCTGCTGCAAGGTCTAGTTCCCAGATAGCAAGAAATTGCGCTGCAAGTTTGAAAATTACTTGAAAATGACTTTTGCTAGACTTGCAAGTTTGTTGCACAAGTCCGCATTGCATGACTCCAGATTAACTTTCTTTGCAAACATTCTGGAAGTCTGCTGCAAGTTCTGGTTCAGTTTTGTTGTGCAATAGTCATCCCACAACAGGGGTCACTCATAACTTCCTTCGTACACACGGAGTCACCATCTCAGCATGGCTATGCGGCAACGCTGAAACGATGACTCCATGTGTACGAAAGAAGCTATGAAGAGATCGCAACACTGAGTCACCTTGCATGTATCAAATTTGTGGGATGGCTATTGCACAACATAACTGAACCAGAACTTGCAGCAGACTTGCAGAATGTTTGCAAAGAAAGTTGATCTGGAGTCATGCAATGTGGACTTGCTGCAATTGTGCAACAAACTTGCAAGTCTAGCAAAAGCTTATCAAGTAATTTTCAAACTTTGCTGCAAAGACTAATTATAGGTTGGAGTAGTTGCCATTTGTTTGAACTGACAGCGACTGTTAGGAGCGGCAGAGTGTGGCCTGGCCGTCTTTTGCCCAAACAGGAAGATGTCCAGAGAAGTTGTGAGCCCCACGCTTTTCCTCCTCATCAGGAACCTTCCCCTGCCACTAGCTCTGTCCCGACCAGGCAGGGTACCTGTCCCTACCCTACCCACTTGCAAAATGTGTGGCAAGAATGGGAGTCAGGGCCTTAATTAGGCTCTGCCTGGCCCAAGATGGCTGCTAGAGTCAAATGGGGTGGCATCCAATTGGACAGGATACCATAGAGGATCCTGTTCCTCTTGACGTTCTCTACAACTGCAGTGCCGCTGCAGAAGAGCACCACACGCAATGAAAAAAGTAGACTACACCTGCCTACAACATTCCACTGACAGAACTATGAACAAGCACCCAATATTGGTATGAAACAAGTAAGCTGATACATGTAGTTCACCTTTGTATCTAGCACTTGAATAAAGAAATTGCATTGGAGTGAGGCTGTCAAGCCTTCTTTTCTTCTAAATATCTGTTTGCATACAGGGCTCACACCCTCCATGTGGGATAGAGGCTTTTTGAAGCAGCAGGGTCAGAGAAACTGCCTTAGATCGATGTACATGTACATACATTTCACTGAAAGACATGCTTTTGCAGGCTGATAATGTTATGTCACTGTCTCACAATTAGCAGCAACATTGTCAGTCAGCCATGCACTTCTTTAGTTGGCCATTTGACTCCCTATCAGGTTTATCAGATAGGCAGTCTAATGGGCAGAAAAAGCAAAACAAGAATTTAATGCTGCTGCTAATTGTAAGGCAGCAGCTTACTATTTTTAGCTTGATAAAATGGCCTGTGATTACAATCCAAAAAAATGGATGCCACCTATGACTTACGTCTCATTGGTGAGGCCGGAAGTGACGCAGGGTAACAATCGACTAACACATTTCATCATATAACCATGACGTCTTCAGAGGCCTGCTTAAGGCAATTGTCCCCCCTGTGTCACTTCCGGCCTCACGAGTGGAACGCACGCAAAGCCATCGGTGGCATCCATTTTTTGGATTGTATTTACTGGACGTTTAATCTCAATTGTATATCCATAGATATTGGTCACTTTTAATTATATTTCAAATAAACATATTTAAAGTGTTTACACTATGAGAGGCTCCCTCTCCATTTCTATTTCCCATCCCCTTATACCACCTGCTTTCTGAATCCCCCGGTTGTGATATAGGGAGTAAACTTTGACATCAAAAAACCATCAGAACCATAAGGATAGGTCTCCCTAAGGACCCACAATGCCTTTATGACTTTGTCATATAGTGAGTGTGTGGTGTTAATTTTGTCGGCACGAGGTGAAATAGTCACAACAGGAGGGTCTCTGGGAAATAAGCACCCCGACACTCAGGACTGCACAACTTTTTTGGACTTTTTTTCTGCACAAAATCTTTTTAACTTTGCATGCAAGTATATTTATTTTGTTAATCATTTTTAGCAGAAAAGTGTAAGTAAGGTGTTTGCATTTGCACTGACATTGGTATACATAGTTTTATTATGAAAGGAAAAATACTAATGCACAAAACCTAGACTCACTCAAACTAAACAAAATAAGAATAAGAGTAGTTGCCAACATATAAACGTGTTCCCACACAGAAAAAAAGAGTAAAGAGGTACGTGGCACTAACTAAAATAAATAATAAATGAGTAAATAAAAATAAGTGTGATAATGGTAATGTGCTAAATTGTAGTGATGGACAAACTTCCAACGGAATGTTTCGCGAACGCGAACCGCGAATGTGGCCACAAGTTCGCGAACCGCAAAGTTCGTGGGGGACCCCATTGACTTTAATGGCAGGCAAACCTTAAACACCTACAGGTTATATTTTCAGCCACAAAATACTTACTAGCTGTGCACACATAGTCCCACAACATGGACACTGACATAACAAAAGTATTAAGTGAATCTGGGATCAACAACTACAAGCATTCTTTTTTTATCTGTGAAATTTTGACAATTCAGGAGCGCATGAAGGCCATGGAGGAAAGGCAAGGTCAGGGCAGGCTATGAAGGGGGTGCAGGAGATGATCAGTGCCACAGTCAGGGCAGCACAGTCCTGTGCCAGTGTCCCAGTGTGCCAACCTGTGCTTGAGCCCCTCCCTCTGCCCGGCCCTTAACCCCACCTATGCAGGGCTCCACTGTGGTGGTCTGGAGGTGCCAGTCCAGTGCTGATCCTCAGCCATGGTGCTGGCACTGCCTGCTGATTGGCTTCTCCGCTGCTATCTCCCTCACTGACACCAGCACTGAGATAGAACACTCACACCAGCACCGCGATAGAGACTGAGCACTGACACCAGCACTGAGATAGAGAGTACTGACACCAGCACCATGATAAAAAGCACTGACACCAGCACCGAGATAGAGAGCACTGACACCACACCAGCACCGTGATAGAGAGCACTGACACCAGCACCGTGAAAGAGAGCACTGACACCAGCACCTTGAAAGAGAGCACTGGCACCAGCACCGTGATAGAGAGCACTGACACCAGCACCGTGCTAGAGAGTACTGACACCAGCACCGTGATAGAGAGCACTGACACCAGCGCCGTGATAGAGAGCACTGACACCACACCAGCACCGAGATAGAGGGCACTGAGACCACACCAGCACCGTGATAGAGAGCACTGACACCACACCAGCACCGTGATAGAGAGCACTGACACCAGCACCGTGATAGAGAGCACTGACACCAACACTGTGATAGAGAGCACTGCCACCACACCAGCACTGAGATAGAGAGCACTGACACCACACCAGCACCGTGATAGAGAGCACTGACACAATCACCGTGATAGAGAGCACTGAGACCACACCAGCACCGAGATGGAGGGCACTGACACCACACCAGCACCATGATAGAGAGCACTGACACCAGCACTGTGATAGAGAGCACTGACACCACACCAGCACTGAGATAGAGAGCACTGACACCACACCAACACCGTGATAGAGAGCACTGACACCATCACCATGATAGAGAGCACTGAGATCACACCAGCACCGAGATAGAGGGCACTGACACCACACAAGCACCATGATAGAGAGCACTGACACCAGCACCATGATAGAGAGCACTGACACCACACCAGCACAGAGATAGAGAACACTGACACCACACCAGCATCAAGATAGAGAGCATTGACACCACACCAGCACCGTGATAGAGAGCACTGACACCAGCACTGTGATAGAGAGCACTGACACCACACCAGCACCGTGATAGAGAGCACTGACACCAGCAACGTAATAGAGAGAGAGCACTGAAAGCAGCACCGTGATAGAGAGAGAGCACTGAAAGCAGCACCGTGATAGAGAGAGAGCACTGATACCAGCACCGTGACAGAGAGAGAGCACTGATACCAGCACTGAGATAGAGAGCACTGACAGCAGCACTGATACCAGCAACTCGCTGCGGGACCCAAAAATATGACACTGCTCAACCTCTTCAAACAGAAGAGTAAGGGCATATAGTACAGTGTGCTTTTTTTGTACAAGGAAGTGAGCCAAAGGTAGAAAAAAGGTCCGTGTGCTCGATTATACATGGTCTACTGGTGACATGTGTTGCATTCCTCCGAGATCCATGCCTCATTCATTTTTATAAATGTGAGGTAGTCAACACTGTCGTGAGCTAGGCGAGTGCGCTTATCGGTCACGATCCCCCCTGCTGCGCTGAATGTCCTTTCAGACAGAACACTGGACGAGGGGCAAGCCAACAGTTCCATTGCAAATTGGGCAAGCTCTGGCCAGAGGTCAAGCCTGCCCACCCAGTAGTCCAGGGGTTCATCACTGCAGGGGTTCATCATTCCTCAGAACGTCCACATCGGCCGTTAACCTGATGTAGTCAGACATCTGTCGGCCTAGGCATTCCCTGATGCTGGATCTGGATGACACCTGTCGATGGGTCGGCTGAAAGAATGACCTCATACTCTTTTCTCTGGGAGTGGGAATTCCTCCTCTGCCAGTGCACGCAAAATCAGAATGCAGCAGTTGTCGAAGCAAGGTCTGTAAGTGCGCCATTCCGAGAGCCCTCTGTGATGGTGGTAACATTTCCGCCATTTTGTGTTTGTACCGGGGGTCTAAGTACATTGCCACCCAGTACTGATCCTTGACCTTTATGCTTTTTATACGGGGGTCCCTGTTAAAACACTGGAGCATGAATGCCCCCATTTGCACTAAACTGGAAGAGGTGTGGTGGCCTGGCTCCTGCTCATCATCCAGGATAATGTCGTCCTCCTCGTTCTCCTCTCCCCATCAACGCACAATAACAGGGATCCCAGAAAGGTTTAAAGCATGCTCTCCTTGCTCCTCCTGATCCGCCCCGGCATCATCCTCCCCTGACTCCTCTTCAGACTCTTGTTGTTGACTTGTCTCAGATAGAGTAGCCCTCCCTGGGAATTCATCCAGCATTGCGACTCCCTCATCTTCCTGCTCCTGCTCCTCCACGGCTTGATCAATGACACGATGCAATGCAGACTCCATAAAGAAGGCATAAGGTACGATGTCACTGATGGCGCCATGGCTGCGACTGACCAGTTTGGTGATCTCTGCATGCATCGTGCATGAGCAGCCCCTGGCGTGGTGAAAAAAACCAAGCTCCCCAGAATCTGTTCTGCTGCAGAGTTCGTACAGGTAGTCGTTAACTGCACATTTCTGCTGGAGCAGCCTATGAAGCATATAAAAGGTTGAGCTCCATCGTGTCGGGCAATCGCAAATAAGATGTCTGACTGGGAGATTGTGTCGCCGCTGAATGTCAGCAAGGCGAGCCATGGCCTTGTAAGATCTTCTGAAATGGGCCGAGATTTTCCTTGCCTGACGCAAGATGTCCTGGACCCCAGGGTATTTGACAACGAATCGCTGCATGACCAAGTTTAAGATGTGTGCCATGCATGGCACGTGTGTAATTTTTTCCTGTTTCAATAAGCTAAGCAGATTGGCACCGTTGTCACACACCACTTTACCAACTGTCAAATTGAGCGGTGTTAGTCACTGATCTGCCTGTGAACGCAAAGCTGAAAGGAGTGCAGGGCCAGTGTGGCTCTTGGCTTCCAGGTACAACAGGCGCAGCACAGCATGGCAACATCTCACCCGGCATGTCGAATAGGTTCTGGGGAGCTTGGGTGGCGCAGCGGAAGAGACGCTAGCAGCGAAAAAGAAGGAGTCAGCCGAGGAGGAGAGGGAGGATGATGGAGTAGGAGGAGGAGAAGAAGAGGCAGGCCTGCATGCAATCCATGGTGGTAAAACCTAATCTACATGGGTGCCACGGTTACATGCTTGACGGCCGTCAGAAGGTTCACCCAGTGAGCAGTAAAAGTGATATACCCTCCCTGCCCGTGTTTGCTAGACCACGTGTCTGTGGTCAGATGTATCTTGGCACCGACACTGTGTGCCAGAGATACATTTACTTGCCACGGAACATGGCCATACAGCTCTGGGATGCCCTTCTGTGAGAAATACTTCCTTCCTGGGACCTTCCATTGTGGTGTTCCAATGGCCACAAATTTTCGAAAGGTCTCCGAGTCCACCAGTTTATATGGCAGTAGTTGGCGGACTATCAGTTCTGACAAGCCAGCCGTCAATCGTTGGGCAAGAGGGTTATCCGGCGTCATTTTTTTATGCTCGAACATTTGGCCCATGGAAGCCTGCCTTTTTGCAGAAAAACATGAGGATGGCATGATGGAAGGTGGAGTGGAGGACAATTGTGAGGAGAGAGGAGAAGGAGAAGTAGAAGACAAGGCTGGACGGTGAGAGCCTGGAGTGTGGCTTTGTGGGTTCCCTTGCTCCCACTGGGCTCGGTGATGGCAGCTCATGTGCCTTCTTAAGGCGGTCGTCCCTAGGTGAGTGTTGGGCTTACCGCGACTTATGCGTTGACTGCAAAGGCTGCAAATGCCAACACTACTGTCAGCAGCAGACACGTTAAAAAAAGCCCACACTGCAGAGTCATGTGCCAGCATCCTGGGAGCTCCAGATGTGACCGTACATGGTTGATGCCTCGCTCCTGATACATTAGCAGTCTGCTTTGTCCCCTGTGCAATCTAAGTTCTGCCTGCTTCTCCTCCCTATCTGCTGGTCCATATCTCCCTCTGCACTCTCCTCCTCTTCCACTCTTGTGGGCACCAACGTGACATCACTAGACATGTCATCATCAACGTCACCTTCCCCACCACTATAATTAGAGATCTCGGAGTAGGCAGCAACACCGGGGACCAACCTCCTTCTTGGGCTGATCTGGGTACTGTTGTCAGACTGATGAGTGGCGGTTGTTGCTACCTCCTCTTCCTGATCCAATGCCAAGAGTGGCTGCACATCGGCAATGTCTTGTGATGGATCGGAAAATAATTCCTGTGACTCAAGCGGAAGGTATATGGTGGTGGTGTTGGTGGTAGTGTCTTTGGGGGTGCACACAGCAGAGAGTGAAGAAGAGGGTGCAGATCGAGAGGATGAGGAGGGTGCAGAAGAGTAAGGCTGAGTGAGCCACTCAACCAAGTCTGGTGCGTCCCTTGACGTAATCGCATGCACCTTCTGCAATTTGCTACTTTGGCTCAAGTCTATTGCTCCTGCCCTACCCCTACCACCCAAGCGGAAGGGCCTGCCTCTTCCTCTGCCTATCATTTTTTAAATGACCCTGTGACAAAAGTCTCTAGAGAAGTGCAGTATGTATGTGGAAGAAGGTATATAACACCCCGCTTCAATTTGTCGTTTTTGGGGGCCACTGGTCCATCACACCAGTTATAATACTTTTTTTTAATTGCGTTTGTCACTCTTTGTAGTATTGCTGCTGAACCGCTCAGCAGTCACAATGCTGCACAGTGGAAATGCACTATACTATGCATTCTATATGTGCAAGTATTTTATACGTGTATTACACCACTATATACTGCACACCAAATAGTACACCTATACCAGTCCTTAAAAGAACCTTTGTGGACATAATAGTAGCTATCTAGTAGCTAGTGAATTGCAGACTGTCCCAGCTCCAAAAACCAAGCTGTCCCTCCCTACACTGAGAAACGACAGCTGCAGAATCAGTCAGCAGCACTGCATTCAGTGCACTATAATATGATGTCTATATTTGAAAGAAAGTATATTATACGTGTACAACCCTGTATACTATACACCTATAAAAGGACCTTTGTAGACCTAGTAGCTAGTGATTTGCAGACTGTCCCTGCTCAGAACACCAAACTGTCCCTCAGTCTCTACACTGATAAAAGACAGCTGCAGAATCGGGCAGCAATCAGCAGCACAGCAGTCAGCAGTGCACCACAATATACTTTGTATATTTGAAAGAAAGTATATTATATGTGTACAACCCTATATACTGTACACCTATAAAAGGACCTTTGTGGACCTAGTAGCAAGTGATTTGGAGACTGTCCCTGCTCAGAGCACTAAACTGTCCCTCAGTCCCTACACTGATAAAAGACAGCTGCAGAATCGGGCAGCAATCAGCTCAGCAGTCACGTATAATATGCTGTCTATATTTGAAAGAAAGTATATTATACGTGTACAACCCTATATACTGTACACATATAAAAGGACCTTTGTGGACCTAGTAGCTAGTGATTTGAAGACTGTCCCTGCTCAGAACACCAAATTGTCCCTCAGTCCCTACACTGATAAAAGACAGCTGCAGAATCGGGCAGCACTCAGCAGCACAGCAGTCATCACTGCATCATAATATACTTTGTATATTTGAAAGAAAGTATATTATACGTGTACAACTCTATATACTGTACACCTATAAAAGGACCTTTGTGGACCTAGTAGCAAGTGATTTGGAGACTGTCCCTGCTCAGAGCACTAAACTGTCCCTCAGTCCCTACACTGATAAAAGACAGCTGCAGAATCGGGCAGCAATCAGCTCAGCAGTCACGTATAATATGCTGTCTATATTTGAAAGAAAGTATATTATACGTGTACAACCCTATATACTGTACACATATAAAAGGACCTTTGTGGACCTAGTAGCTAGTGATTTGCAGACTGTCCCTGCTCAGAACACCAAATTGTCCCTCAGTACCTACACTGATAAAAGACAGCTGCAGAATCGGGCAGCACTCAGCAGCACAGCAGTCATCACTGCATTATAATACTACTGTACTCCTATACCAGTCCTTAAAAGGACTTTTGTGGACCTAATAGTAATATCTAGTGATTAAACTGACTGTCCCTGCTCCACACAGCGTCCTGTCCCTACACTGACAAAAGACAGCTGCAGAATCGGTCAGCAGTGCACTCAGCAATCACCAGCACAGCAGTCAGCAGCAGTGCACCAGAACCTTATATACTGTACACCTATACCAGCCCTTAAAAGGAATTTTGTGGACCTAATAGCTAGCGATTTGTGTCACTACAGTCTGTCTCTGCACCACACAATGTCTCAATTGGCTGTCCTGTACCCCATGATGGATGTGTCATGGGTCAAAGTTCTACACAATGTAAACAAATATGGCAGCAGCGAACAGCGTCAGAAGTCCGCTGGTTTGGCGAATCACGAACCAGCAAAATTTGCAGTGAACCGACCGCCGGGCGAACCGCAAGGCCATCTCTACTAAATTGATCAGATGCTAATAAACTACAATATAGTAGAACAATAATAAACATTCATGATAATAATAAACACAAATAAACGATGAATACGTCCAAAACTGTGCTAAAATTGACGTGCTGATTAATCAAGTGCAACAAAACTTCAACATATATAATATTAAACGTTCATAATAACAGGTATTTCTAATAAAGTGCAAATAAAGCAATAAAGTGCAAAAGTGTTCTAAAAGTGCTGGTAGTGTAATCAAAGTCCAGAAAAGAGACAGATCTCCAAGTGACAGTTCATATATAAAAAAACAAAAACAAAGTGCAGTATGATCAAACAAAATCCACTTTATCCAATAGATATCACCATCCATGGTGAGCCACTGGGGGAAATGAGTGGCGCATCACGGATGGTGATATCTATTGGATTAAGTGGAATTTGTTCGATCATACTGCACATGCACTTTGGTTTTTTATATATGAACTGTCTCATGGAGATCTGTCTCTTTTGTGGAATGGGGCAAAAACAAATGTTATTAAGCTATTCAGTTCTGAACAAATGCTTATTGATTTCAAATGGAAAATACTGCATTTGACCACTAGATGCCACTAAGTACAGGACATTTCTATAATAATTAGCATAATACTAAATCAATAAAAAAACATTCACCCAGCATAGTAAATACATAATTGTTTTCCCCAGTTTTCACAAAAGGAAAGTACATACAGTTTAACTGGATGAATTGCTATGAAAATGTTTTCTAAATGTACCCTAACGCAGAACCTTGAAAAGCAAGTCAGGTACACTGTAATGAAAAATAAATAGAATAGAAGCTCGCTTTGAGAAATTGTGCTTGTTTGTGAAGAGAAACTTATAAGGGCTACAACATCAATTATGCCTAATAACATTATACACTCATACAAATAAATGTTGAGCAAATCTTTATTAATTACTCTGATCCCATCTCTTTACAGATTGTACTTAATAGAAATTGTTTTGAAAAGATTAAAAAGAGGTATATAATTAAGGTGAGAAAAGTGAATTCACAAGTTTATTTTCTGTTCTCCTGTTTTAATTCAGTTGAAAGAAAAAAATCAATTAAGCACGTGTATAAGAAAACACAAATTATTTAGACTGGACAAGGTTATGTGCTTCTTGAAGCACCAGCTTTTATTAAGCCTACAGTTAAAAGGTTAATGAATACTTGGAAATTACAAATCTCACTTCATGTAAATGACAGCTATAGTCCCCAATTTAAATTTTGTTTTTTTTTCATATGCAGGCCAATAAAAAAAAAACTGCAAAGTTTACATGACATATTAGACAGTCTTATCTAAACATAAGGAAACGTTGCTCGCCTCCATTCTTAGCTCTCATTTACAGTTATCAGAGCAGGTCAATTTCTTTGCAAAAAGTTAAATATTGATGATGGTACAATAGTATTATAATTAATTATAGTAATTAGGAGATATGAAAACTATGCACACTGACATAAGGGGATGCTGGTAACATCTGTGGCCTTAAGAGTAGAGATAAAATACATACCCATAGAAGGAAAGCATGATGCATTGATTCTCTGCAATTGTATGATAACTTACAAAAAATAATTAAAAGGATCATGCTGTGTAATATATTTAAATGCAAGCATACCAAAAATTCATACCATCTCATATCTCGCAGGGTGCTTCGATTGCACTAATGTATACTAATAAAAAATACTACATACTAGAACGATCAGCAACAACTTCAACATTTTCCTCTGATGTGAGTGTAAAATGCTCTCAAGGTTTACAACATGACTTTGTAAATTATACAGGCAGAGTTTATGTAAACTGCATACCATACATTATGACTATTTTACAGATAAAATCAATTCCAAGGATGTTTGATGTGCTGTGGTTTCACAACATGACTTTTCCAATATTTATTTTTTCAGTTTTCAGCTGAATTTATAAAGTAAGCATGTTGTAAAATGAAATGTATTTATGACAAACTCAATTTTAGAGAATTCTCTTGCTGTTATTAAAAGGGCGACTACAACTTAGAAAAATGTGCAGCCTAATTTTTTGTATATAATGTATTGGTAATATAATGCAAAAGCCTTCTTTTCCTCAGTCCGTTGTACAGGTTCAATTTTCTGGGGAAAAAAAACTAGCTGCTCCTTTTCTAGGAAAAAAAAGCAAATGCAATGTTAACACACACTTTCTCCAAGCCTTTCCACGTTGCACAGCCAGAACTTGGAGACCAGTCAAAAAAACAGCTCATTCTGGTTACAAGACACTTTGTAAGTGTCTGTTTTATAATTCACATTTTTTTTTTCATTTGTGTGACGTGATTTTACTAATAATTTATTTTTAGCAAAATGTAGAACCAGATTTGTAGGGAGTCTGCATAGATTTTGTAAGTGCCTGCCTCTGATTTCTGGTGTGTTCAATAATTCATTACTGGTGTGCCATAATTATCAGCAGTTGCTTTGGGTAACTAGGTAGAATACTGAGAAACTTTCCAGCAAGCAATATACTCTGCCAGAAATCAATTATAGAGAGAGAAAAATAAAAGGTAACATCTTGATATCAAATAAAAGGGTCACAAAAGTAAAAAATAAAGCTTAACACTAGGGGACACATTTTTTTTTAGTTTTGAATAAAGATGTATTTAAACTTGTGTCACTTTTATCTCTGATGTCTGGGCAGGGGTACAGAAAGATAACAATGAAATCCCACAAGAGTTTAACCACTTCAGATCCGCGCTATTGCCAAATGACGGCATTAGCGCGGACCTACATTTCCAGGACTACGTCTATTGACGTCGTCCTGGTTACGAGCGGCCTGCGCGCCCCCTGAGGGGCGCGCGCGGCGTGCTCTGTGATCGGCGAGTCCGTGAGACTCGCCTGATCACCGATCCGTGTAAGGGGTCGATCCCGACCCCTTATCACGTGATCAGCTGTCAGCCAATGACAGCTGATCATGTGATAGAACGGAGCCGGTAATCGGCTATTATTCCTCCTCGCGCTGACAGCGCGAGGAGAGAAAAAAAAAGCCGATCACCGGAGGCCGTGATCGGGACATCAGTCCCGATCACGGCCATCAATACAAGGGACCACCTGCCACCTGCCTGTGCCCACCTGCCTCCCGCAGTGCCATCCTGAAGTAAAATAAAAGAAAAAGTAAGTGCCCCCCGTCAGTGCCCCCTGTCAGTGCCCATAGTGCCCACAGTGCCACCCACAGTGCCACCCACAGTGCCACCCACAGTGCCACCCCACAGTGCCACCCACAGTGCCACCCAATCTGCCTCAAAGGTGCTGCACCCCAGTGCCGCCCATCAGTGCCCAGCAGTGCCGCCCATCAGTGCCCAGCAGTGCCGCCCATCAGTGCCCAGCAGTGCCACCTATCAGAGCCACCTATCAGTGCCACCTATCAGTGCCCATCAGTCCCATCTATCTGTGGTACCTATCAGTGCCCATCCGTGCCACCCATCCGTGCCACTTATCCGTGCCACCCATCCGTGCCATCTTATCTGTGCCCATCTTTGCCCATCAGTGCCGCCTTATCTGTGCCCATCGGTGCCGCCTTATCTGTGCCTATTAGTGCCGCCTTAACTATGCCTATCAGTGCCCACCAGTGCAGCCCATCAGTGCCCACCAATGCAGCCCATCAGTGCCCACCAATGCAGCCCATCAGTGCCCACCAATGCAGCCTATCAGTGCCGCCTAATCAGCGCACTTCAATGAAGGAGAAAAATGACCCGTTTGCAAAATTTTATAACAAACTATTAAAACATGATTTTTTTTTTTTTTTTTTTGCATCTTTTTTTGTTTGTTTAGCAAAAAATAAAACTCCGAGCTGTAACTAAATACCACCAAAAGAAAGCTCTATTTGTGGGAAAAAAATGATAAAAATTTCATTTGGGTACAGTGTTGTATGCCCGCGCAATTGTCACTCAAAGTGCATCAGCGCTGAAAGCTGAAAATTGGTCTGGGACTGAGGGGGGTTTAAGTGCCCAGTAAGCAAGTGGTTAAAGGATATAAAATGCACATGATTTTACAGGTAAAAAAAAAAGTACATTTATACATTTTTTATACCTGTCATCAGTGAATCCTGGGTGAAATGACAGGCTCCTGCAGACACTCCTGACAGCTCTCTGTTCATAACTCCAAATGGGCAGACAGTGACTGAGCTACAGGAAGTGTCAGTGAACTATGAGGGTGCTGATCAGTGTACTTGTAATGTATTGAGAACTATAAGATATTTGTCACATTGTAGTTCATACAATAACAGATCTCTGAGAATGAATAATGTGTCTGTGCAGACAGAGCCCCGCATAGCTACGCTGTTTTTAAAATGTGAGAAGAACCCTCTCCTCCTGCTGTCATGGAGGGGGGTAAGGGGGATGCTGCATAGTAACATGTCACATGTTACACCCTAAATATGGGTGTACCATTAAATATTTTACTAAAGGTGAATTTAGTCATTGAACACATTACCATTCTTATAAACACAGGTTTCTAGCACTTCCTGTCCCTTTGTGAAGTTACATCTCTCCAAGTGGTATTACAGTACAAATCCGAAAAATGTCCTTAAGGTCTACTATGAATTTTAAGGGAGACTCCAAGAAAAAAAAATCTGTTCCCATTCCTTTGGGTCTCGATTTTTAGGAGTCCCATGTAAAAATCAAGACCCACAAAAAGGTTCCCTCCCAAAGAATTTATACCAGACCCCTAGCTGAACCTGTAGTCTGACAGACCAGGAAAGGGGGTGGTCGAGAATGTGGCCTTGATCTTTAATATTATGCCCCTATTGACTTCAGTGGGATTATGATTCAAAACCCAAACATCCTGAACCACAGAACCTGCCTTGAACAAAACCCAAGTACATTTGGATCGCCCCTAGTAGTGTCATTCATATGTCACGCAGCTGTGACATACAGCTGAAAAAAAAAACTCCCCCATGAATATTTGAGTCATAACAGCAGTAGACATGTGCAGACTGAAATATTTAATTTCGGAATTTCATTTTCGTCCGAAAAATAAATTTATTTAGTTACTCCTGAAATTCGTTTTTATTTATTTAGTTTTTGTTAAAAAAAATGCATTCGTCCGAAAATCCAAATGAATTAAGGTCGAATCTGAGGCTTATGGTGTCTGTCGAATGTTTAAAGAAGATTCAACGGAACAGCGAAACTCACTTGTGATACTGCAATCATACATTCCATGGTCGAATATTTTGACTACAGGCTATAGTAAGATTATAATGTTGTACGTCTTCTACGGGTTTTTTTAAGGCTATTTGCATTGCACACAGGTCATTAGCATTAAGAAAAAAAAATTCAGAACAAAAAAATGCGTGAGGGTCCCCCGAAGTTCCATACCAGTCCCTTCGGGTCTGGTATGGATATTAGGGGGAACCCCATGCCAACAACAAAGAAATGGTGTGGGGGCCCCCCACAAAATCCATACCAGGCCCTTCAGGTCTGGAATGGATTTTAAGGGGAACCCCATGCCCCCAAAAAAATGGTGTGGGGGTCCCCCTCAAAATACATACCAGGCCCTTTCGGTCTGGCATGGATTTTAAGGGGAACTCCGTGCCAAAAAAAATGGCGTGGGGATCCCCCTCAAATCCATACCAGACCCTTATCCGAACACACAACCTGGCAGGCCACAGGAAAAGAGGGGGGATGAGAAAGCCCCCCCCCTCCTGTACCGTACCAGGCCACATGCCCTCAACATTGGGAGGATGCTTTGTGGGTAGCCCCTCAAAGCATCTTGTCCCCATGTTGATGAGGACAAGGGCCTCATCCCCACAACCCTGGCCGTTGGTTGTGGGGGTCTGCGAGTGGGGGGCTTATCGGAATCTGGAAGCCCCCTTTAACAAGGGGACCCCCAGATCCCGGCATCCCCCTCTGTATGAAATGGTAAGGAGGTACAAATGTACCCCTTCCATTTCACCAAAAAAGTGACAAAAAGTGTTAAAAATTACAGGAGACGGTCTTTGACAAGTCCTTTATTAAAGTCTTCTTTCATCCTTTTTCTTTTGGTCTTCTTCCTTTCTTCATCCTTCAGTTTCTTCCTCCATCTTCTTCTTCCTCCGATCCTCTTCTTCCTCCGATCCGCTTCTTCTTGCTCCGGTGTTTTCGTCCGGCATCTTCCTCCATGGCGTCTCTTCTTCATTCTCGGGCCGCTCCATGCAATGGGAGGCTCCCGCTGTGCGGTGCTTCTCTTCTTCTGACAGTTCTTTTATGTGACTCCGCCCCCCTCTGATGCATGGAACCGTGCGTCAGGACAGGGGACAGGGTTGATGACCACTGTCTTAAAGTATAAGTTCATAGGTGGTACGTGCAGCTATACTGAGGATCTGTAGAAGCCTTACATTGTACCTGTGGACTAATTATTCCCAGGTGCAATGATTTTTTCAGACTTCTGCTGGAAAAAATAATAAATATACTTTTTGTTTCTGCAGAATTTTAAAAGTAAAGCTAGTGCTTAAACATGATGAGGTGGGTGAAAAGCTCTGTCAGGTAGCAAACCTAACAATTCTGTGAACAGATTATGTAAGTCATTAAACAACACTAGGCAAATACAGCAAAATTGTGACAGTGCTATCAAATTTAGTATCTGTAGCACATACAACAGCTGTAACAGGCACTGGAAGTCTCAGAACAAGAAGAGTTCATGTCATTAACCCAGGAAATACAGTATGATCTCTCTGTTAACCGCTACACTAAAAATACAGATTTTTTTTCCAGCTTGGTTGCATGAGGTAACGTGTTCTCTAGTTTTACAATAATATACAAATATACAGTGAGATACTGTGTGAGAATTTCTTTGATGTCTACGCAATTCAGTATCTTTACCAGTGAAGGCCTATTTTCATTGTAAATATAATAAATAAAGAAGTGTCTTGAATACCTAATAAGATCATCTATATTTTCTTCCACGACTGTAGGAGGGACATTAGAGACAATAACTTGCATATCCAGTTGATTAACCACAGAAACCTGAAAATATATAGACAAGAAAATCCATTAGAACTTGAAGGTCGTCTATGTTATTAGTATAAAATGTAATAAATGTTTTCTCATCTCCATAGTAGGCAATATAACCTAATAATTACTAATTTGCACTAAAAGCTGTAGGAGCTTGGAAGCCTTCATTTTCTTTTAGCAAACGCAACTGCTGGAAGTGCGATCTGCTCCATAAACAGTTGCTTTTAAATGTGACCTGTTTTGCTTTTGTTTGTTTAGTTTAGAAGAAAATGTGGTTTCTTTTTATGGAACTTTTTCATATTTAGATCTTGCAATACAAGCAAAAGCACACACTGTTTATAGGTACTGAAGACATATATTTATTACCATGTATAAATTTTTCACCTAAGCCATAACGCAAACCTGAAGTGGACCTGTCAGGTCATAGAAGACATAATCATGCAAAGTAGAGAATTCAGCTGTGAAGGATGTAGTGCATTTTAATGTGTTAAGAAAGGTCAGCCCAGGTCACTGTTTTTTAGCATTAAGAACATCTATTCAAATTACAGCTAACTTTTGTTTTATCTAGTTCTCTCCATTGGCAGCTTTGGGATACACAACACCCTTTGTTTATTGTGGTTCCCCTATTAATATGAAAAAGCAATATACATTTTTAAATATATACAGTGAAAAAATAGGGGCAAGGTTAGTCGCAATTTTAGTAGCCATCTTATCGGCACCATGCTTTGCTTAATGCAACTTATTCTAACATAAACTCCTATTTCCCTCGTTTCTTTGACAAGGGATAGTGGGTCAAGAGAAAATTCACAGAGCAGCCTCTTTGCCTTTAATAAATCAATGCCTATTGGGTGGTCGTGTGACGTGGTTTTGCAAACAAATTTTTTTTCCTACAAATAGAGATTTCTTTTGGTGGTATTTGATCACCTCTGCGGTTTTTCTTTTTTGTGATATAAACAAAAAAATAGTAAAAATTTTGAAAAAAAACGCATTATTTTTTACTTTTTGCTATAATAAATATCCCCAAAAAATATATAAAAAAATATTTTTTTCCTCAGTTTAGGCTGATACGTATTCTGCTACATATTTTTGGCAAAAAAAAATAACAATAAGTGTTTATTGATTGGTTTGCGCAAAAGTTATAACGTTTACAAAATATGGGATAGGTTTTATGGCATTTTTTGTGATTTTTTTTTTTTTTTACTAGTAATGGCAGCAATCAGTGATTTTTATTGTGATTGTGACATTATGGCGGACATATCGGACACTTTTGGTGCAATTTTGGGACCATTCACATTTATACAGCGATCAGTGCAATTAAAAATTTACTGATTACTGTGTAAATGTGACTGACAATGAAGGGGTTAACCACTAGGTGGCACTGTAGGGGTTAAGTGTGTCCTAGGGAGTGATTCTAACTGTGGGGGGAGGGGCTGTGTGTGACACTACACTGATCACTGCTCCCGATTACAGGGAGCTGTGGTCACTGACAGTGTCATTAGGTAGAACGGGGAGATGCTTGTTTACATTAGCATCTTCCCGTTCTTCCTCACTGTGAGGCGACCGTGGGGATCCCCGTGGACATCGAGTCCATGGGACCCATGATCCCGGTCATGGAGCTCCCGGTGGCGCATGAGCCCACAAGCTGCATCTTAAAGGCCAATGTACAGGTACGTTAATCTCCCTGTACATGCCCTTCTGCCGCAGTGTATTTGCGTGAGATGGTCTCTTAATATTTCCTCCCCCACGTGTACCTATCCCTGACTTCTTTGTCAAGATCAATGGCACATCATTCAGTCCGTCCCCACATGCCAGGGTGCTAGGGGTAACCTTAGACTCTGAACTGTCCTTTCAGGCCCACATCCAATCCCTGTCCAAATCATGCTGCCCTAGGCTCCGCAACATTACCAAAATATGCCCCTTTTTAACTGACTCCACAAAGTTTCTAATTCACTCCCTGGTTGTCTCTCGCTTCGACTACTGCAAATCCCTCCTCACTGGATTACCGTTACATAGTCTATCCCCCTTCAGTCCATAATGAATGCCGCTGCAAGACTCATTCACCTTACCAAACATTTAATGTCCTCCATCCCTCTCTGCCAATCCCTCCACTGGCTTCCACTCACCTAATGAATACAATTCTAATTGCTAACAAATTATTTACAAAGCCATCCATAACTCTGTCCCCAGCTATGCCGCTAACCTAGTCCCAAAATACCAACAATGCCACTCTCTTCAGTCCTCCCAAGACCTCCTGCTCTCTAGCTCCCTTGTCACCTACTCCCATACTCACCTCCGGGATTTCTCCAGAGCTTCTGCCATCCTTTATGAACTCCCTACCCAAATCTGTCCGACTATCCTCTAATCATTCCATCTTTGGATGATCCCTGAAAACCCTGCTCTTTAAAGAAGCCTATCCCGCTTCTAACTAATTCCATGTTTTACTTCCTCCATTAGCTCATCCTCCACAGCTATTACCTGTTGTATCAATTGACACTCCATTTTTAGATTGTAAGCTTTAATGAGCAGGGCCCTCTGATTCCTCTTGTACCAAATTGTAATGTAACTGTAATGTTTATTTTACATTTTTATTTTGTTAAACACTGCAAACTGTTGGCACTATATAAATCCTGTATAATAATATAACAATAATAATCAAATTTAGCATAGATTTCAGTGAGGATTACGGTCATTGTCACAAGTTCATGGGTCTGATAAACTCCTGGACATTTTTGTAAATACTCATAAGATACCTTCTATATTGTATTGAAAGTTAATCTACATTTGCTGTAAAACAAGTTTTTTTTTTTTTTAAAGCTAGAACATATCAGCTTGAAGTGACTGTTGATTCCTTGAAGAAAATTAAAATGAAAGCACCCTGCAAAAATGAGGAATATTCACTTTTTTGGCAGGTTGTGTGGGATAACACGTCCCCTGAGGGCTTTTGTTGTTCTTCCCATTAATAATGTGTACTGTATTCTTCTTCCCCTTTTATAAGGAGCTGTGCTAAGGAATCAACAAGGTTGTGTTAAAGAGGAAGTAAACATTCTCTGCTAAAATGTACCTATAGGTAAGCCTATAATAAGGATTACCTATAGGTAGTGTAAATATCTCCTAAACGAGTGCAAATATCTCCTAAACGTGTACCGCTTAGAAGATATTTACAATACAAGTAGCCAGTGAAATCACTGGTGAATGCACTCTGAAGGAACGGCCACGGGTGTTGTCCCTTCAGAGCCCTGTGACGTAAACTGTCATTCTCACATGCATGCGCAGGAGTGACGTCATTGCGGCTCTGGCCACACACAGCACTGGAGCCCACGAACCAGGAAGAAACTCTGGGAAAGATGTCAGCTGTCTCAGTGGTGTGTGGGCACCACAGGAAGGCTAAGTTCTAAGTTAAGTATTTCATAATGAGCTGGAATGTAATGTTACCATTGACCTGATCTGCATTCATGCCCTGGGTCAGTGACTCAAAGAATTGCAGGTTGTGATAATACTTGGGGACCATTAGCTAGCAAACATTATTTAATATATTTTCTAGACTAATCCCTGTATGAGCTTGTTAAGAAATTGTTTTAAAAAATAATTCAATAAAAAAAAAAGTAATGGATTGCATCGTTTTATATAAAAAAAAAAAGTAGCAAGGCAAAATGTTTTGTTGTACATGTTTTAAAACTGTAGCCTGTCCTATCAATATTTGCCCTATCTGATTTGTTTGTTGAAAGCCCCTGAATGCCAATAAAAAATAAAATTTGAGGAAAAAATGGTTTCTATTTTTCAGATAGTAAAATATACAACAAAATCATTTTTTAAATATAAACAAGTCTTTGTATTTCACCAGTTATAGAGAGAAACTTTTAAATACATATTTTTTGAGCTCTTCTTTAGCTCCTTAGTCCATCTGAGTGGAAAAAAAATCTTGTTTGTTTGAAATTCCACACAACTCTTTCTACTTGTAAGTGCGAACACAAGCAATAACATTTAATTTTTAGTCCAAGGGTTTTTTACTTTATAAGGAATGACTTCAAACTCTCTCTAGGAAACTGGACTTCAAGAATGCCAAGCTCAATTCTTTGGAATAGGATCAATAGCTTTGACAAGCCACCCGTACTTAGGTAACACATGATATTCTGTCATGCTAGAAAACAAAATTGCTTTTCAACCTGAAAGCTAAGATATTCTGAAAGCTCCAGACATGAAAAGAATTAATAGGTTTCTTGTCTTGAAAGGCAATGTAAGATTTACAAATAGCCACCTAATCCATGCAAGTTTCTGAAATGGAAAAATGTCTGGAACTTGTACTGCCATTAGATTTTCTTTATATTACAGCCTACCACTGGATTCATTTTTTCAAACTCCAGGGACTCATAGAAATGATTACTTGAGGTCAAATCATGCAACAGCTTGACAAATCCAAGGGCTGAAATATTTAGAAGTTAGTTTGCTTCTAGTAAAATTCAGTTTTACTTTTTTGATGTATGAAAGATGCAAAAGTACAGCAGAAGTAATTACAAATTAATCATGTTATTCATTGATTCATACAACATTTTGGGATAATTATGTGCTTGCTTCAGGATGCCAAATCACACTGTACTTTAATGTTTGGGCTGTCAAACATATTTTGAAATTACAGCAGTAAGGGTTTACATTTGAACCCTGGTATTGTGATTACTTTCAATTCATGTATTTGCATTAGAGCCGCTGTACTTAATTTATAGTTCTTTTAAAAATATGTCAAAATAAAGGCAGCAAAGTCCCATTGATTTGGTTGAGCTGGGTGGATAGGGGGTTCTAGGGAATTTACTCTTCCCAGAGTATTCAGGCGTTCAAAAAGCTATTTTAGGTTTGGGGCCTCATTTACAACTATTTCAAGAAGAACTCAACAATGAGCTTACAAAATTAAGTTTGCCTCCTAATGTGTAATGTTATGTCTTTTGATGGGTCATCAAAAGAAGTACATCCAATGCATCCAATACATCCAATACAAAAGGGACTTTTTATTTGAAGTTGATGAAAACATTTAGACCCAGAGCACATACAATTAGACCTGTAATCTGTGTTAGATGAACCCTGAGTTGGCATATACTGTATACTGTCATGTGTAACTTTGTGCAGCTCAACACACATATAGGTCCTAATTTGTCATGATAGTAATGTAAAAAAACAGATCTTGCTGCAATATTGCAAGTTTACTTACAATTACATCTGCCTTGCTGCTTAAACCTCTTCCATAATCATCTGTTGCAACCACTTCAAATTTAAAATAAGACCGTCTCATGTTCTTGAAGAGCATTGCTGTTTTGATGACACCACTGTAGAATTCAATCACAAAACCTTCTTTACCATCTTTAATGGTTGGTATAGATAGTTTATAGCTGTTACTGCTGTAGTTTCCAGTGTCTTTATCTGTAGTCTGAAATGAGAACATAATCATACATAAAGATACTGTTGTTTTTTCTTTAATATAATCTAAAATTCTTAGCTATGCTACCACTTTCTGCATTAAATGAACAACAAGAGGTCCAAACTGGCATTTGTAAGTACCTTAGACAGAGAGAAATGAAAACGTTCCAGTTCTTCTTTCACCTGAAGATACTTGAATAAATATGACTACAGGGTTGTTTGCCACATGCAGCTTCCTTGTCAGAGTACATTCGCACTGTGGCTGTAAGAGGGTGCTTGATGAGCCCCCTCTGAACCCTGCCAAGTGCCTCAAAATGAACTCAAAAAGTGAAGATTTGTTTCCCTCTGGAACATCTAAAAATGTTTATTGTGACTTAAGATAGCTATACACAGTTAGATTTTTTTGTTCAGCTTTCAATCAAACATATCCCTCCATCCACTTTTCAACAAAAGGATTTCAGGTGGGTGGGTAGCAATAGTGCTACCCATGTAGCACAATTTGCATAGTGTGGGGCCAGTGTAAGCAGCACCCTGAAAAATCTATCTTTTGTCTGGAATTTTTCTTGGAAAAAAAAACAGAGCATTTTTGTACCTAGGATCTTCTTTGCCTTAAGCCTAATAAATCCAGTATATAAAAGTAGTGTAAGACAATCGAAGGCATTGCTGCATATAAATGAAGAAATGCTCTGAATGGTGGCACACCTAGTGTACTTTAATACATCAAAATATAGTACAAAAGGGAAAAATCACAGTGGGCAAAGAAAAATTATATTGATGCATTTCACACTATACTAGGTAATCATAATGGTGACCATCCCTGTATCAACTGCTCATCCCAATTTATATAAACAGTGAAAGCTGTTACTTCATTCGACACCTTTGTAAGAGTTTTACATGCTCTGTTAAGGTTTATAAAACAAGTGCAGATTCTAAACCAGATGCAGCAACAATCTGTGCACAAATTGTATACATAGATGTAGTAACTGCTTCTGCCTTGGGATTTTTAAATGAAGTATTTTTCTCCAGTATAACTGTGGCCTTGTTTATTCAAGCAACTAAAGGATTCATTATAGATGGAGGTGCCCACTTTTTAGTAAACTCCTCTTTAAATGGATAATGTACCAAAAAGCACAACAAAACATAAATGTCAATGGCTTCCACCTCTTTATAGATAAAATCATCACAAAATAAATGTCAGGGAAAAATCTGATGCATCAGATGAAATCCACAATCCATGATCGACTTCATTTGCATCAACACCAGTTCTCCTAGAGCTGATGTGAACACTTTATCCTTACTCCTTGAGTAGGTTGACCATGTACCGGACTTCTCTTTACCTGCCGACAGTGTGTTCTTTATCTGAAAAGACCTTGGAATTCTCAAATTTGACCATGGCTGTGAATAAGCACATTCTAACCATTCTACAAAACCTTTCAAAATGGGCACCAGGGAGTCCAAGGATGAGGATCACCCTAGAGTACCCAAGGCTGTGAGTGAGGAACCAAAAAATGTGAAGGGTTATCGCAAACAGAGGATCTCTGCCCTGCAGGCCTGACTCCCAATCTTTGTTAACAATGTATTTAAAGCTGTAACACTGTAGGGTTAGGATCCTCCAACAGGGGGTATTATAGCCCTGGCTGCTGCAGCTGAAAAGCACCCAGCATTATAGGTAGCTTGATGTGGAGCTTTGACCTGGCAACATCCCTAGTTCAGCTCATCCAGTGAGGTAATGTGAAGCTGTACATGTAGGTGATGAATCTGGCAGCATTTCTGCCATTGCTGCCTTCTGGCATTTCTGGCTTCAGTGAGAGCAGAAACCCTCAACCAAATTGGCCAAATGCTCTTGGCCAAACTTCCCAGGGCAAAGTGCCTGCATACTATAAATGGGGTGGTCTGTGGAAAAATCAAAATCCCAGACTGTTACCCAGCGAGTAAATTGCATGAAGTGAAACAAACAGAAAAAGAATATCCCACAGTGGGGAAGTGGGGGGAATTGATAACCAACAGGAGCCACCCACTGGGCCCTTTTTGGTTCTTTAGCTGTATCTAGTATCTTACACCTGTAAGAGTTGTATTCTCCAGTGAATAAAAGGGAATACATTTTTTTTTCCCCAAACTTTAATTACAACAGAAAAATCCTGTCATGTGAGAAATGTGCAGATTGCCATAGCTGAAACCCTTCTCAAAGTACTTGTTGTCTATCATGGTATTCCTCTAACTTTAACACTTTTACTGACCTGGAAGAAGCATGTTACTGAAAAATTAAGTCAGAACTCTTAATCTTTGTTCATGTTTGGGATCAGCAACTCATATCTTGACTGACTTAACAGCCATATAGAAGGCAGTCAGCAACTTTTATTTCACATGACATGTTATCTTTAAGTAAACATAAAAAGTGCTAGTACATTATAATTAGAATCTCTCAATACTTCAGGAAATATTCTTAAGACTATTTTAATTTATTTAGGCACTCAAAGTCAGAACAAAACAATTGTTATTTTTTTCAACAGAGTATAATTCTGTAAAGTTGGCATAAATGATTTGACCCATGACTTTCTTTGTATTTACACTGAATAATTGAGGTTATTTCCTGCTCAAGGGCAAACTAACAGAATTTTGTTCAGAAAAATAGCTGCATTTATCTTTGTTTGAATACATCTATTAATTCCAAAACATTGTGCAGCTGGTAGTCCTTAAGGTAATTTTATGTTACGCAAAGACAAAAAAACAGTGTTCTGTCATTTTCCTTAAATAGCACTGCATCTCTGTAGAAAGTGACATGTCAGTAAATGCTTTATTTATTGAAGGAATAAAGAAAAATTGGAGAAGTCTTTTTGTGGATACACACCTTGTTAATGCTCAAAAACTGAAAACTGACTAGTTATTTGTTGGTGTATACGGTGGACTGAAAATACATCATAATGTCTTTTTGCAAAACCTATAGAATGGAAAGCTGGGTGTTGCGTTTCTTTATAGGTAATATATTGATTGTGTTTTTTTTTTATTTTTTTACAGGTAATACGTTCATTGTTTATTATGATTATTATTGGTGAGATTCTGAAATTATTCACACACTAAAACTGCTTACAATATTTTGCAAGCCAGTGGCATGATAGCATCAAAATATACTCTTTCAGTACAAAATGAAGCAATTAAATATTTAATGTGACTATACAATGCCAATAAAATGGGATGCCAGACTGGTACTGAAACATGTAGAGCAAGGATATGCAATTAGTGGACCTCCAGCTGTTGCAAAACTACACGTCCCATCATGCTTCTGCTTCTCGGTGTCATGCTTGTGACTGGCAGGGTCTTGCTATGCATCATGGGACTTGTAGTTCTGCAACAGCTGGAGGTCCGCTATTTGCACATCCCTGGTATAGAGAGCGGAATGCAGCCAAACTGACAGCATTTGTAGAGAGGGGAAGAATGCGGCCTGGCCATCTTCTTCCCAAACAGAGAGGTGTCCAGAGAAGTTGCAAACCTTAAGCTTTCCCTCCTCACCAGGAAACTTTCCCTGCACCAAGCCTGAGAGCCAAGGCCTTAAATAGGCTGTCAGAGTCACATGAAGTGGCAGCATCCATCTGGATGCTTCCCTGGTGACCCAGGAAATCATAGAGAAACTATTTTCCACTTGACTTCCTCCTCAACTGCAGTGCTGCTGTGGAAGAGCGCCGCCTGCAGTGGAGAAAGTAGACTGCACTTGCCTACATGCTGCACACATTCCTATTAAAAATGTTGCACTGTAATCTTGAAAACATATATTTTTCTATATCAATAAACATATCACTGTGGATCTTTACATGCTTTAAAGTGGTTGTAAACCCTCCCCCATAACTTTACCTATCTAATTTGTTATTAAAAGCACTGCTTGATGCTGTATGTAAATGTCATCTTACTTGCTCCGTTGCCAAGTGATCTGTATTATTCTTTGTAGTGACGTTGGCCGTGCATGCTCATCTCTCCCCTTGATTCACGGCACGCTTCTCCCATTAAGAAGTTTGCCATTAGAATGCCGTTTCTGTCATATCAGCTCCCCATTGCACTGCACTGAGATATCGCGAGACTACAGTCTCATTCATACACTCTATGTCCAGGCACAAGATTTCAGCCCAAGATATCGCGAGATTACAGTCTCATACATACACTCTATGTCCATGTGCGAGATTTCAGCCCGAGATATTGCGAGACTACAGTCTCATTCATTCTCTATTCATTTACCCAATGCCAATGCACGAGATTGCAGCTGAAAGGGCGGAAGTATATTACACTAAGGACTCAGAAGACTGTAGTTAAGATGGTCCTGTCTTATCACAGGAAGAACAAACAAAGCTGGAATAAAGGATTATGCAATTGGAGCTGAAATATAATGCAGAATGTATTAGAATAACTTTTGCTACTGGCTTGTTTAAAAAGTAGCATTGGAGGGGGAGGGTTTACTTCCTCTGTAAAGTTATTTACTTACAGTATATAATGCTGTCTGTGTCTCCACTGTAGATCTTTTCACTTCTGCGCGGTCACTGGGCTAGGAAGTAAAGTACATTTTTCCAGAGACACAGGCAGTAATTTGTAAGGTACAGGGAATGTGTGGGGTGCTGGATCATTTATTTAAATGATTAATCTAACCGAAACCCAAGTTAAATACATAAATATTCTGTTTTAGGCAGCTCTCTGAGGTGTAACAGTTATTTGATAGCATGTAACTCACTGGTGTGCAGGAAATAATGCACCAGAAGTGTACTGGAAAGTCCCAAAGTTGATTTAATTAAAAGTCACTCTGTTTATTGGTATGCTATAATCTACAGAAACAGAGCTTTGTTTTGCCCTGCTGGTATTTTATCAAAACTCATTCTAATGATACTCAGGACTAGGGATGAGCCGGACACCCCCCAGTTTGGTTCGCATCCAGCACATGTTTAACATGGATCAAGAAGGGTTGCCAGCCAGTACTGATCCCTCTCCTTGATACCACAAATTCATGTGCTACACAAAATATGCTACACAAAGCCATGCAGCGTAGTTTTGCTGAGGCATTCTGTCTGGAATCCTCTGGGTCACTAAGGACAGCCACCTCCTCCCAGCCACGTACAAATCCATGGGTTTCTGGGAACTGAAAATGATCCTTTGAAGACTGCTGTTGATGCTGAGTGCCAGGCTCCACCTCCATGCTGACAGAACCCCCCCCCCCCCCTCTTCTTCCTGTGTGACAGGTGGGCCTGCAGAAATACTGTCTGGATAAAGGGGGCCTTGAGAGGTAAGGAAGTCCTCCTCTTCCTCCCTTTGTTCTGCCTCAAGTTCCCTGTCCATTATTCCATGCAGCGTTTGCTCCAAGAGGAAGACAAGAGGAACAGTATCACTGATGCATGCAGTGTCACTGCTCACCATCCTCATGGCCTCCTAAAATGGTGACAGGATAGTGCATGCATCCTTGATCATTAGCCACTGGCGTGGCGAAAAAGAGCCAAGCTCCCCTGATCCTGTCCTGGTGCCATACTCGCACAGGTATTCATTGATGGCCCTCAATTGTCAACGTTGAGTTCCACCTGGTGGGCATTTCACAGGTGAGGCTGTATGTGGGCAGGTTGCATTCCTTTTGAAGGTCAGCCAGCCATGCACTGGCATTATATGACCAGCAGAAATGCCCACCGACTTTCCTGGCCTGCCTCAGGAGATCCTGTAAGCCCAGGTGCCTGCCCAAGAACCGCTGCACCACCAAATTAAGGACATGAGCCAAACAGGGAACATGGGTCAAGTGTCCCTGTTGGAGGGAGGAGAGGAGGTTGGTGCCATTATTGCAAACCACCATTCCTACCTGCAACTGGCATGGCATTAACCACCTCTGAACCTGCCCCTGCAGAGCTACCAGAATCTCTGCCCCAGTGTGGCTCCTGTCCCCTACGCAGACCAACTCCAGCACCACATGGCATCTTTTTGCATGAGTGCTTGCATAGCCCTTAGAATGCCTACGAGCACCGCTGGTTCCAAGGACAAATCTGCACAGGAAGAGGCCATAGAGGAAGAAGAAGAGGAGGGGGTGGAAGAGAGAGGTGTGGCAGAATCACCACTGTAAGGGTAGGGAGAGTCACCCTTTAAGTTTAAATTCGTCTTATTACATTTAGACTCTGCTTGAACAGATATTTACTGAAGTTTAGT
Organism: Lithobates pipiens; assembly: GCF_037356315.1. Lineage (NCBI taxonomy): Eukaryota > Metazoa > Chordata > Amphibia > Anura > Ranidae > Lithobates > Lithobates pipiens. The sequence goes on from NW_027507787.1 coordinate 20,754,899, forward strand.
GAAACACCATGCTTTGCAAGTTACTTCTGAAGTCTGCAAGAAACAGGATGCATTTGTGGTTAGAGCTAGCTGTTAGAATTTATAGGAAGTAGGAAATATTCATAAGGTGAAATGAAGCTATGTGGTTTAATTATAGATGATTTCTTAAGGTCATTTATATAAATATATGTCTGTATGTCTGGAGACCTTTTATCAGAATTCCCCTAAAAAAGTCTGCTTAATGTATGATGCACTAGATGTCAATGCTGTGTGATTGGTGATATCTAAAAATGTCTTGTCTAATCCTGATTGGCTAACAATGCAATTTGAAGCACATAAAAAGTAGTATACAGGAAGTAAAAGAAGGTAGTCATGATAATCCTCAACTCGTGTGATTGTCTGATTTTACCCAATCGATTGAAAGGGTTTCCAGTGATCACTAAAGTCCAGCTCGAGCTAAGGAGGGGGGCGCACCTTACAACCACTACCAGAATTTTGGAGGCATGTTGGTGGAACAAGCTCCAACATTACTACACCTTGTTCTGCATCCTTCCCAGCTGCCAGCAAGGTTACCCAGTGTGCAGTGAAAGAAAGGCAATGTCCCTGTACATGCCTGCTGGACCATGAGTCAGCGGTAATATGCACCTTACCACTGCTAGCAATTTCGCCAAACTAGCATTCAGCCGCTGAGCATGTGGATGGCTGGGACCGAATTTCTTTTGATGGTTTAGCAACTGGGGTAAGGAAATTTGTCTGCTACAATCGGATTTAAGTGTACCGCTAGCAGATTGTCCACAAGTGCTTGGGACACCTAATTCTACACCTTCATTCCTCTCAGTGCAGGTCTCAGAGGACTGAACATTTAGTGGGGTTGGAGATCCCCGCTGATGAGGAGCAAGGAGAGGTCTGCTTTGTTCTTTGGTGGGGGTCTTTTAACCACTTGCAGACCGGACCATTTTGCTGGTCAAAGACCAGACCACTTTTTGCGATTCGGCACTGCGTCGCTTTAACTGACAATTGCGCGGTCGTGCGACGTGGCTCCCAAACAAAATTGACGTCCTTTTTTTCCCACAAATAGAGCTTTCTTTTGGTGGTATTTGATCACCCCTGCGGTTTTTATTTTTTGCGCTATAAACAAAAATAGAGCGACAATTTTGAAAAAAACGCATTCTTTTTTACTTTTTGTTATAATAAATATCCCCCAAAAATATATAAAAAAACATTTTTTTCCCTCAGTTTAGGCCGATACGTATTCTTCTACATATTTTTGGTAAAAAAAATCGCAATAAGCGATTATTGATTGGTTTGCGCAAAAGTTATAGCGTTTACAAAATAGGGATAGTTTTATATCATTTTTATTAATAATTTTTTATTATTTTTTTTTTTACTAGTAATGGCGGCGATCAGCGATTTTTATTGTGACTGCGACATTGTGGGGGACCCATCGGACATTTTTGACACATTTTTGGGACCATTGTCATTTATACAGTAATCACTGCTATATAAATGCAGTGATTCCTGTGTAAATGACACTGGCAGTGAAAGGGTTAACCAGTGGGTGGCAGTGTAGGGGTTAAGTGTTCCTAGGGGTGTGGTACTAACTGTGGGGGGGTTGGGCTTTCATTTAGTGTACACTGATCTCTGCTCCAATCACCTGGAGCAGAGATCAGCGTCACTAGTTGCTAGGCAGAATGGAGAAATGTTATTTATACAGCATTTCCTCCATTCGGCCGCTCCGTGAGACGATCGCGGGGATGCCCGCGGCGATCAAGTCCGCGGGTCCCGCGACCGGACTCACGGGGGTCCCGACCAGCGCTGTTAAGTACTGTTGCCAGCGGACTGCATGGGAGCTCAACATATGTTGCAAACAGCAATGGTGTGATCTGCTGCATACATCTCAAAAATGGCCCACAATAAAGAACTTTTGAAAAAATGGTCAGAGTCATCAGTGTCCTGCACATGCGCAGCTCTGCGGTGTGATGCTGTCGGTTGGCTGTCCTGAAGCTGGCCCCTGGAGGGCATCCTGCCTCATTGGAGATGTGCCACCTCCTCCTCTCTTCTATCAGGCACCCACATAGAGTCAGTGACCTAATCATCCCCTCCCTCCTCGGCACTGGAGCAAACCTGGCAGTATGCTGCAGCTGGGGGAATATGACTGCCAGTTTCTTGTCCTTCTTGGCCACCCCGTCTCTCTGGGCTCACGTTACTGCCTTCATCCTCTCCTTGGGTACCATCATCGGAGCCTTCAAAATGCTGTGCATCCTCCTGCAGCATGTACCCAACACTGTGGTCAAACAGTTCGGGGGACTCCTCAGGACATGATGGTGGGGCTAGGGAAGGAGTGACTGATGCCATTGAGCTTATGGAATAGGCAGCTTTGGCAGCTGCATTGGCAGCCAAACTTGTCTTAGCCTGGGTGACAGAGGATGAGGAGAATGAGGACGGCTTTGTGATCCCCTCTACCAACTCTTCTGCATGTTGTGGCTCAACACAGCCAGCTGTCGAAAAAAAAAGGACACAAGTGCGGCACAGCCATGTGCTGAGGATGCACCGCGTTCACGACTAGTACTGTTGGCTGTAGACATAGAGCCTGCTTGCCCTCTTTTAGTGGCCTGTGGGCATCTGCCTTTCCTTGGTGGCCTTCCAGACATGCTGTAAAATTGGATTAGCAAAATACCACCTGAAGTTTATTAGAAAAATTACACCAGGAATTGCCTGTAGGCAGGTATAGGTTTGGCTAGACTAGAATGCAGTGGATATATATGTAGGAGACTGTATATATATCTTTATGCACTGCAGATCACTGAATCACCTGCCTGGCCTGCCTGCCTGAAAGTGTCTTTGAATATGTACACCAGGAATGGTCTATAGTCAAGTATAGCTTGGCTAGAATATATATATATAAAAATCAACTGCCTTCCTGAAGTATATTAGAAACAGCACAACAGGAACGGTCTGCAGTGAGATCTAGCTAACTGAATAAACTGCCTGCTCAAAGTAAATGGAATGACACTCTCTCTCTATCTCTCTCTCCGCCAGCAACACACTACACAAGACCGACGTGCAGGCAGCCTTATATAGTGTGGGGCATGGACTTAACCCCCTGATCATAATTGGCCACAGGCAACCTTTGCTCACGGCGCTGTGATTGGCTAAAGCATGCGGGTCATAGTGAATGCTTGGCCAATCATCAGCCAACAATGCACTGTGATTACGCAGTGCATTATGGGGGATGATGCGATGCTTGAATTTGGCACGAATGCCCCATAATGTTCAATCTTCATCGAACAGCCAATGTTCGAGTAAAACTCATGTTCGACTCGAACTTAAAGCTCATCCCTACTCAGGACCAGGGCCAGTGCTACCACTAGACAGACTAGGCAACCGCCTAGGGCGCACTGCCCCCTAGGGTGCCCGGCCGCTGGTTATTCTATCCCTCTCCTACACTTTCCACAGAGCTTGCAGCTGCTCTGACATGTGTCAAGCAGCAGCACCAACCCCCACCCCCCCGCGCGGCTCTCCACTCTGACATCGTGTCCAACAAACACCCTGCTCCCCACCTCCCCCCCCCCTCCCTGTAGGGCGCTCTCTGCCCTGATGTGTGTCCAGCAATCATTTCCCCTCTCCCCTCTGACATCATGATGTCACATCACTCAGCTACACGCTTCTCCTGAGTCCCGCCCCTCCTGTGTGCTTCGTCCAATCCACCTCCAGCATGTGTGCCCCGAGCAGCTTCACGCTTCTCTCAAGCCTCCTCCCTCCTGTGTGCTCCGTCTGTGAAGGGGAGGTGGGCGGGAAGATTAAAAACAAGCAGCCACACTGAAAAACTGCTGAATGAACCAGTGAGCCCCCCAGGGACCATTTCAAGTGAGTGAGCACTTTCACTGACCAGACCCTGCCCCCCTCTCTCTCTCTCTCTCTGACCCCCCTCTCAATCTCTGACGCCCCCTCTCTCTCTGACCAGACCCTCCCTCTCTCTCTGACCCCCCTCCCTCTCTCTCTGACCCCCTCTCTCTCTGACCCCCTCTCTCTCTCTGACCCCCTCTCTCTATCTCTCACCCCCCTCTCTCTCTTTCTGACCCTCCCTCTGTCTCTCTGCCCCCTCTCTCTCTCTGATCCCCCTCTCTCTGACCCCTCTCTCTCTCTCTCTCTCTGACCCCCCTCTCTTTCTGACCCCCCTCTCTCTCTCTCTGAACCCCCTCCCTCTGACCCCCATCTCTCTCTCTGACCCCCATCTCTCTCGCTGACGCCCCTCTCTCTCTCTTACCACCCTCTCTCTCTCTCTGACCCGCCTTCTCTCCCTCTCTGACTCTCTCTCTCTGACCCCCTCTCTCTCTCTCTCTCTGACCCCCCTCTATCTGACCCCTCTCTCTCTCTGACCTCTCTCTTTCTCTCTGACCTCTCTCTGTCACCCCCTGTTTTTCTCTCCCTGACCCCCTCTCTCTCCCTCTCTCCCTGACCCCCCTCTCTCTGCCCCCTCTCTCTGACCCCCCCTCTCTCTCTCTGACCCCCTCTCTGTCTGACCCCCACCACTCTCTCTCTCTGACGCCCCTCTTTCTCTCTCTGACCCCTTCTCTTTCTCTCTGACTCCCTCTCTCTGTCCCCCCACCTCTCTCTCTCTCTCTCTCTCTCTCTGACCCCCCACCTCTCTCTCTGACCCCACTTCTCTCTCTCTCTCTCTCTCTCTGTGACTCTCTCTCTGTCTCTGACCCCCTCTCTCTCTCTCTCCCTGATCTCTCTCTGTCACCCCCTGTCTCTCTCTCTCGCTGACCCTCTCTCCCCCTCTCTCTCTCTCTGACCCTCCTCTCTCTCTGACCCCCTCTCTCTGACCCCCACCTCTCTCTCTCTGACCCCCCTCTCTCTCTGACCCCCTCTCTGACCCCCACCTCTAGCTCTCTGACCCCCTCTCTCTCCCTGACCCCCTCTCTCTCTCTCTCCCTCACTCTGACCCCCTCTCTCTCTGACCCCCCCCTCTCTCTCTGACCCCCTCTCACCCCTCTCTCGCACCCCCTCTCTCTCTCTCACCCCCTCTCTCTGACCCCCTCTCTCTCTCTCTGACCCCCCTCTCTCTCTCTCTGACCTCTCTCTGTCACCCCTTGTCTCTCTCTCCCTGCCCCCCTCTCTCTCTCCCCCTCTCTCTCTCTCTCTCTCCCCCTCTCTCTATCTGACCCCCCTTTCTCCCTCTTCCTCTCTCCCTGACCTCTCTCCGTCACCCCATCTCTCTCTCCCTGACACTTCTCTCTCTCTCCCCCCTGACCTCTCTCTCCCTGCCTCTCTCTCTTCCTGACCCCCCTCGCTCTCGCTCCTTGCCAGCACTGGAAGTAGCTTTACTCCAGTCTGTTTATCTCCTGTTTTAACTCCTTCCTTCCCATCATCTGCCTATACATTGATGTATAACAGAATTACTTGATTAACTTTATCCAGTTAAAGTGGTATTAAAGCAAAGCAAAATATTTATTATACTGCAGCTTACCAACTCTTAGATGGGTGGCTGCATTAGTTTTGTTTTTAGGTTCTTGTTCAGATTTTACGTAAATGTGTTCTATTGATATTTATTGCTGTATTCTCTAACTTTATTTTCTTTGTTTTGTTACTTTTACTGTAATGTAAGGCTAGCCATACATGATACATTTTTTGAAAGTATAAGGTGAAGCGTCAGCAACTCCTCCTTCCAATAAAAGTACTTTATTTATAAAGGGTACAGGGTGCAAGTTACAGCAGCAGATGCATTTTATTAAAAAAAACCTTATTCATAGCCATGATATTGATAGCATGTAAACACATACTGGGTAGGGTGCTTTTCCCAAAGTGACAAACCAATACAGTCAAAACACACCCAGCAGATATTTGGCTGAAAGCATCTTCCTACACTTACTGTACATCCTTCCAGGCGCAGAGCAGCCAGTTGTGTGCCAGCATTACTAACGCGCACTCTTCTCTGAGGCTGTTTGTAAACATTGTGCTATTCTGTAACAAAATGTACAGCTTTAAAACATCCCCCAACCCTGTAATTTAAAGGATAAGTTCACCTTTGTGAACATGTTACATTTTCTACCCATGTTCCCAATGCTGCAGCCACTGCCTGGTCCCTGCACTTCCTGTGACAACAATATGGCAAGAAGTTTCCATTACTAGTGATGACTTACTGTCAGTTTTTGAAATAAGAGAGGCCGTGCAGGGCTCTGCTCACATATCCTTGTCATTCATTCACACAGCTGTGTGTGCATATTAATGAACTACAAGCCCTGACATCCTTTGCAGCTGTCGGCCTGTATTTTTCAATGAACTACCACAGTGCACAAAGTCGAGCACTTTGGTAGTTCATTGATTCTTCCTGTCAGTGTATCTGCTTGATAGTACAGGATATGTACGGGCACACAGATACACTGATAGATCTGCAGGAGACCTGCACGGCACCAGTTATCTGCTGATTGCTGGTGCACTGCTTTACAGGCTCCACACAAAAAATCCACACCTTTTAACTGCAAAAAAATGTGCGTTTATTGTTATTATTTTTTTTCTAGGAAGCTACCCTTTATATGGCTTGTGCATCTTTAATGTACCCCTCAAAGTCTAATGCCCTCTCCCTGCTGTATGCTATGCTGGGAAAATGGCAATCATGGAAAGGCACAGCTTCCTATGGCAGCAGTTTTTTTATTAGCCCCACAAAAGGAACAAACTAAATATCAATGTTCATCCATCATAAACTTCAATAGGGTTCAAGAAGGTTCTTCTGAATTTTGAGGATGTTTCATGAAACTGACCGTGAATCAAACCAAGGCAGATTCTCACGTCCCTATTCTCAAATTCAACATATTTACAATGCTTTCCTTCTTAAAACCCATGCAGTGTGCAAAAGCATGTGATCAGTATGATTACTGACTAAAATCACCCATACAAGTGTTATTTTAGATTTACATGTCACATTACACCTATTATATAGCCTGCATTGATGTTTTCATTAGTCTCAACATGCATTTATATTAAATACCTAATCAGTTAAATAACTTCTTAGTAAAAGGTGCATTGCCTCTACAAAAAGGTGTAGAGCAAAGTTAAAATGACATTTAACGATGACCTTAAATAGTTCTCTGTCTGCATGACATTTTATTTGCAGAACAAAATATGTTCCCTTGTGCTTTTTTGTTACTTGGCTAGACAATAGAGTTGATACATTATTTTCAATGACATTCAAAATGGCTTAAGGTTTTACAAGCATTATAAAGAATTCTGCACAGGTCATTTATCTAAGGTTTGCCAGATGGCCGGTTCTTCTTTTGCTGCAACTTTGGCCCAATAACAAAACATTAATAGTCAACAATGATACTGTGGTAGGCTTTGTAGTCTCCTGTTAATCACAGATGTTTTCATTCAGTGGTTTCTCTGATGTCCAGACCTGGTGATCCTTTATCATGAGGCCTATCCTGTACATACAAAACCAGGTTGAACTTACATTTGAAAAGGCATATATATAAATATAGCTAGCTATCTTTGTTAGGCTATTGATCATTATTGAATAAAGCAGTTTCCCCTTTCAAACAAACAATGTGCACAATTCAGAAAACCCAAGGCATCCTATCAGATTTGATAAAACTGCTTTCGGTACCAAGAACCCAGTACCGCGCACGAAAAACAAATGAAAATGTATAGAGGACTCTTCATATCACCTGATCCCTAATTAAGACCTGGTACCAATACTTTAAAGATAACTGTAATTTTAGCACAGTTATGCTTTAAAAATGCCATCCTCCTTCCCCCTACCTTTTAGCAACCCATCAACTTGTCCATATTCCATTAAGTTCTTTGCTGTGGCCTACTGAAAGTCCATGAACCCATGGAGTGCATAATAGGGAGATATCAACGCTCTATTATACTTGAAACAGGATCTTAGAAACTGGAATTTTAAACCATTCTCTTGGTATGGCGGGGCAGCAGTGGTAAAGATAATGATATTACCCAGAATGCCTTACCTTTTCTACAATCTTTCCCATTATCTTACCCAAAAGGTTCTTTTCTCAATTAAATTCAATGATACGTGAATTTATTTGGGAAGGAATGAGATCACGTATCAGTATGCAGACGCTGACTAAACCAAAAACAGCTGGTGAAATAAACCTACCAAACTTCAAACTCTATTATTTTGCCACTCATTTGGTGCATATTATCGACTGGAATTGCCATACCAACCCCAAAGACTGGGTGAATATCGAGGGAATGCAGACCAGGACATCTTTACCCGGGATTCCAAAAAACTGCATGTCCTGCCAATCTTAAAGTGGTTGTTAACACTTTACAACCACTTTTTGCTACATGCTTAAAGAGGGATTCCACCTAAAAAAAAAAATATTAAAAGCCAGCAGCTATAAATACTACAGCTGCTGACTTTTAATAAATGAACACTCACCTGTCCCGGGTTCCAGCGATGCCGGCAGCCGAGGCCGATCGATCGCTCGGCTCTCGGCTGCTGCCGTCACCATTCTAGGTGAGGGAATCAGGAAGTGAAGTGAATCGGCTTCACTTCCCGGTTCCCTACTGCGCATGTGCGAGTTGCGCAGCGCAATAGGAATTGTCCGCGCTGTCACTGGGACCCGTGTGTGTCCCAGCAGACAGCGCGGCAGGACAGGAAATTACATAGACTCCCACAGGAGTCTATGCCCGGAAGTGGGTGTAAATACCTGTCTTTGACAGGTATCTCCACCCCCCTCCCCCCTGTAAGGTGCCAATTGTGACACCGGAGGGGGGGAGGGTTCCGATCAGCGGAAGTTCCACTTTAGGGTGGAACCCCGCTTTAATAAATGCATCCTAGCCCACAAATGCTCTATAAGTTCTAACATCCAAGAAACCTCATATAATATCCTGACAAAGTCAGGCTTCATGCATGGTACCCGGAAACACCAGAAACATGTTGGCGCTGCGGCAACGAGCAACGACACAGGAACCATGTTGCATATATGGTGGGGGTGACCACTTTTACGCCACTTCTGGAATAACATATGTTTGCAGATTTGTTCCATAACTGAGACAAAACGAACACTTACACCAGAATGTTGTCTATTGAACATAGCCAATCACTCCCTATGCAAATACCAAAAAATCAATTGTTAGTCATCTACTGAATGCAGCGAAATCTGTCATCCCCAGATACTGGAAAACCATGCAAGTGCCTATGGTGGTGGAGTGGCTGCATGAGGTAGACTCCATCAACAAAATGGAGGAGATGGTAGCTACAGTATTGCCTCAGAAATACAGAAAAATTCAATAAACTGTGGAGGCTGCGGTTCCTGTTCAAATAGAACATACATTAAGAACTGGCTGATTAGCGTTGACCTGAGATTATCTACCAAGACCCTCTACCTTTAATGGTATTTGAATACCTAGATATACCTCGATATAGGAATATGAGACATCTTTATGCAGATGGACCATACCTTTCACAATAACAGGACTCCACTTATTATTTGTAATTTACTGTTTCATATATTTTTATATTTTACATTATTTTTTATGTATCTCTATCACTTTCTATTCTACTTCAGAAACTTTAGAATGTACTTAATATTTGCTTGTGTTCATAACGTATAACAGCTTTTCTTTTTGCATCAGCATCAGGCAAGAGTCTGGGGGTTCTAGGAAAAAGCAGCTTTGAAAATGTTTTTTGTTTTGTTTTTACCTTAATTCAGAGAATGCATTAAGGCAAAAAAAATAAAAATGTTTGCCTTTATAACCACTAATTGCTAAGTTGAAAAGTTAATAGATTGTTTCCACCAGTTTTTAGAAGTTACACCAATGAAGAGAACATATACATGTAGTTAGTGGGAAAAACATTAAACTTGTTTTTATGATCTACTGTATATGACTAAGTTTATATGATTTTTTATTTTTTTTGCAGAGTCTGCAGGTCTGTTTTTTTCTTAATACATCCTTCCATAATGTTACATTTTCTGCAGATACTTGAGGTCCTGAATGAGTTTGATAAGAGTGAAATTATATTTGATAAAGCAGAAACTACGCTTGGTGAATCAGTAAGCAATTTTATATTAGTGCAAAATAGACATTTTGCAGTGCATGTGCAATTTTTGGAAATGTACAAAAATGTGTTCAGTAAAATCAGACCTCCAGGAAGTCATTGCCAGTATAATTGCTAACATAATTTAGGAATTTTAAAGGTTTTAGATTTTGTTCTTTCTTTCGACTTGAGATACAAGTTTCAGTTTATATCTGTATCAGATAGAAGGTCTGGAACTAACTTCTGGTTAGCCAGTCTGTCCTCTAATGATAATGGACACTCAAGCATGGCAATGGCACAACTTTCAAAACATAGGGAACAAGAATTGACAGGATTTACCCTCAAGCCTTATTCCTCTTCTGAAAAACAATTGCCATACTAGTGTCTGAAATAATCAGTATGTTGTAGAAAATGGTATTGTTACAGTATATCTAAACCAAAAAGCAAACATGTATTCCAGGTCACCATTCCTTAAATGGGTGGCTGCTATTTTCTTTTTTAGGTTTTTTGTTCCCTTAGTTTACCCCTGGTGATCCAGTCAGTTATTTTTCAACTAGCAAAAGTGTCAGTTAGAGAATAAGATCAAACATTTTAAATAATATAACCACACAAATGCTTACAAGTATAGTCAACTCTTATTAATTTATGTAAAACCTTTAGCCTAAAAAGAAGAAAGCAAATGTTGCTTTAACCTTCCTATTGGTAATCCCGAGTCTGGCTCGGGTTGGGATTTCAGCACCACGAGCGGTAACCCCGAGCCAGACTCGGGATTGCATCGCTGGATACAGGGGAGGACACAGGGAGAGTTACTTACCTTGTCCCCTGGATCCAATGATGTCCTCCGCGCTGTGTGAGCGAGCTGTCCTTCGCTCGATTCACAGTGCCGAATGCCGCTGAGCTCCGTTCCCTGTGACGTTATCGGCGCCAAATTCAAAAAAGTAAAAAGACACAAAACACACACAGTACTGTAATCTTACAGATTACAGTACTGTATAAAAACATTACACACCCCCTTTGTCCCTAGTGGTCTGTGCAGTGCCCTGCATGCACTTTTATATTATAAATACTGTTTTTTCTGCCTGAAATTTGGAGATTGTCCATAGCAACCAAAAAGTGTCCCTTTTTCAGTGTTATTGGATTTGATTACATTATTGAATAATTTTTTATTATTCTGAAAAAGCAGCCGTTTTTACAACATTTTTGCATTGATACATGTCTCCTGGGGCAGGACCCAGGTCCCCAAACACTTAGTATGGCAATAACTTGCATATAAGCCTTTAAAATTAGCACTTTACATTTTTCATGGTCAGGTCCCATAGACTTTAACAGTGTTCGCACACATTTTTTTAGGGATGCACCGAATGGGTTTTTTGGTGCCGAAACCGATACCGAAAATGAAAAATACACTAGGCCGAAAACCGAAACCGATACCGAAACAGCACCGATACCGAAAATGACTATTTTTAAAAAATATTTTTATACAGGAGGCGGTCAGAGACTGGGGACATGGTACAGGAGGTGGTCAGAGACTGGGGACATGGTACAGGAGGTGGTCAGAGACTGGCGACATGGTACAGGAGGTGGTCAGAGACTGGCGACATGATACAGGAGGTGGTCAGAGACTGGCGACATGGTACAGGAGGTGGTCAGAGACTGGCGACATGGTACAGGAGGTGGTCAGAGACTGGCGACATGGTACAGGAGATGGTCAGAGACTGGCGACATGGTACAGGAGGTGGTCAGAGACTGGGGACATGGTACAGGAGGTGGTCAGAGACTGGCGACATGGTACAGGAGATGGTCAGAGACTGGGGACATGGTACAGGAGGTGGTCAGAGACTGGGGACATGGTACAGGAGGTGGTCAGAGACTGGGGACATGGTACAGGAGGTGGTCAGAGACTGGGGACATGGTACAGGAGATGGTCAGAGACTGGGGACATGGTACAGGAGATGGTCAGAGACTGGCGACATGGTACAGGAGGTGGTCAGAGACTGGCGACATGGTACAGGAGGTGGTCAGAGACTGGCGACATGGTACAGGAGGTGGTCAGAGACTGGCGACATGGTACAGGAGGTGGTCAGAGACTGGCGACATGGTACAGGAGATGGTCAGAGACTGGTGACATGGTACAGGAGATGGTCAGAGACTGGCGACATGGTACAGGAGATGGTCAGAGACTGGCGACATGGTACAGGAGATGGTCAGAGACTGGGGACACGGTACAGGAGATGGTCAGAGACTGGGGACATGGTACAGGAGATGGTCAGAGACTGGGGACACGGTACAGGAGATGGTCAGAGACTGGGGACACGGTACAGGAGATGGTCAGAGACTGGGGACACGGTACAGGAGATAGTCAGAGACTGGGGACACGGTACAGGAGATGATCAGAGACTGGGGACACGGTACAGGAGATGGTCAGAGACTGGGGACATGGTACAGGAGATGGTCAGAGACAGAGGACGTGGTACAGGAGGCATCCCCCATTGCAGGCCAGTGTCCCCCATTGCAGGCCAGTGTGCCCCATTGCAGCCAGTGTGCCCCATTGCAGCCAGTGTGCCCCATTGCAGCCAGTGTGCCCCATTGTAGCCCATTGCATCCAGTGTGTCCCCTTTTGCAGCCAGTGTGTCCCCCTGTGTGTCCCCTTTTGCAGCCTGTGTGTCCCCTTTTGCAGCCTGTGTGTCCCCTTTTGTTGCAGCCTGTGTAGAGAAGAGAGCCGCCTCCGCCGCCTGTTTGATCATAGCACCGGGAACATCACAGCTTTCATTTCAACAGCTGTGTGTTCCCGACCGCGCGCCGTCACACGCAGCCCCTCCCCCTTGTCCGGGCACTTTGATAGACAGATCATCCGTCCAATCCTGCGGATGATCTGTCTATCTAAGTGCCCGGACAAGGGGGAGGGGCTGCGTGTGAAGGCGCGCGGTCGGGAACACACAGCTATTGAAATGAAAGCTGTGATGTTCCCGGAGCTGTGATCAAACAAGCGGCGGAGGCGGCTCTCCTGCGCTATACACCCCCCATGATGGGCGTCACCAGGGGCGGGGGGTGGAGCCTCGCCCCCACCCAGGCCACGCCATTTTCGGCTCCATTATCGGCCGTTTTTCTCTTTCGGCAAATTGCCGAAAAAGGCATTTTCGGCAGATATGTTTCGGCGGCTGAAATTTCGGTGCATCACTACATTTTTTACATGTTCACAAGTTCTGGTGTGAACCGACCAGGGGGGTGTTCGGGTCATCCCTACCTTAAACCATCTTACTGGAAGTCCTGGATTAAGAGGATATTGGAGGTATTGCTTGGATCCATGTATCCATCCATGTTGAGCATAGTGGGCTTCATATTGTGTGGTTTTATACTCTTTTTGGTGAGTTTGCATTGCATGTGGGGAAGGTGCAGTGATTTACTACATTATGAGATTTGTTCTTTAACTTTGTTTGCATATGATATGATGTGAGGAGGCAACAATGCTAAACATCAGAAATTGATCTTTTTGAAGAATATCTTTGGCACTTGTAGTGCATAAAGCGTGTGAGCTAGTTGAGACAGCATTTATATCCAGTGAGTTGCCATTTCCACATATTTAAAGGAGCATTGCACTTTCTATGGACTGTAACTCGTGGAATATTTTGATACACTAATTGTTCATTACCAATGTTATGTTTGTCCAAAGAAAAACTATTGCACATTTTCATGTCTATTGACTATTTTATTCTTTTTTTTGTTCATCTGAGGGTTGTATATCTCCTCCATTGCTAGCATTGTTATACTTGGGTGATGACATCACCATTACCCTGACACCTTTGTTTACATTTAGCTTTTGGTCAGGGAATCTCCCAGTTGATAGCTGAATGGGGCTATCAGTAGAAGCTGTCACATACATGTCATGATACAAGTAGCTTTGTATGCCAGCTCAGAGCTGGTAATAATTACTGCTAGTTTTCCTAATCTGAGAACTGGCAGTAAGTTGTAAAGGATTTTTTGTTGTCACAGCCACAAGTACTTAAAAGGACGGTAGCAACCTGAACTTGCCACCTAAAAAAGTTACTAACACTGGCACCAATGCTTACCTGAATATGCATATGTATATATCCAGAAAACTGTGTTCTAAAGTATTTTTAAACAAAGTCTTGAGGAAAATTCTTAAAAAAGGCTGTTTATTTGTACCTGGTTTGAGTGGAAGACCCTTTTTGGTTAGGATTAGCACTGTGTTGATGAAAGTGGAAAACGACTTTAAGATTTTTTATTAGGCATTGAAAATGTAAGGCTTTGCCAATTGCTAATGCAGCATATTTTTGAAAACATTTTCTCACTAGGTACTGTGTTATTGAGTTCCACCAGAACAAAAGCTAGTTAAAATGACTTCTGTTTGCCATCAATTCTCATAAGCAGGCAACGCCTGACCCACAAATGTAATCAGTGACTCACAACACCCTTAGGGGTCAGCCTGTCACAGAAAATATTGTTCCTTTCACTAGTAAAGGTCATTTTGTTGGCAGTAAATGTTCTAAAATAGTAAGCAAACCTTAGGACCAGTAACAACATTTCTGAAAAATAAAAAACACAAACTGTATGAAACATAGACTTGACACCCTGGAATTCTCATTTTCTGTATTGTTTTCATAGATTGTACCACTTATATTACTTAGTATAACTACACTGTTATTATAAATTATATATTTGCAAATGACTAGTCTACTTATGAAAAAAAGCCAGCATGATCAGACACATTTACTGATGATAAATACCATTTAACCACCATGAATTTTTCAGTTAAATTTTTTGATGCCAAACCCAGGCTCACATTTATAAATTACACACTTTAACATTTGTTAGGCACACCCTTAACCCTTTGATTCCCTCAAGATGTTAACCCCTTCCCAGCCAGTGCCATTAGTACAGCGACGGTGTGTTATCACTATATTAGTGTCACTGCTGATGTCATTGTCATTCAGTTAGTGTACCTCCCAGACAGCATCATTTAGGGGTTTATCTACTAAAGCTAGAGAGGGCAAATTTAGTCACAGTTCTGCAGAGAACTCAAGCTTCCAGGTTTAATTGCTAAAGCTTAAATAAACAAGCTGAAATTAGAAGCTAAATGGTTTATCTGCAGAATTGTGACTAGTTTTGCCCTCTCTAGCTGTAGTAAATAAACCCCATAGTGTCAGATTGCCCACCACACTCACACAATCACATTATAAGTCCCTGATATCCATCATCACAAATATATAAATCCCACACCCACCTAACAACTTTCCCCGAGCCACCCTCATCAAATCATTCTCTGCATCTATTACCTTTTGTACCACCACCCCATCCCTTTAGAATGTAAGCTCTAAGAGCAGGACCCTCCTCTACCTTTTGTATTGAACTATACTGTAATTGTGTTGTCCCCCCTATACATTGTAAAGCGCTGTGTAAACTGTTGGCGCTATATAAATTGTGTATAATAATAATATAAAAAATTAATACAAATTCCAATATCCCAGATAGCAGGCAATTGAGCTGCAAGTTTTAAAATTACTTTCTAAGCTATTGCTAGACTTGCCAGGCTTCACCAGTATGTTGCACATTTACAGCAAGTCTGCATTGCATGTCTCTAGATCAACTTTCTCTGCAAAAATTCTGCAAGTCTGCTGCAAGTTCCTGTTTAGTTATGCTGTGCAATAGTCATTCCACCACAGAGGTCACTGTGACTTGCAGAGCTTTTGCTGTAGACTCACCTCTGCAACTTTGTTCTTGCTAGAGATGTTTCATGAAAATTTGCTACAAATTGGAAAAGTGTAAACTAGAATCTGTGCTTCTTGTGCTCGGCAAATGTACAGCCAGTGAAAAGGTGCAGCAAGTTAAAAAAGACTTACAATTCAATACTGCCACAAATTTGTGGCAAGTTATCCTTGCTATCTGGGATATATACCATAGTTTGTAGATGATCTTATGTTCACACAAATCAAACAATATCCACTTTTTGGGATTTTTTTTTTTTTTTTTTACCAAAGACGTTTAGTAAAATACATTTTGGCTTAAATTCATGAAGAAGTTACATTTTTTATTTGTGCATTATATTTTTTAGCAGAAAGTAAAAAAAATCTATTTTTTCAGACTTGTTTGTCTTTTCATTTATATAATAATAAAATAAATAAATAAAAAAAAACAGTGATGATCAAATACCACCAAAAAAAATCTACTTGTGTGAAAAAAATGATATAAATTTAATTTGAGTATGGTGTTGCATGATTACTCAAGTACAAGTTAAAGAAGCACAGTGCAAAATAGCAAAAAATGGCCTGGTCATGAAGGGGGTAAAATCTTCTGGAGCCCAAGTGGTTAAATCTCTTTTAAATCTCCTTCAACATTTGTGTGTTTCGGTGCCCAACAATGCCCAGAAGGAAATCATTTGTCCATTGTGGTATGCTGTGTTGAAGAAAAAAAATCATGTTTGTAGAGGAGAGCATATTTTATCTTATGGGACACAAAAAAGTAATGATACATAGTGGCCATAGTACATTGCACCAAAAGCTTTGCTGAGCATCCGATTTGTGAGGTGTTTTGGTGCGTTGGCAATCTGTTCATTTCAAGGTGGTTTTGTTAATGCACCACATAATTGTAAATGGGGCTTAAACATTGTAAATACAGTATGTATAAACAAGTAAGGGATACTTGAAAGTGGAATCTGCACTGAAATGTGTGGCACTTGTATGGAGAGGGATTTGCACATTGCTTCACATATTTTATGATCTGTTAATGATCTATTTATGATCTAGCAGCAAGGATGGGAAGTGTTATCATAATGGGGATTTTAATTATCCAGACATAGACTGGGCGGAGAAATCACACATTTATCTAAGGCTCGCCAGTTCCTAAATGTCTTGCAGGACAATTTCATGGGTCAGATGGTAGACGCACCAACTAGAAATAAAGTGTTACTAGATCTACTGATTAACAACAATACAGACCTGATCACAGATGTGGAAATATGAGGCTATTTAGGAAACACCAATCACAGGTCAATTGGGTTCAGTATAAATCACACGAATAGGAAGCATAAGGGAAATACAAAGACACTGAATTTCAAAAGAGCCAACTTCCCTAAACTACGAACTTTGCTAGAAGGCATGAATTTTGGTAAAATCTTAGGAACAAAGAACACTGATGAGAGATGGGTTCACTTTAAGAGCATATTAAATAAGGGCCTTAGCCAGTGCATCTCATTGTGTAATACATTTAAAAGAGCGAACAAAAGTCCTGGATGGCTTAACTCCAATGTAAGAATGCTTACAAAAGCAAAAGAGAAGGCCTTTAAAAAATACAAGGTAGAGGGATCATCATAAGCATTCAGACTTTATAAAGAATGCAACAAAAAATGTTGGGGCGGCTAAGATAGAACACGGAGGAGAGCAAAAAAAATCCCAATAAATTCTTTAACTATGTAAACAGTAAAAAAGGGGAGGACAGACCATATTGGCCCCATAAAGAATAAGGGAGGACATCTGGTTACAAAGGATGGAGAGATGGCGTAGATATTGAATTTATTCTTCTCTTCAGTCTTCACAAGGCAATCTAGGGGCTTCAGTAACCAAAACTGCAGTGTTTATCCTCGTGACACATCACAGGAAGAATCCTCATGGCTAACCGAGGAGAGAACTAGCATTTTCTAAACTTTGGAAACTTAACATTTCAAAACTTAACATCAATAAATCACTGGGACCGGATGGCTTGCACCCAAGGAAACTCAGTCAAGTAATTGGCAGACCATTGTTCCTAATTTTTACTGACAAACTATTTACTGGAATGGTACCAGTGAATTGGAGAAAACCCAATGTAGCACCAATATTTAAAAAGGGCCCAAAATACATCCCTGGGAATTACAGACCAGTTAGCCTAACATCAATAGTATGCAAGCTCTTGGAGGGGATGATAAGGGACTATATACAAGATTTTAGTAATGAAAACTGTATCATTGGCAGTAATCAGCATGGATTCATGAAGAATCATTCTTGCCAAATCAATCTATTAACCTTCTATGAGGAGGTGACTTGCCATCTAGATAAAGGAAGGCCCATAGACATGGTGTATCTAGATTTTGCAAAAGCATTTGACACAGTTCTCCATAAAAGTTTACTATACAAAATAAGGTCTGTTGGCATGGACCATAGGGTGAGTACATGGATTGAAAACTGGCTATAAGGGTGAGTTCAGAGTGTGGTGATAAATGGGGAGTACTCAGAATGGTCAGGGGTGGGTAGTGGGGTCCCACAGGGAAAAAATCCTATTTAATTTGTTCATAAATGACCTGGAGGATGGGGTAAACAGTTCAATCTCTGTATTTGCAGACAATACTAAGCTAAGCAGGGTAATCATTTCTGCTCATGATGTGGAAAAATTGCAAGAAGATCTAATCAAATTATTGGGGTGGGCTACTGCATGGTAAATTAGGTTTAATGCAAAAAATGTAAAATAATGCATTTGGGTGGAAATATATGAATGCAATCTATACACTCTATACACTAGAGTGGGGAGGGGAGAACCTCTGGGGGAATCTAGGATGGAAAAGGACCTGGGGGTCCTAGTAGATGATAGGCTCAGCAATGGCATGCAATGCCAAGCTGCTGTTAACAAAGCAAACTGAATATTTGCATGCATTAAAAAAGGGATTAACTCCAGGGATAAAGAAATAATTCTGCCACTCTGCAGGACTCTGGTCCAGCCGCACCTGGAGTATGCTGTCCAGTTCTGGGCACCAGTCCTCAGGAAGGATGTACTGGAAATGGAGAGAGTACAAAGAAGGGCAATAAAGCTAATAAAGGGAATTAGAGGATAATATATATGTATATATATATATATATATATTTTTTTTTTGTGGATATATCTGCTTTCTTATATACAAATGCGCGGTTTAGCAATACTATACAATGTATTGTTTCATTTACCATTTCCTTATCATGTGAATGCTGTGGGGAAAAGAGGAGGAGTTGCAGCACCTGGCACACAGACATATTTGATTTTGTCATTAACTTTTAAAAAAGTCTTTCCTTTTTTTAACTATTTTTACATATATATTTTTTAAAGGTTTGGGGCAGCACAGATATTTCACCATACATTAATATATAATGACCAATACATTTTGCACAGTGAAGAACAGTGACTAAAGACAAGCAAAAATAAAGTGTCCATAAATTGTCCTAAGACAGGAAGAAAAGTGACTGATATGAACAGTCAAAATGAAGTTGCAAAACCCATGATGGAAATAGAAAGACTCCTAAAATAGCCAAGGTGACACCAATCACTCTCACACAAGGCTTATTGGAATGCCTGTGACCACAAGCAAACACTCAATTAAACAGAAATGCAAACTTCATGAAAAAGTGTGCAATTGTCATATGCAGCCCAGAGATATATAAGAACAATTCAAACACAACTTCTCCCAGTAGCAGAGACTCCTCAGACAACCAGCCCTGCCAGTTAACTTGGGATGTGCTGTGGAATGCATGCAAGTAAAGGTACTTCACATAGCATAATACTGTAAACCATTTAAGATTGAATAAAAAATGGTTGAATTTCACTTGTTTTTGGATTTTCTTGTGATGGATATTGATGTTATTTTTTTTAATTTTTTTTGGTTGTTTCATATATTATCTACCTTTGTGATGTTTATATAGATATTAAAGCGCTGCAGTGAGAGGTAAATAATTCATGTGTTTAATTTACTATAGTTTGAGGTGTGATACAGCAGCAACAACATATAGGAGTGGATTTAATAAAGGTACTGTAAATAGACAGTGCACTTTATAAGTGCAGTTGCACTTTTTTTTTCACTCAGACCTTAGTGAATGCAGTAAAGCCATCATTATAGAGTGCGCAGGTAAAAATGCTGTTTTTTTTATTTTGGTTATTTTGGTTTCATAACACAGAGTTGGTTAGGTTTATAAACTGCTTTTGGTTACATTCACTGGAGGTTAAATAATAATGGTTTAAACATACAGATGGGGGAGGAGTTAATTAGGGCTGATTAGAGTTTATTACAGGTTGATAAGGGGTTAAATAGGTATTACTTTTTTTTTTTACCTGTAGGGTTGCTTTAATTGACATCATATGCAGAGCAAAGGTAACTATTTGAATCTTCTTATGAATGAAAGAGTAAATACAAAGTGATAATGTTACTTTTATTTTCTTTATTTTTTTTTAAATCGTATCTGAGCAGCGCTTCTAGTATTATTACTTGCATGTATTCCTTCAGAGTCCACATTTACAGCAGTTGCTGTAATATTGTATAAATCCCAGCTGTCATTGTTACAGTCAGAAAATGCTAGTAAGAGCTGAGGGGAGCCTTGGTAGTAGTAGAGGGACAGGGGTTAAAGGAGAGCACTGGCTGCAGCCTTGTGGATATGATTGGTGATCATTTGGATGCCAGATCACATTTACAGCTGCCACAGATGTTTCAGCCACAGAACTCGGGTTTACACATTGTTTGCATGTAATTGGCAGATTTTTAGCTGCTGATTGCATTCATGCAATGAAATATAAAATGACTGTTACTATTTTCATTTAAATTCATAGTTTCTGAATTGACTCAAGCTTGGAAGATGAAGCTAATGTAAGGGTGAAAAGAGCAACTCTGTTCCACCATTGGTGTCGGAGGCAGTGAATGCTTTTTTTTTCTCTCATGTTTAATATTGAGCTACATGCATGATGTGCTACAACAATATGCTTGTGACATTTAAATCACTGTTGTGAACCAGTCAATCCGCAGCCCAAGTTTTTACAAAACGCAGTTTGTGAAATTTACTCAAAAGCCACACATTTTTAAAATTAGACAATTATTAAAGAGGAAGTAAACCCTGACGAGTTGACTTCCTCTTTCATTCTCTGCAAAGGTAAAGCATAATGGACTACTATGCATCGTATAGTAGTCCATTATGTGTCACTTACCTGACACAGGAGCCAGCGATGTCACCGCTGTCCCCTGTAGTCCGGCGCATCCATCTTCTTGGTGGGTCTCGCTGCTCCGCCACTGTCATTTGGCGAAGCCGCAATGATGTCACTCCCGGGCATGCGCACGGGAGCCGCCACGCGCGACATATCGCCGTTGACGGGTGCCGCGCTCAGTGTGCCGTAGACAGCGGTGCCTGTCTTTCGGCAAATATCTCCTAAACCGTGTAGGTTTAGGAGATATTTCTTGGACCTACAGGTAAGCCTTAATCTAGGCTTACCTGTAGGTCAAAGTGTGTTGTAAGGGTTTACAACCACTTTAAGTATGTTTGATTTTGCTTTGCTCTCTGACCCCTAATAATACTAAGCTACTCTGCTAAATATCAGCAAGATAATAAAAACGATATTCCAATAAAGTGTATTAAGCTGGATAACTAATGACAAGTTTTAATCTAATATGCTAGAGTGCAATTGTTACAGTAATAAAACTTCATTGCTTGTGATACAAAATAATATATAAAACATCCAAAGTGTCAATCTTTGAAAACCATAAATAAACTAACATCCCAAAAAAAGTTGAGGGTCTCCAATCCCGAGGAAGTAGATGTAGAAATGCTGAGTGGGAGGAGTTTATGTACACCCTCCTATTACAGGTGACAAAACATCTTAAAAACACTGATGATGGGAGAGGGAGAAGTGTTGCTATGTGAATGTAACCATGCTGTTCAATACCTGTATGTATTAGTGTTGGAACTTTGTTTTAGTTTTAATAAAAAACACGTAATGACTTCACTCTGTGGGAGCCTTCTTGGTTTTGCTTTAAAATGGTAACCATCTGGACATAATAACCCCAAGGAGAATACAGATATGCGTGAGAGCATATAGAGGGGAGAGAAGAAGATCGGCACTTAAAGTGTACTTTTTGCAGCCAACTTGGGATAACACCTACTTCATATTCGTTACATGTCCCCATTTACTCAGTGTAACATAAGAAAATGATTATAAATTGCACCTTACCTGTTTTAGATGTTCTATTCTCTACCCTTCAGCACGGAAACAATCATAGGTAATTTTCATTGTTTATGAGTGGTCTATTCAGCTGTGTTTGCCAGAAATAACCCTGTCTGTACTGTGCAGGCAGATCATTATTATCAATTGTAACTAGATTTGAACATCGTAACAAAGGTTAAATGTTTAGAGGCTAAACTTCTTACATTGTTTGTTAACCACTCCTGGACCACCCACCGCATATACAGTATCTCACAAAAGTGAATACACCCCTCACGTTTTTATAAATATTTTATAACTTTTCATGTGATAACACTGAAGAAATTACACTTTGCTACAATGTAAAGTAGAGAGTGTACGAGCCCATTCACACAGGGGCAACTCAGGATCCGACTTCAGGTCGCCCCTAGTTGCCTCAAGTCACGCTACATGTAAAAATCAATGTAAGTTAATGAGAGCCGTCTTAATGCACACTACTGAAGTCGCTCCTACTTCAGAAAAGGTTCCTGTACTACTTCTATCCGACTTCTAGGCGACTGGTACCCATTGAATTCAATGGAAGTCGCCTCCAAGTCGGATCTCCATCTATATTGAGGCGACTCTCACAGAATAATCAGCTCTCGAGAGGGAACTCATGCCAAATTTATTAAAAAAATCTGGCCTGGGTTCCCCCTCTGGGAGCATACCAGGCCCTTGGATCTGGTATGGATTATAAGGGGAACCCCCCTATGCCAAAGAAACGGCATGGGGGTCCCCCAAAGGTCCATACCAGACCCTTATCCGAGCATGAAGCCTGGCCGGTCAGGAAGGGGGTGGGGACGAGCGAGCGACCCCCCCCAGACCGTACCAGGCTGCGTGCCCTCAACATTGGGGGGTGGTACTTTGGGGAAGGGGGGTGCCCTGCGCCCCCCCCACCCAAAGCACCTTGCCCCCATGTTGAGGACAAGGGCCTCTTCCCGACAACCCTGGACGTTGGTTGACGGGGTCTGTGGGCGGGGGGCTTATCGGAATCCAGGAGCCCCCTTTAATAAGGAGGCCCCCAGATCCCGGCCCCCCATCCTATGTGAATGAGTAAGGGGTACATCGTACCCCTACCCATTCACCTGGGGAAAACGTGTCAATAAAAAACACAACACAAGCTTTAAAAGTAATTTATTAATAAGCTGCAGGAGTCTTCTTCCAACGTCGGGGGGTCTTCTTCCGACTTCTCCGCTCTGTGTGGCCTCTTCTGCCAGTGTCCGGCCTCTTCTCCTGCTCTCCGGCGTCTTCTCCCGGGCTCCTCCGCTGTCTTCTTGGAGCTCTTTTACTAGCGGAGGAGCCCGGTCTCCTCCGCCCTCTGTCCTTCTTTCTTCTTCCCTCTTCTCTCTTCTTTCTTTTTCCGATGATGACATGGTGCTGTCTTCCGCTGTACTGGCTTGTGCGCCGTGTGCGGCAACTTATATAGGTAAAGGGCGTGGTCACTGGGTGATGTCACACGGCGACCCCGCCCCTTTATGACGTCACGTCCTGGAGCATGCTGCAAGAAGTGCCTAGTAGAATCACTAGGTATCACTAGGTATTATTTTAAAGTGAATGTAAACCCGCCACTCACCCAATACAAACGAATGGCACAGTAGTAATGTATATACACATGCAATACTCCTGCATGTATCCCTACCTTGCAAATGTCACCCCCTTCAGCAGTAGGAGCCCTACAAAACTCTGGAATCAATGGGTTGTTCTGTTTGCCGGTACTCAGCCGGTGGAGTCGTAATGTTATAGGACTTCCCGCTCACCTCTTCTATTGTCCTATTCCTGAGTTTTGAGTAACATCCAGTCAAAACTCAGGAAAGGCACCACTTGACTTCAGCATGCACAATCATGCTGAGGTGTGGAGCAGCCAATCCTGGGCAAGCTGGAGAAGAAAGGAGGGGGGATGTGATGCTGAAATCGTAACACACACTCTGCTCGTGCATGAGATAAATAAATCAGATGTCAGTTACAGCAGTGGGGGATGTGGCAACACAAACTTATCTGTGTGCTGTTTTTTTTTTATTTTGCTACAAAAAGACAAGAGGATTGCTGAGAGCTGGATTAACTCTTTGTGGCAAGACTGGGCACAGATGACTTGACATCCTCTATTGTACCAGGTAGAAGTCTTTATTAAAACATTTTTTCAGGTTTACATCCACTTTAATGAAGGCTGCAGATTTGCATTAAAAGAAACGAGGTAATGGGTTTACATTAATTTCAATATGTTATAGGCCTTAAAGTGTTACTAAACTCACAATAGTAAAATCAGTCTGTATATGCAGTAAAACATGATTGTTATATTCACTGAGGAACCTAAGGGGTTGATCCTCTGCACTGTGTATAAAGGCGGTGTGGTCTTGTCTCCCTGATCCTCCTCTTTAACTGACTCCAACCCATCTCCTGATAAAGCAGAGTATTAAGAGTCAGGCTGCACATGCTCAGTTTGGTGTGTATTGCTAGAGAGTTATTTTTATCTTGGGAGGCTGCATGTGTATAGCACAGGGCCAATCAGCACTGTCCAGACAGAGGATCAGGGGAGAATGGAAACTCCTCCTACATGCTTTAAACAGACACAAATAGAAGTCATAAGACTGCTCTAACTACTGATGAAAAAAGGTATTTAGCAGTTTATATTTACTAAAACATTTCCATGTGCTGTGTAGACCAGATATGCCAAAAGCAGGCTCTTTGGTTTAGTAACACTTTACTTGAATATACAGTATTTTAATAACAAGGCACAGCTATTACAACACAAGACACACAACCCCCCCCCCCCCCCCCATCCGAACGCCACAGTCACAGACACCCTGATTACCCATTTTTAAAGCCTTTGATAAAACACAATATACTGAAGTCAGTACTAACAATTGTATTGTTAACAACATTCATTAACTCACTGCTGATGCCAAAAGCTGACCCTTTATGTGGGCTGTGGCACTTGAGGCCAGTAGGAGGGGCTGCTGATAATTGTGACATGCACATGCAGTATATGGGCCTTTTCTTCGGTCAATAGCCAGTTTATTTTTCACTTGTAATAGTTGGTTACTAGCAACTGAAAGCAACTAGTATGAGCATCATCTTTAATGTAAATGCATTTTTAGGGTGTGCCTCCCAAGTCTGTTGTTAGTATGAGGGTCATAATGCCTTAACATCAGTGTGTTTTGCCATTACTTCTGGCTTCTTCAGGTAAGGGAATGGAAGTCTCTTTTAAATATTGCTCTGTGTGCAAAGGGTTGTTGATAATGCAGTGCTGTGATCATTGGGAGTCTCCCCTATCATCAATAGTTGACTGTGATCTGCCAGTGAGAGCATGGTCACAGTTTTGGGGATGCTGAATGAGAAGCATATATATATATATATATATATATATATATATATATATATATATAACCAGATATAATGTTATATCTGGTTCCTGCAATATGGTTGAAAATCATTGAGAAAAATGGCCCCCAGGCCCTATATACTCAGAACAGCAGTATACAGGCGGTGCAAACAAGACAGGGACTGTGTAGATTTGTTGTGTTAAGTTGAATCTGTTTGTAATTTTCAACTGGTACATTTTTAAAGTGTAGCTCCAGTCAAAAAAACTATTTTTAAGCTTTTTGGAAAACATAGGGAAGGGTTATCACCCCTGTATAATTTGTTTTGTCGTACATCTTTTTTCATCTCACTTGCTGTTGTCTCCTTCTGTTTGCAAGTAGGAGATGTTTGTAAGTTGGATGTTTGAAAGTAGGGGCCTGCCCTATATGCTCTGCAGAACAAGGTGTTGGTTTTGCAAGCCCTCAAAGTGACTCTTGGTGGGCGCTGGAGCGCCCTGCTGTGAACGATTATATCAAGAATTGTAATTACATGCCATTGTTGAACAGTGGTAGAAAAATTGACTTTTGGTGGTTGTGGTGCTGGTGCCACAACACTATAAGTCCTCACAGTTACTCTGGGTGGGCACAGGAACGGGCCCTCCTGTGAAATATTATATCAAGAATTGTAATTACATGTCCCTGTTAAACAGGGGAAGAAAAATTGGGCCTTAGGCACTGGTGCTGGTGCCACGACACTGCAACCTCTCCTATATACTCTAGTTTTATTGCAGGAATTAGCCCTGCTGCAAAGCATTGCATCAAAAATTGTAATTAAACGCCCCTGGTAAACAGGGGCAGAAAAATTGGGCCTTAGGCACTGGTGCTGGTGCCACCACACTGCAACCTCTCCCATATACTCTAGTTTTATTGCAGGAATTAGCCCTGCTGCAAAGCATTGCATCAAAAATTGTAATTAAACGCCCCTGTTAAACAGGGGCAGAAAAATTGGGCCTTAGGCACTGGTGCTGGTGCCACCACACTGCAACATCTCCCATATACTCTTGTTTTATTGCAGGAATTAGCCCTGCTGCAAAGCATTGCATCAAAAATTGTACTTAAACGCCCCTGTTAAACAGGGGCAGAAAAATTGGGCCTTAGGCACTGGTGCTGGTGCCACGACACTGCAACCTCTCCCATATACTCTTGTTTTATTGCAGGAATTAGCCCTGCTGCAAAGCATTGCATCAAAAATTGTAATTAAACGCCCCTGTTAAACAGGGGCAGAAAAATTGGGCCTTAAGCACTGGTGCTGGTGCCACCACACTGCAACCTCTCCCATATACTCTTGTTTTATTGCAGGAATTAGCCCTGCTGCAAAGCATTGCATCACAAATTGTAATTAAACGCCCCTGTTAAACAGGGGCAGAAAAATTGGGCTGATGGCATCACCCAGAACCAGAAATGTTCTTCCAACATATCAGTGGAGGAGGAAGAGGATAGACAATCCACATAACAGGACAGTCACTCAGCATCAGCATAGGCAGTCTTGAAGGGATGTGATATTTAAAAAAAAAAACTATTCGGTTACATCAGCTTCAGGTGCTTGGTAGCTGTGGGTGATCCAAGACTGATTCATCTTGATGAAGGTCAGTCGATCAACTGATTCGGTGGACAGGCGCACCCTGTGATCGGTAACAAAGCCACCAGCAGCACTGAAGGTGCGTTCCGAAAGAACGCTGGATGCAGGACAGGCCAGTAGCTCAATTGCATACTGTGCAAGCTCTGGCCAGTGATCCATCCTCAAGACCCAGTAAGGCAGAGGATTTTCGGTGGGAAAGGTGTCCAAGTCTGACCTTGCCCCTAGGTATTCCTGCACCATGTAAATCAGACGCTGGCGATGGTTGCTGGAACCGATCATACCTTGGGGCTGCGGACTAAAAAATTGTCTGAAAGCATCAGTCAGATGGCCACCTTCTCCACCGCTCCTTCTGACCGATGCCTCAGCAACACGTTGTCCAGGACCAGGAGTTTGTAACCTCCCAGTCTCTGGGAACGCGTTGCACAGACCTTTCTGCAAGGCCTCCCGGAGATGTCTCATCCTCTGCTCCCTCTGCGATGGCAAGATAAGGTCGGCAACCTTACCCTTGTACCGTGGATCAAGGAGAGTGGCCAGCCAGTAATGGTCCCTCTCCTTGATCTGAAGAATACGAGGATCCTTCCGCAGGCTTTGCAGGATCAGGGAGGCCATGCAGCGTAGGTTAGCTGAGGCATTTGGTCCGGAGTCCTCTGGGTCACTAAGGACAGCATGATCCGCAGCTACCTCCTCCCAGCCACGTACAAGTCCACGTGTTTCTTGGGACTGTAAATCATCCCC
Organism: Lithobates pipiens; assembly: GCF_037356315.1. Taxonomy (NCBI): domain Eukaryota; kingdom Metazoa; phylum Chordata; class Amphibia; order Anura; family Ranidae; genus Lithobates; species Lithobates pipiens. The sequence continues at coordinate 20,782,506 of NW_027507787.1, forward strand.
ACAAGACTGCTGCTGCTGATGCTGAGTGCCAGCCTCCACCTCCATGCTGACACAATCATCCTCCTCCTCCTCCTCTTCCTCCTCCTCATCCTCTTCCTGTGTGATGGGTGGCACAGCAGGAACACTGTCTGGATAAAGGGGGCCTTGAGAGGCAAGGAAGTCCTCCTCTTCCTGCCCTGTCCATTATTCCACGCAGCGTATGCTCCAAGAGGTGGACAAGAGGTACAGTGTCACTGATGCATGCACTGTCACTGCTCACCATCCTTGTGGCCTCCTCAAACGGTGACAGGACAGTGCATGCATCCCTGATCATGCCCCACTGGCGTGGTGAGAAAAAACCGAGCTCCCCTGACCCTGTCCTGGTGCCGTAGTCGCACAGGTACTCATTGATGGCTCTCTGCTGCATGTGCAGCCGCTGCAGCATGGCCAACGTTGAGTTCCACCTGGTGGGCATGTCACATATAAGGCGGTTCTTGGGCAGGTTCAACTCCTTTTGGAGCTCAGCCAGCCGAGCACAGGCATTAAATGATCAGCGGAAATGCACACAGACTTTCCTCGCCTGCTTCAGGACATCCTGTAAGCCCGGGTACGTGCCCAAGAACCGCTGCACCACCAGGTTAAGGACGTGAGCTACACAGGGCACATGGGTCAGTTGTCCCTGTCGGAGGGCGGAGAGGAGGTTGGTGCCATTGTCGCAAACCACCATTCCTGGCTTAAGCTGGCGTGGCGTCAACCACCTCTCGGCCTGCCCCTGCAGAGCTGACAAAACATCCGCCCCAGTGTGGCTCCTGTCCCCCAAACAAACCAGCGCAAGCACGGCATGGCATCGTTTTGCCTGTGTACTTGCGTAGCCCCTGGAACGCCTACGGAGCACCGCTGGTTCTGAGGACAGAGCACTGGAAGAGGCCATGGAGGAAGAAGAAGAGGAGGGGTGGAGGAGAGAGGTGTGTCACAACCAATAGTAGCATTTTGGAGGCGTGGTGGCGGAACAACCTCCAACACTACTGCACCTTGTCCTGCATCCTTCCCAGCTGCCAGAAGAGTGACCCAATGGGCCGTGAAAGACAGGTAACGTCCCTGTCCATGCCTGCTGGACCATGAGTCAGCTGCAATATGCACCTTACCGCTGACCGCCCTGTCCAGCGAGGCAAGGACATTGCCTTCCACATGCCGGTAGAGAACCGGAATCGCCTTCCACGAGAAAAAGCGGCGTTTGGGGACCTGCCACTGAGGAACCGCACATTGTACAAACTCACGGAAGGGGGCCGAGTCTACCAACTGAAAAGGCAGCAGTTGAAGTGCTAGCAATTTAGCCAAGCTAGCATTCAACCCCTGGGCATGTGGATGGCTGGGAGTGAACTTCTTTCGCCGGTCCAGCAGCTGGGGCAGGGACATTTGCCTGCTATAATCGGACGTGGGTGTACTGCTATCAGAGTGCCCGGACGCACTTGGCTGTGACACACCTAATTCTACACCTTCATTCCTCTCAGAGCAGGTTTCAGAGAGGACTGAAGATCTAGTGTGTTTGGATATGCCAGCTGATGAGGTGGCATATGTCTGGTCAAGCATGTGGTGCCCAAGCGGCTGATGTTTTGGCCACGCAAGATACGCTTGAGACATATGTTGCAAATAGCAGCGGTGCGATCTGATGCACTCGTCTCAAAAAAGGCCCACACCAAAGAACTTTTAGAATAACGTGCAGAGGCAGCGCCCTGCACAGGCGGAGCTCTGCGGTGTGATTCAGTCGGTGTGCTGCCCCTAAGCTGGCCCCCGGAGGGCATCCTGCCTCGTTGGACATGTGCCTCCTCCTCCTCTCTCCTACCAGGCACCCACGTGGAGTCAGTGCCCTCATCATCCCCTCCCTCTTCATCGCTGTAGCAAACCTGGCAATATGCTGCAGCTTGTGGAACATGACTGCCAGATTGCTGTCCTTCTTGAGCATCCCCTCTCTCTGCATTCACGCTACTGCCTTCCTCTAGCTGAGTGTCATCATCAGAGCCTACAAAACACTGGGCATCTTCCTGGAGCATGTACCCAACACTGTGCTCAAAGAGTTCAGGAGACTCCTCAGGAGGACGTGGTGGGTCTAGGGAAGGAGTCACTGATGATGACATTGAGATGAGGGAAGACAATGTGTTGGCAGCTGCTTTGCTAGTACCCTGAGACTGGGTGAGAGAGGATGAGGAGGATGAAGAGGGCTTGGTCATCCACTCTACCAAGTCGTTGGCATGTTGCGGTTCAACATGTCCAGCTGCCGAAAAGAAGGACGAGCGTGTCCCATGGCCACGTGCTGATGACAATGCACCGCGTCCATGACCAGCACTGTTGTCTCTAGACACAGAGCCTGCTTGCCCTCTTTTATCGGCTCGCGCCTGTCTGCCTCTCCTTGCTGGCCTTCCAGACATGGTAATGGCCTGAAGGGAGTTGGGTAAAACAGCAGTTGGGTAGTGTATATTGTGCTGGAGGCACACAAGACCCACTAACTCCTGCAGATGCCTTTATTATAGAACACCAGAGATAAAGGGGTATACTGTACTGAAGTCACACAACACCCACTAAGCCCTGCAGATGGCTCTATTAGAGAACAGCAATAAAGGGGAGATACAGGTGTATATTGTGCTGGAGGCACAAAACACCCACTAACTCCTGCAGATGCCTTTATTATAGAACACCAGAGATAAAGGGGTATATACAGATGTATACTGTACTGTGCTGAAGGCACACACAACTTCCAATAACTCCTGCAGATGGCAGATGGCTCAAATAGAGAAGATCTATGTAGGTGGATATAGCGGTGTGTACTGGGTACAGAGCACGCAGACAGCACGCACAAGCTCCTAACACTACTGACTGCAAGCTCTATTATAAAAGATAGATCACTAGCTATATAGGTGAGGTGAATATAGCGGTGTATACTGTGGTCAGGGAACGCAGACAACAACCACTACAGAAGAGCAAGATCAAAAATCGTCCGATAACAATCGGTGTATACTGTGTTGAAGGTACACAGAACACCCATTAACTGCTTCAGACGCCAACACACTACACAAGGCCGCCGTGCTGGCGGCCTTATATAGTGTGGGGCGTGTACTACACAGCCTGAGCTATGATTGGCCACAGGCATCCTGCCTGTGGCCAATCATGGCTCTCCTCGCTGCTGGCACTGTGATTGGCCAAGCATGCGGGGTCACAGTGCATGCTTGGCCAATCATGAGCCAGCAATGCACTGCGATGACGCAGTGCATTGTGGACCGTGAGCGCCACACGAATTTGGCGCGAACGGCCCATAATGTTCGGAATTCGCCGAACGGGCGAACAGCCGATGTTCGAGTCGAGCGTATGTTCGTCTCGAACACGAAGCTCATCCCTATTAATTAGCTCTTGTATTTAGGCTAATGCTATATTATGCATATTCTCACAAAAAGGCAGTATGCTCAAATTGAAATAATCCAGTGTTTTGATACATGGTGTGTTAAATCAAATAATTTATAGATAAAAGTATTTAATGCCAGATTTGCTATCAACTCAGAAATATCTGTTTTTAACCACCAAGCAGAATGACATTGCTTTGATTTGTCTTCTTTGACTTAGCCTTTTTTATTTTACTAAACATAATTTGTCAATGGAACAGATTAACACTTGACACAGCAAACTCTTCTGTTAAAGAGGTGAATGGCCTTAAGATAATTTTATAGTTGGAAAAAGTTAAAAGTGTTGTTATTTTCTTTATACATCATACTATATGCTAGAGTTGGGCTGAACACCCCCAGGTTTGGTTCACGCCAGAACTCTCGAACATCTCAAAAGTTCGGACTCAAACTCAAAACCCTAATAAAGTCTATGGGACTCAAACTTGAAAAGCAAATGTGCTCATGTTGAAGGCTTATATGCAAGTTAGTGGCCAAAAAAGGTATGGGTGCCAAGGTACTGTCCTGGGAGGACATATATCAATGCAATTTTTTTTAAAAGATCATTTTTACAGGAGCAGTGATTTGAATGATGCTTCAAGTGACACAGTAGAAATGAAAAATTCCCTTAAATATAGTGCCTGGGGGTCCCCTTAGTCTGCCTGTAAAGTGGTGCATCTGTGACACGTATAGAACCCACTGCAGCAAAACTCACATTTATTTAAAAAAAAGCAAATTACATTTACATCACTGACAATACAATATCATTGCTGACAATAGATAATTTTTTTTAAATGGCGTGCCTCCCACAAAAATCCATACCAGACCCTTATCTGAGCATGCAGCCAGGCCAGGAAAGATGGGGGACCAGCGACTGCCACCCCTTCTGAACCATACCAGGTCACATGCCCTCAACATTGGGAGGTACATTTGGGGGGCCAGATCTCGGCCCCCCTATGTGAATGAGTATGAGGTACATAGCACCCCTTTCCATTCACCAAAAAAAGTGTAAAAAAATAAACACACACACATAGTTCCTTTATTAAAAAAAAAAAAATGTCCCTGATGTAGATCAATCATCAATCATGCCACACGCCTCCACCACTGAATCCAAAAAAAGAAAAAAAAAGAAACTGCCAACTGCAGGCTTTGCTGTTTGCAAGTTCTTTTATAGGTAAGGGGTGGGGCCACCTTGCAACTTCACCTGGTGGCATCACTCCCATGTGATGTCACTGACTAGTGAATGCTGGGTTGGTGACATCACAAGGGGGCGTTGCCACCAGGTGAAATTGATAGGTGGCGTCTACCCTTAACTATGTAAGAACTGTCAAATGGGCAGAGGTTTTCTTCTTTTTTTGGGTTCGGTGGTGGCATCGGGGATCATGCTTGGCGATGGATCTACATCAGGGGACATTGTTTTTTTTATTTTTAATAAAGGAATTGTAAAAAAAGGAATTGTATGTGTTTTTATTTCTTTTTGACACTTTTTTTGGTGAATGGGTAGCGGTAATATGTACCCCATACTCATTCACACGGGGGGCAAGATCTTGTTAAAGGAGGCTTACAGATTTAGATTTGTGGGGAAGAGGCCCTTGTCCCCATCAACATTGCTACAAGGTGCTTTGGGTGAAGGGCAGAACCCCCCTGCCCCCAAAGCACCTCCCCATGTTGAGGCCATGTGGCAGGTTATGGTTCAGGAGGGGGGTGCTCCCTGATCCCCCTGTCCTGGTCTACCAGGCTGCATGCTCGGGTAAGGGTCTGGTATGGATTTCGAGGGGGACCCCACACTGTTTTTTCTTTTTTACTTTGACATGGGTTTCCCCTTTAAATCTATACCAGAACCAAAAGGGCCTGGTATAGATCGGGGGGGGGATGTAATTTTTTATTTTTATTTTTTCTATTGCTGCCAATGTTTTTTTTTTTCCTTCAACTGTCAGCAGGGAAGCTATTCTCTGTGCCCTGATTGAGCAAACACTGTGCCCAATTAGGGCTTAGTGTGTGCTGCACAGTGCATTATGGGGTGTTTGGCAGGTGAACATCCCACCGAGTGCTCCACAAATTTGAGTTCACCCAACTCTACTGAATGTCAATATACACATTTTTTAACAATATATTGACATTTTAAGTGCCGTTTTTATTTATATGTGATCATGCATTAACAAATTATATTTGTGCTTCATATTTGTTTTTATGCTAAAGAGTTTAAAAAATGGAAGCTTAAAGTCAGCATAATAAATCATGATATATTTGCTGCACGCTTCAACTATTGAGCTTTGTAAACAACAAGCTAAAATTAGTCTATTAAAAATTTAAAAAGATGCCTAGTGCTTCAATCTGCTGACAGGCAATCCTAATAAAACATAGTCATTTGCAGTATTTCATATTTTAAATGTAACTGACTAAAAAGCCAACTAAGACATTCAAAAAGAGAGACTGGAAGTTAACAGCTACTACGGTGCTATCTTTTTAGAAAGACAATAATATTCACACGTTTTAAAATGCTAATTTTTGGCTTGAAAATTTACTGAAGACCCCAAAACTGCCAAGCTATACATTTTCTGAAAATTAGAGGACATGTAAAATGAAATGATGTCAATTTATGTTTTTTATAATGCATTTTCTAAAATGTTTTTTGTTTTCAATATCTTTTTATTAATTTTAAGAACAATTTAACACATATAATTACATACTTTATAAAGTTGAATAATGCCCTGTGTCATTAACAGAGAGCAATAATCTCTCATACTGATTCTTATCTTCTAATACCATATCAATCCATTATTCTTTCATCATTTTAATAGAATTCATTGCATTGTCTCACTTCCATTCATCACCAACATTTAATAAATACAGTATACACAACACACAAAAAAAATGTTCACTTTCATAAATATTGTATAAAAATTGCCAAGGATCGAAACTCTTGCCAATGTTTCCATATTTTTGGAGTTTAATTACTTAAATTCTCTTCAATCCTTACAACGTCCTCCATATATTGTATTTAGCTCATCTCACAAACCCATTCTATTATTGTAGGGCTTTTTGCTTTTCACCAGTTACTAGCTATTATTGTCCTAGTGGCTGTTATCATATGGTAAAGGATATCTGTCCTAATGGCTCTCATTGATCCTGGAATAATGTATAATATTGAGATACTAATATTTGGTTGTATCTCAGAACCTGACACCATCCGATAAATATCAAATATCTTATACCAGAAATCCGTCACCATTGGACACTTATACCAAATATGTGTCATTGTTCCTCTATCCAACTTGTTTCCGAGTTATCTCCATTTATTTTATGCAAATCTACTGGGCTCCAATACCATCTCATCATTATTTTGCAGTTTGTTCTTGATTTTTAACCATTTTCAACAGTTTATGTGTCAAAGAAAATGCCTTATTCCATTCTAATAATGGAATTAAGCTCTCTATTTCATTTTACCATTTTCTCATACATGGTAACTCATTGATGAGTGCAGAAAGGAGAAGAAGTTTATATATAATTGACAAATTATGGGTCAATATTTTTTCCTTTATTAATAGTTGTTGTAAAATGTTTTTTGAAATAGTTTCAGTAAAAATAAAGTAAAATTTTAGTGCTCAGAAACACACATTTTCCAAGTAAAAATAAAAGATGTGTAAAATTAATAAATACCAAATATCGCATGCCTCAAAGTTGTATGCAGCTGTACAATGGCAAAAAACTATGACAAGGAAAGCCTACTGTCTGCTGAAAATGGGTCATGTGAGTACAAAACGAACTGCACTCGTTTGATCCACAGAAGTACAGCCAAACAAACTTTGGCTGCACTTCTCCTTTAGATAAAATTGAACTGATGTTTATAGTCACCATATGAAGTGCATATTAGCAATGGGTTACAAATGAAACACATCCTCTATAATCCAGTTTATATAGATTTGTCCCCATGCATGGCTAAAATCAGGGCCATCCAAAGGATCATACTTCAAAATGTTTAATTAAGCTACACATGCCTGTGTTGGCTATAAGCTAAAGGGAAACTCCAAGCTTCTGTAAATTGTATTAACTAATATAAACAGATATAATTTGGTTAGCTTCAAATCAAAAACTATTGCACCTGTCATCTAGCATTTGAGTGAGCATTTCTTAGTACAAGTCTCTGCACTCCATACCATGCCTGTAGCAGGCCATAATTACATACTGAGTATACTTATCAGAAATTCTAGAACTTAAATATTATATCTTTTGTGTCCTGCTTGACCTTTGCTTGACATTTTTACACAAATTGGACATTATATGGTTCATATGCTAAAAAAATAAGAAAATTATAGTAGTAATGAAAGCAGGGTCCAAACTCATAATTTATGCCATGGCTACAGAGACGATAGCTATACCACTTCCTAAAGATAAGCAGGGTTTTTTTGTTTGATCACTGAAGCTTAAGCTCTTTACATTTCTCTCTATTTGCTCTTCCTCTCTTTTTGATTGATCACAGACTGTATTTAAATAACTCATGGCAAGTGACTGACAGGAACATCACATTCTACATTGCAATGAATCTTATGCCGCGTACACGCATATCAGACTATCCGGCAGACTTAGTCTGGCGGACAAACCGCCGAAATGTCTGCCAAACTTTCCGAACGAGCTACCTGTCCACACACGGTACTTTTGCATACCGCTGGACTATCCACCGTACTTTTGAAATGAAGTCCGTTCATTTTGAGCGTGGCTCCAGGTAGCCAGGACCAGCAAAAGAAGCATCGCTGGCCCAGTCACCTGGTATGGATTTAAAGGGGAATCCCTACACCAAAAAAACGGCGTGAGGGTCCCCCTAGGTCCATATCAGACCCTTATCCGAGCATGCTACCCGGACGGTCAGGAAAGGGGGTGGGAAAGAGTGAGTGCCCCCCCTCCTGAGCCGTACCAGGCCGCGTGCCCTCAACATGGGGGGGGCGCGCGCCCCCCCACCCCAAAGCACCTTGTCCCCATGTTGATGAGGACAAGGGCCTCTTCCTGACAACCCTGGACCTTGGTTGTCGGGGTCTGCGGGCGGGGGGCATATCGGAATCCAGGAGCCCCCTTTAATAAGGGGGCCCCCGGATACCGGCCCCCCACCCTATGTGAATGAGACCCCTACCCACTCACCTGTAAAAAAAAGTAAAAAAAACACAACACACAAGGGTTAAAATAGTTTATTGCACAGCACCGGGGGTCTTCTTCCGTCTTCGGGGGTCTTCTCGCTGGACTCCTCCGTTATCTTCTGCTAGCTCTTTTACTAGCGGAAGAGCCCGGCTTTCTTCTTCAACGCCACCCTCTTTTTCTGGCTTCAGAGGTCTTGTCCCCCTCTTCGGTTCTTCTTGCTGGGCCACCGCGCCTTCTTCTAGCTCTTTTACAAGTGGTGGCTCGGTCTTCTGTCACTGCCGCCGCCTTCTGTTCTTCTCTTCTTCTCTTCTCTTCTTCTTTTCTTGAGCTGTTGCCTTGTCGCTGTGTCTGGTCACAATGACAGGCATATAGGGACATCGCCGGATGATGTCCCCCACCCATTATGATGTCACAGTCCCAGCATCCTCTGGGCGGGAAAAGTCCGTTCATTTCAAAAGTACGGCGGACTAGCACACACACGGCCGTATTGTCCGCCAGACTAGCACACACACGGCTGTATTGTCCGCCAAAATGCGAGTCCGGCGGACATATTGATGTGCAAATCTACTTTCTTAGTCCGCCAGACTTTTGGGTAAAAAAAAGTCAGCCGGAGCCCACACAGGGGCGGATGAATGTACTACCTGCTGTCATATACTCCACACATTCCCTATTTCATATGTAAGTTATCTTAGACTGTTTAACCGCACCCCTTTAATCTACGCCCAATATTTAGTGCGATTTAAGCCACACCCACTGTTCGCAGCAGCTCGCTGCGTGAGGCGCATTTCTTCCTTTGACAGTGCCTGAGGCCCACTCTTGATCTTGTGCATCCTATTCAAGTTTTTAAGGGGACAGGAATCTAATATTCCAGGCACACAAATCCTAAACTATGTTTAGAGTTTCGTTAAGTCTAGATTTCTTCTCATTCTTTCACTAAAAACTGGCTAATCTACCCCCACTTAACACAAACTTTGGTCTCAGGAGAAACATGAAGGAAGGGAAGAACCATATAGATAAGGATGCTTATGTAACGTTTCTGACTGGCCTTATAAAGATGTTACATATATATTGTGAGGCACTGACTAGTAGGATTGTGTATGGTACTCAAGGATTTCTGACTGATATGGAAAAAGCAAACTTTTATCACACAATATATCCTGCTCTTGGTCCTAGAGCCTTTGTTGAAATTTGGATGGTACTGGGCTTCCATCTCTAGGATCAAATCTTACCTGATAAAAGCAGCAGATACCTGCGGACCCATATTAGAACAAGTCCCGCTGTGTGTAGACAAGTGTCAGTCTCCTCCTGGACCCCACCAGGCCATGCCCCAACACATTTCACTCCGCCTACTGGAGCTTACTCATGGGGATAGCCATCCTTTGTGTAAGCTCCAGTGTACAGAGGGCGTAGCCTGGCACGGGTTCCAGGCTGAGACTATCACTTGTGAAAAAATATATACCACAGCACAAAACAAACCCAAATACAAAAAACAATAAAGTGCTAATGCTGTGCATCAATAACATAGGCAACAAGGGATGACAAAATTAATGAAAATTAGGATGTCAACTCCAAGACAAGGTTCTTCCTGGGGTAGGTCAACTCAGACAAGAAGGAGAGAAAGCCCACATAGTATGTAGTAGTATGTCTTGATTTATTCAGTAAAAATCTTGCTTACAATGTCCCACAGTAAAAACAAAAGGATGTAACATCAATGTAACATCAAAAGAGTCTGCTTGTTGCAGGAAGCAGCTACGTTCTCTCACAACCTTGCCTGCGTTCCATCAATCATCATATGCAATTGTCACTGGGGTGCCGGAATCTGCGACTGATGCATTTGGCCCTCCCACAGGGAATTATCAAAGACCTCATAATAGAGTAGAATAGAGTCTTTGATAACGCCCTGTGGGAGGGGAAAAATGCATTAGTAGCAGATTCCGGCATCCCAGTGACAATTACATCGGATGAGCAGTGGAACACAGGTTTAATGGAGTTTTTAGGTTGGCTATTCACAGGTTCTAACTTGAGGGACCCTGCTCTTATTTTTTTGTGTGTGTCCTTTCAAAGGTGTTGTAAACTGGAATAGTTTCTTTTTTCCAATGTTTTAAATCCCATAAAGGCCTAGTATAGACAAGAGATTTAAATCTTAACCTTTTTGTCACTGACTTTTTGAATTTTGGAGAAAAGGAGGCTGCCACTTTATTCAGTATGCATCCCCATTCTCCAAAGAGATCTGTCCGCTAATTGCCTCAACTTACATGAGCCTCTGGAATGTGAACTGGGAAGGTGTATATCACTCTTTGCCAAGCCTGTTCTTGCTAACAGTAAAAAAATAAGAAGTTAAGGGTAATGGACGCTACAACAATTACAGATAATACCCTGTATAAAACACCATTATCAGATTAGGGCAGTGTCAGAGAATGGTTCGTAGAAGAATTGGTACACCTGCAATTCCCCAGCAAAACCAAAGATTGGCACATATAAATTCTCAATTGGCACTTAGAAGTTCGCCAGTGTGAATGTGCATATGCAGATGGGTAAGAATGGCCGGGAGAATTCATGTGCCAGTTCACATGCACATATACCAAAGTGTGACAGATTCTGGTGCCCAGTGGCCTATTTAAAGCCAGCAGCATGAGCCATTAGTGGCTGAATGATCTTCAGCTTCCCCTGTGAGATTCTGTTTCTGATGTTACCGACCCGGCTTACCTTTGACCTGTCTTGTCTGTATTAATGGCTTTGACCCTTGGCTTGTTCGTGTGACTTTACTTCTGCCTGCTGGTCCATATTTGACCCCTAGCTTGCTCTTCTGATTCAGTTTCTGCTTGGTTACCAGTGTATGACCCCAGCTGACTCCTGACTCTGCTTGCTGCCTTTTCACCTCACCTGGATGACCTTATGTGCGTGACTTCTGGCCTGGCTCCTGACTCTGACCCTGGCTGTTACAGCTGTCAAGTCTCACCTGGTACTCCTACCCAGCAGTGCATCCTGCTCGTCAGCCGCCATCCAGCAGACATCACATCAGCCTGTCGCAGCTGGCAACCCCTGCTTCTCTGAGCATAGCATTCCATGTTATCACCTTCAGGGGGGCTCTGAACTTAGCCACAAGGGAAGCCCTCTCAGCACTTTGGTACCCTTTATCTGTTGGTAAAGTTTTGATAAAAGGGCGAACTTCAAGAGCTCAAGAATAAACTCTTCTGAGGTCCACATTCAGGACAGTATAGTTGCAAAAATTCTCCAACAGCTCTTAAACCACATTTATGTTGGATTGAGGTGTAGAGAGACTCTACATCTACACCCGCCAGCCACACATCTTCTTGGACCATTAGTTCCTTGATCTTGGCCACTGTGTCCCTACAGAGGATCTTAAACGGTTAACCATATCCTTTAATAATATATCCAAATATTTTTCTTGAACCTGTCCAAAGGCCACTTCATAGCGGACACAATGGGATGTCCGGGAGGATTTTTAACACCATTGTGAGCTTTAGGTATGATGTAGAATGTTGGTGTATTGTATTCCCTTACCTGTAGATGTTCATGTTCAAGTTTGCTTAATGTTTCCTTAGGCCAATTTTAATTTTCAGTAAATGTACTCACTGTTTTTGGGAAGGGGTCCTGGCCAAGTTGTTTATAAGTATCCCTATCCCTATCACCCAGGAGTCATTTTATCTCCACCCTCATACATTTGTTTGTTCATCAAAAAGACAGTTCTGCCCTTGTCACTTTTCTTTATCACCACATATTTTGTATCCTGTAGTTCTATTAAGGCCCTTAGTTCATTTTTAGAAAGATTCTCAGTGTTCCTTTGTGTCCAGTTGACCGTGTTCAAATCTGTTTTAACCGTGTCTAAAAATAGACTAAGGCCGCGTACACACGGGCGGACTGTTCGCCCAACTTTGTCCGCTGAACAGTGTTTGGGCGGACAGTCCGCTTGTGTGTGGGCTTTCAGCGGACAGTTTCAGCGGACAGTTGGACGGACAAGGTTTTTCGGAATTTCCGAAAAACTGTCCGCTGAAACCTTGTTTCAGCGAACAGCCCGCTCGTGTGTAGGCTTGTTCGTCAAACAAAGTTGCGCGCATGCTCAGAAAGGATTTTCACGCCGAAAGCTATAATGCAGTGTATAGGACGTCGTATTTTTCGTCCCGTCGTACGTGCCGTTCACGTCATCGCGCACGGTTTCAGCAAACTGTTCGTCCGTCGTGTGTGGCCATATCCGTCCATGCTAAGTTTGAGCGGACTGTTTGCCGAAACTGTTGGACGGACAAAGTTGGGCGAACAGTCCGCGCGTGTGTACGCGGCCTAAGTCATTTATTTTTGGCCAATGGTGGCATCTTTTTAGATTTTATTCTTATTTCAAGCTTTTTTTGTAAGAGTGTCATCGCTATCAATCCCCTCAGTCTCATCCAGTAAATAGGTCAAAGAGAGGGGCAACTACTGGGTGGCCATCCTATCAGATCTCTGATTGCAAGAATTATATAAATCTACTGCAATCACCAATGAGGAAGCATAAAATGCAGCACTCTGAGGAAGTGATGTGTACGAACCTCTTGACCAGATTTGCTTATGTTGTCCGGATCCCCTCTAATAATCAAATCATGCCTCCAATCCTCTCATCCCTGAATGAAGGAGAAGCAGTGGCAGAGGCTGCATCAGTACCACCTTTCAGAGTTTCTTCAGGCTTAACTGCAGGCAGAACTTACAGACAGTGCCTGAGCAACATGCTTGCTGATTGCATTGGCTCCAGGGCTGATGTGGATACTCTTAGAAGTGAGAATCTCATGGACTAGTGGGTGTCCATCTTGGACCACTGGTCATTGTTTGCACAGTATGAAACATGGGGCCTCTGGCTTGCTCTGCACATGCCACCATTACCACCTTCTGCCACCCCTCTTTGCTACGGTGTAAAGGTGCAAAACAACATTTCTGCAGCTGGACCTTAGCTTCAAAATGTCTGTTTGCTGCAGGGTCAATCTTGCATTTCATCTTGAAGTTTGTGGCCTATACAGTTGTTAAAGCAATTTAAAGGTTCCACATGTTTCTGCAGCTCAACCTCAGCTGCAAAATATCTAGCTTCAGAGTAAATCCTGTGTTGTGCAAGTGAAGTCTAATGTTTGCTGCAAGGTAGGGATGAGCTTCGAGTTCAAACTCATGTTCTACTCGAACATTGCCTGTTCAGCGAACAGTGAACAATTTGGGCTGTTCGCAGCAAATTCGAAAAGCTGGAACACCCTATACAAGTCTATGGGAGAAATCTAAAGTGCTAATTTTAAAGGGTAATATGCAGGTTACTGTCCTAAAAAGTGTTTGGGGACCCGGGTCCTGCCCCAGGGGACATGGGTCAATGCAAAAAAAAGTTTTAAAAACGGCCGTTTTTTCAGGAGCAGTGATTTTAATAATGATTAAAGTGAAACAATAAAAGTGTAATATTCCTTTAAATTTCGTAGCTGGGGGGTATCTATAGTATGCCTGTGAAGGGGCGCATGTTTCTGGTGCTTAGAACTGTCCCTGCACAAAGTGTCATTTGTGCAGGAAAAAATGTCTTTTAAAATCACTTGCGGCTATTGTCGGGTCCCGTAATACAGAGAACACTCAATGAGTGTTCTCTGCATTAGCCGACAATTCATTCATTCATTGATAAAAAAATAAAAAAATAAAATAAAAAGCGTGGGGGTTCCCCTAAATTCAATTACCAGGCCCTTCAGGTCTGACATGGATATTAAGGGGAACCCCATGTCAAATTTAAAAAAAAAATTGACGTGGGGGTCCCCCTAAATATCCATAACCAGACCCTTCAGGTCTGATATGGATATTAAGGGGAACCCCGCATCAAATTTAAAAAAAAATTGACGTGGGGGTCCCCCTAAAAATCCATATCAGACCCTTTATCCGAGCACGCAACCTGGCAGGCCGCAGGAAAAGAGGGGGGGATGAGAGAGCGACCCCCCCTCCCTCCTGAACCATACCAGGCTACATACCCTCAACATTGGGAGGATGCTTTGGGGGTCTGTGACCCCTCAAAGCACCTTGTCCCCATGTTGATGAGGACAAGGGCCTCATCCTCACAACCTGCGTTACATCAGAGGGGGTGGGGTCACCCACACGTCACTGGGGAACCCCTGGCTTCCCTCTCCAGCGTCAGAGGGGCGGGGTCAGGTGACGGGTGGCCCCGCCCTCCTAATATAAGAAACGTCAGCGCTGGGATCTCTGCAGTGTCTCAGGAGTGGAGACAGAAGAAGGATGTATGGACAGCGCTGGACTGAGAGATCCCCCGTCGCTGGATATGATCATCCATCGCTGGACCCCGGAGACCCATCGCTGGATAGCAAGAGTGGATTAGCACCGCTGGAATCTTTTTTTTATTTTTTTTATTTTTAATAAAGGAATTTTTCAAAAGTGTGTTTGTCTTATTTAACCATTTTGACACTTTCTTTGTGAAATGGTAGGGGTACTTTTGTACCCCCTTACCATTTCAAACAGGGGGGGCGGGATCTGGGGGTCCCCTTGTTAAAGGGGGCTTCCAGATTCTGATAAGCCCCCGTCCGCAGACCCTCACTACCAACGGCCAGGGTTGTGAGGATGAGGCCCTTGTCCTCATCAACATGGGGACAAGGTGCTTTGAGGGGTCACAGACCCCCAAAGCATCCTCCCAATGTTGAGGGTATGTGGCCTGGTATGGTTCAGGAGGGAGGGGGGGCCGCTCTCTCGCCCCTCCCTCTTTTCCTGCAGCCTGCCAGGTTGCGTGCTCGGATAAAGGGTCTGATATGGATTTTTAGGGGGACCCCCACGTCAATTTTTTTTAAATTTGATGCGGGGTTCCCCTTAATATCCATATCAGACCTGAAGGGTCTGGTTATGGATATTTAGGGGGGCCCCACGTCAATTTTTTTTTAAATTTGACACGGGGTTCCCCTTAATATCCATGTCAGACCTGAAGGGCCTGGTAATTGAATTTAGGGGAAACTGCACGCTTTTTTTTTTTGTATCAATGAATGAATGAATTGTCGGCTAATGCAGAGATCACTCATTGAGTGTTCTCTGTATGACGGGACCCGACAATAGCCGCAAGTGATTTTAAAAGACTTTTTTTCCTGCACAAATGACACTTTGTGCAGGGACAGTTCTAAGCACCAGAAACATGCGCCCCTTCACAGGCATACTATAGATAACCCCAGCTACGAAATTTAAAGGAATATTACACTTTTATTTTTCACTTTAATCATTATTAAAATCACTGCTCCTGAAAAAACGGCCGTTTTTAAAACTTATTTTTGCATTGATCCATGTCCCCTGGGGCAGGACCCGGGTCCCCAAACACTTTTTAGGACAGTAACCTGCATATTACCCTTTAAAATTAGCACTTTAGATTGTGAACGTTCGAGTCCCATAGACTTTAATAGGGTTCTAAAGTTCACACGAAGTTTAGGTCTGTTTGCAGGTTCTGGTGCGAACCGAACAGTGGGGTGTTTGGCTCATCCCTACTGCAGGGTAAAGTCTGCATTGCACATACAAGTTTTCCCCCTATTCTAGGGCTCTGACACTGTAAAGGTGCTAGACAATGCTTTCACAGCACAAATTCAGCTGCAAAATTTCTAGCTGAAGAGTAAGTTCTGCTTTGTATTCTAAACTGTGTGGTCTATTTTGAAACAAATTGAACAAATATTCTTCTGACACAGAAGAATATTTGTGGCTACTGTCTCTCAGAAAATACAATCTAATGTATATTCCAAGACAAAACCTGCATTGTTTCTCCCACTTATATTGGCCTAAACCAGTGTTTCTCAAATCCAGTCCTCAGTCCCCCCCAACAGGTCATGTTTTCAGGATTTCCCTCAGATGAAACGGCTGTGGTAATTGCTAAGGCAGTGAAACTGATCAAATCACCTGTGAAAAATAATGGAAAACCTGAAAACATGACCTGTTGGGGGGGCCTGAGGACTGGATTTGAGAAACACTGGCCTAAACAATGTGCGTACATACTGTCCAGCCAATATACAATATTATGACCATTGCTTCTCAAATATTACACTCTAATGTATAGATCAAGATAAAATCTGCCTTTTAGCTACCTCTTTAATTGTGGTCTACCCAAATTGCTTACATATTGTCCAGCCACTGTACAATATTTGATACTATTGCCTATCAAATAATAGACTTGTTTATGTTTATTTTAAAATAAAACCTGCCTCATATCTCCCTCCTAAATTGTGCCCTAACCAAGCTGCCTAAATACTTCTCAGTGACTATACAAATTTTGGGCTTTTGTCTCTCAAATAATACACTCTAATTTCTATATATATATATATATATATATATATATATATATATATATATATATAATTTCTGCCTAGTCTTTCCTTCTTTTATAGTGGCATAACCAAACTGCTTTCATACTATTCAGCTTTTAGGAAATATTTGTGGCTATTGTATTTCAAATAATACCAATCAATTTTTATTGCAAGATAATTCCTACCTTGTCCCCCTTAATTTGCTGCCTATCCAAGTATTTTTATAGTATACTGACACTGGACATTTTCTACCACATAGCTGAAGTCTATATTTGGAGTATTTTTGGGATAATTGTCAGATTAGGGATTGGAAGAGAATGTGGGGGAATATGGGGTTGTAGGTTTGAAGATTTTTGTGCACTACAATGCAAATTCAAATGGATTTTTGAATTGGATATGTTGATACCCCTAATAATGACATATCTGGCTTTCAGTATTGTTTTTAAATATCTTTTAAATAGTTGTATTATTATTCTGAAGCATGATTAAAGTTCTCAATATTTTTATTAATATTTTTCCTTATTTTTTTTTGTGAAATGTAATTTTTTTGAAGGAAGATGTATTCCCCCAATTTAGGATATACATAGAAATGAAATAGTTAAACTTATCAGGCATGTGATTCATAAGAAAGGCTCTCCACTCCTGTGCTCCTGCTTGAAAAAGGTTGTTGTTACAATTGAAATGCATCAAGGATATGCAGGCAGTGGTGTGTTTTTACATCTCATTGAGTGCTCCTTGAGTGCAATCACAGTGACTTGTTATTATCATCAGTGCCTATAAGTATATTGACAGTAGGGACTCTGACAGTTTAATTTTGCTCTTCCTCTGTCTAGTGCCTACATTGTGATAGAGATTTGTTAAGAGGATATACCTATATACGGGAGCATGTATACCAGCAGGATGTCATACAAAATTCAATGAAATGCACAATAAAATTACTGACACTTTCTCTGCTTTGTGGATCATGTTTTAGCCACTGTATACACAGTCGGACATTCCGATGGACAATGTCCGATAGGACCGTGTTGTCGGATAATCCAACAGTGTGTGGGCTCCATCAGACTGTTTCCGTCTGAGTATCCGACGGACCAAGTTTTCCAGCTGGGCTATAAAATTTTCCAACAACATGATCCGATCGGACTTTGTCCGATTGTGTGTAGAGAATTCCGATCGGGCAAAGTGCCACGCATGCTCAGATCAAATTCCTAGACCAAAGCTATTGGCTACTAGCCTGAACGTAGTCCCGTCCTAATGAAATAACGTCTGACAAAATCCGTCGGACAAAATCCGACAGATTTGGTTGTCGGAATGTCCGACCGTGTGTACAAGGGCTTACTGATTACATGGTATTTTGTAAATCTCCTTTAGTTGTGTTAAATGCCCTCCTCAGCAGTGACCAGCACCATTTTGCAACAATAGTTTTACTATCAGTCCAATTCAACAGAAGAATTTCGCCACACATACTACCCACACTCTCAAAGTTTGAGATTGGTGAACTTTGAACCAGATTTGCTTAATCTTCAGTAATTCAAACCTGGGCAGATTAACCCATCACTGGTTATTCGTTTCAGCTGTGTACAGGCCTATATATGTGAGCTTACTGATGCTCAGGGCACTCAATCTTTCTGTTGTGGAAGCCCATTGCTAGATAAAAAGCCTGGGGGCTGTCAAAACGCAAAAAATGTACATGCACTGTTTGTTTTGGGGAACCCATTAGAGAGTAATCTTTTAGTCAGGAACTGACTTGAATTTTGTTGGTTTCTCAGAGAAACAGATGTTTTGTTTGTTTTATTCTATGGACTTGCTGTACATAGCCCTCTTGAGAGTTAAAATAGAAGAGAAAAGAGGACAGTTTTTATTTTCTTGTTGTGTTCCAAAGGAAATTCAAAGGCGACAGCCTGTGACATGTATATTCAAGGAACTCAGATACTAAAGTCACATCCATTTCAGTTTTCCTCTGCTTCTCCATTAATATTGTGAGTAATTGCTGGCTACACAATTACCTTTTCCTTTAAGGTTTGGTATTTAAAAAAAATTGAAACAGCTAAATTATGTTTTACTACATACACTGCACTTTTAACAAGGATTTTTGTCCTAATCTTTGTTAATGACATGCAAGTTATTAGGCAAGAGAAAGCTAATTAAAAGGAAATCAATTGTAAATAAATGAAATGTAATAGTGAATTAAATTATAAATGATTTGCATGGGACTATTATTATCTTGTATTTTTGCTTCCCCAGAAATCTTGTTAACCTATTGAAAGCTCAGTAACATTGCTAATTATTTGTGTAGTAAATTCTACATTTCTATTTCATAGACTACATTCCTATATATTCTTATATGCATGCAGTATATCTTTGAAAATGTTAATGTGATGTGGTGTATGTAAATAAAATAACTTATAAATACTGCATTACATCTTGGGAAATACATTCTCTCTCAATGACCCGTTTGCACTTCCAGTGCCCCGTTATTTTACTAGAAATTCTAATTTCCCTAACTAAATGATATTAAGTGAAGCATATTCATCAGTTGGTGACAGTTAGTGAAAGAGAGACAGAAGTTGATGTCACAGTGGGCAGTTTAATGGATGCAATGTTTCTTAACATTGTACTCAAAATTGTTACATAGAAAATATGAATACATTTATTGTGATTCACAATAGCTTTTAAATATAATTTTTTTTCACAATTATGCAACTGTGAATATAAGCCATGGAGTGTATACGTGTATTTTTACAGTAGTGAGCAGGCAAATAATAAATGCTTATCCTGTATCCTAGGTATTGATAGCTGTTTCAGTTATCTGTTCACAGTGCACCTCTAGAACACATGCCCTATGACACAAATTATATTATTCTGTCTTAAAACCAAACAATTTCTGTGAAAAATGGTGCACTGTCCAATCAAAAAAGATATATTATAATAAACAACATATCAAAGACTATAACCAATGGTGTTCCGTTCCTTTAAATAAAGTGCTTTTTGCTATGAAACATATAATGCTTATTTCTTTAAACCAAGTGCTAATGCGCTATAATACATCAAAAATGAAAAATAATAATAACAAATAATGTGTGTGTTATCTCTTTAAATAAAGTGCAAATAAAGTGCAAAAAAATGGGTTCTTACAGTCATGTGATTGTCCTAGCTTTGAAATTGATTATTATTCTAACCTATCATTGCATTTGTTAAAGGTCACAGGATATGGCTAAAAGCTTGAGTGTATATGTTGAAAAACCTGTTCTGAGAGAAATGTGTGAGCAGCCATGGTCCGAGCATAAGTTTGGGCCGAACTTTGGTTGTTCGGACGTTCAGCGAGCACCGAACAACATGTGATGTTCAGGGCAAATTCAAAAGCAGACACAACACAGTTAAAGTCTATGGGATACTAACATGAAAAATTAAAAGTGCTCATTTTAAAGGCTTATATGCAAGTTATTGTCATAAAAAATGTTTGGGGACCTGGGTCCTGCCCTAGGGAACATGTATCAATGCAAACATTTTTTTAAAAAAATTGAAGTTTTTTTGGGACCAGTGATTTTAATAATGCATTAAGTGAAACAACAAAAATGAAATATTCCTTTAAATATCATGCCTGGGGGTGTCTATAGTATGCATGTAAAGGGGCACAGTTTTCCTGTGTTTAGAATAGCACTGCATAAAAATTACATTTCTAAAGGAAAAAAGTAATTTAAAACTTAAATGAAAAAAGTAATTTAAAAGGAGGGAGTCAGGTATAGTGAATGCTCGCTCCTTTTGAAGGTTAAATCTGGGAATCAACAAGGCTTTTGTATTGAACAGTGGTGTGATAATGGAACCAATTGGCACAAGTGACTGTGAATTTGGAGGGGGAATCTTTTGCCAGGCTTATGAGTTCTTCTATTTTGAGCATTTTTTTGGAGACGTGTGCACCATTCTGAAAGTGATGGAGTGCGAGTCGTGTTCCAATAAATTGGTGTACACAATTTTGCTGCATTCACCATGTGCATGGCAAGTGATTTTGTTCTATGGGAAAGGGGCATGTGATGAAGGAGGAACTGTGCAGGTGAATAGTCCAAGGTGTATTTTGTCACATGTGTCCACCAGATATGCAAAAATGTGATGTAGGCTTGATGGCACCTCCAGTATTGTTTGGGTAAATTTGAGTCCATTTTGCATAGGTGAGTAGTAGTCCGGTACCATTTAAATATGAGTTTATAACTGTTTTCTTGAATTGTTACGTTACGTTAACAGAGCCTTTGTGCGTGTGAGTGGAATTGTTGTTCCAGTTTTCGAGAGAAAGCGTGGTATCAATATCCTGATCCCAAGCTGCCTTGCCCATATTGAGTGGTCTATTTAAAAAAGGGGGGGTGTAGATATAATAAATTACATGTTGGGGTGTGTCCTTGGAGCACAAGTTTTTGTATGGAATGAGGGGTTGAGAAACAGCGTTTTTACCATTCAAGGAACAAAGAAAATGGCGCATCTAGGAGGTAGGACCATTGTGGTAAAGAGGTGTTTGACCATTGCGGGGTTAGGTCTCTCCTGTCTAGGATTGTGTGATTGCAAAAGCAATGGTGAGCAAAGGTGTGGGAGCCCCATCCTCAAAAAACTTGTTGGACATCCTGGATGGGAAGTCTGGGTTGGAGCTCATGGGTGTCATAGGTCCTGCATTGGAGGAAAGGCCATATTTTAAGTTCACCTCTCAGGAAGCACGTCAGGGTAGGACCAATGAGTGGGTGGTCTCTAAGAGCGGAAGGGAAGTGATGTGTTAATAACCAAGGGGTAGACTTTAGGGAAATAATCATAAAGGAGTTTTCTAGAGTCACCCAATCCTTGACCTGGCTATGAATGTTCCAGTTCACAATCCGCGAAAGGTGACAAGCCCTGTAGTAGTTGTGTATATCTGAGAGTCCTTTTCCTCTTTTCTGTTTAGGAAGGGTGAGTTGGTTGTACAGTAGCTGATTCTAGGTTGTTTATGTTGCCACAGGATGGTTATTCAGAATTTTTTGTTTGACTTAAATAATGAAATTGGCAGTCATATCGAGATTGCCTGTAAGGAATAGAGCAGGTGGGGCAAAACATTCATCTTTAGGATGGCAGCTCTGCCAAACCATGAGAAAATAGGCTTGTCCCATCTAGGAATGTCCTTTGTTACCGTGTGTAAGACAAGCAGAATGTTTTTAAAGTAGAGATCTGACAGAAGGGCGAAGAGTCGGATTCCCAAATAAGTCATCTTGCTTCCAGATAAAGGGAAAGTTCTTCTGACATTGTGCAATTCTGTCCAAAAGAGAGGTAAGTGAGGCCCGAGTAGCACGCATTCTTTCCCCCACCATAGTGCGCAGGTTACCTCTGAGCACACATTTATGAGCACCCCATTGCACTAGTGGGAAAGTGTCTGGAGTAACATTTTCCAGAAGGGGTCTAGAGGTATAACAGGGCTTTGGCAGTAACAGCTAACCACAAAACTGAGTAGCATGTGCCTCGTGAAGAAAGTTCAACTGAACAAGAAGCAATGTTTTTTCGTTTCTTTTATTTTCTCTTTGAAGACGGTGTGTATGAGGGTCCCAATGATGAGAGGACAAGGAGAAGAAAACTCACTGTGACTTTAATCTCACCGTGGCTTGCGATGTGCCATAAATGCTAGGAAATTCCCACCTCCTGGTTATCGGTGGTTGGTCGTTGATGGTGAAGCAGATCTATGGCGTCTGACGTTGTAGGAGACTTGTGGGCAAAGGTCTTCCATGGATATTGATGGTGGTAGGGAAGACAATCATGGGATGCTATACCACTCTGGCAGCTCCATTACAGGTATATTTAGGCTTATGCAGAAGGATTGTAAATCTTTTGGGACCCGAAGGTTGGCTGTGAGTGGCCCATGACAGTAGTGGACAAGCAAAAAGGGAACTTCGATTGATATGGTATTCTGTGAGCTTGGAGTATATCAAGCAGAGAGCGGATATCCTTCCTATGCTGTAGTGTTATGTGTGAGCGATCCTGGTAAAGCTTTCCGCACCGTGGAATGTAATCCAGCCTTGATTTTTTTTCCCTTCTGTGGACTTCTTCTTTCAATCTGTAATTCACGAGATAGCAAACCACATGTCTCAGGGGGATCTGTGTCTCTGCCTCATGGTCTAAGTGCCATGTGTATACATTTCATAACAATGGGGTCTCTCTAGGAGGTAACTGAAGATGGTAAGGATCGCAGGTGTTAGCTGGTTGGTATCCATTGACTCAGGGAGACCTCTGACACGCAGATTATGTTGTCGCCCTCGGTTGTCCAGGTCTTCTAGGTGGCGATGAAGGTCTCCTAGCTGCATAGTATGTGTAGCTGTAGATTTCTGGACCTGGTGGATGGCAGTATCATGGCGGGCTGTTGCTTCCTCCATCACTCCTAGGTGCCAGACAAACCCTTGTATGCTGAGGTGGAGGTCTGAGATGGGAGCAGAGTGTGTGTCCTTTATATTGGCTGCGACATCCTGGATGATAAGGGGGGGTACGGCGGAGGTCTGCTGGGAGAACGTGTGGCACACTTGGAGGTCTGAGAGAAGGCGGTGGTACCAGGGTAGCTAAGTCCGGAATATCTCCAGGATATTGCGACTCAGCTGTGTTCTGGGGATGAGGAATGATCAGGAACAAGGTGTGAAGGAACTCCTGTTCGGTTTTCCCATAATTAATTTGGGTGATTCCTACCTACAGGCAGTGAAGACCTCGTGGCGAGGGAACAGAGTAATTACACGTCCATCTTGGTCTGGGTCTTAGCCACTCCAGCTTCTTTTTTATTTACTGCCCAGCATTATACTACACACTCTCTTCTCACAACTGATCACCACATGCTGCACATGCTACACCATTGCAGCCTGTGTTTACATGCGTGATCCCCGTGATTGGTCACAGTGATCACATGATACAAGGTCAATCACAGCAGACTCTGTACCCTGATCTGTAATCATAGATCACTCTGCTGCATGGCCCCAATGCAGTTTACAAGCACTTAGAATGAAATAATGTGCCAGAACATTCTCCCAGAATGATGCTTGTCCCGTCTGGACATATATGTACTGTGGCTGGGTCGGAAGTGTCAGAGAACTTTTTTGTTAATTGAAATAACCATAAAATAAGAATAAGCGAGAATTCCAAATTTTATACATACTAGGAACATAATGTAGTAGTGTACATAGCAACCTACCTTCACTTTCAGCACCGATGCAAACATTCTAGCGTCTTCTGACACTCCTCCCAGGTAAAGCTTTTTTGAAAATTGTGGAGCATGGTCATTTTCATCCTGTATTTCTATGTACACTATAGCTGTGTTACCTAAAAGAAAACAATGGGAAAAAATATGAGCTTTAACTAAAATAAAAAGTAATCAAGTGTAGCAATGCAGCTACTGTAGGGTGTGGACAATGAAATGTGAGTGTGCGAAGAAAGCGTGCATGAAACAGAACTAGGAAAGGGTCAGTATGTAGCAAGTAGACATGTGCAATTTCGTTTATTTCCAAATTAGTTTTCTAATGAATATAGACAAATTTGTTCATTTGGAAATATCTGAATTTCCGAATTTTTGAATTTCCAAAATTTTTCCGCATATTCGGGTATTAGAAAATTTGGAAATTCTAAAATTTAGAAATTTGAAAATTTTACATTTTGGAATTTGGGAATTCAAAATTCAGAATTTGAAAATTTGGAAATTTAAAAAATCTAAAAATAAAAAATGAAAATCCGAAAAATTCAACAGAACAAAAATCTGAAAATAAGAACGAAAATCCAAAAGTTGAAAAACCCGAAAACTTGAAAATCTGAAATAATAACTTAATTATTACTAACTATTAAATTATAGGTATTGGAATTTCCTTTCAAATTTGGCTGTCAGTGAATGTAACAAATACAAATTTATCCAAATTTATGAATTATCCACAATAATGAATGCCATATCTAAACAAAGGAAGGTATCAAATGAATAACATTAAATAACAATAATAATAATAAAAACATTATTATTTCATTTTGTTAATTTTTTTTAGATGTAGCATTCTTTATTTCAGCTAATTCCTAAGTTCAGATAAATTCTTATTTGCTACATTCACTAACAGCCACATTTGAAAGGAAATTTCAATACCTATAATTTAATAGTTAGTTATTATTTCTAATGTTTGGATTTTCATTTTTTTTTTATTTTCATATTTTCCTTTCTTATTTTTGGATTTTTGAATTTCCGAATGTTCAAAATTCCAAGTTCAAATTTCTGAGTTTCCAAATGTTCAAACTTACGAATTTTAGAATTTTAGAATTTCTGATTTTACGTGTTTTCCAATCTACAAATTATCAAATTTACAAATTCACAAATTCTGAATTTTTGAACTTCCAAATTTTCGAATTTACAAATTTTTGAATTTTCGAGTTTACGAATTTATGAATTATGAATTTTTACGAATTACAAATTTACCATTTTTTTCAAATTTTCGAATTATGAATTCTTGAATTCATGAAAAAAAACAAAAATGAATGAAATGAAAAAGAAAACAAATACGTTTTTCGGCAGTGCACATGTCAAGCTGCAACTTTCCAGAACTGGGGGTTGCTGCATACATAAAGTTTATTTAAGTGTCCATCAGACAAAAAGTTGCAATACAAAGTAAACTAACTTTTTTTGTCTGATGGACACTTAAATAAATGTTATGTATGCTGCAACCCCCGGTTTCAGATTATACAGTGCCTTAAAAAAGTATTCATACAATTTTCAACATTTTGTTATGTTACAACTAAAAACGTAAAGGTATTTTCTTGGGAGTTTATGTGATAGACCAACACAAAGTGGCAAATAATTGTGAAGTAAAAGGAAAATGATAAATGGTTTTCTAAATGTTTTACAAATAAATCTATGAAAAGTGTGGCTTGCATTTGTATTCAGCCCCCCCCCCCCCCCCCCCGAGTCAATACTTTGTAGAACCACCTTTAACTGCAATTATAGCTGCAAGTCTTTTGGGGTATGTGTCTACCAGCTATGCACAACTAAAGAGTGACATTTTTGCCCATTCTTTGCAAAATAGCTCAAGCACTGTCAGATTGGATGGAGAGCATCTGTGAACAGCAATTTTTAAGTATTGCCACAGATTCCCAACTGGATTTAGGTATGGACTTTGACTTAGTCATTCTAACACATTAATATGCTTTGATCGAAACCATTCCATTGTAGCTCTGGCTGTATGTTAGGGTCTTTGTCCTGCTGGAAGGTGAGCCTCCCCCAGTCTCAATTCTTTTGCAGACTCTGACCAGCTTACCTGTCCCTACTGAAGCAAAGCATCCCCACACATGAGGCTGCCATCACCATGTTTCACGATGGGGATGGTGTGTTTACGGTGATGTGCAGTGTTAGTTCTGCCACACATAGCGTTTTGCTTTTAAGCAAAAAAGTTCAATTTTGGTCTCATCTGATCAGAGCACCTTCTTCCGCATGTTTGCTGTGTCCCTGTCATGGCTCCTTGCAAACTACAATTGGGACTTTTTATGGATTTCTTTCAACAATGGCTTTCTTCTTGCCATTCTTCCATAAAGGCCAGATTTGTGGAGTTGCATGACTAATAGTTGTCATGTGGACAGATTTTCCCACCTGAGCCGTGGATCTTTGCTACTCCTCCATAGTTACCATGGGCCTCTGGCTGCTTCTCCGATTAATGTTCTCCTTGCAACAGTTTAGGTGGATGGCCATGTCTTGGTAGGTTTGCAGTTGTGCCATACTCCATTTTTGGGTGATGGATCGAACAGTACTCTGTGAGATGTTCAAAGCTTGGGATATTTTTTATAACCTAACCTTGCTTCAAATGTCTCCAAAACTTTATCCCTGACCTGTCTGGTGTGTTCCTTGCCTTCATGATGCTGTTTGTTCATTAATGTTCTCTAACAAACCTCTGAAGGCTTCAAAGAACAGCTGTATTTATATTGAAATTAAATTACACACAGGTGGACACTATTTACTAATTAGGTGCCTTCTGGAGGCTATTGGTTCCACTAGATTTTAGCTAGGGGTATCATAGTAAAGGAGGCTGAATAGAAATGCACGCCACACTTTTCAAATATTTATTTGTAACAAAAAATGGAAACCATTTATCATTTTCCTTGTACTTCACAATGATGTGCCACTTTGTATTGGTCTATCACATAAAATACCAATAAAATACATTTATGTTTTTGGTTGCAACATGACAAAACGTGTGGTAATCTTTATATTTTTATAATACAATATGAAATACCTGAAAGAAATTCATGGTTATGTGATAAATTAAAATTGACAAATAGTGCATGATAATGAAAATATTACTTTTGTTACACTTTAGTGAACTGACAGTATAATAAAGTCTTAAAACTTGTGGTATATTAAGTTCCACCTTTCAAGATTACTCAAATAACCAACAATGAACAGCAATGTTCTGCAAAACTTGGTAAACGTGCTTCCCATTAGTCTGAACAGTTGGTGACTCTAAGCCCTTGTACACACGGTCAGACATTTCGACAACCAAATCCGTCGGATTTTGTCCGAAACTGTTACATACACACAGTCGGACAAAGTTGTCAGAAAATCCGATCGTACTTAACGTGATGACGTTATTTCATTACGACGGGACTACGTTCAGGCTAGTAACCAATAGCTTTGGTCTAGGAATTTGATCTGAGCATGCGTGGGACTTTGTCCAATCGGAATTCTCTACACATGATCGGAAAAAGTCCGATCGGATCATGTTGTCAGAAAAATTTATAGACAATTTGGAAAACTTGGTCCATCGATTACTCTGATGGAAACAGTCCGATGGAGCCCACACACTGTCGGATTATCTGACAACATGGTCCTATCGGACATTGTCCATCGGAATATCTGACCGTGTGTACAAGGGCTAAGACATTACAAAACCTAAAGGGGTTGTAAACCTTTGTGTTTTTCACCTTAATGCATCCTAGCCCCCCAGCCCCCCATTTTACTTATCTGAGCCCCGTATTTCCCGCACTTTCTCTCGTATTTTATGCACTATCCCTCTCTGCACAGGGTCCCAGCTCTTAAATGGATAGATTCATAGATACCCGCTGCTGTCAATTAAATCCAATGACATGGGTGTCGGGGGCGGGGCCGTGTCCGGCAATCATTTCTAAGGATGCCTAATACTGGACTTGGGAGCGCGCCCGCAAGGTAACCCCCAGGAGACAGCTTCTCCTAGGAGGTTATCTGATGTGGGGCAGAGCTACCAGCGCCACTGGGGGACCCCAGAAGAGGATGATCTGGACCACTCTGTGCAAAACGAGCTGCACAGTGAAGGTAAGTAAGACATGTTAGTTATTTTAAATCTTTTTTAAAAAATGAGCCTTTACAATCCCTTTAAGGGTGACTAAACTGAAGACCTTAATAAAACCAAACTGCAGAAATGAAATTATTTTGCTTTAGGCTGTAAACAACCACTCTGCTTTTACTCTGTCCAAAACAAATATACGAAGTCCATATTTCACCCTCAGCCTTTTATTGTGCCTTGAGTGGGTGTATTTGTTTAATGTTCTAAGGATTTGCATTATTAAGAATTTATTTTGTGAATGACTATGAGCAATCTGCTGTGTGATACAATACTCCTCATAATACTCCTACATGACTTGGTAATCAGATTTCATTATATTTTAGTCTGCATTGTAAAGCTAATATGTAATATTAGTCCCTGTGTTTTTATAAGCCCCAAGCATTCATGAAATAAGAAAAATCATTGCAATGCTTTTATTTTTTATATTAAAGGGAAATAAATCTAAACAGAATAATGTTTTAGCCAATGTAATGTCTAAAACATGGTTATATATGTATTTTGGGAATATTTTTTTTTTGTTTATATAAAATATTAATTGGACCTGTTACCTAGATATATTTATGTGCATAAACCCACTGTACATATTTAATAATATATACTGAAAATGTTATCTTTCGATTTTTTATTAAATATTTAAATGTAAAGCAGAACTGTGGCCTTGCAATAGATATTGAAATATTTACACATTCCTAAAGTAGTTTTACATGTTCTAGTCTTATTAAGTAAATATGCTCTTAGCAACTTGTTTAAAGAGTAACCCCACTTTTGTTGAGAAAAAAAAACATTCCCCTCTGGGTGATCTATGTACATTGCAAGAATTTTAACAAACTTTGTGGCAGATTCCTACTTTTTGTTATTCTAAAGTATCCCTGTGTGTATGTCTGTGTCCATGTGGGGAAGTGAATTTAATCGGAGTGATATTATCAATTAGCTGCTGCACCTGCAGGGCACTAATGAGGAAAGCTACTGGGCCTGCATCCCTTTAGGGCCGGTTCACACCACAAAAACGCACTCCAGATCCAGATGCACTTCTGCATACGCGATTCAATACTGAAAAACCCTGGAACTGACTGCACTGGTGTGAACTATGTCATTGGAAAACATAACCTACTTTACATGCATTTTTGATGCAGAACAAAAACACACTGAACTGCATGTGGTGTGAACCAGCCTTTAGATGTGACTTCCTATTGGGAGTATCTAATCAAAATTACATTTTTGTTGCAGAGGATGCCTGAAATCTGACTTGAATCTTATGCCGCGTACACACGAGCGGACTTTTCAACAGCCAAAGTCCGACGGAATGATTCCGTCAGACTATTCGATCGTGTGTGGGCTGCAACGGACTTTTGATTCACAAAAGTCTGACGGACTTTAGAAAATGGAACATGCTTCAAATTTTTCCGACGGAACTCCGCCGGACCCGGTCCCTCCGAAAAATTCGCTCGTGTGTATGCTATTCCGACGGACTAAAACCGACGCTAGGGCAGCTATTGGCTACTGGCTATGAACTTTCTTATTCGAGTCCAGTCGTACGTCATCACGTTCGAATCCGTCGGAGTTTGGTGTGATTGTGTGTGGCCAAGTTCGCTCAGTCGAAAAGTCCGTCAGAACTCTGTCGGAACTCCGGCAGAACTCCTTCGGAAGTCTGTCGGACATAAGTCCTCTCGTGTGTACGGGGCTTTAGAGAAAACTTCTGGGAAAATCAGAGAGCCAATCACACAAGAAGGAAATTATATTTCTGGGGGTGTGTACAGAAGAAGATTAAAAATGGAGAGGTCATTTTTAATAACATTCGAATACAATATAACTATATTATTTTTTCTTTATTTGCTATTTATTCCCCACAAACGTGGAATTACCCTTTAACTAGTACATAATTCCCTGTGATCTGATGCAATGTAGAATTCTATTAAGAGCTAAATGGTCAGCCAGAAGTCATTTATTTAGTGTCAGTATTATTACCACCATTAACCACTTGCTTACTGGGCACTTAAACCCACCTCCTATCCAGACCAATTTTCAGCTTTCAGCTCTGTTGCACTTTGAATGACAATTGCGCGGTCATACAACACTGTACCCAAATGACATTTTTATCATTTTTTCCCCCAAATAGAGCTTTCTTTTGGTGGTATTTGATCACCGGTCGGATTAATTTTTTTTTAAAATTAAAAATACTTTTTGTCTGTCATTGATGTACGCTGATGAGGTGGCACTGATGGGCACCGATAGGTGGCACTGATGGGCACTGATGGTTAGCAGTGATGGGCACTGATCAATTACACTGATAGGCAGCACTTCTAGGTGGAACAGATTGGTACCACTGGTGGGCATTGATAGGTGGCACTTGTGGGCATTGATAGGTGGCACTTGTGGGCATCAAAAGGTGGCACTTGTGGGCATCGATAGGTTGCACTTGTGGGCATTGATAGGTGCCACTTGTGGGCACTGTTGCTCGGTATAAATGAGGCATAATTGCCTCTTACTCTTAGGGACTGATGTCCCTTTAAGATAAGCTGACCCGTGTCTCTGTGATCACAGGGAGCGTGCACAGGGGAGGCCGTCATATGACTTCCTCCTGGGAATTCACATCCGTGCTGTGACCGTCATTCGGCCATAGCGCGGATGTCAGGTGGTTAAATGACAACTCCCTGTGGATTACAAGCATCTTTGGTTGCTAGGGCACAAGCTGTTGCAGTGTCACAAGCATCTTTGGCTGCTAGGACACTGGCAGTCACACACTTACTAGTTATTCTGGTGCACCAAAACAATCAATGTTGCTGTGAAAAATACGTGGGATCCCCTCCAAAGTCCATACTAGACTCTTATCTGAGCAAGCAGCTTTGCATGCTAATGGAAACAGGGGCTCTTCTCTACAACTTAAATTTGTCTTTACTATAAACTCCAATGCATTTGCCAAAATTGAGAGTTTCACCGAAATGCACTGTTTTAAAACATTTCAACAGAGAATAATCTTTATTTGAATAATTCATATATGGTAGGTAAAGGTAAATGCTCTGAAATTGTTGGGGTGGCAGGCACTGACACTTTTATCAAAGAGCTGCACAAATTAATTGCACATATTTTCATTTCAATGAAAAAAAAATGAAAGCATAAATAAAACTATGACCATAACCTAAAAGTTCCCTCAGCATTTCTCATGGTTAAAGCTATTCTTTAACCACTTAAGGACCGCCGTATTGCCAATGTACGTCATTACAATGGCACAGGCAGGTACAAGCACGTACATGTACGTGCCTGCCTTCCAGCGGGTGGGGAGTCCGATCGGACCCCCTCCCGCTGGATACGGCAGTCCGGTTCGCTGCAGGAGCGATCCGTGATGAGGGGATGGCCGTTGGTTTCTGGCCATCCCCTCTCGATCGCTCCTGGCCAATGAGAAGCTTCCTCCCCTGTGTAAATGTAAACACAGGAAGGAGGAAGTGATGTCACACTCCTCGTGTCGGTCTTTTTGACCCGACAGCGCGGAGTGAAGACATTCAAGTAAGTGCACCAACAGTCCACTGACACATAGGCACACATTTCACCCCAGTCACCCCCCGATCACCCCCCTGATCGGCCCCCGCCCCCCCCCCCCCCCCCAGTCACAGTGTCACTAATTGCAGTGTTCATTTATTTACTGATCACTGCATTTAGTGTCAGTTGTGACTGTAAAAAGTGTCAGGGCAGCTAGTGTTAGGCCCCTTTAGGTCCAGGGTAGCCCCCTACCCCCCTAATAAAGGTTTAACCATTTGATTGCCCTCCCAGTTAACCCTTTCACCCCCTTTTACCAGTGTCACTAAGCGATCGTTTTTCTGATCGCTGCATTAGTGTCACTGGTCCCGCTAGGAAGCTAGTTTTTTTTTTTAGGTTCAACGCCAGGTTTTTATAGCATTAGGTACCCCGATATATAACCTAATAAAGGTTTTAACCCCTTGATTGCCCCTAGAGTTAACCCTTTCACCAACAATCGCTGTATAAGTGTCACTGGTGACGCTGGTTAGCCAGTTAGTTATTCCGTTATTTAGGTTCCCCGTCAGGTTTTTATATAGCGTCAGGTACCCCCATATAAATACCCAATAAAGGTTTTAACCCCCTGATTGCCCTTAGTTAACCCTTTCACCAGTGATCACCGTATAAGTGTTACGGGTGACGCTGGTTAGGTAGTTCGCTTTTTATAGCATCAGGGCACCCGCCATTTATTACCTAATAAAGGTTTAACCCCCTGATCACCCGGCGGGTGATATCAATTCGGTTTTAGGGTCAGAAAGGGTCTGCGTCGCCCCAGGCAGTGTTAGGTTAGTGACAGTACCGCTAACACCCACGCGCAAAGCATACACCTCCCTTAGTGGTATAGTATCCGAACAGATCAATATCTGATCTGATCAGATCTATACTAGCGTGCCCACCAATTTAGGGTTCTAAAAAAACGCATTGTTAGCAGGATCAATCCAGATACCTGCTAGCACCTGCGTTTTGCCCCTCCGCCCAGCCCAGCCCACCCAAGTGCAGTATCGATTGATCACTGTCACTTACAAAACACAACACACATAACTGCAGCGTTCACAGAGTCAGGCTTGATCCCTGAGATCACTAACAGTTTTTTTTGTAGCATTTTGATACAGTCGCTGACAGGCTAGGTGCTTTTTTACCTGTGAGTCTCACTAGTGTACCCCTAAATTTAGAGCCCAAAATGGCAAAGCGAAGGTACACTAGTGAAGAGGCCTACACATTTCTGAGCATGACAGATAGTGAAGAGGAAGACACTGATCTGTCAGATTCAGGCTCAGAATATGAACCTGTAGAGGACAGCACCTCCATGACAGATAGCTCTGACGACGAAGATGAGGTCCTTGCTAACGTCAGGTGTACCCGACCCCGATCTTCTGATGTTGTTGAGGTGCAGGAACCGCAAGTCCCTCGTATGGAGTATAGAGCCAGTACTAGCGCCGCTCATCCTTTTGGTGAACTGGCCAGCACCAGCGGCCTAGTACACACTGGACGTACATCCAGCACTGCAGTATCACGTGGTGACGTGGCGAGTCCCATAAGTGCAGTTCAAGCTGGCGAGGTGGCAAGCACAAGTAGTGTCCCGCTGCCACCAAGAAGAAGACGAAGATAGGCCCGTCGTTCCCATAGTGCCCTTCCTGCAGAATTCGCCAATCCTGATTGGGTGCCCACCACTTCTGCAGCACCAGTACTTCCCCCATTCACTGCCCAACCAGGTATTCAGGTGGATACAGATGATTTTACGCCACTTGATTTTTATTCTCTGTATTTCACGTAAGATCTCTATAGATCTATTGTGGACCAAACCAATTTATATCCTGGTCAACACATCGCCGCTAATCCCCAGTTGCCTTCCCTTGCCAGAGATTGGAAACCAGTTACGGTTTCCGAATTTAAGACCTTTCTGGGCCTTTCCCTCAACATGGGCACACATAAATTCATGACGTTGCGGGCTTATTGGTCCACGCATCCGACTGACCACATGCCCGTGTTCTCTAACTCCATGTCCAGGAAACGATACGAGCAGATCTTGCGGTTCATGC
Organism: Lithobates pipiens; assembly: GCF_037356315.1. Taxonomy (NCBI): domain Eukaryota; kingdom Metazoa; phylum Chordata; class Amphibia; order Anura; family Ranidae; genus Lithobates; species Lithobates pipiens. Next base: position 20,816,195 of record NW_027507787.1, read on the forward strand.
ACTTCAGTGACAATGAACTTTGTCGTCATCGTGGAGACCCTGAATACGATCGGCTCTACAAAAGTCGGCCCCTCATAAACCACTTCAACCAACGTTTTGCAGACTTGTTTACTCCCCAAAAAGTTGTCTGCGTTGATGAGTCCCTGATTAAGTTTACTGGTCGCTTGTCATTCAAACAGTACATTCCCAACAAGCGTACCAGATACGGGGTCAAGCTCTATAAGTGCTGTGACAGGGCCACAGGCTATGCATGGAGCTTTATGGTTTATGAGGGTAAAGATAGTTACGTAGAGCCGGAGAACTGCCCTGACTACATAGGAAGCGCTGGCAAGATAGTGTGTAAATTGGTGTCACCCTTATTCGGAAAGGGGTACCACTTGTACGTGGACAATTATTACACCAGCGTGCCACTGTTTAGTCACTTGTTTGATAATCAGATTGGAGCATGTGGCACCGTGTGACCTAATCGCCGGGGCTTTCCCCAGCGGCTTGTAGATTCTCGTCTTAGGCTGGGGGAGAGAGCCTGCTATCGGTGTAATAATTTGCTCGCTATGAAGTGGAGGGATAATAAGAATGTTTTCTTTCTTACCTCCCTTCATGCAGACACGACGGTCCAAATTCCTACGGCGACTGGTATTGTGGAGAAACCCCTCTGTGTCCACGAATATAACAAAAATATGGGAGGGGTGGACCTCAATGACCAGTTGTTGGCGCCGTATCTAGTTTCCCGTAAGGCCAGACGCTGGTACAAAAAAGTGTCTGCTTACTTATTTCAATTGGCTTTGCTGAATGCTTTTGTGCTATACAAAACTTCAGGCGGGACTTTAACCTTTATTTTCTTCCAAAGAGAGGTTGTCACAGAGCTTCTGTATCCAGACGGTTCTGCACCTCACCATTCCCAACCAAATGCAGTAAGCCGGCTGCATGAGAGGCATTATTCTTAAGCCATCCCGAGTACCCCTACCCAACGAGCCCCCCAAAAAAGATGTCGTGTCTGTACCAAGCGCGGATATAGGCGTGACATCCGTTGTTATTGTCCACGCTGTCCTGGCAATCCTGGTCTTTGCCTTGGTGAGTGTTTTGAACGCTACCACACATAGTGAAGTATTAGCGTAGGGTACAGCATTTCACAGGCTAGGCACACTAACACAGAGTCTCCCAAGATGCCATCGCATTTTGAGAGACCCGAAATGTTACAGTTGTTACAGTTTACAGTTCAAAAAAAAGTGTATAAAAAAAAGTAAAATAAAAAAACCAAAAAAATATAAAATATAAAAACCAAAAATAGTTGTTCTCTCTCTCTCTTCTCTCTAATTTTTTATACTTTACTGTTTACTGTGTTTTATTGTTAACCATTTTTCATGTTTTCAGGTACGCCATTCAGCTGTAGCGTGGATTTATTTATTTTGACAGCAACAGCGTTTGCTCCCACGATACATAAAGCCGTGACTCCAGTGCTGTAGGAGGTGATTTCACCACCACAGTTAAAAAAGAGCATATATGCCGAAGCATGGGGGCATAAGGGGCGGAGGAGCGATTTTGCTCCTAATGCCGCGTACATACGGTCAAAATTCCGACGGAGGGCTTGGCTGTGGAAAAGTTTGAACATATGTACGCTGCATAACTTTTTTGCGTGAGGATGCCCCCATGCTTCGGCATATATTTACTTTAGGCACAGGTTGTGTTAAAAAATGTTTTATTTTTTACTGTTTTTTTTGGCTTTGCTTTGCAGGTATGGTATGGTAAGGTTTTACTGTTATACTGTAATGTTACTTTGTTTTAACGTTAACCATAATTTGCTTAGCAGGTACGCCATTCAGTTGCAGCGCGGATTTATTTATCTTGACAGCAACAGCGTTTGCTCCCGCGATACATAAAGCCGCGACTCCAACGCTGTAGGAGGTGATTTCACCACTACAGTTAAAAAAAAGAGCATATATGCCGAAGCATGGGGGCATAAGGGGTGGATGAGCGATTTTGCTCCTAATGCCGCGTACATACGGTCAAAATTCCGACGGAGGGCTTGCCCGTGGAAAAGTTCGACCGTGTGTACGCGGCATAACTTTTTTGTGGGAGGATGCCCCCATGCTTCGGCATATATAAATGGTGCATGTATGTCCATCATTAGAAGTGAGTGGATGAAGGGAGGTATTCTAATGGTGGGCATACCCACCGATCAATCTCTTTTTTTCGTTCAGACAACATGACTCTCAGCAAATAGCTTGGGGTGTCTACTTTCCAAAATGGGGTAATTTGGGGGGGTTTTGTGCAATTTTGGCATTTTATGGCCTTCGAAACTGTAATAGGTAGTGAGGAGTGAAATCAAAAATTTGCGCCCTTAGAAATCCAGAAGGTGGCAATTGTTTTTTGGGGCCCCGTACGCAGCTAGGCTTCCTGAAAGTCCCACACATGTGGTATCCCCGTACTCAGGAGAAGCAGCAAAATTTATTTTGGGGTGCAATTATACATATAACCATGGCATGTGTGAGCAATATATAATTTAGTGACAACTTTTTGTAAAAAAAATAAATATTTTTATTTTTTGTCATTATTCAATCCCTTGGAACCAAAAAAATAATAATATTCAATGGTCTCAACATGCCCCTCAGCAAATAGCTTGGGGTGTCTACTTTCCAAAATGGGGTCATTTGGGGGGGTTTTGTGCCATATTGGCATTTTATGGCCTTCAAAACTGTGATAGGTAGTGAGGAGTGAAATAAGAAATTAATGCCCTTAGAAATCCTGAAGGCAGTGCTTGGATTTCGGGGTCCCGTACGTGGGTAGACTCCCAAAAAGTCCCACACATGTGGTATCCCTGTACTCAGGAGAAGCATCAGAATGTATTTTTGGGTGTCATTTCACATATGCCCATAGCATGTGTGAGCAATATATCATTTAGTGACAACTTTGTGAAAAATAAATAAAAATAAATAAAGTTTGTACTATTCCCGCAACTTGTGGCAAAATATAAAATATTCCATGGACTCAACATGCCTCTCAGTAAATAGCTTGGGGTGTCTACTTTCCAAAATGGGGTCATTTGTGGGGGTTTTGTGCCATTTTGGCATTTTATGGCCTTCGAAACTGTGATAGGTAGTGAGGAGTGAAATCAAAAATTTGCACCCTTAGAAATCCTGAAGGCGGTGATTGGTTTTCGGGGCCCCGTACACAGCTAGGCTCCCAAAAAGTCCCACACATGTGGTATCCCCGTACTCAGGAGAAACAGCAAAATGTATTTTGGGGTGCAATTCCACATATAACCTTGGCATGTCTGAGCAATATATCATTTAGTGACAACTTTTTGTAAAAAAAAAAAAATATATATATTTTTTGTCATTATTCAATCGCTTGGGACAAAAAAAAAATATTCAATGGTCTCAACATGGCCCTCAGCAAATAGCTTGGGGTGTCTACTTTCCAAAATGGGGTCATTTTGAGGGGTTTTGTGCTATTTTGGCATTTTATGGCCTTCAAAACTGTGAGGCCGCGTACACACGCGCGGACTGTTCGCCCAACTTTGTCCGTCCAACAGTTTCGGCAAACAGTCCGCTCAAACTTAGCATGGACGGACATGGCCACACACGACGGACGAACAGTTTGCTGAAACCGTGCGCGATGACGTGAACGGCACGTACGACGGGACGAAAAATACGACGTCCTATACACTGCATTATAGCTTTCGGCGTGAAAATCCTTTCTGAGCATGCGCGCAACTTTGTTTGACGAACAAGCCTACACACGAGCGGACTGTTCGCTGAAACAAGGTTTCAGCGGACAGTTTTTCGGAAATTCCGAAAAACCTTGTCCGTCAAACTGTCCGCTGAAACTGTCCGCTGAAAGCCCACACACGAGCGGACTGTCCGCCCAAACACTGTTCAGCGGACAAAGTTGGGCGAACAGTCCGCCCGTGTGTACGCGGCCTGATAGGTAGTGAGGAGTGAAATCAAAAATTTGCACCCTTAGAAATCCTGAAGGTGGTGATTGGTTTTCGGGGTGCCGTGCGCGACTAGACTCCCAAAAAGTCCCACACATGTGGTATCCCCATACTCGGGAGAAGTAGCGGAATATATTTTGGGGTGCAATTCCACATATAACTATGGCATGTGTGAGCAATATATCATTTAGTGACAACTTTCTGTAAATTTTTTTATTTTTTTTGTCATTATTCAATCGCTTTGGACAAAAAATAAATATTCAATGGGCTCAACATACCCATCAGTAATTTCCTTGGGGTGTCTACTTTCCAAAATAGGGTCATTTGGGGGGGTTTGTACTGCCCTGCCATTTTAGCACCTCAAGAAATGAGATAGGCAGTCATAAATTAAAAGCTGTGTAAATTCCAGAAAATGTACTCTAGTTTGTAGACGCTATAACTTTTGCGCAAACCAAAAAATATACGCTTATTGACATTTTTTTTACTAAAGACATGTGGCTGAATACATTTTGCCCTCAATGTATGACTAAAATTTAGTTTATCCGATTTTTCTTATAACAAAAAGAAGAAAATATATTATTTTTCAAAATTTTCGCTCTTTTTCCATTTATATCGCAAAAAATAAAAATCGCAGAGGCAATCAAATACCATCAAAAGAAAGCTCTATTTGTGGGAAGAAAACGACGCAAATTTCGTTTGGGTGCAATATTGCATGACCGCGCAATTACCAGTTAAAGCAGCACAGTGCGAAATTGTAAAAAGACCTCTGGTCCTTAGGGTGTTTATTGGTCCGGGGCTGAAGTGGTTAAGGCCACTTGACATGATAGTAAGTGCTAAGCCTACCCTAACATTAAAAACTCATATTAAACTAGTGCATTTGTCCCTTAGAATTGCTTCTCTTTTAAGTGATGCATTTAAGAATAAGAAACAGTTCATTGTCAGATAAAATGGCATGGCATATTATTTTAGCATTGCTTAATTTAGGAGTGATCATTCAATGTCACCTATCTTTAAAAAAGGCTGATCATTACATTGTCTTTGATCTCTGCAGTGCTACATTAATTCATTGCTATTTAACTCTACATTATTGCATCAATTCTGTGCCACCAAACAAGAGACTGGCAAGTTATCTTGTTGAGGTACACTAAATTTAGCATAGCGTGTAATTTTTCTTTGTTAATGACAATGAGTCATGCTCCTCTAACAATGCCAATACACTTTAAGAAAGTTAGTACAAATCAAGTCACCTGGTATACAACCAAGCAATTACTACTGCTCTGTGCAATGAAGTGGCACAGTATTGTAGAAGTCTAGATTAAAACTTTAAACTATTGATCCAATCAGATATCTTTTATAGTTCAACTATTAGATTCAGTTATTTAACCTCTTGAAGACTGACATGTTCGGTTCAGGCAATTTTTCAATTTAGTCACGCATTCAACACTGTACCCAAATTAATTTTATATAATTTTTTTAAACAGATACAGCTTTCTTTTTAGTAGAATTTATTCATTATGTACTGTTTTGTTTTTTGTTTTCCTTTGCTATATAAAGGAATAAAGACCAAAAATTTAGAAAAAAAAACAAAAACAAATTTCACTTCGTTTCTGCTATAAATCTTTGGAAATAAAAAAATTGCTCTTTATAAATTTAGGCAAAAATGTATTCTGCTTTATTTCTTTAGTAAAAAAAATAAAAAAGTATATATTATTTAGACAGTGTGAAAGTTATAGAGTCTAAAAACAATGCTTTATATATTTAAAATGTATCAATCCTGATGTACTGACAGCCTATCTTATTTCTCGAGGCCCTAAAATGCCAGGACATTACAAACACAATTACCCATTTTTGGAAAGTAGTTACTCCATGGTATTTTGTTTTAAGATTATTTGAAGTTTTTTTTACATTTTAATTGTTTTTGAAAAATGTAAATAAAATGAAAAAAGTAAAGTTAATAAGATTAGATTTTCTTTTGCACAAAGTTGTAATTTTAACAAATTATTTCTCAAACACAGCATGGGCAGACTTATAATTACATCCCAAAACACAAGTTTCTACTTCTCCGGAGTATGCCATGGGGGTATTTACGAAAGGCAAATCCACTTTGCACTAAAAGTGCACTTGGAAGTGCAGTCACTGTAAATCCAAGGGGGACATACAAGGAAAATAAAAAACAACATTTTAGCTTGCACATGATTGGATGATAAAATCAGCAGAGCTTCCCTTAATTTAAAATCTTTCCCTCAGATTTACAGCGACTGCATTTCCAAGTGCACTTGTAGTGCAAAATGGATTTTCCTTTTGTAAATAAGCCCCCCATATGTGTGAGATTGTTTGCTGCTGAGATGCATAGAGGTGCCCAAATGGTTATGAGTAAAGACTCTATATTGAGTGGTAAGGGGTGACGCATTACCCTAAAAGACTGATCGGAATGGCTATATCTCCACTCATAGTTGCCACCACCCTAATTGGGTGCAGGCAATTCCGAAAGGCCAATTCCTCAGAATTAAGAGAAATTGTGCAGATGAAGAAGACTTTATGGTTCAGACAGATATGCTTATTGGCAGGTTTATAGAAAAGGGATATAACAAAAGGCAATTGGAAGCCACGAGGGAACAAGTTAAACAAATTGATCGTTCAACTCTTTTGGAACCCAAAGATAAAAATCCAGTATGGGATCAATTTGACTTTCCCTTTGTACCGGGCTTCCATCTCCAATACAAGGAAGTTGAAAGTATTATCAAAACTCATTGGCTTTTATTGATAAAGGATCCTACTTTACAAAAGATTTTGCCTTGTAAACCAAAGTTTATATACAGGAGGGCATGCAAAGCATGCAGAATCACCAGGGATAAAACCAGGATGGCTTCCAGTTTTCCATCAGTGATTACAGGGGGTGAATATGAGATTTATCTGTTCATTACCTGTGACACAAGATATGTCACTTACCTTTTGATGTGCCCTTGCAATTTTCAATATGTTGGCAGAACCACTAGAACCATGGCTATAAGGATGGGGAGCATATAGATAACATCAAAAAAGAGTTCAAACATCATAGTGTGTCCCCACAGAGATTGGCCAATTTCTATTCAAATACCTCACCCATCTGCTGGAGAAATTGTAACCAAACAGGTACCTTATTGCATATCTTATGGTCATGCCCAGCCTTGACAAGTCTATGGAAATAGGTAGAAATTGTAATCCAAGATATATGTCACTTCTCTATCAACCTTACTCCTCAAATGGCTATCCTGAGTATGAGTCATTACCACCAACTTTTAGACTGGTGATCACACACATACTCCTAGCAACCAGATTACTTATAGATAGATGCTGGAAAACAAACACGACCCCAACTTTGTCAGATGTAGTTACATTGGTTCAATCACATTACCGGTATTAATCTATAGTATGGGAAAACCCTTGAACTCTAAACTTCATAATGTATGGCTTCCCTGGGAATGATGGTATGCTAAAAAAACATGAATAACATAATTTTGTCAACACTACTGTACGTTTGGTTCGAATTTCTACAACACTTGTATGTGTAGTGATGCTCTCTCCCTCCCCCTCCCCTCTCCTCCTTTTATTTCCCTTATTTTAGTTATTTTCTTTTATCTTCCTTTATCTCTTATTTTTCTTTCTTAAACAGTTACCATAGTTCAATATAAGTATGCATGTATTGTTTTGTGCCTATGCTGTAATAACAAGTTTAACTAATTGTACCAATTCTCGCACTACTTATGATTGAACGATTTACAGTCTCTACTGTTGTATTATTAAACACAGAAAAATCTATTTGAGAAAAGAATAGTGTGTCCAACCATTTCAGGTTGGTACACAAAAAAGACCCATCCCTACTCAGGTTCTGGGGTATTGACAGAAATCGCCAGCATTGGAGAAGTACAGATATAACTTAGCCCCTGTACACACGGTCGGACATTCAGACGGAAAATGTCCGATCGGACCATGTTGTCGGATAATGCGACCGTGTGTGGGCTTCTTCTGACTTTTTCCGTCGGAATGTCCGACCAACAAAGTTTGGGAGCTGGATATAAAAATTTTCCAACAACATGATCCGATCGGACTTTGTCCGATCGTTTGTAGAGAATTCCGATCGGATAAAGTGTCACACATGCTCAGATCAAATTCCTGGACCAAAGCTATTGGCTACTAGCCTGAACGTAGTCCCATCGTATCTAAATAATGTCATCCCGTTACAAACAATCGGATTTTCCGTCAACTTTGTTCGACCGTTTGTATGCAGCACCAGTTTCCGACAAAATCCGTCAAAAAATCCAACGGATTTTGTTGTCGGAATGTCTGACCGTGTGTACAAGGGCAAAGAAGGTGTCCCAGCTGAAGACGCAATGGATATATAGACTCCAATCTTTACAGCCTAGGTGATTAAATATTGACATTGATCTTAAGTGTTTTTTAACTGAATATTTTTTTTTGATTTTTTTCTGGACCATCCATTACACTACCTTTTTTCTTTTTTTTAAATCAAAGAAGTTTTTGAAATGTTACATGCCATAGAAAATCAGAGAGTGTCAAAGCACAATAAGGCAGTCAACGTCAGCCGTACATGTTACAGTGGTCCACAAGGGACAATTATACATTAGATTTATACATTACTAGGGGCAGTATAGAACAAAAGCATAGTTAAAGAAAAATATAAAACAGAAAACTGAAAAAAAAAGTTCAGAACACATAACACACACGGGCTATATGATTGAGTATGTTCCTTGAACCCCAGACACCTGTCATTGTTTGACAGGGTGCAACCCCAGCTGCTGTCGCACCCATGAACAATCGGTAAGTAATAGTTCTCCAGACCATAGGTTCTGTCACATCTGGATTATCCCTGTAACAATCTATATTTGATCAGCTCATGAGGCGCCAGTCCCGAAAAATCCAGCCAATCCTAGCACATTGTGTAAAATTGTGTGGTGCGTTCCTGTGTTGGTAGGCCAACTTTTCCCTGATTAGCATTTTGTTCACCTGATCAATCTAATGTTTCCTGGTGGAGACCCAGGGAGTAATCCATAACTGCGCTATAAGTTTTCTGGCTACATAAAGTAGTCGGATTATCGCTGTATGGGCAGCTGAAGTCAACATCTCCTCATCCAGGGCTCCCAACAGGCAAACCACAGGATTCTTTGGAACGATGATGGAAAACACCTGAGAAATGACCTTGAGGATCCCATTTTAGTAACAAACTAGTTTTGGATATCTCCAGACCATATGTAGGAGGTCGCCATGGTCCCTTATGCACTTAGTGCATAAGGGTGTATCACGGAGGCCCCAACCATGTAGCTTGGCAGGTGTTCTGTAGACTCTGTGCATTAAATAGAGATGTGATAGTTTTTGGGGGGCCGATACTGAGGCCAAGGGGGCAGAGGCTAGGCAAAGATTCCACGTCTCTTCATCCATCTGTCCCAGATCACCCTCCCATTTTCACCTACATGGTAGACCGGCAGAGTCCTGAAGTGCATTAAGTATAATGCCATACCCTCTAGAAATCATACTTTTTTTTTCCTGCTCCATTAAGATCAATTGCGCAATGACATGGTCAGTCAGTCGGAGTGGCGTGAGCCGGGACTGCAATTGTAATGCATGTCTCAGTTGTAGGTATTTGAAAAAATCATTGCTTGGTATGCCAAACTCTGCCTGTATCTCCATAAAGGATTTTAAAACATGTCCATTTTACAATTGTGACAGGAAATTGATACCTTTCTCCCTCCAGGTGTTAAACCCCTTAAGCTTTAAAAGTTCACTATAATTTGCATTCCCCCAGATAGGAGTGAGTGTTAGAAAACCACGCACCCATAGTAAACGTTTAACGTGCGACCATAGGGTATTTAATAGGGTTATGGTTGGGGAGCCCCTGTCTAGGTGTGTATATCCCGCCTCCAGGTTAGAGAGTGCTATATCTGCATCTGTAGAGGTGCCTAACATTCTACGTATTGGGTCCAGGGGATCTTCCAATCCCCAGCCACCCAGTTGCTGTAGCTGTGAGGCCAGGAATTAGGTCCTAGCATGCGGTACTGCCAGACCTCCTTCTTTTTTATATTGTAGAGTATTTAAGCTAAGTCTGGCAATCTTTTTGTGCCATATTAATTCCCCTATCTTGTCAAACCAGCGCCTAGGGATCCACATCGGGGAGTTATGGCAGACATAAAGTAGTTACGGTGCCCACACCATTTTTTATGAGACTAGCCCTCCCCTCCATTACACTCCCTTAATGGATGGAGTTAGTTTTTTTATTTAATTTCATTATTATTGGTACAGGGGGTTCTTTTCTCTGGTTCTCTAGTTTTTCTAGTTTATATATACACATATTTTTTATTTTTTTTTATATATTTTGATAATATTCAAATGTTTCATGTAATTCATCACCAGTGCTATCATATTGGCTATGCATATATATATATATGTGTTCTGGCCTCTTATTTATTGGCCACTACATGACATTATTTAGTGGGGTTATCCCCCATATGCCATTATGTACGCATCTAATATATATATATAGATCACACCCGCCGACACTCGCAGTGGCTCCGTGCACAGGCCAAGAGGCTAAGCATTGTAACATAACATCATTTTGCCCAGCCGCGCCATTCTGCCACAGTAAAACTGCGGAGGATTGTCGGCAAGAGGTTAATATATTGTTTGCAGATTTTGGTGACTTGTTCACTCTTAAGGAGGCAGCTTGTTCAGTGATTTTACAGGGCACCATTCATTGTTTTTTATTCTTTCAAGATATTTCTCATGCACAGCATGGATTTAATCCCAAAACACATTCTAATACTCCCAAGTATGGAGATACCACATGTGTGAAACTTTTTCAATATTTGGATTTATTTTTTATCAGACATTATATATTTTTTATCACAGAAATCTACCAACATTGTATAAAAAAAACTGTGTACTGTAATGCTCGCCTCTGTATGAGTGGTCAGGGAATATTGCTTAGTGTATTGCCACTGGTAACAGTACAAATTAACCAACCGAGCCTAGCCTGTTGGTATGTGGCTACCCCAGGAATGCCATGTTCACTGGCCAGGAAGTACAGAAGGCTGAACAAAGTGTTAACAAAATATTTTTATGGTTCCAGGAGTGCAGTTGTCTGCAGGGGATTGCTGGGACTGGTGTCTCACAGGAATGTAGTAAATGGGATGTGCAGAGGGGTCAGTTTAGGTGTCAGGCAGAAATATGGTCATTAAACAGGCCAGGGTTAGAATAGATGGGAGGCAGAGGCAACACTGCACAAGTGTGGAAATGATTAGGATCAAGAACAATGCTGGCTGCACTGGCTCTGGTGACACTGTACTGAAGTGGCAGCAATCAGAAACATTGTTGCTAGCTGCACTGGTCTGGTGACATTGTCACTGGTGTGGCAGTGCTCAAAAACACCATTAATGGCTGCACTGATCTGGTGACACTGGCACTGGTGTGACGTTCATCAGGGACACTGCAGCTAGCTACTCTGACACTGTATGCCAGTGCAACCAGTTACTGTAGACATAAGACAAGTATTTGGCGCAAATCAAAGATATTAGGTTCCCACTTGAAAAAAAGGGAGTCTATAAGGTTACATATGGTGAGTGCAGGGAATGCACTACTTTGTCCAGACCAAAAAAAGGAGGGAATAAATGTTCTTTAGTTCATGGAGAGGGGGAGGGGAAAAGGGATGGGGAGGGGGGGATGGATCCGCATGCAGGGCTGCCACCTTAAAAGAGCTGAAACTTGAGCTCCTGGATTGCTGTAGATAAAGGAGAAAAAGGAGAGAAAGGGGCGCCTCTGGGTGCAGATTTTTTTAAAAGGTTTTATTTTCAGTGTAAAAAACATAAAATTTTGCACTCACATTTAGTAGGCAAAAAGTAAGCATTAAACACCAGGGGTCATCTGGTATATCTGATTTTTGGGACGTCAGCCAGTGGTCCGGTCCACATCTGTCATCTCATCGCGTTGTTCCTGTTCCTCTCACATGCTGTCCACTGCAGGTGTTTTGTATGAAGCAGCCGGCTTGTGGTGGACACGAGATGTGCGGTCTTCAAAACGAGGCTTGGGAGGCAGAGACCCATAGATATCTTTACCGATATGTACATAAGATTTCACCATAGACGTTGACTTCCTCCTTATACTAAGCCGCTCCAGCTCCCTCTCTCTCCCACTTCCCTCTCCCCTCATTACTCATCCCACTTCCCTCTCCCCTCATTACTCATTGTTTTCCTTCTCATACTCGATCGTAGCCATGCCCCTTCACTTGCTCCTAGTCCGCCTCCAGCCCCGCCCACTGCCCTTAGCCTGCCCCTATTTATATCCTGAGTCCCCTGCATTTTTTTCTGATTCTGCCTGATGAAAGAGCGCGGTCGTCCGACAATCTCGACCCGCACGCTCAAGAAACGCGTCGCATACCCACTGACGTCACAGCCCCGCGCCCTGGTCGTCTCTGCCTCCCAAGCCTCGTTTTGAAGACCGCACATCTCGTGTCCACCACAAGCCGGCTGCTTCATACAAAACACCTGCAGTGGACAGCATGTGAGAGGAACAGGAACAACGCGATGAGATTACAGATGTGGACCGGACCACTGGCTGACGTCCCAAAAATCAGATATACCAGATGACCCCTGGTGTTTAATGCTTACTTTTTGCCTACTAAATGTGAGTGCAAAATTTTATGTTTTTTACACTGAAAATAAAACCTTTTAAAAAAATCTGCACCCAGAGGCGCCCCTTTCTCTCCTTTTTCTCCTTTATCAACCAGTTACTGTCCCTGATCACCAGCCAGTGCCAAGCACAAAACACTGATATTTGTGAGTAGAAATACAGAAACGTCTGCCTTATGCAATCTTTGTTTAGACGTGCGATCACTGTAATTGGTCACAGTAATCACATTTGCCAAATGCCTCAATCTATGATCCGCTGAGTTCAAAAGACACAGCAATCACAAAGCATGCCACTGCACACCCTAAAGTGTGTGCATGAACGCAGAGAGAGAGAGAGAGAGTCTACATATACATCTTCAGGAAGCATCAGTCTGACTGCTTCTCTACAGTGATCAGAAGTTAATGGATAATTTATGTGAAAAAAGAGAGCTGTTACTGGACAATGATTAATGGCTGAACAAGAACCAAAGAATTTTTTTTTGTGGTTTGTATGCCTATATTGGAACCTACTGTATGCATTTTTTTTAGCTTGTTTGGAATAGTGTGTGGAAGGGTTAAACATCTCTTGTTTTTACTGCTGTTTAATCATAGAAGGAAACCTTTTCCCTCAGCATGGAACTAGGACAGTGATGGCGAACCTTGGCACCCCAGATGTTTTGGAACTACATTTCCCATGATGCTCCTGCACTCTGCAGTGTAGTTGAGCATCATGGGAAATGTAGTTCCAAAACATCTGGGGTGCCAAGGTTCGCCATCACTGAACTAGGACATAGGACACTTTGCAAAGAAAGTTGCACTTTCAAGGGGATTTTCCCAAAAGGTTAAGCTCTGCTAACTTCCATCACCCAATCATGTACAAGCAAGTGATTGGGTATTCTTTGTAATTTGAAACTTTATTGCCTATTGATCCCCTTTCAGGGCTCCTTCCACCTATCACTTCCCAGATCGAAATAGTGGAATTCTTTGTCCATATAGGTATTACTATCCACTCAGACATCCGTAGTATGTAACTGTGAACATCATACTTTTACTTGCCAAGCTTAAACATAAATCTGCAAGCTGGTGTAAACTATAACTTTCTGTAGTAGAGTGAGTTAATCTAATTAAAAAGATATGGGTTCCACAACTACTAATGTATATGTTTACACAATGCTACTCAGTGGATATCAATGCAAAAAATAAATAAATATGTGATACTGTTTTTTGCATGTTAACATGGGAATAAAACACAATCCACTTAATAAATTGGAAATATTGGAAGACTCCAAAGAGTCTAACTCTTTTATATTTTTCTGGCCTCACAATTTCAATATCTATTCGGATGTAACATGCACACGGGAAGTGATCCCAATAGAATTATACTCTTGGGTGCATTTCCTAAGAATCCCTTGGTTGATTACCTGGAAGCAGGTACATTTAGGATAGATAAAAAAAAAAAACCTTCCTTATGCATGATAAATTGTGGAGCAGAATTGAATTTTATATTCAGTAAATGAGCTATACAACCTACATCCTTTTTATTCAATAACCTAAGCTATCCTGAACTCTTGAAATTAGAGGATTTTTAAAATTAAGCTGCACAGGGGCTTGTTTATATTCCAAAACTATATAATGACCAGATCTTTAAAGATTCTCAAACTCTGAGAGAAGAATATGGGTTGTCAAACAAATGTTTTTTTTTTTTCAACATCTACAGTTGCTTCATGCTATACAAACGCATGCTAAATCTCGTGTTTAAATGATAACTGATGGGCTGATAGTATGTGGACCCATATGTGATGCAAAAACACAGTGTGAATAGAGAGGAAGGTCCCTTGGACTTTACTGTATTTTTCTACGCTCCCTATTAGATGGCCGGTTCGTGTGTACAAGTGTCTCTCAATGTCTTTTTCCACCTTTTCCTCATGTGGGGGTGTCATCAGTTTCTGTGTGTTTCTCCCTTTGGGATTTTGTTCAAAACTGCATTGAAATGACTGTATTATACAGTAAGTCAAATTTGTGTGTGAGTATATGATTGTTCATAAAATGGATCATTTAATGTTCAGTGGTACATAATTATGCAAATGATATACACTTAATTTATGTATAATTCTCTTCAGCATTGAGGCATCTCCTGAGGAAGCTTTTTTTTGCAAAGCATGTTGAGATTTGATCTTGCTCAGACATGACACTACTTTTGTAATGTTATGCATAGAATATACTGTATTTTTGCATAGTATTTCCAGCTGCACAATAAAAACAGAGTGTGCTGGGTGAGAAAACAAAGTGGCAGAACATTTTTCTTTTATTTTATTTTTGAAATTTTTATAATTGTATTTTTATTGAGGATTCTCAAAAAAATACAAAAATATTGACAGAAGAATCAGAGCAGATAACAGTCACCGCCAGCCCATGTGGAGCAAATATATTACAGCAAGCATGAATAGCAACATTATATAAAAAATCATGGAATATCACATATAAAAACAATGTATTTCAAGAATACCAGCAGAGACTGATATGAGATCTAAAACAAAACCCAAAAATGATCAACAAAGACAAAAAACAGGAAAAGTACACCATGAGTATCATAATCAAAATAAAGGGAAAAATAAAAGTAATATAAAATGTGTGGGTCTGAAAAATAACTAGCTGAGGGTCTAGGAGTCCTAAGTGACTTATTTAGGGCAAAACACAAAATGATCTCAGACATCCAAAGTTTTTGTAAAGTTTGCTAATGAGTCTTCAACTACAGCCATAAGGTGTTACAACCTATGGATTCCAGTTACAGTGCCTTGCGAAAGTATTCGGCCCCCTTGAACTTTTCAACCTTTTGCCACATTTCAGGCTTCAAACATAAAGATATAACATTTTTATTTTTTGTGAAGAATCACCAACAAGTGGGACACAATTGTGAAGTGGAACGAAATCTATTGGATAATTTAAACTTTTTTAGCAAATAAAAAACTGAAAAGTGGTGCGTGCTAAATTATTCGACCCCTTTACTTTCAATGCAGCAAACTCACTCAAGAAGTTCAGCGAGGATCTCTGAATGATCCAATGTTGTCCTAAAAGACTGATGGTGATAAATAGAATCCACCTGTGTGTAATCAAGTCTCTGTATAAATGTACCTGCTCTGTGATAGTCTCAGGGTTCTGTTGAAAGTGCAGAGAGCATCATGAAGACCAAGGGACACACCAGGCAGGTCCATAATACTGTTGTGGAGAAGTTTAAAGCCGGATTTGGATACAAAAAGATTTCCCAAGCTTTAAACATCCCAAGGAGCACTGTGCAAGCGATCATTTTGAAATGGAAGGAGTATCAGACCACTGCAAATCTACCAAGACCTGGCCGTCCCTCTAAACTTTCAGCTCAGACAAGGAGAAGACTGATCAGAGATGCAGCCAAGAGGCCCATGATCACTCTGGATGAACTGCAGAGAACTACAGCTGAGGTGGGAGAGTCTGTCCATAGGACAACAATCAGTCGTACGCTGCACAAATCTGGCCTTTATGGAAGAGTGGCAAGAAGAAAGCCATTTCTCAAAGATATCCATAAAAAGTCTCGTCTAAAGTTTGCCACAAGCCACCTGGGAGACACACCAAACATGTGGAAGAAGGTGCTCTGGTCAGATGAAACCAAAATCGAACTTTTTGCCCACAATGCAAAACGATATGTTTGGCGTAAAAGCAACACAGCTCATCACCCTCAACACACTATCCCCACTGTCAAACATGGTGGTGGCAGCATCATGGATTGGGCCTGCTTTTCTTCAGCAGGGACAGGGAAGATGGTTAAAATTGAGGGGAAGATGGATGCAGCCAAATACAGGACCATTCTGGATGAAAACCTGTTGGAGTCTGCAAAAGACCTGAAACTGGGATGGAGATTTATCTTCCAACAAGACAATGATCCCAAACATACAGCAAAATCTACAAAGGAATGGTTCACAAATAAACGTATCCAGGTGTTAGAATGGCCAAGTCAAAGTCCAGACTTGAATCCAATCGAGAATCTGTGGAAAGAGCTGAAAACTGCTGTTCACAAACGCTCTCCATCCAACCTCACTGAGCTCGAGCTGTTTTGCAAGGAAGAATGGGCAAGAATTTCAGTCTCTCGGTGTGCAAAACTGATAGAGACCTACCCCAAGCGACTTGCAGCTGTAATCGCAGAAAAAGGTGGCTCTACAAAGTATTAACGCAAGGGGGCCAAATAATTTTGCACACCCCACTTTTCATTTTTTTATTAGTTAAAAAAGTTTCAAAAATCCAATAGATTTCGTTCCACTTCACAATTGTGTCCCACTTGTTGGTGATTCTTCACAAAAAATATAAATTTTATATCTTTATGTTTGAAGCCTGAAATGTGGCAAAAGGTCGAAAAGTTCAAGGGGGCCGAATACTTTCGCAAGGCACTGTATGTTGGAGAATAGCTATGATTGCATGGGGGTAGCAGCAGATAACCAGCAAGAAGGGATAACTCATTTAGCAGCTAACATGCATGTTTAGAAATACCTGAATAAGGTAGGCCAAAAAGGTTTAATAATAAGATAATACCAAAACATGTGATAATGGTTATCCCCATCACTGTGACATCTCCAACATTGTCTAGAGACCAAAGTAGTGTGTTCATGTAAAACACCTTAAGTACCTAAAAGTTCAAAACTAGTGGGTTTATCTAGGGTTAAGGAAGGGCATTTAGTGGAAAAAATGCTTAATTTGAAGGTATGAGAAAAAAAGCTGTGTAAGGAAATTACATGAATTTTGGATTTCGACAAAAGGTTTGAACTTACGGGAAAGTGGATGTACCAAATGACATAATTAGAAAACACCTGTCTGAGACCAGGGAAGTATTCAACAATATGATAAACTGCGATATGTGGATTAAAGAGTACATTTGACAGGGGAGAGCAGAGGAAGAGAGAGTACCGCTTAACACATTTCTTCCATACACAAGGAGTAAACAGCAATGGAGAAAGACAAAGACCTCGCACTTGAGACATTGACTTGTGTTGGGGTGACCAAATCATGAAGCAAGGATGTACCGGATATGTATTTCCCATTTCAATCTCTGACATCTATTAGGAGCATAACATGATGACCAATAAATAACAGCCTGCAGATGCGTGGCATAATAATATTTAACTATGTCGGGTGCCCCCAAACCCCCTCCAGATTGCAAGGCATGAACCCCTGAACTAGCTTTATGGTATGAGGCATTAGGCCAAATGAAATTATGGAAGGCTCTCTGAAGTAGTTTACGGTGCTTTAATGGGATAGGCACTGGTAATGTTTTAAACAAATACAAGAGTTTTGGCAA
Source organism: Lithobates pipiens (assembly GCF_037356315.1). Lineage (NCBI taxonomy): Eukaryota > Metazoa > Chordata > Amphibia > Anura > Ranidae > Lithobates > Lithobates pipiens. The sequence goes on from NW_027507787.1 coordinate 20,834,103, forward strand.
GATGGACATTTGAAAGACATTGATTTGTCCCAAAAGTAATAGGGGATACATCATCCATTGTTTCAATGTTGTTTTCAAAGTTCTGTTGAATGGTAGTAAGTATAGGCAAGGAAATGTGAAGGGGAAGAGCCTCAGTTTTTGTAGCGTTTATTTTAAAACCTGATAAGGAAACAAAAGCTGTCAGGGTGGTATGTAGGGAGGGAAGAGAGACATGGGGATGAGTTGAAGTTATAAAAATGTCACCAGCAAACAGGGACAGCTTGTAATCCTGCTGTTGCAAAAGAACCTCTCGAATGTTAGATTGACAGCCAATAGCCTCGGCAAGAGGTTCCAAACAGAGGATGAAAAAGTAAAGGCTATAATGGGCATCCTTGCCTGGTACCATTGCTCAGGGAGAAAGAACGCAACATAAAGGAGATATTGGGTTGGAAAATAAGGCCCACAAAGCTTGGCAGAAAGGACCTGTAAAGCCATAGTGTGATAGCACAACAAACATAATTGGCTAGCTTAGTCAAACGCGCTAACAGCCAGACTTCCTTTTACTTTAAATATGTAAAATTCTTTGGAATTTGATTTGAACCTGTACTTATGTCTATATGCTTCTGTGTAAATGAATAAAATTCAGTTTTTTTTATAAGAAGTTACAGTATGTGTATGCATCTCTGAGAGGTTGCATCAGCAAAAAGCAACATGTATTTCCATGCTGTTTTTTTCTAAATTTCTTATTAGGAATGTGGTACATATAGTACCATCACCATACTTATTGCTACATATCTGTTTAATTATTGGGTGGGTCTACTAAGCTGCAAGCTCAATTTATGTTCTGACCCTTCCAATATGATTGCTGTGATGTGACTGCACAGCTCAGTCCTTGCATGCATTTAAGGCAATGCATTGGAATGGCAGAATGCCTTGGCTTTATGGGCACTGAGGAATGCATGTGCTCCACAAAATACAGAAAAATAGCCATATATTTAAATCACTTGGTCACCCTAATACAAAAAAGAGTACCTGTTGTGTTACTTAAGAAAACAAAAGCTATGTGAGTAAGTACAGATAAAGAGACAGTAAATCTGCCTGTAAATTGATAAAGTATCTCTTCACTGAAAAGTGTGTTCCCTGTTGCTGAAGTTGTTTGTTTTTCTAGAAGTTACACACTCTCTGTTTAATATAAGAACATGGAAATACTGCAGAATTTGGATTATTGTGTGTCTAGCTAAAGTTCAGTTCTTCATGTATAGCTAGGTACTGTAAATGCTACAACACATCTATAACTCAAAGTGAAAATGAGGTTAAAATAAGTATTCATACAAAAATGCAGTCACAGAAAAAGTACTAGCTGCCCATGTGCAAGACTTATTTTACTTATGTATTTCTGTCTTTTCTAAATAAAAAAATAAAAAAAAAGGTAGCATGCTAAACTAATACATGCTTAAATATACATTACTTGTAATGACTTTAGACTCAAAATGTTTTCACTCCTTACAGCTTTCATGGCTTTGAGGTAAAAGAACTACGTTAAACTCTAGGACATGTGTTATTACTTGACTAACATTATCTGATTCTAGCCCGCTGAACACATTTATCAGGATAAACACTTGCACAGAAGATAAGCACAGCTTACATGCAATTTGGTGCCAGAATAGCAGATATATTTATCTTCTTCAGTACTACAGTATTAATATGAGTATGCCACGCTCACCCTCCTTATCTTGGGATATGTACTTGGCAGCTTGACCTTACTAAAAAGCTAAGCACTGTCACCTCTATGCATTCTGCAGAGATATGTTTGGAGAATATGTGAATACCTGCAGTTTAAAACCTTTGAAAACCAACTGAGGTTGGGGTAGCCAATAAAAGAGACCACATTACAAGTCTTGCAGTGTGCATCTGTTTCTTCACTTGTAGCTGACAAGGGAAAACAACATGATCTTTATGCAAATCACTCATAGTACATTACCTGGTACATTTCCTGACTGCTGCCTTGCACATGTCACAAACTCTTGGAGCATCAAGTTCTAGCAGGCCGATATATATTGTTTCAAGCTATACACTGTATATATATATATATATATATATATATATATATATATATATATATATATATTTGCATGGACAGAAACAATGCAAGCTGTGAATGAAGTGCACACTGTTTTCATACACCTGCAACAGTTCTAATTGTAGGAAAAGCCTGTCCACAGGTGATATATCATAACTTTTGTAAATGCCATTAAGTTTACTCAACAACTAATTTTTAGTCCTTTTTTGGTAGTCTAATACCCTGTACACATGGTCAGACATTCTGACGACGAAATCCGTCAGATTTTTTCCGACAGATTTTGGCCCAAACTTGTCTTGCATACACACGGTTGCACAAAGTTGTCAGAAAATCCGATCGTTCAGAACGAGTTGACATAAACCATGTACAATGGGACTATAAACAGGGCAGTAGCCAATAGCTTTCGTCTCGCAATTTATTCTGAGCACGCGTGGCACTTTGTCCGTCGGAATTGTCTACACGTGATCGGAATTTAAACTATCGGATTTTGTTGTCGGAAAATTTTACATCCAGCTCTCAAACTTTGTGTTTTGGAAATTGCGACGGAAAAAATCAGATGGAGCCCACACACGATCGGATTTTCTGACAACACGATCCGATCGGAAAGTCCGACCGTGTGTACAGGGCATTAGGCTTAAGTTATGACCACCATGTTGCAGCCATTATTTTGTTTGACAAAAGAAGTTGTTCCTTTAGGTTTTAGGATACTACTTCCATGGTAATATACTGCTTCTACTATGAGCCACATCAGGTTGCAGGAACTTTGAGGGCTAAAGAAGTGACTGTGAAACTGGTAAGAAGAAGAGTTTGGGGTTTGTGGAGAACTGGGCTGATTTTGCGGTTGGTGAGCAGCTCTGCACCGAATAGTAAGGGTGAAGCTCAGTTTAGAAAAAAGATGGCCAGAAGGTTGAAGGAACTTTTAAACTAGGACTTGGGGGGAGGGATCAGTGATAGGTAAACAATGTAGTTAACAAGGGTGTAATGTGTGTAAATGTTGAAAAAGCTGGGGGGAGGGAAGCCTTAAGCCAGATGATAGAGAAACTAAAGTATCCAAGACTTAGCCGAAAAGTCTTGCTGAATCTAACTGTAATCCAATAACAAGTAAGGATAAAATAATAAACTGTATGCTTGTACACATCTGAAAGACATGTGCACAAATGCTAGAAGTTTTATTAATAAAATGGGAGAACTAGAAACGTCTGATATATGAGGAGGGCTTTGACTTTTTGAAAATATCAGAAACCTCATTTGACAGCTCACCTGACTGGCTTGAGACTTTCCAAGGGTATAGGAGGGTCAGGGTAGGTACAAGGGGAGAGGGATGCCTATATGTCAAAAGAAATTTGATTGGAAATATGAGGAATGATATTGCTAACAGAACTAGTGGTGATGTGGTAACTTTGTGGTTGGAGCTTCAAAGGAGCAAAACAAATAGTTAATTTAATTGTAGGGGTATGTTGTAGGCCTACTAACCTAAAGAATATCTTCTTTCACTGTTAGAAATGGCAGGAAGACAGGGTACTGTTATAACAATGGGAGACTTCAACTATACTGATATTGACTGGGCAGGCAGAACTACACACTCAACTAATGCTTATCATTTCTTGAGTGTAATGCAGGACAATTTCAGGTGTCAGATAGCTATCTTATGTGACTCTTCACAACACTGCTTTACAGTTGCAGTGCATTTTGAAAAGTCCTGCATGCTGCATCCATGGTGCCATTTTGAAAACTGCACTAAAAATGCAGCCTCCCATTGGAATAAATGGAAATCATGATAAAATTGTGGTAAAAACGCAACGTGATTTGCATTTTTGTTGCGTTTTTGAGTCACATGTCCATTTTTCACAGCTGCAGGCAACCAAAAATGCACCATAAATGCACAGGAAACACATCTGCAACATAGCAAACTTGCAGAAAAAAGATTTTTAACACAATTTTGCTACAGAGTAGTGTGAAAGGACCCTAAGGTATTTGATCAATTACCCCACAAATGCTTGAAGTGGTTGTATACTTCTGGATGTTTTTTGGGGAGTTTTCATGCAAGATGAAGTCATAATGTGCTAGCATGCATTGCATATGTGAAAATTACCTTAAAATGAAGCTGTTCCAGTGCTGCAATGTCAGCGCTGCAGGGGGCTCCCATCTTCACCCATTTTGTTTCCGGGGTCACAAGCTCCAGCTCTGTAACTGGCCAGAGCCTCAATGATGTCACTTCCATGCATGTGCACAGGAGCCGCTGATTACAGCACAAGGGTCTGAAGAAATGGGACAGGTGGATGTTCCTTCAGAGTGCATGCGCCAGTAATGTCACTGGCTGCATGTAATGTGAATACCTCCTAAACAGTGCATGTTTAGGAGATATTTACACTACCTGTAAGTAAGCCTTATTATAGGCATACCTATAGGTAAAAGTCAGTAAAGGAAGTTTATTTTCTCTTTACATTACACATTTATGTATTTTGGCATTGATGATGTTGTATGTACCTATATAGAAAACTGGTTGCAGGAGTGCATCCAGAGGGTGGTGATAAATGGCATATTATTTCTGAATGGTCTAGAGCTGTTCTGTTTAATTTGTTCATAAACTATATAGAAGTTGGAATAAATAGTTTAATCTCAGTGTTTGCTGATGATACAAAGCTAAGTATAGCAATAAATTCACAGCAGATGATAGTTTCAAATTTTTATGTCACATGATATTTGTGCAATTGTTTACTAAAAGCACATTTTCAGGAAAAAATATAATAAAATTAATTTTAGTGCAAAAACACACATTATAATACAATTTTTTGGTTAAGATATAAAAGATGAAGTTGTATCAAGTAAATAGATACCAAACATTACATGTCTTAAAATGACATGCGCCTCCCATATCACCAAAAACTATGGTGCCTGAAAATCTCCATAGGTGATGCTTTAAAAGCCCTTACAGCTCATCAGTTTAGAGTTAACTAGGATTTCTTGTGCTAGAATTATTGTTCTCACTCTGACATTTGTAGCGATATGTCACACACATGGTGCGACCGTGGTTTACATATGCGTGTGCGCAGCCTGGGCATGTATGTATGCGGGGTAATGCAGGTTACACCAATTTTTTAATTACATTTTTATATATTTTATTATAATTTTATTTTTAAAACTTATTTTATTTTTCTTGATTGCTATCACAGGAGCGTAATATACCCTTTTGTGATAGCATTGGGCAGGTGACAGGTACTCTTTATAGAGACATTATGTGTCTAATAGACCCCGATGTCTTCCCTGCCCTTCACACCATCTAACCAAGCACAGATCCACTTGGTTAGATGTGTCCCCTAGCTGTACTGGCCAGGAAATTATGCATTTGAAACAGTAAGTGACATCACTTCCAGTTTTATTGTTTGCTTGTGAGATGGAGGCATGGATTTGTCTCTGTCTCACAGAGCTCTCCCTCCCCTAGCCATCGTTGGTGTTCCCAGGCTCTGGTAAAAGTGGGAGAGTCCAGGAACCATGGGAGGATGGAGGCTGCTGGGGGGGGGGGGCGTGCTGCTAGCTCTGTAAAAGTGACCGGCAGCTATGGAGCTGCTGCATCACTTTCACTATTAAGCCAGAAGCTGGCTAAACAAAATCCACACAAGCTGATGGCGGCTACTTGTGATTAAACACTTAAGCCCCGGACCATTTTGGCCAAAGACCAGAGCACTTTTTGCAATTCGGCACTGCGTCGCTTTAACTGATAATTGCACGGTTGTGCAACGTGGGTCCCAAACAAAATTGACATATTTTTTCCCCACAAATAGAGCTTTCTTTTGGTGGTATTTGATCGCCCCTGTGATTTTTTTTGCGCTATAAACAAAAAAGCGTCAATTTTGAAAAAAAAACGCATTATTTTTTACTTTTTGCTATAATAAATATCCCCCAAAAATGTATAAAATACATATTTTTTCCTCAGTTTAGGTCAATACGTATTCTTCTACATATTTTTGGTCAAAAAATCGCAATAAGCGATTATTGATTGGTTTGCGCAAAAGTTATAGCGTTTACAAAATAGGGGATAGTTTTATGGCATTTTTATTAATATATATTTTTTTACTAGTAATGGTGGTGATCAGTGATTTTTATTGTGACTGCGAAATTATGACAGACACATCAGACATTTTAGACACATTTTTGGGACCATTGTCATTTATACAGCAATCAGTGCTATACAAATGCACTGATTTTTGTGTAAATGATACTGTCAGTGAAGGGGTTAACCACTAGGTGGCAATGTAGGGGTGTGTCCTAGGGGCGTGTTGCTAACTGTGGGGGACGTGGCTGTGTTTTACACATCACTGATCTCTGCTTCAATCACAGGGAGCAGAGATCAGTTTCACTGTTGCTAGTCAAAACACAGAGATGCTTGATTACTTTAGCATCTCCCCATTCTTCCTCCCTGTGAGATGATCACGGGTATCCCCGCGGCAATCGAGTCTGCATGACTCGCGATTGGACTCATAGAGGTCCCGACCGGCGCTCGTGAATGCCGCCGCCGGTGCACATGCGATGGCACGGCAGTAAATTTAAAGGGATGTACCTGTACGCCCATTTGCCTGTCCGTGCCATTCTGCCGATGTACATCGGCGTGCGCCGGTCGGGAAGAGTTACTATTCTTTGGACATACTACGTACTTCCAAAGAGCTTAACTGATTAAGAGGGGATATGATTGCAATATACAACTCTTTAAATGGTGATTATTTCATTGAATGAAAATTATAAAATGTAAGGTCTTCTGAAGTAGGCATATGGCCACACATTTTAGTTGGATGAGAAGTGGTTAAGTCTTAAACTGCATAAGGGATTCTTTACTGTTAAAGGGATAAGGATGTGCAGCTCCCTTCCACCATTGGTGATGTCAGCGAGCTGTGTAGATACATTCATAAAAACTGTGTTTAATTAATGAACACAATGTACAGGAATATTGAAAATGGTAGTGACATAAACAAACACATTCAGGTTTTATCAGGGTTTTATTCAACCTTGCCAACAATGGAAATATGTATTATAACCAATAAGGCTATTGTGAGAAGGTACTAAAGAAATCAAAAAGCCTCTCAACCGAAACAGTGCAGTGTAATACCTAAGCAAGCATATTACTTTTGTTCTACAACGTATTTAATTTTTTTTTTCCTTTTAGTGAAAACAAATGTAGTATATAGATTATGGGTCGTTGGAGGTCACGTTATTGATCCAATGTCAAGGAAGTTGACCACCATTGCTATACAGTATGTCCTGTGATCCCTGCATACACTTTATTTGGGCAGGTAAGTTCAAGATACAGAATAATCACCACAACATAACAAAGAAATTACTACGCTTATGTTCATATCCCAAATAGCAACCTTCATCTCTATATCATCTAGCACTGAAGCCACTGGTATCCTAAGCTATAAATCAGACAAACATACTCATTAAAAACAATGTAACAATGTAAAAACTAATTATCGTATGCAAATGGTTTTAAGATATGGAACGTTCAACAAGAACTGCATATTAAGTACATATTTTCTGCTTTCTAAACCTGGATACATATTTGATCTTTTTTTCCAAAGATTTTTAATTTGAACAATGTATTATTTGAACAATGAATTATAAATGACAGAGGTTCCGGTGTTTGCACTTGTATTTACAGGCATTGCTTAAATGATGGGTAGGACTTGTTATTAAGTAATAATTAGGTTAGAATCTATAGGAAAGGCTAGGATTTTTAGTTCATCATCTTTACTTAGTGGTAAAGTGTAGTGAAGCTAAGATTTTCTATTTATTTTTTACTTTTTTTTTACGTTAGAATCAAAGTACAGTGAAAGCTTTGAAGCTCAAAAATGCTTCTGCTAAGAACTTTATTCATTCTTTTTTTTATTATTTAATATGATTACATGACCTGAGAACAAAAACTAATCGTCTTAAGTATTTAAAACTTCCCCCAGGTATGAAGAACAGAAACAACAGTATGAAATAATGGGAAAATGCTTAAAGCAGACCGCTGTGCTAATCTGTTTTTAAATAAACGGTCACTGTTGTGCTTAATTACCTTTCACTAAACATCACCCTAATCTGTCTCTACAGATCAGTTCAAATAATTTTTCATGTAGAAAATATGAAGTCTTTTTCTGTACTACAAACAGCAGAGGTCTGTTGTAAATAGGGATATTGAATCCCAGAGGCAGTAAGAAACTTTTGTCCTTACCATAAGGCTAAATCTGTCCATACAGTGGGAAAAATAATTATTTGATCCTCTGCCGATTTTGTAAGTTTGCCCACTTAAAAAGAAATGAAGGGTCTATATTTTTATCATAGGTGTATTTTAAATGATAGAGACAGAATATCAACCAGAAATCCAGAAAAAACACATGATACATATGTTAATAATTGAGTTGAAGTTCAGTGAGTTTAAAGCCCCATACACACTATCAGATTTTCTGCTGACTTTTTCCTTCAGGTTTACCAAAACCATATAATATGAGGACAAACCTTAGGAGTTTCAATATGTATGCAATCAGGCAGGCCCTTCTACTACATAGTTTTGGTAAATCTGAAGGAAAAACTCAGCAGATAATCTGATAGTGTGTATGGGGCTTAATAAGTATTTGATCTCCTACCAACCAGAAAAAATTCTGGCTCCCACACATGTGGTATACAGATTAATCCTGACAATTTAAGAAGGTGCTCCTAATGACAACTTTTTATGTGTATAAAAGACACCTGTCCACAGAATCTCTTTCTTCAACTCAAACCTCACTATCATGGACAAGACCAAAGAGCTGTCAAAGGACATCAGGGACAAGATTGTAGAACTGCACAAGGGTGGAATAGGCTACAAAACCATCAGCAAGAAGCTTGGTGAGAAGGAGACTGCTTGCATTAAGGCCGACCCGTCCCTCGGCTCTCGGGTCCACGGCTTCACTGCCCGTTTCCTACTGCGCATGCGCGAGTCACGCAGCGCTTTGTGAATGGGACGCGCTGTGTTCTGGAACACACAGTTCCCAGAACACAGCGCGACCCATTACCCAGAAGACGCCGCACGGAGGAGAGAAGACAGAAGATCTCCGCGGAGGAGGAAGAGGAAGATTAGGATTATGTGCCTAGCAACAGGCACTTCTGGTAAGTAAAAAAAAAAAAAATTTTCATTTTTTTTTTTTTAGATTTTTTTGTAATTTTTAATATTTTCTTTTTTTCAGGGTGGCCCTCCACTTTAAATGTCATAATATATGAATAATTATATAAAATTTGAAACATTATTTGCAGTATACAGTATCTGCAAATTACCAACTCCATAGTTACAGTAGTATACATTTTTTTTTTTTTTTAATAATGACAACCTTCCAATAGATATTTTTAATTCCTAATACAATTGTTTTATAGTTGTAAATAAGTTTGCAGTACTTATGTCTATTGACTGGTTACATTTTGATTGTTGCTAGACCTCTTTGCACTGCAAGTGTACTTGGAAGTGCAGTCGCTTTAACTCTAAGGGGTAGATCTGAAATGAGTGGAAGCTCTGCTGATTTTTTCATCCAATCATGTGCAAGCTAAAATGTTGTTTTTTATTCTCCTTGCATGTCCCCCTCGGATCTACAGCAACTTTACTTCCAAGTGCACTCTCAGTGCAAAGTGGATTTTCCTTTAGTAAATTATGTCTTTGCATGTTTGCATCAAGGTCTGCTTTATGTAATGTGTTTTATACCTTTCTTTATTATCCAACATTATTTCATCATGTCTATCATTACACTCTGTGGGGGAGTCACATCAAAACTATAATCATGCATTCTTTATCATCTATGATGCCTTTTTTAGAATTTAAAAACAAGACAAAAAAAATGTTTTGTTGTGTGCTTTTTGCTTCTCCCCCTCAGGTGTGTTCCATCATTGACATTGATAAGGTTTGATCATGTGGGAAGGGTTTTTTCAAGTCTATTCCATCTTTTTGATTATTTGTTCTTTTTCACCTTGCATTTAGCTATGACTAAGCACCACTACACAGTGTGAAATGCATAAGCTGTTTTTCCCTGTTTCTTGTACACATGAAGTGGCGTGCGGCCATCCAGGACTTTTTTATTTTCCTCTAACTTGTGCAGAGCCAGCACCTACAAGTTCATATTAGGGTGGGTGTCTTACAAAGGTCTGGAGTGGTAATCTTCTTTTTACTTTAAATAGTATGTCACCAGAAGGATTAAATGAGGAGCTAGAAGTAAGCACTCTTATATGATTATACATTATTCTTATAATGAAATAGAAAAAATAATTTTTAAAATAAAAAATCCTTTTTTTTATTATATATATTTTTGTTATATATTTTATATACTTTTTATATTATGTATATGAATTATATTTGCTTTTATAAGAGGATACATTATAAACTGATGTTAGGATGTATTTTATGTATGTATCTAAGAAAAAAATCTTTTGCAAAGTGTGTTTAAAAAAAAATCTTTTTCAAAGTGATTTGAAAAATAGTTTTTTTTTTTTTTTTTCAAAATTTTTATTATCAATTGACATATGAATTACACAGTACGTTACAATCAGAATTCAGGTAGAACAGTGGATAAAGAACAAACGATCACGAAACTTGCGACTTATACGAAACATAGCAGTTACAAGGAGTACATATGGGCATGTCGCATAGATCAGGATGGAGAGTAATTGTTTAGCAAAACAATCAGGAACCCAAACATTCCGGTGTCACCGGGGTTGGAGAGGTAGATTACTCCCAATAGCGAAAAATATATTGGTTAGGGGAGCACTGGTACTGCGTGGGCAAAGTTTTCAAATATGGGAAAGAGGAAGGGAAAGAACAGTTAGATCAGGTACACGAGTAAAAGTAGTGAAATAAGAAGGAAAGGAAAGGGAAGTGTGGAGCGAGAGAAAGAGAGAGAGAGAGAGAGACTGGTCGATCGGCCCGCACGGGCCCAGGCCGCCGCATGTAGGAGATGATTTCTAACAAACGGGTATATCAGGGCTCTAAAAGATTGGGGTCTAAATCAGGGGGCAAAAAGTGTTGTATCCAAGGCTGCCAGACCTTATAAAATTGAGGCATACGATCTAAGAGTTTCGCTTCAATCTTGCAATGGATCATGGCCTGTGTAACCCTGTTTTTCAGTTCCGCCACTCTGGAGCGTCAGAGTTTTCCAGGCTCTGGCTATCGTTTGCTTAGCCGCCGTGGTAAGTTGGAGGAATAGGGATAGCTGATTGGGGGTATAATTGTGGGGTGATAAATTGAGTAGGGCTAGAGATGGGTCCGGTGAGAGGGTGTCTCCTATAAGGATTGATGCTATCTGGAAGGTCGCTATCCAAAAACGTTGGGCCACCGGGCACGTCCACCAGATGTGGAAATGTGTGTCTGCTTCATTACACCCTCTAAAGCATGTAGCGGGGTACCCAGGTACAAACTTAGCTATTCTGGCTGGGACCAGATACCAACGCATAAGAACTTTAATGTTAGCTTCAGAGGCGATAACATTTTGGGAGGCTTTACTGGTGTTGGTCCAGATCGTAGTCCATGTGTCGCTGTCTAGGTCTAAGTTGAGGTCTGTGGACCAACTTGTGGTATAAGGTGGAAGGGATGCAGGGGAAGAGGAGAAATGAGAGTATAATTGGGAGATAATGCCTGGAGCATGCGGATCAGTGTCACATATTTCCTCATAGATTGACATATTATCATGTACGCTAATGTTTTTGTGTATCGAATTGACAAAATGGGCAATTTGTAGGTAACGGAAACATTCGCTATTGGGGATGTGAGATTGGGCTTGCAATATGGGGAAAGCTTTGATACGTCCATTTTTCGTTAAGGTGCAAATTCGGTCTAGGCCTGCCCTAGACCAAGCCGCAAATAGGCTGGGCTCAGAGAAGGCCGGGCCAAACGATGGGTGACCAAAAATGGATAGTAAAGGTAAGTGCTGGGATTTGAGTCGAAAGGATTTGTGGGTTTTGTCCCAGATTTTAAGGGAATGCAGTGTGACCGGGTTATTAGGTTTGCTTCTCTGCGTGGGGGGAAGCCACAGGAGATTGGATATATTCACAGGGAAAGTGTCTACGGCCTCGAGACTGACCCATATAGGTACTTCCGTTTTTGCATGGTACAGGGTGAGTTGAGCAAGCTGGGCTGCATAGTAATAGTTTCGAAAGTTGGGTACTCCTAGCCCGCCTTGTGTTTTGTGGCGATAAAGGGTAGATTTAGAGACTCTGGGTCTGACAGCTCCCCAAATGTATTTAAATACTTTGCCTTGCACTAGGCGGTGGTAATAGGGTGGGACTTGGATCGGGAGGACCCGGTATAGATAAAGTAATTTTGGTAGCAACGACATTTTGACTGCCACGATTCGACCCAGCCACGAAACACAAAGCGGTTGCCAGGCGGCCAGGAGATTGGTTAATTTCCGTAATAGTGGGAGATAATTATATTGGAACAGGTGCGAAGGGTCTTTAGTTATGTGAATGCCTAAGTATGGGATAGAGGATGTGGACCATTGGAAAGAGAAATTGTTACGGAGGAGGTTAAGCTCATCCCTCAGGAGAGACACGTCCAGGGCTCTAGACTTGGCCTGATTGACCTCTAAACCTGAAATATCAGTAAACCTCTCCAGCAACTTACATAAGTTAGGCAAGGTTGTGTGGGGTGCCGTAATGAACAGCAGGGCATCGTCCGCAAACATGCATATCTTATGAGTTCTAGCTTGCTACTTCCAATCCCTTAATGTTCGGGTCCGCTCTAATTAGTGCAGCCAAGGGTTCGATAGCTAACGCGAACAATAGGGGGGAGAGGGGACAACCCTGTCTTGTTCCTCGCTGGATGGGGAAGTATTCTGATCTATAGACTGCATATCGCACGTAAGCACGAGGTTGGGTACATAGGGCGTCTATCCAATTAAGGAAGTGAGGACCAAACCCCCAATGACGAAGTATATATTGGAGGTACGACCAAGATACTGTGTCGAATGCTTTACGTATATCCAACGAGAGCAAGTGCATGAGGATTTTACGGGTTCTAGCAACATGTTGCAATAAGATGACCCTCCGAACATTATCACTAGCTTGTCTCTTGGGGATGAACCCCACCTGGTCCTTGTGTATCAGTTTCCCTATGATTGGGTTCAGGCGAAGCGCCAAAACCTTGGCCAAAATTTTGACATCAATGTTGAGTAATGATATCGGCCTAAAATTGGACCATAAAGTGGAATCTGAATTTGGCTTAGGGATCATCGATATAATGGCCGTTAACGCATCTCTGCCAAGGGATTGCTGTCGAAGGAGGGAATTAAAGGAGCTAGTAAGGAGGGGAGAGAGTGTATGGGCAAATTTCTTATAGTAAGTCGCCGGGAGGCCACCCGGGCCGGGTCTTTTATGGGGTTTGAGGGATTTAATAGCCGCTAGAATTTCTATATTGGAAATTGGTGCTTCCATCGCCACACGGTCAGTGGCTGAAAGATGAGGGAAGGGTATCGTGTGAAGAAGAGAGTCAGCTTGAGTGCTAGAGAAGGGGACGCCGGGTTCGTACAACTTAGACAAACGGGTGCTAAATTCTGATAGAATTTTTATGGGATTGCTAGTCAGGCCACCTTGTGCCAACCGAAGCTTAATAGGTTTGAAGGATCTGTCAGGTTGCCGCAGGCGCATATCTAAGAAGGTATCTGGCTTATTTGCTTTGGTGTAAAGTGTATGCGCCGATTTGCGGATTATCTTATCTGCCTCCTCAGCTAGCACGAGATCAAAGGCAAGCCTAGCTTTATCTAAGGCAAGTCTATTGGCTTCTGTGGGTTCGGACTGAAATAGAGTAAAGTAGTGCTGAAGATCATCTTCCAATTGTTGTAACTGAGCTTGTCTATCTTTTTTAAGGTGGGAAGAGACCGATATACATGTACCCCGTATAACTGGTTTATGGGCCTCCCAGAGAAGAGTAGGGGATATACCCGGGGTGTCATTATGAGATATATAATCATTAAGAGCTGTTTGGATGTCTAAGCAGTAAGACTGGTTTGAGAGTAGGGTTTCATTCAGACACCATGTTCTGTCTGAGTTCCGTTGGACTATTGATGAAACAGTCGTGATCAGTGCGCTATGATCCGACCAGGTTATCGGATGAATACGAGAATGCAAAAGAGTGGGTGCAGCGGATAGTGGAATAAAGATGTGATCGATCCTTGAGAAGGATTTATGTGGGTTTGAATAAAAAGTGTAATTTTTCTTGAGGGGATTACATTCTCTCCATGTGTCAATAAGCCTGTGCGAGTTGAGTGCATAGACGTTTAGAGAGGGAAAAGTGTTCCGATGTGTATGGGGACCTGTCTAAATGTGGATGTAGAACTAGATTGGTATCACCACATACAAACAGCGCTCCCTTGGCCTGTGTTTTGATTATCTGCAATAAGTGCGAAAAGAAAGGGTTAGAATTTGTGTTGGGGGCATAATAGGACACAAAAGTAACCGCCGTGTCCTGAATATGTCCCATGACTAATGGGTAGCGGCCTTCAGGGTCTCTAATTTCAGACGTTAAAGAGAATAGTAGGGAGTGGTGGAAGGCTAAAAGGACTCCCCTGTGTTTTGTAGCGGAGGAAGCGGTATATACTTGGGGGAATTTGGCATTAAAAAATTTAGGTGTGGTGTTAGCAGCGAAATGGGTTTCTTGCAGGGCAACTACCTGGGCTTTCAGTGAAAGAAAGGTTCTAAAAGCCTTGACCCGTTTATTAGGGGAGTTGAGTCCCTTCACATTTAGCGATAAAATGTTCAAGGGGGCCATAGAGTTTGTTGAGGGGAAGCGAGCGGCAGCGGTCCCAGGGCCGCGCGCACCGACCGACCATAGCAAAAGAGAAGAGTAGAAGAGAAAAGACAGAAAAAGATTAGGGATAGAAAAGGGAACAGAAGTGAGAGGAAAAGAAAAAAGAAGGTAAGAGGCGGAATAATCCGAACCGTCCAATCAGTGGGTACGACAAGCAACCCGTCAACTAGCCAGTCAACCGGAGGTCGCACCATCAACGGGGGGAGCAGTGACAGCTCGCCGCTGCGAACCGGACAAGTACACAAGAATAGTTGTAAATAGAAAACAGTTTCTATAACATAACACGATTCTATTATAAATCAGATTAAGTATATCCAAAGGGAAAAACAGTAAAACATTGAGAGTACCAAGTAAAGGAGAACAATTAAACCTTGCTATAAGTAAACAGGGTTTGGGGGGTAATGAGACATCAAATGAAAAGGAAGAGGGATAAGGGGTGAGGGCATGAATAGGGGTAGGGATGAGGATAGGGGGAGGGAAAAAATAGAAGGGGAAAAAAGGGGATGGGAATGGGGATGGATTGTTCAGGAGGACAGGTATAAAGATAGGCAACTTAAGCATCATAGTCAATTGTCATAGTATGAATGACTAACTCATGTGGGAACGATCTGGCCCCGAATCGCTAACTCGCAAGTCCGGGCCAGACCATCAGCACAAGGAAAGATGTCTAGAGCATTTAGAAAACATAGCGTTAACTGTTTCAATGGGGTTGCTATCCAACGTACTGGGAAAGTACAAAATGTTTCAAAATTAGCATATAGTATAGTAAGCCTATGTGGTAGAAAGGTAAAGGGTACATGGGGGAAGAGAGGGATAGGTTAGTAGGGCTACAATGCAGAGTGACACGCAACATAGTTAACCGTGCCAACAAATAAGCTATGGTAAGGCGTGTCTCAGAAAAATGACCAATATTAGATAAAAAAAAAGGGGGGGGGGAGAGGGGGAAAGCTAGTATCAAAAATAAGAAAATAGACAAGGTTCTCTGAGAAAAAATTGGAACATCCAGGTAAAGACATAATCAACGTCCAATAGGGACAGTTGTGTAGTTGTATTCTTGACGGCAATCATTGTAAATCCTGAGACAAGTCAGGGTATGGCACGGAAGGCGAGGGGAACAAAAATATAAGCAACTGGGTGAAAAGGTTCAGCGAGGTACGAATACTTTGGGGCTAGGAGAGCCCAGACCAGATGAGCGTTTAGGTGTGCCTCGCCAGAGTGAGGATGAACCCAAAAGGTCATGTTGATTCCTCTTCGGAGTAGCCATGTAGGGGTGAGGTGCAGCTCACGCCGGGGTTCGAGGTATCACAGTGTCGGCCTGGATAGGCGGGGCTGACGGAGCAAGTTGAAGGTTTTCCAAGAGGGTCTGGAGCGTCGCTGGTGTAGAGCAAATATGCTGCTGTCCCTGGTAGGAGAAGAAGAGAGCAAATGGGAACCGCCAAGCATATTTAATTTGGTGCTGCTGAAGGATTTGCAATTGAGGCTTCATGGCACGCCATTTCGCTATGGTCAGCGGGGCCAAATCTGTGAATAGCTGGTATGCATGGCCTTGAAACTGAAGATTAGTATTATTGCGAGCTGCAGCTATGAGTTGTTCCTTAGATCGAAAGTAATGTAATTTAATGATTATATCTCGAGGCGGACCGTCTGCTTGGGCGTCTGGTAAGTGCTCTGTGGATTCGATCAAATTCCAATCTTTCGATCGGTATAGAGGGGGACAACTCCTGGAAAAGGGCTGTCGAAAAGGACTGAAGATCATCAATCGATTCGGGGATTCCCCGCAGGCGTAGATTCGACCTCCGCGAACGATTCTCGGCATCTTCTAATCGGGAGAGCAGAGCGGCATTCTCTTCTCTGAGAGCCTCCTGCTCTTGTGCTAATTCCCGCAGACTGAGTTCAGTGTCATCGGCCCTAGTTTCTAGATCCGCTGTACGTTGGCCCAGTTCGCGTATTTCACGAGTCAGTCTATCAGTTATCTGATCTGATGTGGTTTTTAACGCCTTTTTGAGCATTAAATCCATATGTGCCAGAAAGTCAGCCTGTGACATACCTGAGGCTGGTAGTGTAGGGGAAGCCGGTGGTTCTGGTCCCTCTTCGTCCTCCTCGCCACTGCTTTCATGGTCCTGGGGGAGGCTGTGCTGTTGTGAGGCAGCGAGGGCCTTCGCCGCCATTTTGGTGGAAGCACGCGCCAAGGCTTCTTTAATGGGTTTCGACTTCTGCTTCCCTCTCTGTCCCATTAGAACCATCCCAGGTGAGGGGCGAAAGGATGCCCGGGGTTCTCAGCCAGATGTTGAACCGGTTGTAGCGGAATTAGTGCTATATAGATCCCGGAATCGCAGCGGTGAGTACGGAGCTCTAGTGGATTGCGTCCGCCATGATGAGCTCCGCGCATGCGCCCCCTGAAAAATAGTTTTAACTGCGATTTCTGATGTGTATTTAGTATGCTCCTAATACTGTGTTTTGTTATAATAAGCACAATATAACTATGAAGAGAGTACACACTACTTAAGTATAAAGTTTTTAATTGATACTGATGTCAGATTGATTTTAAAATGCCGTTATTATGCCGCATCTCCGTTGCAGCTATACTTGTTGCTGTTTATCTCTAGCTCCTGTTCAGTCCGATGCCATTGGCCTATGGCATTGTGAATGAATCATGTGAGAGGTATTAGCCACATCCTGGCTCTCTCCCTTCCTTAACCCCGAGTGACATCACACCAGCTCCAGCAGGTCCGTGCGAGTGTGTAGAACGGAGAGTTGTGTGAAAGAATAGGAGGCTTATGCATACTGAATGCCATCTTATGCTGCAAGTCTCAGTGAGCCAACCATTCGGTACAGAGCAGGAGAGTTGTACATGCTGTTAAATACTGGATGTCAGTGAGTGCAATCTTCATATGTTACACATTGAATTTTTTAATAAACAATAATACACTAGGGTAGGCATGCACTCTCTCTTGCTCTATATACTGTCAGCCAATGACAGCTGATCATGTGATGTAAACAGAGCCAGTAATTAGCTATTTTTTCTCCATGCTGATAGCGTGAGGAGAAAAAAAAAGCTGATCACTGGCGGCTGTCAGAGGGACATCGGTCCCGATCAAGGAGAGCTGCTGAGTGGAAAAAAGAAAGAGGAGGAAGGCGCGTGATCAACCGCTTGGATCAAGACAATACAATTTATTCAAGTGCAAAGTAAACAAATGCATATATGAAACCATAAAAAGTTCCTACGCTTTCATAAAAGCTGGGTTACAAAATATACACATTAAAAGTTTAAAAATTAGACATGCCCATGCAAGGGCAAATACTCAAAGTGACGCTTTTCGGGGGAATTTTCCTCTTCATCAGAGCCTTGCAAAAAAAGAAAAATTGCAAAAAAGCAGAATCTCCTTTTTTTGCAAGGCTCTGATGAAGAGGGAAATTCCCTCGAAAAGCGTCAGGCCAAAAAGAGGGTAAAATTAAAAAGCAACATAGCATAACACTTAGAGATAAAGCCCTTGGTGGAGGTAATTTTTTGCATCATATTAAAGAGAGGGGTAGGGGATTGGTGCCAATGAACAGCCTCTCCATAAGCCCTAACTTCATGTTGGAGGCGAAGGCTTTAAACAACCATTGAAGTTCTTCATTAGCTACAGAAGAGTGCAGGGTTTACTTGATAGGTACGACAATAGAATTTGTAGGACCTCCTGCGAAAAAGGAGGGGGAATGTAAACTTTAGCCAGTATGCATGTTACCTTATAAATTTTACAATGCAAAAAAATAATCTCTCTGTATCCATCATAGGGTAAATTTCTTGAAAATGCAGAGATTGATGAATCAGGAAACTCATTAGATAGGATTATGTGTAGAATGATATGCTCCCCCCAGCCTAGCTGCTTATCTTTATTGAAAACCTACATATTAGTTTTTCATATCAAATCAGAAAGTGTGGTGGCATGTCCAAAAACTGATCAGCTTGGTGGTAATTGAAACTCTCTATGTTTTGTTTTAGTAGGGGCCTTTGTTTCTGGAATTAGAAGGTGACATGTCTACCACTCTTTCCATGGAAAACAGATATTAGTACACTGTTTTGTGCACTAAAATAGTGTGTTAAACATCCCTATACAAACACAAAAAGAACAATCACTCTGCTCCAGGTCAGTCACCTGTTCCACCTCCACTACCACACTTTAATGGGTGCAGGCCCTGTCCACTGCAGTCTTCATGTAAAAAAAAAAAATTCTGCTTGACCGCACAGCCAAAGAAATCACCTTTATTAAAAATCTTCAATTAAAAAATCATTACAATGAGGGGTTATAGTATATACATCTGAAAGAAAAATTATGCTTAACCGCACAGCCAAAGAAATCACCTTTATTAAAAATTTATAAAAAAATTGTTACAACGAGGGGTTATAGCATATACAGCTAATGTTTTACACACTAATTCAGCACTTAAGCTAAGATTAGGCGCTGAATTAACACGAAATGCATTAGCTGTATTTGCGATATCTCCTCATTATGAAGATTTTTTTTATGAAGATTTCTAATATAAAAGGTGATTTCTTTGGATGTGTGGACAACCTGAATTTGTCTTTTGCACGTTAAACATTCCTACTTTGGATAAAATCGGGTTTCGTTTTTGCTTATAACTCATTTTACTAGAATAATGAGAAATAAATATGCAGTTTTATGCAAGGAAAGGCAAGACCAACACAAAATAAGCAAATAATTCTTACTCTTGTACTGACTGTCATGTCATTTTGCTCACCTTCCTTTGTTGTATCATATTAGTTAATTAGAACTGTACCAAAAGACAAAATTTGCACATGAATTTAATAATGACTTCAATATTTTCTCTTAGTTCTTCCATAATTTTAAAATTCATAATCTTGTTGAATATTTTATATCATTATGAAGTGATTTAAATGCATTTATCCATTAATATTTTATATACAATCATATTTAAAATTCATTAAATTAGAATAATTATTACTTTTGGATAATACACCTCTGCCAAATGCTGGAAAATGCAAAGATTTTTTTTTTTTTAATTGTAAGCAGTCAGTAAATTTACATATTAGTTTTAAAAAAGATGTACAAATCATGAATTAAAATCTCATGCAACTTAATTTAAAAAAATACAGCATATGTACTTTCTAGGGTGAGTTGCCTATGTATATAAGCCATAATCACTTAAATATTAAAGCATACCCATTTCTCTTCTTTGATCTTTGTGCCTAAGATTTTATCTCAGTTTATATCTTCTAGCAAGGCTCGTAGTTTAGGGAAGTTGGCTCTTTTAAAATTCAGTGTCTTTGTATTCCCCTTATGTTTCCTATCAGTGTTATTTATACTGAAACAAATTGACCTATGATCACTGTTTCCAAAATTGCCCCATATTTCTACATCCGTGATATTAGGAAATGTGGTGTATTAATCCATTTGACCAGCTGCAAATTTCAGTTGCCTGAGATGCCTATCATATTGGTCAGATAGTAGGGAGTGTAACTCATTCCTTAGCTTAGAAAGGGAGTGCGAGACCGGTGCTGTAGGGAACTTTTTGTTTTGAAGTTCCATAGTGTGGATCTCCAAAAGTAACTTTGACAATTTAGTATTATATTGTTTTTTAGCTCCAGAGCTCTGCTGGATGCAAATGGCCCACGTAAAAGCCTTGTGGGCATTCCAAAGAACCCCCAGGTCTGGAACCGCCTCACTACTGATTTGGAAAAGTTCCTGGAGATGCTGAGAGATATCAATAGCAGTATTAGGGTCTTATACAATTCTAACATTACATTGCCAAACTGGTGCTCGCTGAAATAGTGCCTGCTCCTCCATTGTCACTGAGATTGCGGATTGATCAGACCATGTAATATTGTGTATAGAGAAGGAGGAGGAGTTAATTTGAAGCAGCCATTTATCGGTAGGGAGGAGCTAAGACGTGTTTGCATGGTCCACGTGCAGAGCCTGCCAGGAAGTCGGCGCAGCGCTGCGCTAATCACAGGCAGTGAGACATTGCCCGATCTCTACAGCCACGCATTGGGGCAATAATTCACTGCCTGTGATTAGCGCAGCGCTACGCCAACTTCCTGGGGGGCTCTGCACGTGGACCATGCGAACATGCCTGAACTCATCCTTGCTTATCGGTATCAAAAAGGTCTATGTGAGAGTAGGAACGGTGTCTGGAGGAGAAGAATGTGTAATCCCTCTCATTAGCATATTGGCACCTCCAGACGTTATACCCCCCCTCTGCATGGAATAATTACCTCAATAATTGAATTTTACCTTTAGAGGGAGAGTTCAAGTCCAGTTGGGGGTCAACTGTAAGGTTAAATCTCCACACAGTAACACAAGTTCCTACCTAGCAGAAGATACAAGTTTAAACATTTTGTATAAAAAGCTTGGGTGATGCTCTCCACAGAAGGACATTTAGCTTGAGAACTTATTAAAGCAGCTGTTCTATTGTTTTACCCTGTTAAACAATCCTATTTTCTGGAAACGTCTCACTGTGTGTGTAAGTATTGAATGCAAACAAGTCATTACTCCCAGTGTGGGTTTAGCAGTTGAGTGAATGCGGAACAACCTTATGACTGTAAATATTGACTAAGACCCATCTATGAAGTCATATTCTGTGTTTATGATAGTCCTGACATAAATGTGCATATGAATGCAAAATGCCTCTTTAACCCTTTCTGTTACAGATCCTTCTACTGTGTCTTTCCCTAATGCCCTGTCTGACTGGAAGTCAGAACAATAATTACTTGTACTCTGGTTGTTGTGAAGGTGGGACCAATCACTTATCATATACGGTCCCTGTGTAAATTATTTTTGCCTGCATGTCATAAAGAATCATGGTGATTTTTGGGGAAAATTCCCTTAGAGGGAACTCTTGATTCTTAATTATGGGATGCCTTTGTACACTGTCTGCATGGTACTTTAGGTCCCAACGAGTCTCAGGAATTGGCCAATTTGACACAGGAAACTGGATCTGGTGCTCCATCCATAAAGACCAGACTAAGACAGTGGCTTAAGGCTATACCCCATGGTAAAGAAGAAGTTGGGTAATTAAAGTGAGTCAAATGAGAGGGGAGATACAAATATGACTCTATGCTGCTTGCACAAAGGGCAAGAAATAAAAGACAGAAAAATAAGTAGAGAGCAGAAAAGTAGATTTAGGGAGAGAGAGGGAAGAGGGGGGGGGGGTCGTGTGTGGAGACCAATGCTATGATTGATAAAAGTACAGATGCTGTGTATCAAACTGGAGCCACCTTCTACCCCGAGACCATAATGTTGTTAGCTTCTGTAAGAATAGAAAAGATAACAGATGCAGAGAGAGGTGACACAATCTAAGTAGGCTTTCTGAATTGCCAGTGGTGATTGTAGCTGTATTAGTGCACTTGTGACAAAAAACTATTTTGCAGTCACTTCTCAGACCTTGAAGAAGGGGACAAACATCAAAAGCTTGTCCTGAAAAATTGTATGATGGTGCATATAAAAAAAGTATAACGGACAGCAGTCAATTGTTTCTGAACTGCCATGAACTGCAGTGCATATTGACAGAATGCCCTAGTCCTGGGTAAAGCCCTTTTAGAATTGCCCAACACCTTACATTTGTCTGTGCCTGCCATAAAATGAATTGGAAAGACATGATAGTTTTACTAAAGGCTAGTTGTGGTGCTGATTAGAATGTCTAGCTGAAGGCATGCTAATCAGAACCTAGCCTGCCAAAATTGGGAAAAAAGACCTCTCCATCTCACCTTCGGAAACACAATGGGAACAATAATTTCTGAATATACATAAAGGGTCGATCAACGTCACTACTCAAGGAAACAGATCCAAAATCATGTCCAGGTGGTATAGCACACCAATCCTTTTACACAAAATGAACCCAGCTATACCAGAAACTTGCTGGAGATGTCACGAAGATGAAGGTACTCTAAGGCTGCGTACACACGTAGCCGCCTGTCCGACGTACTTAGTCTGGTGGACTTCCCGCCAGACTGTCTGTCGGACTTTCCGAACGGGCTACTTGCCCACACACGGCACTTTTCAGCGGACTAATACGGCGTACTAAATCCGCCGTACTATCCGTCCTACTTTTGAAATGAACGGACTCGCCCACACACGTGGAGGAAAGTCATTTCGAGCGCGTCTCCAGGTAGGCGGGGCCCGCGAAGGAGACGTCGCTGGCCCCGCCGCCTGGTATGGACTTAAAGGGGAACCCCAACGCCGAAAAAAATCGGCGTGGGGGTCCCCCCAAAGTCCAAAACAGACCCTTGTCCGAGCACGCTACCCGGCCGGCCAGGAAAGGAGGGGCGAGCGAGCGCCCCCCCCCCCCTCCTGAGCCGTACCAGGCCGCGTGCCCTCAACATGGGGGATGCCTTGGGGAAGGGGGGGGCGTGCGCCCCCCCACCCCAAAGCACCTTGTCCCCATGTTAATGAGGACAAGGGCCTCTTCCCAACAACCCTGGCCGTTGGTTGTCGGGGTCTGCAGGCGGGGAGCTTATCGGAATCTGGGAGCCCCCTTTAATGAGGGGGCCCCCGGATACCGGCCTCCCACCCTATGTGAATGAGTATGGGGTACAATGTACCCCTACCCATTCACCTGTAAAATAAAGTACAAAAAAACCACAACACACAAGATAAAATAATGTATTGCACAGCTCCGGGGGTCTTCCATCTTCGGGGGTCTTCTCGCCGGACTCCTCCGCTATCTTCTTGTAGCTCTTTTACTAGCGGAGGAGCCCGGCTTTCTTCTTCGTCGCCGCGGCCTCTTCTTCCGACTTCGGGGGTCTTGTCCCCCTCTTTGGTTCTTCTGCCGGGCCACCGCGCCTTCTTATAGCTCTTTTACAGGCGGTGGCCCGGTCTTCTGTCGCGGCCGCCACCGCCTTCTGTTCTTCTTCTTCTTCTTCCTCTTCTTCTTCTCCTGGAGATGTTGACTCGACGTTCTCTCCGGCCGCAATGCCAGGGACGCGCTGCGCTGCCACTTATATAGGGACAAGGGGCGGTGTCACATGGGTTGATGTCACATGGGTTGGTGTCACATGGTGACCCCGCCCCTTATGATGTCACAGTCCCGGAGGATGCTGGGACTGTCGCCATGTGACATCAACCCATGTGACCAACCCATGTGACATCAACTCATGTGACACCGCCCCTTGTCCCTATATAAGTGGCAGCGCAGCGCGTCCCTGGCATTGCGGCCGGAGAGAACGTTGAGTCAACCTCTCCAGGAGAAGAAGAAGAAGAAGAACGGAAGGCGGCGGCGGCGGCGACAGAAGACCAGGCCACCGCCTGTAAAAGAGCTATAAGAAGGCGTGGTGGCCCGGCAGAAGAACCGAAGAGGGGGACAAGACCCCCGAAGTCGGAAGAAGAGGCCGCGGCGACGAAGAAGAAAGCCGGGCTCCTCCGCTAGTAAAAGAGCTACAAGAAGATAGCGGAGGAGTCCGGCGAGAAGACCCCCGAAGACGGAAGACCCCCGGAGCTGTGCAATAAATTATTTTATCTTGTGTGTTGTGTTTTTTTTGTACTTTATTTTACAGGTGAATGGGTAGGGGTACATTGTACCCCATACTCATTCACATAGGGTGGGGGGCCAGTATCCGGGGCCCCCTTATTAAAGGGGGCTCCCGGATTCCGATAAGCCCCCCGCCCGCAGACCCCGACAACCAACGGCCAGGGTTGTCGGGAAGAGGCCCTTGTCCTCATCAACATGGGGACAAGGTGCTTTTGAGGCACCCCCCATGTTGAGGGCACGCGGCCTGGTACGGCTCAGGAGGGGGGGCACTCGCTCGCCCCTCCTTTCCTGGCCGGCCGGGTAGCGTGCTCGGACAAGGTTCTGTTGTGGACTTTGGGGGGACCCCCACACCGATTTTTTTCGGCGTTGGGGTTCCCCTTTAAGTCCATACCAGTCGGCGGGCCAGCGGCGTCTCCTTCGCGGGCCCCGCCTACCTGGAGACCCGCTCGAAATGAGCGGACTTTTCTCCGGGCGGGAAAAGTCCGTTCATTTCAAAAGTACGGCGAACTGGCATACACACGGCCGGATTGTCCACCGAAATGCGAGTCCGGCGGGAAGATTGGAGTGTAAAACTACATTCTAAGTCCGCCGTACTTTCGGGTCAAAAAAGTATGCCGGAGGCTACACACGGGGGGATTGTCCGGCGGACTTGAGTTTGCCGGACTTTTCCACCCGCTTGTTTGATCGTGTGTACGCGGCATAATGCACATCTGGTGGTCTTGTTCTTCCATACAAACTTTTTGGACAATGGTACACCGCATTATGTCTCAGGTGACCTCAAATGACTTAGAATTCACCCCAGTTCAATTCTTACTCCACCTCTCACCTTATCACACAAATCATACCACAAATCATTAGCGATGCACATGATAAGCACTGCGAAGCAATGCATCCCCTTGTATTGGAACCCAACACATACCCATGGGTGTCCGCAGAACTTTTTTCAGGGGGGGAGCATAAATTTAGGGTCACCCATGAGCCGCCCCTTTTCGACAATGTCATTATCACATTATCATGGTCAGAGACTGCAGATGTAGTACAGTCCCTAGAATAGGTAATGGATAATGGCCAATGGGCCCTCTTACCAGACCCAGTGAAACTACAGCAGTGATCCCTCCGGCTGGACGATCGCTCACTCTGGGTTCCCCGGGGGCGACTCTGGTCAGTAGTGTAGTATGTCTGTACCCTGGCAGTGGCTCAGTCTTTCTCCCTCTGGTGGTGCTGGGCAGCGTTGCTCTCTGGTGGTACTGGACAGCATGTCTCTCTCTGGTGTCATGGGGCAGTGTTGCTCTCTCTCTGGTGGCGCTGGGCAGCGTGGCTCTCTCTGGCTTCTGCCCAGCACACTCCATGTTCTTTTTCCTGTAGCACTCTCTCCCTCAGCTTTTTTCCAGGCTGCAGTCTCTCAATCTCTCTCTCTCTCTCCCTATGGAAAATGGGGCCACCAATCTTTGGGACTACAAGTTCTATGATGCTCTCCTCTCCTAGTCTCCTTTGATTGGCCCTCAGTTATGGTCAATAGGGAAAGAATGGAGCGGGCAGAAAGCTGGACGGGGAACCCGGTGAGAGCCGTTGTCTCTTCTCCCTGACAAGAGAAAGGGGGGTGGCCGGGGGAAACCTGACAGCCCACAGCTTGCCTTTCTCCTGTCACAGCGCCGCCAAGTTCTCTACTGGACTGAGCAGGAAAAAGAGCCCGCAGTCACACTACACTGATAAGGGGGCTTGACATAACAATGATGGTGTCACCCCGATAGTGATGGAACTGTGTTGAATTTAAGATCTGATCCCTGATTCCAGGGGGGACTTGACCCCCCTTGCCCCTACCTGCGGACGCCCATGCACATACCCCCACAAACTGAGAATGGTTCACTAGAATCCACAAAGTTGCTGAAATGGAAGAACTAATCCATATCGCCCACAACAACCCAACTAAATTTAATAGAAAATTGAGCTGCTGGTTGCACTTCCAGACGACACCTGACTATATGCTACCCACCTAACTAAAAAACTCAACCTGACATATTTGGAGCCCTCCTTTACACAAACTGACCCCTACATTCTTCACAAACCAGTCTGTTTACCTATCACTCCACCCCCTAGGCAAACACCCCCAGCAACGCTCCTCAACTGCAACAACAAAACTGAGGAGGCAAGTCAGAGATAGCCCCTCACCTACCTTCCCCCCACACCCCCTGCCCTCCCTCCTCCCCCCCTCTCCCTCCCTATCCCATCCCTTCCCACTTACTTCCTATCCCCACCCCCTTCCCCTTCCGAGATACTTGGCCCATTTACCCACCTACCCTACACGCATGCCCACTTCGCTAAGTCTGCCATCACCTTCCACTTTAACCAAACACGCTCCGAACACATAACAAGCACCCTCCACTTACCATACATCCCTCTCCCTGAGAGGAATGATTTCACACCTGAAAAGGGCACCGGTTAAACCTCTCCCTTCTATTATCTCACAAATAAATTCTGGCAACTTATGATCCCTTGGTTAGCACCCCTCTGAGAATTAGCTACCTGTGGTAAACTTTCTCAATTGGTGGGTCTAGGAACTTCATGTATAGTATATATAATTTCAACACAAGTGCTTGAATTCCTAATTTGTCGGTATATTGGTGCTGTATGTACTCTCACTGTTCATCTGACTTTTGAGCTTTCTGTAAATGCTCTTTTTCTACCTCTAAATAAAAGAAATGTGTTTTAAAAAAAGAATGCCTAGCTGAATCAAACCTAAATACAGTACTGAAGTTACCAAGACGAACATAAACCATCTGTGTGAGACTGTAGGTGGTATTTTGTCAGCAGCCTCTTAGAACACAGGTTTTAATGTATGCTAAATGAGACTGTGACAGATTATAATGCCAAAATAAATTAAATTATATTCAAGGACCAAGACTCCAATCTAAAAGCAGACCTATGTAGTGTGCACACAGCCAGACTTTTGACAGCAAAGGTCTGACAGATTTGACCGTGTGCGGGCATGTGACATCACTGATCGTCCTTCCCATAAAAGGGAAGAGACGATCGGTGACAGCCACACAGGGAAGCACTGGGAGAGGTTTGTTTACACAGACCTCTTCTCGTTCTTCAGCTCTGTGACCCGATCGTGGGACACCAGCGGCGATCGGGTCCACTGGTCCCACGGCCACGGTCACAGAGCACAGGACCGGGTCGGGAGCTCGCCACTGGCGGCGCGCTCCTGACCCAGGGCTGGGCACTTAAAAAGCAACGTACAGGTACGTGCTTGTGCCCAGCCGTGCCATTCTTCAGACGTACATCGGCGTGAGGTGGTCCTTAAGTGGTTAACCTGTCATCAAAACTGACACTCACAAAGATAAAAAAAAATGCTTTGGCTGCTTTACTTCTGTTTGAAGGACCCTACACAAACAAAAAGGTCCTTTAAGTATCTGGGGGTGCAGATATCCCCCGAGGTGACGGAATATGCTAAACTGAATCTTATGCCATTGTTACTTAAGTTCAGAGATAAATGTAAGATCTGGTGTAAACTACCGTTATCGGTGGTGGGCAGGGTAAACCTCATTAAAATAGTGTGGGCCCCGCAGCTGCTCTATATTTGTCATAACTCCCCGACCTGGATCCCGAAACGTTGGTTCGATAAAATTGACTCTCAGTTTAGGGAATTAATATGGTGTAGAAAGACGGCCAGACTTAGTTTACTTACCTTGCAATATAATAAGGACGAAGGGGGGTTGGCACTTCCACACGCTAGGATGTATTTTTTTGCTTCGCAGCTCCAGCACATGGGTGGGTGGGGGTTGGATGACCCATTGGACCCGATCCGAAGGATACTGGCTGACACGGTCGCCTCGGACACAGCATTGTCTAGATTGGAGGCAGGCTTCCCTCATATGGACAGGGGTTCCCCGACTGTTATACTGCTGAATACACTGTGGTCTCATGTTAAAAAACTGCTACGAATACGTGGCTTCCTTGCCCTCACCCCTATTTGGCGGAACGCTAATTATGGTGAACTTTTTAAGCTCAAGGGATTTGGTAACTGGAGTGGGAGTGGTCTTCAGTATCTCTCGCAACTGTATAGTGGACGGGTACTGAAGTCCTTTATGGAAATACAAGCGGAGTTTGACATCCCTCGTAGGGATTTCTTTAAATATTTACAGCTACGTCATGCGTTGCAGACACAGGCACGGAGTGTGCAGCTCTCCCTAACAGACCATCCTGTGGTGAAGGAGATATTTATGCAGATTGACCGTAAAGGCATGATCTCTAGGGGGTATGCTATGCTTCTTGACGCGGTGCAGGACCCGGCACGTCTTCCATGTCGGCAGAGGTGGGAGGCGGACCTGGGGCCCATGGACGCGGAGACCTGGAACCTCTGCTTGTCCTCCGCTCCGTTGGTGTCGGTATCGGCCTCCCATAGGCTCTCCCACCTATATTTACTACATAGGACCTATAGAACTCCAGTTAAACTGCACAGTTGGGGTGTTAGAGGGTCTCCCCTTTGCCCTAAATGTATGCGGGACCATGGGGATCTTATGCACATGTTCTGGAGGTGCCCGAAACTAAAACGATATTGGGCGGGAATTTTTGACACTATATCCTCAGTGTTCTCTGTTGGTATCCCGCGGTGTCCGTTGGTCTGCCTGCTGGGGGCCCTGGATGAGGAATCATTGACACCCTCGGCCCATACAGCCATTATCAGGTTACTATATGTAGCTAGAAAATTGATAGCGAGACTATGGATGACCCACAGGGTTCCCACCAGGCAGCAATGGATAGAACAGGTGAACCAGATGCTGATCAGAGAAAAGATAACATACCAACACAGAAACGCACCGCACAAATTTAATGCCATGTGGGGGGGGGGGGTGGCTTGAGGTCCCGGGACTAGCTCCCCACCAACTTATACAGGACAGACTTTTACAGGGTTAACTGAAGGTCCTAGGACCGGTATATGGAGGTACATAAATGGTCATGTTTCCAGGATGGGTCTAACTCTATGTCTCTCCCTTATCCGGTAATTGTACGGGGTGTAGGGAGACACCAATGGGACTGTGTGCTGGGCTGTGGGCCGTAGTATATATGTAAGGTACCTATGCGGCTGTTTCTTGATGCGGAGTGGTCTATGAGAGAACGATACTTTTGTTATTACTTTTGGTTCCTTTTTTCTTTTTCCTTATCTCCTTTCTTCTTTATTTTTTGGTTTTATTGATATTTTCCATGTCTCAACAGTTTTCAAACCGAACCTATTTGTATTTCTATATTCTCTGTATACTTTTGGATGTAAAAACCAATGCTACTGTAAGACTGTACTTTACTCCTATGTTTGGTTTGTACCATAAGTGCTTTACAATAAAAACTTATTTGATTTAAAAAAAAAACAAACAAAAAGGTGTGGGTCCCCCCAATTTCCACACCAGACTCTTATCCTACATGAGAGTCTGGTATAGCTCTCAAGGAGGACCCTACACAAAAAAAGTGTGGTTCCTCCCAAATTCCATACCAGACATTAAGGGTCTGGTAAGATTATAAGCAGGAACCACATGGGAAAGTCAAGAAAAGTAAAAATGCAGGGTCCCCCCCCAGAAATCCATACCAGACCTGTGCAGTTTGTCAAGGCAGGAAGGAGGCACAAGTGTGTGCTTCTCTTCTTGGGGCTCAGGCCTGTCTCCCACTCCCTCCTCAGAGGCGGTGATTAACCACTTGATAACCGGCTCATGCCAATATATGTCAGCAAAGTGGCATGTTCCCTCAAATTGCCATATGGGTATGTCGGTTCCTTTAAGCGTCCCCCTGCTACACGGCGGGGGGAGCCGATGCACGTGGCTGGCGGGCGTGATCACCGCCAGCCACCCACGATCGTGGGCAAGAGAGCAAGAACTGGGATTTGTGTGTAGTAATTACAAACAGCAATATGTCTCCTCCCCCGGTCAGTTCCATCCCCCCACAGTAAGAAACACTAACTAGGGAACCCATTTAACCCCTTGAGCGCCCCCTAGTGTTAACCCCTTCCCTGCCAGTGACATTTACACAGTAACCAGTGCATTTTGTATATGGTCCAAAAAGGTGTGAAAAGTGTCCGATCTGTCAGTCTCAATGTTGCAGTACCGCTAAAAATCGCAGATCATAACCATTACTAGTAAAAAATAAATAAATAAATAAAAATGCCATAAAAATACCATAAATATATTCCTTATTTTTTTAGACGGTATAACTTTTGCACAAACCAATAAATATACGCTTATTGCAATTTTATTTTACCAGAAATATGTAGAAGAATACATATTGGCCTAAACTGATGAAGAAATGTGTTTTTCAAAAACATTTTTGGGGATTTTTATAATAGCAAAAAGTAAAAAATATAGTTTTTTTTTCAAAATGATCACTCTTTTTTTGTTTATAGCACAAAAAATAAGAACTGCAGAGGTGATCAAATACCACCAAAAGAAATCTCTATTTGTGGGAAAAAAAATGACATCAGCATAGTGTTTTCTTCTCTCTCTCCAAAGCACTATGTCCTGTAGCTGTCTCTTGCTCAGTTCTTCTGTTATTAACCTGATAACTTCTCACACATTCTCCAAGACGGGAGATAGAAGTGTGTGTTGTGGGAAGTTGCTATAAATAGATTAGAAGCCAGCTTGCCATCTAAGAGCAGACCTCTGCACATTCCATTCTTCCTTTTCCTATAAGGATAGGGAGTGTCGGCCTTTCCTTCAATCAGTTGTCTGCCCAGGCTTCTCTGCAGTGTTGTTAACCAGGAAGAGAAAATTTTCTAACATGAAGAGCACTTTCTAAAGGATATATACATAAGTAGACAGCAAATATACATGTAAAACCTATGTAGGGAGATTTGTTTCATCCTTGTGTATCACCTGAGGCTATTTACTTCACTGGGTATATGTGTGGGTTTACATCCACTTTAATGGCTCCTGCTGCTGAATCTTAGTCAATGAGAAGCGAGAGACCTGGGAGAGCCTCAGCTCTTGTGCACATCGCTGACTCAGGATTGGACTTATGTAAATATTAGCGGGCCTCGGAGGGGAGCTGCACACTGAAGGTGTTTTACCTTCATGTATTATATGCACTTTAAAGGCTTAAATTTGTCTGATTGTTGGGTATTGTAAAGGGTTAGCTCAAGGGGGATTCCCCTTGCCTGGGAAAACGGTAGTCCAAATGGAAGGTTTTCTTAAAAATCTGACTTGTAGCCAGTTTTATTTTGAAAGGTTGCACGAAAATTAAACAAGCATACAGAAAATAATACCTTGCCATCCAGGCACTAACTTAATATTGCAGGTTCAGAGGTGAAGGGCTTCTCCCAGTCACCCACAAAAAAAAGATAATGCAAACCTTTTCTTTCTCTCACAAAGAATCGTCACATAAACATCTCTCTCAAGTTTTTAGCTTCCTGAGTTACAGGCAAAGAGCAATTCTTTGCTCCAGTCCTGCTTTATGTATACCACCTGTTGTTGGACACAAGTGGACTGCAAAATTTGGTCTGGAACCAAACCACGAACGCATGTGAGGTGAAACATAGCATCCCTCAATTACCTCGCCTTTCATAATGTCACATATCCTCCCCCCTCTGCTCAAGCCCCTGCAGCTGAGCAACTTACCAGACAATGGACACAGTAAAGAGTATCTGCATTATTTTGGAGTTTCCCAGCTGCTGCTCCACTGTGAACTTAAAAACTTGAAAGGCAAGGAGCCACCTTGTCACCCGACTGTTTTTCTCCTTGTTATCACACATCCATTTAAGAGGGGCATGATCAGTGACTAGTTTGAATGGTCTCCCCAACAGGTAATGTTTTAAGGCATCTAAGACCCATTTGATAGCTAAAGATTCCTTTTCAACAATGGCATAGTTTTTCTCATGTCTGTTAAGCTTTCTGCTCAGGTAGACCACTGGGTGCTCCTCACCATCTCTGATTTGGGACAGTACCACACCCAGTCCCACATCAGAGGTGTCTGTCTGTACTACAAACCCCTTTGTGACCTTTGGGGTCATGAGCAGCGGTTGTACACAAAGAGCTTGCTTCAACAAAAGAAATGCCTTCTCTGCCTCAAGATTCCACTTAATCAAGACCGACCCTCTGCCCTTCGCCAGATCTGTCAGTGGGGCAGCAATGGTGGCAAAATTGGATACAAAACACCTGTAGTACCCTGTGATCCCATGAAATGCACATACTTGCTTTTTATTTATAGGTTGGGGCCACTTTTGAACCGCCTCAATCTTGTTGATCTGAGGCTTGGTCAGCCCTTGACCA
The DNA here is from genome assembly GCF_037356315.1 of Lithobates pipiens. Taxonomy (NCBI): domain Eukaryota; kingdom Metazoa; phylum Chordata; class Amphibia; order Anura; family Ranidae; genus Lithobates; species Lithobates pipiens. The sequence continues at coordinate 20,866,693 of NW_027507787.1, forward strand.
ATAATTTAGTAAAGGTATTTGGCCTCCCCCAAGCCATGGCACACATTTTGGGGTTGGCAGTGAGTGCTGCTTTCCTAAGGGAATCTATTACGCCTTGCACTGAGTAAAATCAGATTCCCAACCTTGGCTGTGGATGACAACATTTTCCAAATAGGCGGCTGCGTATTGGTGATGTGGTTTCAATGTCTTGTCCATCACTCTCTGGAATTAGGCTGGAGCACCATGTAAACCAAAAGGCATCCACTTATACTGAAGTGAACCCTCAACGGTAGAAAAGGGCGTCTTCTCTTTTGCAGATTCTGTTGGGGTATCTGTCAATATCTTTAGTCAGATCCAAAGTAGTTATGTACCGGGCACTTCCCAATCTGTCAACAAGCTTGTTGTCCTGAGGCATTAGATACGCATCAAATTTGGACACGCTGTTCAACTTCCTGAAATCATTACAAAACCTTATAATGCCATCTGGCTTTGGGACTAACACTAAGGGACTTGACCAGTCACTGTGGAACTCCTCTATCCCGTCCAACTCTAACATGTTCTTTATTTTTTTTGCAACTGCTTCTCGCCTAGCCTCAGGTATTCTATAGGGCTCTACATTTACTCAGACATCTGGTTCCGTAATTATGTCATGCTGTATAACACTGATTTTTCCAGGTAGGGGAGACAAAAAGTCTTTATTCTTACACGCAAACTCTTTAACGCCCTTCTGTTGGGCCACTGATAAGGTTTCAGTTATGGGTACCTCAGTTGGCACGAGGCCCATGTCCTTTTGAGGAGTTGGCACTGCCAGTAAAGTCTCTCTGTCCTTCCAAGTTTTCAAGAGATTAACATGATATATTTGCTCTGGTTTTCTTTTCCCTGGCTGGTAAACTTTGTAGTTTACTTACCCTACTCTTTCCATAATTTCAAAGGGACCTTGTCACTTTGCTAGGAAATTACTCTCAACTGTGGGACTAGTAACAGCACTCTATCACCAGGGTTGAAGGTTATGGTCTTCACACCCTAATTATAATCCCCTTCTCTGGACCTCCTGGGTTTGCTCCATATGTTCCCGTACTAGCGGCATGATGGTGGCAATCCTACCTTGCGTCAATGAGATATGCTCGATGGCGCTTCTGTAAGGCATGGTCTCTCCCTCCCACGTTTCTTTTGCGACATATAGCAATCCCCTGGAATATCTACCATACAGTAGTTCAAATGGGGAATAACCTGCAGAGGTCCGAGGTACCTATCGTTTAGCAAACATGAGGTACGGCAGGAAAAAAAATCCCAATTTCTCCTATCTTTTTCCAGCACCTTTTTTAACATGTTTTTGAGTGTCTTGTTAAATTTCTCCACAAGACCATCAGTTTGGGGGTGGTAAACAGATGTACAAAGTTGGGAGATTTTAAAAAACTTGCACAATTCTCTAGTGACTCTGGACATAAATGGTGTGCCTTGATCCATTAATATCTCTTTTGGAATACCCCCTGGACAACCTCTTTGGAAATAGTCTTAGCTGAGGTATTACACAAGGGAATGGCTTCAGGATACTGTGTGGCATAGTCCAGTATTACCAGTATGTGCTGATGGCCCCAGGCAGACTACTACTGGTCCCACCAGATCCATGCCAATTCTTTCAAAAGGCAATTCAATTATTGGTAACGGTACCAGCGGACTGCGAAAACACAAACACAACAGAAAATAAATCCTTGCCAACCAGGCACTAAACATTGCAGGTGAACTTAGAGGTGAAGGGCTTCTCCCAGTCACCCACAAAATAAAGATAATGCAAACCTTTTCTTTCTTTCACAAACCAAACTTCACATAAGCAGGTCTCTCAGGTTTTTAGTTTTCTGAGTCCCAGGCCAAAAACAATTCTTTGCTTCAGTCCTTGAATGATTGTTATGGGCTGCTGGCGCTACCTCAAACTGGTATTAAATCTGAACCTGCTTTAACCGTTTATTATCCCTAAAGGCTATGCATATATGTGTTTTTTGCACCCGTGTTAATATTATATCCCTATTATTGTGATTAAACCAAAAGACAAAAAGAACACAAAAAAACCCAAAAAAAAACAAAAAAGAGGTTTTTTTTTTCCTTTATATCCTTAATCCACCCATATGTGACTATATAGTATTTATGTTAATTGTCATAGACTGGGTTCATCACTTATTTCAGTAAAGAGCTAAAACAAGAACCATAGCCAAAACAGAAAAATCAAAAAAAGAATAAAAAAAAACAGATAATGTTCAAATTATTCTGTGATAATGAAAAAATTCCCATATATGGGAAGTATAACATCTATACCTCTACTACGCGTGCACAGTCCTTGTGCTAGTTATTATTTTTACTGTAAAGGCCCCCAAGCCTTAATAATTAAATTTAGATGTACCACCAAAATAAGTTGTGAAAAATGCAGCCTTATTCACAATTTTTTTTTTTTAATAAACAGAAGATGTGTAAAAATAAAAATGAATAGGAACATATAAAAAACATATATATAGTCCAAAAAAATATATAGTCTTTTTTTCAGGTATTCCCAGATGTACAATTATTTCGCTTCAGGAACCAAAATAGGTGACTTTTGTGATTATGCCTGCTTATTGGTGACTTCCGTGCTCTTTCCCCCTCAAGGGTCCCCACTCACCGAATCCACGCACCCCCTAGGGGGTTACATGCCTGTAATCCGTATTCCACTTTTTTGAGGATCTCACTGCTTGGCTCTGTCTTCAACAGGTCCTCTCCAGGTTTTTTGGAGGAGATGGAAGAAAAAGACTCTTTTGTCCGCCGGTAGTTCCTCAAAATGAAAAAAATCCACTCATGGTGTAGTATTTGGGTTTACTAGATACTTGAATTTGGGGGAAAGGGGAGCAAGCTACAAAACACCTCTTTGATTTAAAAGGGGGGTTCCTTTATAGATATGTATATATGGTGGGAGACTGGTAGCCACTTAAAACATGCTTTATTGCAAAAAAATATTTTGTACAAAAATTTTTTTTAGGTTTTCCACAAAAATATATACTCTATAACAGTTATACTGTCAAACAGCAAAAGTGTATATATATATATATATATATATATATATATATATAGCAGTCATCCACTTCAAAAAGTACAAAGAACAATAAATAAAAATCAAAAACATATAAAAAAAATATAAAAAATATTTTTAAAAAACCATACAGTCCTTTTTTATATATAGCTGTAAAACAGCGCTATACTCAGTGATATGAGGCTTACATCCCCAAGTATACACCCTCCTTCTATGTTGGGCTCTAAACTGTCTTTAAGGGATTTCCATAAGCCTACTCATATGCTGAATAAAAAGGTATTATTTGGCTTCGAAAATGCTTGGCATCTTTGCACAAACATAAGCAGCAAGAGTGTAAAAAGCGCAAATACAAAAACAAACAAAAACTCCCGGTTTACCAACGCACGATAAGACTCCCCTGAGCGAGCGGCATGTGGTCCAGCTGCGCTCCAGCGGGTCAGGCGCACCGGAAGTGACGTGGTGTGCGTAATGACGCTGTACGCGTTTCGTCATAGACGTCCTCAGCATCGTACAGCGTCATTACGCACACCACGTCACTTCCGGTGCGCCTGACCCGCTGGAGCGCAGCTGGACCGCATGCCGCTCGCTCAGGGGGATCTTATCGTGTGTTGGTAAACCGGGAGTTTTTGTTTGTTTTTTGGATTTGCGCTTTTTACACTCTTGCTGCTTATGTTTGTGCAAAGATGCCAAGCATTTTCGAAGCCAAATAATACCTTTTTATTCAGCATATGAGTAGGCTTATGGAAATCCCTTAAAGACAGTTTAGAGCCCAACATAGAAGGAGGGAGTATACTTGGGGATGTAAGCCTCATATCACTGAGTATAGCGCTGTTTTACAGCTATATATAAAAAAGGACTGTATGGTTTTTTAAAAATATTTTTTATATATTTTTTTATATGTTTTTGATTTTTATTTATTGTTCTTTGTACTTTTTGAAGTGGATGACTGCTATATATATATATATATATATATATATATATATATATATATATATATATATATATATATATATATATATATATATATATATGTATATATACTTTTGCTGTTTGACAGTATAACTGTTATAGAGTATATATTTTTGTGGAAAACCTAAAAAAAAATTTTGTACAAAATATTTTTTTGCAATAAAGCATGTTTTAAGTGGCTACCAGTCTCCCACCATATATACATATCTATAAAGGAACCCCCCTTTTAAATCAAAGAGGTGTTTTGTAGCTTGCTCCCCTTTCCCCCAAATTCAAGTATCTAGTAAACCCAAATACTACACCATGAGTGGATTTTTTTCATTTTGAGGAACTACCGGCGGACAAAAGAGTCTTTTTCTTCCATCTCCTCCAAAAAACCTGGAGAGGACCTGTTGAAGACAGAGCCAAGCAGTGAGATCCTCAAAAAAGTGGAATACGGATTACAGGCGTGTAACCCCCTGTTTTAGCTCTTTACTGAAATAAGTGATGAACCCAGTCTATGACAATTAACATAAATACTATATAGTCACATATGGGTGGATTAAGGATATAAAGAAAAAAAAAACCCTCTTTTTTGTTTTTTTTGGGTTTTTTTTGTGTTCTTTTTGTCTTTTGGTTTAATCACAATAATAGGGATATAATATTAACACGGGTGCAAAAAACACATATATGCATAGCCTTTAGGGATAATAAACGGTTAAAGCAGGTTCAGATTTAATACCAGTTTGAGGTAGCGCCAGCAGCCCATAACAATCATTCAATTCTCAAACCCAGGTTGTTTAATGCAGCCTGTGGTTTTCAGGTAGGCAGCAACCTCATAGAAATAATTAAAATTCTATATTTTGAGTAATTAATAACAAACTATTAAGAGAAAAAGGATTTGGGGGCATATAAATATTCACACATCACTGTTCGACTGTGGCCTATCCCATAAGCGCGGCTTTTTTTGCATATTTGCTTCAGTCCTGCTTTATTTATACCACCTGTTGGTGGACACAAGTGCATTGCAAAATCTGGTCTAGAACCAACCCTGCCAAGGTGGCTAGTAAAACCTGGACTGGATTCCACCTTAGTTCTCAGCAAACAAGCACTTGCGAGGTAAAACATAATGTCCATCAATCACCTCGCCTTTCATGATATCGCAGTATATAGCCACATTCCTACCATTGACTCAGGGGTATTCCCTCTGTTTGGAGTTTCTTTTTTTTTTAACAAAGTTTATTTAAATTTAATTGACAGACAGAAAATAGATCACGATGCAAATACATTCAGACATAATCGCTTGACAGTAGTACATGTTTTCGTGGCAAGTTGAATATGATACATGTAACAATCATTTGGGTTGCAGTTAATAACTACAGTTATAAAATGATATTGAATTGCCCAGGGGATGGGGGGTAGGGGGGCAGCACAGGTGAGTCCTGTAGGATCAAACATATCATTTAACACCTACCCACCAATTAGAGAGTAAGAGTGATCATTAAAGTATGTGATGCTAATTGGGTGTGAGGAATAAGGGACTGTCAGTCCCCACTCTAGAGTCAGATCCCACGCCTTTATCCAAGGGGCCCATATTTTATCAAATTTTTTTGGGCAGTTTCTTCCTAGGTAGGTTAACTCATAGAGAGGTAGGGTAGCATTTACCAGGGACATCCAGAGTTACTTAGTGGGGGGTTGAGTTTGGTTCAATTTTAAAAGAATTGCCTTTCTAGCATAGAAAGACTCATAGAAGACAAATAGTTTTTTCCTTTGGGGGGCCTCAAGGAAGTCACAAATACAGAAGAGGGGTAGGACTGTATGGGACCTTTATTTTCCCTATAGAGTTGATATCATCGAGGATTACCCTCCAGTATTTCTCTATTTTGGGACAGGACCAGACTGGAGTTTCTTTATATAACACTGAATGGGCAGATTTTTTCTCTAGTGATAGTAAAAAAAACTCACCATTAGTAAAAAAAATCACCATTATAAAAAAGATACTAGTCTCAACTGGCAGGTTTTTTACACCCAGCTTATCTTGGTCTTGAGTTGTGCTCTGGTATCTACTGTTCTAAGACTGGTTGTTGAAACATCAATGAATGTCTGAAATTGTGCTGCAATGAAATGAGCTATAATTATAGAGTACGACAAGTGGCGGTTAGAGAATTACATTTATTTGGGTTTCTGAGAAATACTTCAGCTGTAGTGTTTGATTACATCGATGTTACACATCAGGAAACTGTCACATATTCTGCAAATGTAATTAACCTTTTTAAAGCTAAGGCTAGGAGATATTCATGATTCTCTAATGTTACCATTGGATTATTCAACTCACACCTGCAAAACCAAACTTTTGGTCTTACCCAATAATATACATTATCTTTGTGGAAAAAGAGTATATAAATGACTTCCCCTTTAATTCCACTGGTAATTGTACCCTATGGTAGGTTATGCTGTACCTGTTATCAATCTAAAAATAAAATGTGATTTTCTGTACAGTTCACTAACTTATGATTTTAATTTGATTTTTCTTTTCTCAGAAAACAAAAGCTTGGGTCTGGACTCCCTGCGTGGACCACCACTGGTATAAAATGGGAAATTGAATGGAAAAACTGAACCTAAATTCCAGGATAAAGGATGAATTTATAAATGAGTCATGAGGGCTTTTGTGAAACTAGTGACAGAAATAGCTCAGGTTTGTAAAGTCTAAACTGACTAGGGGATGATTTTTTCTTAACGGTACAGTGAGGAGTATACAAGTCAATCAGCACTGAGGATTGTACCTTTTTTTGTACATTTCAATAAATATATTGTAAAAAACAAAAAAATTGAAAATCCTTATGCTACTTCCCATTTACTAAACATTAAAAACACTGAGCATAAAAAAAGCATGAGAGCAGCTACCACTAAAATGTGTAGTCATTTTACATTAACTTAAAATAAAATGGAATATAGTAAAGTGCTCAATTGAAATAAAGAAAAAAAATGCAAATTCTAAAATAAGGTGACTTTCACCTAGGTGGGCATAACTACTGACATGCTGGGTGGGCCCATCCTGTCATTGAAAGATCTTCCTGGCCAGTGATCGCTGCAGATTGAGGCTTGTGACATGCATTGTTTATAAATCATTATATACGCGAGTGAAACACTTTAGTGTTTTTAAATAAATAAATAGCAGTTAGCACTACAAGGTTTCCTCTTTCTCCATATGTGCCATTCTGAGTGGTTGAAGGTAAAAGGTGAAATTGCAAGTGGATATTTGTGGTCCCCCACCTCTTAAACCAATAGCAAAAAGTATTGCTCTCTAATGGATTCCAAATTCAGATCCACACTCAGAATACTTTAAAGAGAATTTGGGGATTTTTTTAAGAATCATACTTAGATAGGTGGATGCAGCATTGGTCCGATACTGCATCTGTCCCTGCTGGCTCAAAGAGAACCAAGCTATCAAACACTGCTGATCATTCAGTGCTCATAGCTTCATAAGCAGAGAGCTGGTCACTATCAGTCACCGCTATGTGCTCTGCTCTCCCCATGTGTTCACTGGAGCGCTGGGCTGTAGAGGGGGGTGGGAGCGGCTGGCCCAGGCTCTCAGCAGCTTGCTGAGAGGCTGAGCCAGCTGCCAGTCCAGGGTAATGAGTGGATCTTGACCATATGGTCGCAATCTTTCCCCAGCCTGGACTCTCTCTGTGACATCAGCAAACAGCGATCTTCAGCCTGCTGTCTGCTGAAAACGTGACACAGGAGTGCAGAACGAACTGCACTCCTGTGATCCACAGAAGTACAGCCAAATGAGATTTGGCTGTACTTCTCCTTTAATAATCCCAAAGGGGAGATTATTAAGATAGTCACATTCAACAAAGACAACACAAGACCACAATAACAAAAGCGAACAAGACACAATGACACAATAAAATGACCAACAACAGCAATTAGTAGCAAATAAAACTGAGAACAGTGTACAGCTTGTATAACAGTGTCAATTTTCTGTCCCCTCAAAATAACTCAACACACAGCCATTAATGTCTATTGTCTATTGTATTGCGTACACAGTACACAATACAGTGCAGATGTAGTACAGTTGCTAATACGTGTGTGTATTTTTCGATCTTTATGATGAGATTGCATGATGCACATTTATGAACACATTAGTATACATTCACTAGAGCACATCATATCTAATCTAATGTCTAAGATACAGTAATATAAATAGGTATACAGGTTTTCATTGCAATTTTTATCATAATTAGTTGGCATATGTTTTTTGGAATATATTTTTTACATCACTCATAACTATATTAGTGATTTTTTACTTCTATTTTTTTGTTTACTTGGTACTAAATATAAGTTTAGATCTAATTTTTACATGTATGGATTCAATTATGGAGTCCATTTGTATGATCCACTATTTTTGTTCTTGAGACTGTTTTTAGTTAACCTTCACATCAATTTACACATCTATGGGGGTGGACATATATTTATGGATATTAAACATGACATATATTCACGGTAGTATCACTTTAACTTAATTGAATTTATTTTAATTAATTTATTTAGATAAATTCATTCAATCCTTTCTCTTCACTTTATTGGATTTCATCATAAAGGAATGCACTATTTTCATTTATGTTTTCACATAAAATTGATTTACATTTTACATTCCTTCATATATTATTTTCACTTATCAGTTTATATCAATCACAAGTGAACACACACAGATATCTTTTTTTGCCCATTGGTTTAATTTATTTTGTTGCTTACATATCATACGATCATGGTTCTGATTTGGGATTGATTACTTGGCAACATGTGTGGAGACCTTATGCGGTTGTGTCTCAGCTGTTTAGGTATTTGAATAATCCTCTGGTCACATGGTCTACAACATAGAGTATATGTTTTATTCTCATTTCAATGATCATCAGCAATGATTAAGCGTTTATTATAGTGTGAAAGGCGTCAGTTTTCCTGTATCGTTTTGCTGTGGTTTGTACTATGTGATCCCAAGTTTTCAATAAAAGGCACAAGAAACTTTCTACGGAGTGCAGCTGTCCAGAGTTTTTCTACTCATCTTCATTTCAACATGCATTAGCCAGCACCTGGGGCTCTCTGTCTCTAGAGGAGAAGTATTTGTCTCGTTGAATTGGCCTGGAGCGGTAGTGTTTCCCATACACTAAAGTTGGAAGGACTTCTAGTATGAGTGGAGGGTTCTTGCCTCAACTCTGCTTTCCTACAACTTTGTTTTAAATCTGAGGGAGTCAAAGCCAGGGCCTCCAAATCAAAACCTATTAACAATGGTTCCATTTATTTGTCCTCTCCACATCTCCCCCATTCCCTTCACCAAATGGTTTAAGACCTGTAATGGTTTTCATGCCACTCCAGATCCCTCTGACTTTGTTTTGCTGGAGTTTCTACCCTAACTTTCTTCATTCTTCTATATTTCTTCTTAGCCTCTCTAATCTTTATCCTCAGATCTCTGAATCATTTTTACCACCTTCCTATTACCCACTCTAAAAGCCATCTTCTTGGAGTTAAGAATATCCTTCATATCCATTACCCACGGTTTATTATTTGAATAGCAAAGAACAATTCTTGTTGAAAGAATAGAATCTATATAGAAATTGATATAATATGTTATGCACTCAGTAAGCCCATCAATGTCCCTTGCATGTGGCTCACAGAGTGCATTCCAATACGTCCCCTCAAATTAGCCCCACAATAATTCAAAGGACTCCTCAGTCCATCTTTTCACTGGTCTGTTGGTCTCTTAACCAAGAGCACAAAACAAGGATTGAGGTAGACAAAATTATGATCTGATCTGTCCAAAGGTGGAAGAGGAGAAGGGCTGTATGCATTCTTCACATCCAGGGTTGTATTCTCTCTAGTTGGGCAGCTCACAAACTGTGAATTAGTCAAGGTATTCTCCATGGTGACATAATTAAAATGACCATTGAGATGCTTAGTTTGAAGCTTGCAATAACACTGTGAATGGCATCACTTGCCAACATTGTGTTGGCAGAAGGTGGAATATACCACACCACAACAATAACATGTGGAATCTCCCCAGGCAAGTAATAAAGCTGAAGCCCTACAACCAATATTTCTATATATGGGCAGCAAACACTTTCCTTAATAGTCAAGTGACCAGGGTTGCACCATCTATTGTTTACAAAAATAACAAACTCCCCTCCCTTTCTCATACCACGCTTTGTGTAGTTCCTGTTGTCCACTCTAGTGATGGACGAACTTCCGACGGGACGTTTCGCGAACGCGAAACGCGAACGGACACAAACGTTCGCGAAAACGACCGTTCGCCGCGGGCTCCATTGACTTCAATGGGAGGCGAATTTCGCAAACCTTTAGGTCGAATTTGCGGCCACGGGGTAATTATTAGGGGGTAGCACGTAGTCCCACCACCTGGACAATAGCATAATACATGTATGAGGTGAATTTGGGATCGATAACTACAAGCATTTTTTTTTTATTTGGGAAATTGTTCTGACAATTCAGGACTATGGAGCTAATGAAGGCAATGGAGGAGAGGGAAGGTCAGGGACCAGGGTAGGCAAACAAGAGGGTGCAGGAGATACAGAGCACTGACAGCAGCACCGTAATACAGAGCACTGACATCAGCACCGTGACATACAGCGCTGACAGCAGCTCCGTGACATACAGCGCTGACAGCAGCTCCGTGACATACAGCGCTGACAGCAGCTCCGTGACATACAGCGCTGACAGCAGCTCCGTGACATACAGCGCTGACAGCAGCTCCGTGACATACAGCGCTGACAGCAGCACCGTGACATACAGCGCTGACAGCAGCTCCGTGACATACAGCGCTGACAGCAGCTCCGTGACATACAGCGCTGACAGCAGCTCCGTGACATACAGCACTGACAGCAGCTCCGTGACATACAGCGCTGACAGCAGCTCCGTGACATACAGCGCTGACAGCAGCACCGTGACATACAGCGCTGACAGCAGCTCCGTGACATACAGCGCTGACAGCAGCTCCGTGACATACAGCGCTGACAGCAGCTCCGTGACATACAGCGCTGACAGCAGCTCCGTGACATACAGCGCTGACAGCAGCTCCGTGACATACAGCGCTGACAGCAGCTCCGTGACATACAGCGCTGACAGCAGCTCCGTGACATACAGCGCTGACAGCAGCTCCGTGACATACAGCGCTGACAGCAGCTCCGTGACATACAGCGCTGACAGCAGCTCCGTGACATACAGCGCTGACAGCAGCACCGTAAGCAGCCCCAGGAGGAAGTCAGCACAGCACAGGGATGGTGTGATCCCCTCATAATAAGAACCCCCAGGAGGAAGTCAGCACAGCACAGGGATGGTGGGAGCCCCTCATAATAAGAACACCCAGGAGGAAGTCAGCACAGCACAGGGATGGTGGGAACCCCTCATAATAAGCAGCCCCAGTAGAAATATGACACCGCTCAACCTCTTCAAAGAGGAGGGTAGGGGCATATAGTACGGTGTGCTTTTTTGGGTCAGGGAAGTGAGCCAAATGAATTAAGAAGGTCTGTGTGCTTGATTCCAAAAATTGTTTATAGACATATACATGGTCTACTGATCACATGTGTTGAATTCCTCCGAGATCCATGCCTCATTCATTTTTAGAAATGTGAGGTAGTTAACACTGTGGTGAGCTAGGCGAGTACGCTTATCGGTCACAATCCCCCCTGCTGCGCTGAACGTCCTTTCGGACAGGACACTGGATGAGGGGCAAGCCAACAGTTCGATTGCAAATTGGGCAAGCTCTGGCCAGAGGTCAAGCCTGCCCACCCAGTAGTCTAGGGGTTCATCACTCCTCAGAGCGTCCACATCGGCCGTTAACCCAATGTAGTCGGACACCTGACGGTCTAGGCGTTCCCTGATGCTGGATCCGGATGACACCTGTCGATGGGTCGGCTGAAAGAATGACCTCATATCCGAAGTCACCAACACATCTTCAAACCGGCCTCTTCTTGCAGGCGCTGTTGGATTGGTACCCGCAAATCCTTCTCTGGGAGTGGGAATTGCTCCTCTGCCAGCGCACGCAAAAGCAGAATGCAGCATTTCTCGAAGCAAGGCCTGGAAGTGCTGCATTCTGACAGCCCTCTGCGACGGCGGTAACATTTCCGCCATTTTGTGTTTGTACCGGGGGTCTAAGTACGTTGCCACCCAGTACTGGTCCTTGACCCTCATGCTTTTTATACGGGGGTCCCTATTAAAACACTGGAGCATGAAGGCCCCCATTTGCACTAAAGTGGAAGCGGTGTGGTGGCCTGGCTCCTGCTCATCATCCAGGATAATGTCGTCCTCTTCATTCTCCTCTCCCCATCCTCGCACAACAGGGATCCCAGAAAGGTTTAAAGCATGCTCTTCTTGCTCCTGCTCATCCGCCCCGGCACCATCCTCCTCTGACTCCTCATCAGACTCCTGTTGTTGACTTGTCTCAGATAGAGTAGCCCCCCCTGGGAATTCATCCAGCATTGCGACTTCCTCATCTTCCCGCTCCTGCTCCTCCACAGCCTGATCAATGACACGACGCAATGCACGCTCCAGAAAGAAGGCATAAGGTACCATGTCACTGATGGCGCCATGGCTGCGACTGACCAGTTTGGTGATCTCCTCAAATGGCCGCAGAAGTCTGCATGTGTCGCGCATGAGCAGCCACTGGCGCGGTGAAAAAAAACCCAGCTCCCCAGAACCGTTTCTTTCGCAGAGTTCATACAGGTAGACGTTAACTGCACGTTTCTGCTGGAGCAGCCTATCAAGCATATAGAAGGTTGAGTTCCATCGCGTCGGGCAATCGCAAATAAGACGTCTGACCGGCAGATGGTGTCGCCGCTGAATGTCAGCAAGGCGAGCCATGGCCGTGTAAGATCTTCTGAAATGGGCCGAGATTTTCCTTGCCTGCCGCAAGATGTCCTGGACCCCAGGGTATTTGACAAGGAATCGCTGCACGACCAAGTTTAAGACGTGTGCCATGCACGGCACGTGCGTGATTTTGCCCTGTTTCAATGCGCTAAGCAGATTGGCACCGTTGTCACACACCACTTTACCAACTGTCAAATTGAGCGGTGTTAGCCACTCATCTGCCTGTGAACGCAAAGCTGAAAGGAGTGCCGGGCCAGTGTGGCTCTTTGCTTCCAGGCACAACAGACGCAGCACGGCATGGCAACGTCTCACCTGGCATGTGGAATAGGTTCTGGGGAGCTTGGGCGGTGCAGTGGAAGAGACGCTAGCAGCGGAAAAGGAGGAGGCAGCTGAGGAGGAGAGGGAGGAGGATGGAGTAGGAGGAGGAGAAGAAGAGTCAGGCCTGCATGCAATCCGTGGCGGTAAAACCAAATCTACACGGGTGCCACGGGTTACATGCTTGACGGCCGTCAGAAGGTTCACCCAGTGGGCAGTAAAACTGATATACCTTCCCTGCCCGTGTTTGCTAGACCACGTGTCTGTGGTCAGATGTATCTTGGCACCGACACTGTGTGCCAGAGATACATTCACTTGCCGCTGAACATGGCCATATAGCTCTGGGATGCCCTTCTCTGAGAAATACTTCCTTCCTGGGACCTTCCATTGTGGTGTTCCAATGGCCACAAATTTGCGAAAGGCCTCCGAGTCCACCAGTTTATATGGCAGTAGTTGGCGGGCTATGAGTTCTGACAAGCCAGCCGCCAACCGTTGGGCAAGAGGGTTATCCGGCGTCATCATTTTTTTACGCTCAAACATTAGGCCCACGGAAGCCTGCCTTTTTGCAGAAAAATGTGAGCTTGGCGTGATGGAAGGTGGAGTGGAGGACAATTGTGAGGAGAGAGGAGAAGGAGAAGTAGAAGACGAGGCTGGACGGTGAGAGCCTGCAGTGTGGCTTTGTGTGTTCCGTTGCTCCCACTGGGCTCGGTGATGGCTGCTCATGTGCCTTCTTAAGGCGGTCGTCCCTAGGTGAGTATTGGGCTTACCGCGACTAACGCGTTGACTGCAAAGATTGCAGATGGCAACGCTATTGTCAGCAGCGGACACGTTAAAAAAAGCCCACACTGCGGAGCCATGTGCCGGTGTCCTGGGAGCGCCAGATGTGACCGTACATGGTCGATGACTCGCTCCTGATACATTTGCAGTCTGCTTTGTCCCTGCTGTGCAATGTAAGTCATTGCTGCTTCTCCTCCCTATCTGCTGGTCCATATCTCCCTCTGAACTCCCCTCCTCTTCCTCTCTTGTGGGCACCCACGTGACATCACTAGACACGTCATCATCAACGTCACCTTCCCCACCGCTATAAGTAGAGTAGGCAGCAACACCGGGGACCAACCTCCTCCTTGGGCTGATCTGGGTACTGGCGTCAGACTGCTGAGTAGCGCTTGTTGCTACCTCCTCTTCCTGATCCAATACCAAGAGTGGCTGCGCATCAGAAATGTCCTCTTGATATGGATCGGAAAATAATTCCAGTGACTCAAGCGGAAGGTATGTGGTGGTGGTGGTGGTGGTGGTCGTGTTGTTGGTGGTAGTGTCTTTGGGGGTGCACATAGCAGAGAGTGAAGAAGAGGGTGCAGATCGAGAGGATGAGGAGGGTGCAGAAGAGTAAGGCTGAGCGAGCCACTCAACCAAGTCTGGTGCATCCTTTAAAGTAATTGAACGCACCTTCTGCAACTTCCCACTTTGGCTCAAGCCTGTTGCTCCTGCCCTACCCCTACCACCCCTGCGGAAGGGCCTGCCTCTTCCTCTGCATGTCATTTTTTAAATGACCCTGTGACAAAACTCTTAGTCCCTATACCGCTGAAGGACTGCTGCAGTATAGGTGAGCGGTCAGCAGTGGTGCACGTCAACCCTATCTATTGTGGACCTATAGCGGTCCTTACAGAACAGCAGACTGTACCGCACTCAAGCCTATGTACCGTAGCACCCTATACCAAGTTACCAGTCCTTATAAGAACTTTTGTGGACCAAGCAGGTTGTGTATTAGTGTTTAGCAGACTGTACGTCAGTCCCTATACCGCTGAAGGACTGCTGCAGTATAGGGCAGCGGTCAGCAGTGGTGCACGTCAACCCTATCTATTGTGGACCGATAGCGGTCCTTACAGAACAGCAGACTGTACCGCACTCAAGCCTATGTACCGTAGCACCCTATACCAAGTTACCAGTCCTTATAAGAACTTTTGTGGACCAAGCAGGTTGTGTATTAGTGTTTAGCAGACTGTACGTCAGTCCCTATACCGCTGAAGGACTGCTGCAGTATAGGGCAGCGGTCAGCAGTGGTGCACGTCAACCCTATCTATTGTGGACCGATAGCGGTCCTTACAGAACAGCAGACTGTACCGCACTCAAGCCTATGTACCGTAGCACCCTATACCAAGTTACCAGTCCTTATAAGAACTTTTGTGGAACAAGCAGGTTGTGTGTTAGTGATTAGCAGACTGTACGTCAGTCCCTATACCAATGAAGGACTGCTGCAGTATAGGGCAGCGGTCAGCAGTAGTGCACGGCAACCCTATGTATTGTGGACCGATAGCGGTCCTTACAGAACAGCAGACTGTACTGCACTCAGGCCTATGTACCGTAGCACCCTATACCAAGTTACCAGTCCTTATAAAAACTTTTGTGGACCAAGCAGGTTGTGTGTTAGTGTTTAGCAGACTGTGCGTCAGTCCCTATACCGCTGAAGGACTGCTGCAGTATAGGGCAGCGGTCAGCAGTAGTGCACGGCAACCCTATGTATTGTGGACCGATAGCGGTCCTTACAGAACAGCAGACTGTAACGCACTCAGGCCTATGTACCGTAGCACCCTATACCAAGTTACCAGTCCTTATAAGAACTTTTGTGGACCAAGCAGGTTGTGTGTTAGTGATTAGCAGACTGTACGTCAGTCCCTATACCAATGAAGGACTGCTGCAGTATAGGGCAGCGGTCAGCAGTAGTGCACGGCAACCCTATGTATTGTGGACCGATAGCGGTCCTTACAGAACAGCAGACTGTAACGCACTCAGGCCTATGTACCGTAGCACCCTATACCAAGTTACCAGTCCTTATAAAAACTTTTGTGGACCAAGCAGGTTGTGTGTTAGTGTTTAGCAGACTGTGCGTCAGTCCCTATACCGCTGAAGGACTGCTGCAGTATAGGGCAGCGGTCAGCAGTAGTGCACGGCAACCCTATGTATTGTGGACCGATAGCGGTCCTTACAGAACAGCAGACTGTAACGCACTCAGGCCTATGTACCGTAGCACCCTATACCAAGTTACCAGTCCTTATAAGAACTTTTGTGGACCAAGCAGGTTGTGTGTTAGTGATTAGCAGACTGTACGTCAGTCCCTATACCAATGAAGGACTGCTGCAGTATAGGGCAGCGGTCAGCAGTAGTGCACGGCAACCCTATGTATTGTGGACCGATAGCGGTCCTTACAGAACAGCAGACTGTAACGCACTCAGGCCTATGTACCGTAGCACCCTATACCAAGTTACCAGTCCTTATAAGAACTTTTGTGGAACAAGCAGGTTGTGTGTTAGTGATTAGCAGACTGTACGTCAGTCCCTATACCAATGAAGGACTGCTGCAGTATAGGGCAGCGGTCAGCAGTAGTGCACGGCAACCCTATGTATTGTGGACCGATAGCGGTCCTTACAGAACAGCAGACTGTAACGCACTCAGGCCTATGTACCGTAGCACCCTATACCAAGTTACCAGTCCTTATAAGAACTTTTGTGGACCAAGCAGGTTGTGTGTTAGTGATTAGCAGACTGTACGTCAGTCCCTATACCAATGAAGGACTGCTGCAGTATAGGGCAGCGGTCAGCAGTAGTGCACGGCAACCCTATGTATTGTGGACCGATAGCGGTCCTTACAGAACAGCAGACTGTAACGCACTCAGGCCTATGTACCGTAGCACCCTATACCAAGTTACCAGTCCTTATAAGAACTTTTGTGGACCAAGCAGGTTGTGTGTTAGTGATTAGCAGACTGTACGTCAGTCCCTATACCAATGAAGGACTGCTGCAGTATAGGGCAGCGGTCAGCAGTAGTGCACGGCAACCCTATGTATTGTGGACCGATAGCGGTCCTTACAGAACAGCAGACTGTACTGCACTCAGGCCTATGTACCGTAGCACCCTATACCAAGTTACCAGTCCTTATAAAAACTTTTGTGGACCAAGCAGGTTGTGTGTTAGTGTTTAGCAGACTGTGCGTCAGTCCCTATACCGCTGAAGGACTGCTGCAGTATAGGGCAGCGGTCAGCAGTAGTGCACGGCAACCCTATGTATTGTGGACCGATAGCGGTCCTTACAGAACAGCAGACTGTAACGCACTCAGGCCTATGTACCGTAGCACCCTATACCAAGTTACCAGTCCTTATAAGAACTTTTGTGGACCAAGCAGGTTGTGTGTTAGTGATTAGCAGACTGTACGTCAGTCCCTATACCAATGAAGGACTGCTGCAGTATAGGGCAGCGGTCAGCAGTAGTGCACGGCAACCCTATGTATTGTGGACCGATAGCGGTCCTTACAGAACAGCAGACTGTAACGCACTCAGGCCTATGTACCGTAGCACCCTATACCAAGTTACCAGTCCTTATAAAAACTTTTGTGGACCAAGCAGGTTGTGTGTTAGTGTTTAGCAGACTGTGCGTCAGTCCCTATACCGCTGAAGGACTGCTGCAGTATAGGGCAGCGGTCAGCAGTAGTGCACGGCAACCCTATGTATTGTGGACCGATAGCGGTCCTTACAGAACAGCAGACTGTAACGCACTCAGGCCTATGTACCGTAGCACCCTATACCAAGTTACCAGTCCTTATAAGAACTTTTGTGGACCAAGCAGGTTGTGTGTTAGTGATTAGCAGACTGTACGTCAGTCCCTATACCAATGAAGGACTGCTGCAGTATAGGGCAGCGGTCAGCAGTAGTGCACGGCAACCCTATGTATTGTGGACCGATAGCGGTCCTTACAGAACAGCAGACTGTAACGCACTCAGGCCTATGTACCGTAGCACCCTATACCAAGTTACCAGTCCTTATAAGAACTTTTGTGGAACAAGCAGGTTGTGTGTTAGTGATTAGCAGACTGTACGTCAGTCCCTATACCAATGAAGGACTGCTGCAGTATAGGGCAGCGGTCAGCAGTAGTGCACGGCAACCCTATGTATTGTGGACCGATAGCGGTCCTTACAGAACAGCAGACTGTACCGCACCCAAGCCTATGTACCGTAGCACCCTAGACAGACCAAGTTACCAGTCCTGATAAAGAGCTTTGTGGAACAAGTGAGTTGTGAATGATTAGCAGACTGCAGCAGAAGGGCAGCAGTCAAGTATAATATTCTTTCTATATTTGGAAGAAAGAATATTATACGTGTACAAGCCTATTACCGTACCACTGATACCAGTCCTGAAAAGAACCTTTGTGGAACTAATAGTAACAGCAAGTCTTTAAAATTATCCTCACTGCCTGACACACTGCTTCCTGCCTGTCCCTATACAAATTGGCAAAAAAGAGTAGGCTGGAACGATTAGCTGGAACAGCTCTTTTGTGGACCTGATAGTAACAGCTAATGATGATGATGATGATGATGATGAAGAAAGACTAATCTGGCTGAGCTGTCCCTAAAATAGCAGCATACAGCGCTCTGTCCCTTTATCTAAACTGACAAAAGAAACTCAGGCTGCTGACCTAACACCTATACCAGTCCTGAAAAGAACTTTTGTGTACCAAATAGCTAGCGTTTTCTCTGTCCCTACTCCACACAGGATCCTTTCCCTACAGTGACAGAAGAAAGAATGTAAAATGGCCACCGGATCGGGTGTATTTATAGGTTAGGGGGAATGTCCAAGTGTCCATGAGCTGTCATGTCTCAATTGGTTGTCCTGTAACACATGATAAACGTGTCACGAAAGGTTAAAGTTCTTGTATACATTAAACACGTAAGTCCGCCGGGGCGAACGACGGAAAAAGGCGTTCGAACCCGCGGACGGCGAAAGTCGGAAATTCGCCGCGAAACGACCGCCGGGCGAACCGTTCGGCCATCACTAGTCCACTCTAACAATCTGGAAACCACTTATAGTAACATTGTGATCGGGAATATCTCTGTTTCAGAAAAACACATAATGCTACACTCACGAAACTCACATTGACTCTGAACAACATTATCTCACCTACTTTACTTGCTAAAGATCTCACATGATAATGGAGGGATTATTTGGTTTACATGTCCTTCTATGCCTCCGTACCTCTGTCCATTTGCTGTGGCAGATAGGAGCATTGCTTAAAATAGATACTCCCCTACTTCCCTACTGTACACCTGATACTGAAAAGGATAAGGATGATACTTCCTTCAATAATGTCGAATACTGCGGATCATGTTGAATACATGATATCTGACTTTGCAAACTGGTGGTGGTGGGGAGGGCAACTGCTGCTGCTGTATGTACAGTGAAAGAGATGGGGACTTTTGCTGTTGAATTAAATTAGGCTGTATGACATGGGCAGATAAATCACACGATGATTGTAAAACCGAGTGAGAGAGCCCAGTTGCTGACTATAAACCTAGAGGACTAATTGCTGCTGAGAATACTGAGACTGTAATGGTGTTTGCTGTTGCTGAGGGGCCTGCTTGTTATTGTGTGAAAACTGTCTCAGGTTATTCACGGTCAGTATGCTATTATTTTAGAATTTTGTTCTTATTTTTATTGAGCTCTTCACTATATTGAACTTTATATTTTTAATGAAGACTTGTAAATGTATATTTTCACACATTTAAGGAACTGCAGCAACAGCTAGGGACATGAGCATAGGTATCTCCTTTCCTAAATTAGTTCAATTGGCTCATGGTTGAGTAACTTTTTTAGCTGATTTGTTGCATTGATTTTTTTTCTGCTATTTTATTACTAAAGTCTTTATGTGCTTAACTTTTTTTAACATTTTTCTTTTAACTTCCCGCCCTTACCCTTTCCTTTTTTCCCCTTAACCCACCCCCCCTTTTTTTTTACATCCCTTTCAGTCATCATCATTCTAGACTTTTTACATTTGGACCATCACCATTCCTCATAATGTTTCCCATTCCCTGATTGCAGACTATATTATTTCATTATACATTGTGTTCTCCCATGATAAGTTATGTTCATTATAACATTGTGTTATCCCTTTTAATTGTATGTTCCTGTTATTTGTTGAACATGCTTTCTATATATTTTCTTTGCGTTGTAAAACTCTATAATCTTTCAACAAAACTTTGCATAAAAAATTTTTTTATGTGTTTCATAACAAATTGCATTGCCTCAAACATATCAAAAAAAGGTGCACAATTAAAATGGACATAGGCCTGGGGCCAATCAATGTTTCACATTTGTGTAATTTCCTCTCTAAAAATTTTTGTGGTAATTTACAGAGGAAATTGTAACCGTTTATGGCTATAGTCATCTGATAACTCAAAAGTTATTCTGCACACATCAAATTTTATCTTGTTTATCCCATGTTTGGTTTACTGTTATATAGTTTTAACAGGCTGTTTTATCAAGTTTTCCTCAATGTCTGTTGACCAATTATGTATGTGCTTTCTACACTGTAAAAATACCCCTGTAGCAAAAGTGCTAAAAAGAGCCTACAAAAGGCAACTTCCAAAGCCAGATCGCAACTACTCTACCCTCTGAAAGTTAATAAGGATACTGATTCCATGATAATAATTACACAATACACTAACCAAGGAGCTAAAATTAAATCTATTGTGACTAAATATTGGCATATGCTGACTATGGATCTGATACTTGGACAATTTGTCCCTGAATATCCACTGTTCACATTTAAGAGAGCACAGTCTATTAAGGACCAACTTGTTTGCAGTGAATTCAAAGGAGAATCCCGTAATGATCCCAGCAAACATAAGGGTACTTTTATTTGTGTTGCTTGCAACTATTGCAAGTACATGCTCACCCAGAGGGATCCCATTCTTTCAAACGGAAAACATTTCCGACCTAAACATTTTGCCAATTGTAAGACGATCGGTGTAATATATTTGTTATATTGCGAATGTTGTTTTTATGTTGGTAAAACCAAATTCCAATTTTGGAAGCGTGCATACAGACATATAAGGAGTATGCAGGTTTCCAATCTAGATTTGCCACAAAACTAATACATGCAGAAAAAATTTCCAAAAATTAAAATTCTTTATCCTGGATCGTATCTACCCCAGTCCCAGGGGGGACTGGAACAAAGTCCTCCTTCAAATGGAACTGCAGTGGTTCCATAATTTAAGAGCTACATGCTCACTAGGCCTTATTGAAGGGAAAAGAAGCACAAGGCGCCACTCTAAGTGCAGTGAGTAGTACAATTTATTAAGCAAATAGTGCGTATGCACACACGAGAGTAAGTTAAAAGCAGGCATGTCGGAATTAAGGGAACAATCGTCCAGAGGGAGTCCATCAAAGGCAGAGTGTTGATGAAGTGGAACGGGTGGCACCAGTGGATGCTGATGTTTATGGTCCTCGAATACGCATGATGCCAGGGGTTGACGTCGCTTCCAGTTTGACCGTGTGTCAGTAGGCAGGCAATGCATTTATGGAGCATGCGCTCCTTCTTCAGGCCTGACGGGGGTCATTTTAGTTGAGGGCTTATGTACTATGCTGTCAGAACTTCTGGTTCCTAGTGTCCCACAGCTTGGGGCTGATAAAATGCAACTCAAGTCTTATATCATGTGGGTGGGGAAGGGGGTAATAGTCCACCAAGGTAGATGCAAGTGGCAACTTTTTGTTTTAAACCCTTTTTGGAGGGTTTCTCGTCCGGAGGTATGGAGAAATTGGGACCTAGTCATATATCACAATTATGTTCCTCCCTTTCATGCCACCTATCCCTATTTTTTTTTGCCATCTGCCTTACACAACCTGCGATAAAATCATTATGTGTTTGCTATGTATATAGTATATGTCTGCTATGCACAAATTAACCTCTGTACATTTTTCGCTGCAATTTATGTTATGATCTCTAGGGGGCAATGAACTGTCATGATCTCTAGATAAACAATGTACAATGAATGTACTTATTTGTAATGTACAGTGTATTTTTGCAGTTCCATTTAGGATCAAGTCGCTGGCTGTGGTGGGTTTTTCTCTCTCCCTCTTTTTCTCCAGATGGGCACGTAATCACCCGGCACACAGAGCTGCCTGGGCCCTCGAACCCACGGCAGACTTTTGGAGCACCGGAGCCTTATGCTCTGTTGTCATCCATCTTGCTACTCCAGCAGACTTGTGCAGTCTGCTGGTGAAGCTGTCGGTGGGCTGCACGTACAGCTTTCTGTTCTGCCAGGCTGACGTCACTCGTGTGCGTTGGGGTTGGGTTGCTTTGCGCGGAGCTCAGGAGGCCAAGGTAAGGCCTGTAGCCTGACACAGCTAACAGTAGTCAGCTGCATTAATTACTCAATCACTAACCAGATATAACACACACAGCAGCACAGTCCTGGCATCCGCTCTATAGCAGCTGGATGTCAGGACGCTGTATGCTCTCGTGATTCAAACCCCTCTCAACGTAATGATTTATTTTGATCTTTTGAACCACTTAGAAATTTATGAAGTTTGTCTATATACATTCAGCATTATAGGAATAAGTAACTTTATACCATATTTGTCTGCTATATGGTTTAGTTGACATTTTAATTTAATTATTGCTTATCACACAGATTCATTGGAAGCTTGTATGATTTTTAGGAACATTTCTGTCCCGATCCTGGACCTATTTATTATTCAGGTAGCAGATTTTTGGTATAATATACATCTCAGTCCCAATTTATAAGGCACACCTAATTATTATTATTTCCTATTTTTAGGTTGCCTTTACAATTTTTGTGGCTTCAGTGCTCTTTCCTGCCCTCCCCTGGAGGCTAAGGGGCCTGTCATTGCCGGCATCCTGATCCAGTTTCCAACACAGAGGAGACTAAACTTTGAGAGGTCATTGAGATTTCTCTATGAGACACAGCTCTCCTTTTCTCTTTCTCCTTGCTTTTAAATAGAATAATGTAACATTTACCTGTGCCATCATTATAGCACATGTAAGTGTACTTAACACAAAAAATTATATATTTTACAACAATATATGCACTTCTTGAAATGTTGTTTATTGACATTGAATTGTTTCTTACAAAGTTATAGATGCATATGTGTGTTTCCTAAAGAACACCCCTGAAGAAAGAATTTAATTGAAAAGCATCGGGTGAAGGATCACATTTGACCATGTGCTTTAGCCTTGGTGTCTCCATATACAGATTTGTACACATTCCAACCGTTTTTTGTCTTCAATTATCATGTTTTTAAACATTTTTGTTAAACAAATACTTTTGTTATACTCCAAACATATTTTCCAATACTTTTTGTATAGATAGCAATGCCTTTAATGTTCGCTTAGGGGTACTATCTTTGTTCATAGTACTGAGTGAATTGTCTTCCAAAGTTACCCAATCGCCTAATGAACTTAAATGGGGAGACAAGTAAGCTCTCCAAACACAGATTGTATCTGATAAGGCGACCAACTTACGTTCAAAGACGTGCATGGTATCCATGAGGACGTGGTGTACCCTTTGCATCAGTTTAATGGATTCCATGCAATGGAGCACCTGTGACCATGAAACAGACGGACACCACCAGTTTAGGGCAATTGCCCAGTGGATGGCACTGAAGAATGTGTGTGCCAACTTTTGATGTGGGGGGATTTCCGGGAGCTCTGCAAATAGGATGCACATCTGGTAGGTCAGGGCCACAGGTGCACCTGTTATTTGGAGCACCATTGAGGAGGCTCTTTGCCATATGGGTTTCAACATTGACCAGCTCCAGAATGTATGGAGAAGAGTGCCCCAGTCATGGAAACCCATAAAACATGTATCTGGAACTAAGGGGAAAATCTTTTTCAGTCTGAAGGGGGTATAATACAAGTGGATGTGCAGCTTGACAGCTATTTATGCATGTTAGAGACCCTATACACTATGACCAAAAAAGACCCAGAAGGTAGAAGGGGACAAATGAGATCCTCTCAAACTGTAACCATGGAATAGAGGAGGAAGAGGCTTGCTATTGTGCTAATTGTATGAGGTGTGAAGCCAAGAAATAATTCCATAGATCAGGGCAGCCTAGGCCACCTCTAGACTGGGTCTTATAGTTCAACAGTCGGCTCAGTCAAGGTTTCTTGTTTTGCCAAATACATTTAAACAGATTGGACTGTATAGCCATTATCGTGGAACGAGGGACATAAAGGGGTAGGGCTCCAAAGAAAAATAGCATAGCAGCTTAGGGAGGATTGGCATTTTTACAGCTTGAATTCTTCTTAGGAATGATATGTGGTAAGAGGATCACTGTAAGTAATGATCTAACATTAGCGAAGGTTTTGGGATAGTTATGTGAGTACATCAGTTTGAGGTAGGGGTCTAAACAGGTCCCTTGGTATTTTAAGGTGTCCGAGCTCAAGGCAAATTCATATTAATCTTTGTGATTGTTTATTAAGAGCTTTGGGTGGATTTACTCCCAGTCCCGTAAGTTGGTGAAATGTGGATAAGGTGGAAAGGAGGTTGGGGAGAGAGATTAGAGGGTCTGAAAGAAACAAGAGAACATCATCTGCATACAGGTTTAGTTAAAATTCTTGACCATTTTTTGTGTATCCTTTGATATTAGGGTTAGATTTAATTGAGCGAACCAGTGATTCAATCTCCAAGGCCAACAATAAGGGAGAGAGGAGACAGCCCTGTCTAGAGTCATGTCCTAAAGCAAAGTATTCTGAGTTGCACCCAGGGTTCTAATACGGGTTCAGGGATTGTAATAGAGGAACCTAAAGCCACGGATAAACTCCACATTTCCAAGCCAAATTCGGGTAAAATTGAGTCTAAATAGGGCCAGAGGACACTGTCAAAAGCTTTACTGATATCTAAGCTAAGTAGTAAAACCTTACAGGAGTTAATGTTGGCATCCTGTATAACATTAGTTGCTAGCCATATGTTATCTGTTATTTGTTAGTTGGGATGAAGTTGTTTGATCAGGAGAAACCAAGGAAATGATAACCGACACCAGTTGATCTGCCAGTAGAGGCCGAACATTTTTAAGTCATTATTAATGACCAACATGGGGCAGAAGTTCTGTGGGAGGGTATGATCCTTTCCAGGCTTTGGGATTAAGGACATGTTTGCCAGCAACATGTCTGCGGGGAATGAATCTCCACCCAGGATACGATTATATAGTTTGACCAACTTGGCAATTAATAGGCCAGCAATTTTTTTTTTTAATAATATGGCACTGTAAAGCCATCAGGGCCAGGGGTTTTGGATGATTTTAGGGAAGAAATGGATAGAGGCTATTTTTTCCCCTGTGCAAGGAGCATTAAGATTTTTTAGCTGTTCTGCAGTGATTTTAGGTAGCTGAAGGGCATCTAACCAGGTCTGAGGGGTGGGGACAGGCAGGGGTGGTGCAGAAGACAGAAGTGTTTAATAGTAGGAAGAAAGAATTGTTAAAATATCTTTCGGGTGAGTGGTGAGGTTATCATTACCATTTTTTCATTTGTATGAATGCGTAGGTTGGATAGATTGTTTCAGCTTTCTGGCAAACATACTTGAAGTCGAATTGCTGTGCAGACTGCGTCGATAGTCTCTGATGTTCACGGAACTCCTAGCCTCTGCTTCCTTCCTGCTTTGCGCAGTGCATACGCCCCCCGGAAGTTGCGTTTTTCAAGGGAATTTGCTCTAGAGCTTAGTGAAAATGATGTAGTTGCACTTTGCAAAGAACCTTATTCACTAAACTTTGGGACAATTTCTCTTGCATAGTAAACACCTTATTTTCCTTTAGCAAATCAACCATCTTGGTATCAATGTATTGGAGATGTGATTTTTAAGTAACAAAATAAATAAATGGCCTCTGTACTTTAGCCCTCATGGTTTATTGTTTTAGACCCTGAATAATTCAATCTTCCTTCTTCTCAGATCAACCTAATGATGACGGGTCACTGTCTATTTATATGATTCCAGACTACCACAAAAACATGCACATGTGATAGTTTCAGAAAATGTTAGAAACAACTTACCATAAATTAGGGAGTTGTTGGTATGGTTTTATATAAAATAACTTGAACAGTAAGCATTTTATAAATAACTTCACACATGAAGGAAACATGGGACACTATTCTGCTGTTGCATAATCTGCAAGCAGCCATCAAATACATTGTTACATTTTAGAATACTAGTGAGACAAGACAGAGTGATGGAGGAATGAAAAAGACCAAAACAGATTCATGGGCAACATTAAATTAACTCAGGTTTTATATCCAACATTGACACCTTTATACTTCTTTCCTGTAATTCAGAAATATATTTGTCCCACTTTTGAAAAGAATAGCATACAATTTCATAATTCAGGACATAGTGTCCTTAGCAAGACAGAAATGTATGGTTCCTTAACAATGTGCTGAAATTTATGAAGAGGAACATCACTTTCACACTAAATGAACTGTAACTTACTTTTAGAGGTGGCTCGTAGATTATATTTGGCCACATGCATAGAATCAGCTTGAATTCTAAGCTCATAGCTTGTAGTGTTTTCATAGTCCAGTGGTTTTACAACAGTGATAACCCCTGTGATATTATCAATGGCAAATGCACCTGTATGGAGGAAAACAAGGGTTTAAGAAGTATATCTTGAAATAAACATAGATAAAGAATACTTGAAGACATTAAATGAAAGTAGAAAAAAAAATGTTCACATAATTCAGGATTTAAGATGTTGAAATTCAAAAAAATGAGGGATTCCAACATTGTCACATAATTAGTTGACATGTTTTACTCAAAAATCCCATTATTGTTGGGAAATGAATAAAGATGTTTGCAGTTAAATCAGCACAATACTTTATTTTGGAGTAGAGCATTTTGTATATGGTCTAAATTTCCATGAATGCCCTGAACAGTGTTCTGCTATTTTGATGAATATTTCTGGGTTACAGCTGGAAATTAACAGCGAAAGACTTTGATGTCAAGCAGTATGTGTATATATTATCTAACAAGCTTCAAGTTAAGCACTGCATAAGTCAGTGTCAGTTTGAGCCTGGGTACTCAAGGTGTTAAATTGACATTAAAGATTACAAGGTTAATTGTCAGCTAACAGAAACGTGCACTGGAAAAATCTTTTTGAGCCTTTTTTCTATGCAGTACATTCCAAACAATAGGCTTTTGTTGAATGAACCTTGCTTCAGTGGGATTTCTATTCAATTAAATGTCACAACACTTTCAAAAAGAAGATGGAAACATTAATCATTCCTGGTGTGTATGTGCAAACTGGTTCTCTTTATTTTATATGTGAATAGCTTTTCCCAGTTGTAAATTTTCCTTTTATCTCTCATTCTCTGTGTTTTCTATTTTCAGTCTTCAGTCTCTTCTCCTGGGATTGCTTCAACTAAACAATGATAACTCTTACTATGTGCATGGAGCATATATCACAGACAAATTACACACTATTAAAGAGTCAATTCCACTGTTGAGGGTTATTCACAGTGCTGCAAAGAATTGCAATTTGTAAACTAAAGTATGGATAGTCTATGGTTATTGAAAATTGTCAGGAAAATCAAGACATGATTAGAAAGGGGGTAACTTAAGTTGGAATATAGATAAGATATTAAGCCCTGGATCCCACCAGTGCAATTTGGCAATGCGACTTGACAGTTCAAAGTTGCGTAACAAGTTGTACCCCATTTGCGGAAATAGAATTGTTCAAATGAGAGCAACTCAAGTCACAGCAAATGTGAAAAAGTTTCCTGCACTATTTCTGGGCAATTTCATTGTGGCTTGCATTGACATGTTGTCAGGAAGAGGCCCTTGTCCCCATCAACATGGGATCAAGGTGCTTTGGGGTATGGGGTGACCAGCTGCTTAACAACCAGCTATTTCTTCACACATGATTAATATTGGTCAATCATTCCCGAAATGAAACAAAATGAAATTAGTAACATAATGAATTTATCCAAAACAAAACAAATGTTTACATTCTGCATATGTCTACTTCAAAGCCCCACTGGTGTAAACCAGGGCTACGGCTATAAAATAAACCTCTATTAAAAGCATCGTTTTATATTTTTTTACCTGAAACTGTAGTCTTACAATTTCTCTTATGACAGATATGTATAAGAAATCATATACCATTTTTTTTTCTGGTGAAGGTTGTAAAAGTAAAGCAGATATCTCAATGGTTGTCATTAGTTACCCATAGAATCTACCTTGAACATGGTTGGCAAGCATTCGTAGAACTAGAATATAAAAAATATACAGAAAAAAAAAAAAAAAAAAAAAGAGTATGAGCTCTTCTGCTTAGTGTTCCCTCATGATGATGTATACATACAATGTGTCAGGGGTTCTGTAGTAATCAAATGTCTAATATCAATATACAACAGTCTCAGAGGTATGGGCTGAAACTAAATAATTTGCGATCAGCTAACTAGAGCTAACTGTAAAAGGCTATTTTCTCAAGCAGCCTGGAAACCCAGAAACTTGAACGAGAGAGAGGAGGAGGGAAAGAGTGGCGCCAAGCAACATTTAGGGGTAGATTTACTAAAGCCGGAGCACTCACTGAGCCAATCAGCTTCTAACCTCAGTTAGGCTCGGTTCACACAGGGGCGGCACGACTTGCAGCGCGACTCACAGACGCGATCTGCACACGACTTCAGCAGCGATTTGCAAAACGACTTCTGTATAGAAGTCAATGCAAGTCGCCTGAAGTCGCCCCAAAAATAGTACAGGAACCTTTTTTCTAAGTCGGAGCGACTTGAGTCGCTCCTATTAGAACGGTTCCATAGTACAGAGCGGAGCGCGACTTGTCAGGCGGCTAAGTCGCCTGGACAAGGCGCCCCTGTGTGAACCGGTTTGGCAATAAAACCTGTAAGCTGATTAGTTTCTATGCAGAAGTGAGCCTGATTTTGCACTCTCCAGCTTTAGTAAATAAACCCCACAGCGTAGTAGTTTATTAATCAATTAAAAAAATGTAAAATTTTAAAATGCACAGACAGGCATCAGTGAAAGTAAGCATATCTTGAAACTTAGAAGAGTGGTGGATGTTCTTGGTGAAGGCCGTTGTGGCTACTGGGAGAACACACTGGAGATAATGTGCAGATCGCAGGAGTCACCACTGGAACTTTGCCGTGGGGTGCAGAGGGAGGTTGCCATCTGGTGTATATTTCTATTAGACATTTGATCCTTTGTGATACAGTTTGGACTTTCATTTTGACACACAGGTTCATTAACTAAAACTGGAAAGTGCAAAATCTGGTGCAACTCTGCACAGAAACAATCCACTTTCTGTTTTTTTATGTATAAAGCTTAATTGAACAAGCTGAAGTTAGAAGCAGATTGGCTACCATGAATGCTGAACCAGATATTGCACTCTCCAGTTTTAGTAAACCAACCCCAGTATTTATCAGTCTGAAAGTGAAATCCACTTGAATTTGTACTAGTTTTTTGACAAGCTGCTTAATCATTTGTTTTACTACAGAACCACTGACACATTGTATGTCTACATGACTGTGATGGGACACTAAGCAGGAAGAGCGCTGTTTGTCTCGAATCATGTTAAAGCAAAACATATTTCTTTCCCTTGCACCTGATTGTGTATTCTGTACAAAGTGAAGCTTTACCACATTCACTAAGCTCTGGGGAAAATGAGTGCAACTGTACCTGCAAAGTGCACAGTCTATTTGCCTTTAGTAAATCCACCCACAAATGTTTAAAACAAACCCTGGATGCTAAAGATTCTGCCAGTCTACAAAGTTTACATTGTTCTGCATGAGAGCAAGGATCTAAGGCTCAGGAGGGGGATACATAATTGTTAAAGCTCTTTTTTTGCAGGTGCATTTTATTTCTTAGTTTTTATTTGATGACAATATCACTTTAAAATGAGCATTACAAATGACAATTTGTATTGTTACATAACAATTTCAATAAAAATTATTAAAAAAAAGAACATTAACCTCTTGCCGACCGACTCATGCCGATATACGTCGGCAGAAGGGCACATACAGGCAGATTAACGTACCCGTACGTTGCCTTTTAAGAAGCGGTTTGCGGGCAAACATGTGATCGTGGTCCCGTGGCCTCGAGGTCTGCGGGGATACCCGTGATTGTCTCACGGAGAGGAAGAATGGGGAAATGCAGATATAAACAAGCATTTCCCCGTTCTGCCTAGTGACGGGACACTGATCACCGCTTCCTGTAATCTGGAGCGTAATCAGTGTCATAATTAAAAAAGAGTCCTGCGCAAATAATGCCACAAAAAATAAATAATGTATAAAAATGTGAAGAAAACAAGAGTCAATGTAAATATTTCAAAAATAAACACACCAATAGTGTAAGTGTGTAGTGAAAAAGCACTGGAGAAAGAACAGGACCAAATGTTCCAAAGGATCAGGCTCCCAGAACTCTCACCTCAGAGATGGAATAGTAAGGCAAAAGAAAGTAATTCCAATGGACTTCTCCTTCACTTCTCTGTGCACAATCATCAAATGGTATAAACTTCTACCACTAGAGGGCCGATTCAATCTCCTATGAGTAATGCTGCAGCATATGTATCCTCGTGGTATGAAACTTAAAGAAAACACAGAGGGGAAGGGGGAAGGGAGAGAGAAAGGGGACTCCAATAGTGTAGTGGTTTCCAAAACTGAATAAATTTATTTAAGAGAAAGCAAATGGACTCTCACATTTAAAAAGAAAATATCAAACAGAAAGAGATCTGGCGTGTACAGCCAGTCTTACGCTCGTTCCGGTATTCCTACGGCCACTCCCTACGCGTTACGTCACCACGTGACTTCTTCATGGGGATCCCCATGAAGAAGTCACGTGGTGACGTAACGCGTAGGGAGTGGCCGTAGGAATACCGGAACGAGCGTAAGACTGGCTGTACACGCCAGATCTCTTTCTGTTTGATATTTTCTTTTTAAATGTGAGAGTCCATTTGCTTTCTCTTAAATAAATGTATTCAGTTTTGGAAACCACTACACTATTGGAGTCCCCTTTCTCTCTCCCTTCCCCCTTCCCCTCTGTGTTTTCTTTAAGTTTCATACCACGAGGATACATATGCTGCAGCATTACTCATAGGAGATTGAATCGGCCCTCTAGTGGTAGAAGTTTATACCATTTGATGATTGTGCACAGAGAAGTGAAGGAGAAGTCCATTGGAATTACTTTCTTTTGCCTTACTATTCCATCTCTGAGGTGAGAGTTCTGGGAGCCTGATCCTTTGGAACATTTGGTCCTGTTCTTTCTCCAGTGCTTTTTCACTACACACTTACACTATTGGTGTGTTTATTTTTGAAATATTTACATTGACTCTTGTTTTCTTCACATTTTTATACATTATTTATTTTTTGTGGCATTATTTGCGCAGGACTCTTTTTTAATTATTCAAGTGATAGTTTGTGTTTACTATTTTGTCCCGCTGCATTTTCTGTTTTATTTAGTAGCACTTGCACTTTCGCTATTCCACAGATTGTTACATTATATTTTGTTATGCACGTAGATTTATTTCACGTCTAGCACATAGTGGCGCGAGGGTCCATTTTACATATTTTGTAATCAGTGTCATGTCACACACAGCCCCTCCCCCCCACAGTTAGAATCACTCCCTAGCACACATTTAACCCCTACAGTGCCACCTAGTGGTTGACCTATTCACTGACAGTCCCATTTACACAGTAATCAATGCGTTTTTAATCGCACTGATCGCTGTATAAATGTGAATGGTCTAAAAATAGTGCCGAAAGTGTCCGATCTGTCAGCCATAATTTTTTTTTTTTTAAACATAAATATGTAGAAAAATACATATCGGCCTAAATGAAGGGAAAAAAATGTTTTTTATATATATTTTTGGGGATATTTATTATAGCAAAAAGTAAAAAATAATGCATTTTTTTCAAAATTGTTGCTATTTTTCTTGTTTATAGCGTAAAAATAAAAACCGCAGAGGTGATCAAATACCACCAAAAGAATTTTGTTTGGGAGCCACGTCGCCTGCCTGCACAATTGTCAGTTAAAGCGATACAGTGCTGAATCGCAAAAAACGCGTTTGGTCTTTTGCCAGCCAAATGTGGACCAAATGTGGGCTTAAGTGGTTAAAGTGGTTGTAAATGATCGCCTTATAAAACCACCCATTCAGTTTAAAATAGAAATGAAATAAATAAATAAAGAGAAAGGATAAACACAATTTTTTTATTTTTTTTTCCTTCCTTTTAAAAGGAATCACAAGGGCACAATAAGAACACATAAAGAGAGGAAAGGACACAAAAATTTTTTATTTATTTTTTTTCTTCTCCCTCCACAGGATATCTCCACTCCAACAACCCCCCTCTAGAGCCACCATACAATATTATTATGGATATGTAAAGAAAAGTATGAATGCGAAGACATTGGGGGATATGTGTAAACCCCAATGCCTTAAGATTAAGGCCGCGTACACACGCGGGGACTGTTCGCTCAACTTTGTCCGTCAAACAGTTTCAGCGAACAGTCCGCTCAAAATTAGCATGGACGGACTTGTCCACACACGACGAACGAACAGTTTGCTGAAACCGTGCGCGATGACGTGAACGGCACGTACGACGGGACGGAAAATACGACGTCCTATACACTGCATTACAACTTTCGGCGTGTAAATCCTTTCTGAGCATGCGCGGAACTTAGTTTGACGAACAAGCCTACACACGAGGGGACTGTTCGCTGAAACCAAGTTTCAGCGGACAGTTTTTCGGAATTTCCGAAAAACTTTGTTCAGCAGACTGTTCGCTGAAACTGTCCGCTGAAAGCCCACACACGGGCGGACTGTCCGCCGAAACACTGTTCAGCGGACAAAGTTGGGCGAACAGTCCCCGCGTGTGTACGCGGCCTGAAAGTAATGGTTTGATGTATTTAATATAAGAAAAATAATAAAGAAGATTTAAAAAAAAAAAAAAAAATAGAAATGAAATGCAAAACAGTTGTGTATAGAAAAAAATATATATACATGTTTTCTCTTTTTTATAAGACCCCCTTCACACTGAGGCAGGTTTCAGGGGTTTTAGCGCAAGAGATAGCGCCTGTAAACCGATTGAAAACCGCCTTGTGTTCATTTCAGTGTGAATTTTCACACTAGGGTGGTGCGCCTAAAAAGCAATTCGGTCGCACCGCAACATGGGTGCTTTTAACCCCTTCTTCGGCCGCTAGCGGGGATTAAAAGCACCCCGCTTCTTTTGGGCTTGCCGCTCCCTGGTTTAGCCAGACATGCCCAAAAGTTAGCCACCTTTTTTCTCTTGGCAGCAAAGAGGGTGATACCTCTGAGATGGTTGTCCCCCTCCACACCAACCCTTACACAGGTTCTACAAACATTGGAACAAATTCACAGGATGGAACACATGACTGCGACAGTTCATGATACACTTTCTCAATTTTCCAAGACTTGAGACTTGTGGGATCAGTCGAAGCTTAACCCAGGTACCGTTTCACTATTCCTCTAATAGTGCAGCACACTTTTAAGCATAGGTGCTAAATATTATGTCTCTTTAGTTTTGTCAGCTTGTTCTTTTTATGATTCCTTTGTGCTTCCTCCCTTTCTCCCCACTCTCCCCCCTCCGAGGTCGGTTCTCCCTAGGGCATCCTGGTTTCTCAGTTTGGGCCCCTGGGGACCCCACTGACACTGGATCCAGAGATCAACAATTCCTTTTATGTGAAATATTGTTTTTGTTTGTGCTGCATGCTCCCTGCCCCCCGCCCCACCTTTCCACCCTCTCTGGTCTATACAGTTGAATTATTTTGCTCTTGTGAATTTTGTAGCATTGTAGCATTAAATCTATGGTTTTAACATCTGTTATATACGTTTTCAATTAACACTCTTATAAATTGTACTACATGTTCGGCATCTATTTTCTGTTTGTATCCTTTTACTTGAAATTTAATAAAAAATACAATAAAAAAAAAAAAAGCACCCCGCTAGTAGCCAAAAAGCAACGCTTAAACATCGGTAAATTGCTGCCTGGCAGCCCCAGTGTGAAAGGGGTCTAAGTGATTGTATTCCCTCTGTTCTCAGCTGCATTAAAGCTGGGGGAGATGAAGCACCAGTACACTGAGTTTCCCAGTGGAAGGTTGTGCGTGGGGTTCAAAACAACTCAAATCACTGGAGGAGAGCATACTGTGTTTCCAGAACAGCTAGAGAATTGTCCATGATGTGTTCTCAGTTTTTGATAGGAAAGACGAGGGACTGGCAGGAACACCAGAAATTTCACACAAAGGAAGCAATACAAAGAGATCAGGATACTTTTTCATACAAATACATGGTATAGCAGGCACATATCAGGATTATGAAATGTTGGGTTTACATACTCTTTAAAGTTTGTAGCTAAAAATGAGCTACCATCCATCTACTCATTTGTTTTAATACAATTTGTACTAAAAAACTCAAACATTATAGCATTATAGCTAGTGTATTCAGTGGGTCAGGCCTGTTTCAATTGAAAACCAGCTTTAGAGGAGCTTTTACCACATATTTGGCTGGGTATCTCATTTTAGTTCCTAACAGCATGGCCCTCCTTCAATGGAGAAATGTCTTATTTTTAAAGTTTTATTATTATATCTTGTAAATGACTGAATATCTTGCAGCTCATGACCCTAAAATAGTCAGTTTACCTTGATCATTCCCTGAGATGATTGCATAAACAATAGTCTGGTTTAATGCTGCAGCTGATACCACAGTGACAGTGGTCCCAATTGGCGCTGTTTCACTCAATGGAGGTGACCTGAAAGATATTTTATTACAGTCTTTAAATGCATGATACACAATACTTTCGGTTGTACAATATTGATTCACATAAATTTGTATATATTAGATAGCGAAAATACTGCAATACAGGGAAAAATCAATTCAAGGGGATTTTAAAGTTAAAGTAGCTTCATTAGGACAGCAAGAAAATACAATCATTTTGCTTTTTAGGTACAGTTATCATTGATTGATCTTGCCTTCCTAAAGTTACATTTCTTACACATAATTTATTTACATCAAACTGGCCTTTATGCATATTTTTAACTATTCCCCTTACAACATTTTTGTAGCTATAACTTTTTTTGCCACACTGACAATCCAAAACTGTAGATAAACACAAGTTTAACAAGTGCTATCCACACATAACTCAAAAAGACAATTCACAACACATTCACTGCAGAGTAGGCTGTATAAAGAGCACAAGTGTACAGACAGCAGCAGCCCACTATGTGCTCCTTACATATTGACATGGGGTGGTGCAATCTTGGTGACATCTACAAAGTGAAAAACACTAAATGGCATTTACATACCTGCTCCCTTTATTTTTTTTTTGTTAAAAACAATATGGGACTCCCCAGAGGTCCTCAAAATATATACCAGGCTCCAGTCTGCTATGTATTTTTGTGATTCCAATAATTTTTTTTACAAATTAAAAAGATTACTTATCTAATGTTTGCTGAACCATGCTAGAATGAAACCCAGTCAAGGTAAGGTTCACTCCTGGCTATCAGGTCTATTAGCAGTCAATTGAAGAAGCATACTTCTTCAATTGGCAGGTTGACAACACTGATGCAAATATTGATGCAGCAGATTGGAGTTTCATCAGGAAGTTCTTTTGCTGTCAGGATCTCTGGGTGAAAATTTTGCAGTAAATTTACAAAAACAAGTTTATATAGTGAGTTGTGACACAAGACATATTGATAAATACAATAATTTTGGGCATTTAGTATATATGCATACTGATGGGCTTTACTTAATGTGAACTAGATGTGGCCATAAAAGGTAAACACCAGCTTCTGGAATACTAGTGGCTTAATTTATAAAGGTACATTTACAACATACATTTTTTCAAATGTATACTAATTTCACTTTGTATTCTTGGTTGAAAATTGTTTACTATAGTACTAGTTAGAATAAATTGCATCACTACTACTAAGGCAAAAACTTAACTTAGCTTGTTTGGTAATCAGCAGAACTAATTCTATAGCCATATGTATGCATCTTTTATTCAAAAGAAAAGTTCTCAATATACCCTATAAAAATATTACATACAAAAAAAATTAGCCAGGTTCATATTTACAAAATTCTGACCTGCAAGCTAGGTCCACAGAGAAATACAAGATTTCTACTTTGGAAAATGTAATTGGCATTTGCAGTTGTAATTACATTTAATGAATAAACTAAAATAAACCCAAGCAAACACTATGGATCAATTATGTGTAGTCTTTAGTTATATAATTAAATACCTTTCCTTTAAATTCTGCTTCTGCACCTAGGCAAATTATGAAAACAATGGACAGAACATCCAGTATTGCAAAGAAATATTTTATCAGAGCAATGCAGTAATGTTCCTAAACGTAGCATGAAAGCAAAAATAAAAAAGCAAAAACTGTTAACGGGTAATGTTATGTAGACTCTAGAAATATTTGCAATGACCATGTACTTTTCAGGACTTTAACATATGTTAAATGTTCATTTATACTGTGTGATCTGTGCAAAAAAGATGTTCTATATTTGTGCCTAAAGTTTGTGCATACAATATATTCTTTCAAAATATTCATAACTATTGTGACAACCATCAAAGTGTACAGGTACGTCCCTTTAAATTTGCCCCCTTTCAGGCGCACGCAGGAGCGTACCCGCAGGTCCTGGGAACTCAATGTTCTCCAACGGCCTGCGTTTGCGGTGTGGAGAGGTAGAACGAGGAAGTGCAAACAAGGCATTTCCCCATTCTGCCTTGTGTCATGACAGAGATCCACTGCTCCCTGTCATCAGGATCAGTGATCGCTGTCATGTCCTAGGTAGCCCCCCCCCCGCAGTTCACTCCCTAGGACACACTTAACCCCTTCATCCCCCCCCCCCTAGTGGTTAACCCCTTCCCTGCCAGTGTAATTTACACAGTAATCAGTGCATTTTTATAGCACTGATCGCAATGGTCCCAAAATAGTCTCAAAAGTGTCCGATGTGTCTGCCATAAAAATGCCATATCACCTATTTCCTATTTTGTAGACGCTATAACTTTTGTGCAAACCAATCAATATATTCTTATTGTGATTTTTTTTACCAAAAATATGTAGAAGAATACATATGGGCCTAAACTGAGGAGAAAATTTGTTTTTTTATATATTTTTGGGGGATATTTATTATAGCAGAAAGTAAAAAATATTGAGTTTTTTCAAAATTGACGTGATCAAATACCACCAAAAGAAAGCTCTATTTGTGGGAAAAAAAGGGAGTCAATTTTGTTTGGGTACAACGTTGCAGTTAAAGCGGTGCAGTGCTGAATCACAAAAAGTGGTCTAGTCAGGAAGGGGGTAACTAATCTTCCGGTGCTGAAGTGGTTAACGTTAGGCACATTTAGTGCTCGAGCATTAGTTCATTTCAGTGGCCAGAATAACTTATTTTTCTGGCTAATGAAATTAATTAATGCCCAGCTGCTTGATACACCTAAATGCATTGACAAAAACACAGCTTTAGGTGTGTTTTTGACGCTGATTTTCTCCTGCCAGAACGGCATTCAGGAGAGCTGGCCAAATGCCCAGTGTGCAAGGAGCCTAACTAAAAAAAAGCCCTAGCATAAACTAAAGCATTAATTACCTCTAGCATTAACACTTTACCTGTTCTTCAATGCCTACCCCCTTCTCCAGCCCTCACACCTAGAATATTTCCTAAAGAAACCCCCTAAAACTTAACATCCCCCCTAATGGTTAATTCAAACATAAGCTCTTAACCTTCCCCATAAACCATAAACTTCATCTAAATACTTACACATTCTCTATAAATGTAACACTTAACCTAACTTCCAAATAAAGCGTGTCATGATAACCTCATGTAGGCTGCAATTGTTCAACCCTCCTGCTAAAGATGTTATTTAGCTGGATGTGTTTCTTTCCCTCGTGCTTTAAAACTAGGGATGAGCAGAACACCCCTTGGTTCGGTTCACAGCAGAACATGCGAACAGGCAAAAAATGTGTGCGAACATGCAAACACCGTTAAAGTTCATGGGACACGAACATGAAAAATCAAAAGTGCTCCTTTTAAAGGTTTATATGCAAGTTATTGCGATAAAAAGTGTGGTCCTGCCCCAGGGGACATGTATCAATCAAAAATAACGTTTTAAAGATGGTAGTTTTTGTGATTTTAATAATGCTTAAAGTGAAACAAAAAAAATGAAATATTCCTTTAAATATTGTGATGGGGGGGGGGGGGGTCTCCTTAGTCCACCTGTAAAGTAGCACATCTTTCCCATGTTTATAACAGTACCACAGCAAAATGACACATCTGAAGGAAAAAATGTTATTTAAAACTGCTCACAGCTGTAAAGTATTGTCAGATCCTCACAACATAGATAAAAATCATTGAAAAAAACTGTGTGAGTACCCTGTCCTGTCTATTACCAGGCCCTTTGGGTCTGGAATGAATATTAAGGGGAACTTCTTGCCAAAAATACAAAAAGAAATGACGTGGATGTCCCTTCCAAGATCCATACCAGACCCTTCGGGTTTGGTGTGGATATTAAGGGAAACCCCGCATCAACATTTTTAAAAAAATGGCGTGGGTGTCCCCCAGCAATATATACTCTGAACAGAAGTATATAAACTATATGGCCTAACCTATATACTCTGCAGAAAAATTGGGCATTAGGTGTTGGTGGTGCCAGAACACTGTAATCCCTCACAGTTACTTTTGTTAGACACAGGAACGGGCCCTGCTGTGAAATATTATATCACAAATTTTAATTACATGTCCCTGTTAAACAGGGGCAGAAAAAATTGGCCTTTGATTTTGGTGGCGCCAGAACACTGTAACCCCTCACAGTAAATCTTGTTGGGCGCAGGAATGGGCCCTGCATTGAAATATTATATCAAAAATTGTAATTACATGCTCCTGATAAACAGGGTTAGAAAAATTGGGCCTTTGGTTTTGGTGGTGCCAGAACACTGTAAGCCCTCACAGTTACTCTTGTTGGGCCCAGGGATGGGCCCTGCTGTTAAATAGTATATCAAAAATTGTAATTACATGCTCCTGTTAAACAGAGGCAGAACATTTTTGGACTTGGGTGGTGGTGACGCCACAACACTGTAACCCCTCACACATACTCTTGTTGGGCGCAGGAACGGGACCTGCTGTAAAATATATCAAAATTTGTAATTACATGCCCATGTTAAACAGGGGCAGAAAATTGACCCTTGGGTGTTTGTGGTAGTACCCTATACCCCAAATATATTATAGGACCGTCAGCATAGGCAGTCTTCAAGGCATTCCAGATCCATAGCAAATTCAATCAGTTGCATAAGCATCAGCTGCTTGATAGCTGCTGCTCCAAGACTGATTCATTTTTATGAAAGTGAGCCTATCGACGAAGTCTGTGGACAGGAGCACTCTGATCTGTTACAAACCCTCCAGCAGCACTGAATGTGCGTTCAAAAAGCACACTGGATGCAGGACAGGCCAGTAGCTCAATTGCATATTGAGCAAGTTCTGACCAGTGGTCCATCCTCAAGACCTAGTAACCCAGTGGATGTTTTGCTGGAAAGGTCTCCAAGTCTGCTCTTGCCCCTAGATATTCCTGCACCATATAATGCAGACGCTGGCAATGGTTGCTTGAACCAATCAGACCTTGGTGCTGAGGACTGAAAAATTGTTTAAAGGCATCTGTCAGCTGGCCACCTTCTCCACCGCTCTTCCACTGACTGAACGAAACCTCAGCTACACATTGTCCAGCAGCAGAAAATGGTAACCTCCCGGGGTCTGGAAATTGCACAAACCTTTCTTCAATGCCTCCTGAAGATGTTTCATCCTCTCCTGCCTCTGCGAAGGCAGGATGAGTTCTGCAACTTTATCCTTGAAACATGGATCAAGAAGGGTGGCCAGCCAGTAATGATCCCTCTCCTTAATACCACAACTCCTAGGGTCCTTTCGCAGGCTTTGCAGATTTAGGGAGGCCATGCAGCATAAGTTTGCAGAGATATTCAATTCTGAGTCCTCAGGGTCACTAATGATCATATTATCCGTAACTACCTCCTCCCAGCCACGTACAACTCCTTGGGTTTCTGGGGACTGAAAACCATCCCTTGAAGACTGCTGCTGAGTGTTATCCTCTACATCCATGCTGAAACAATCCTTCTCCTCCTCTCCTTCCTGTGTGTTTGGTGGGCCCGCAGGAATGCTATCTGGATAAAGAGGGCCTTGAGAGGAAGACTCAAGTGCCCTGTCCATGATTCCAACAAGCGTGTGCTCCAGCAGGAAGACAAGAGGGACAGTGTCACTGATGCATGCATTGTCCCTGCTCACCATCCTTGTGGCCTCCTCAAATGGTGACAGGACAGTGCATGCATCCTTGATCAGTAGCTACTGTTGGGGCAAAAAGAAGCCAAGCTCCCCTGACCCTGTCCTGGTGCCATACTCACACAGGTACTCATTGATGTCCCTCTGCTGTGTGTGCAGCCGCTGCAGCATTGCCAGCATTGAGTTCCACATGGTGGGCATGTCACAAATGAGGCGGTTGGTGGGCAGGTTGCATTCCCTTTGAGTGTCAGCCTGTCGGGCACTGGCATTGTATGACCAGTGGAAATGACCACAGACTTTTCTGGTTGGCCTTAGGAGATCTAGTAAGCCTGGGTATCTGGTCAAGAACCGCTACGCCACCAAGTTCAGGATGTGTTCCAAACATGGAACATGGGTCAAGTGTCCCTGTCAGAGGGCGGAGAGACGGTTGGTGCCATTGTCACATACAACCATTCCTGGCTGAAGCTGGCGTGGCGTCAACCACCTCTGAGCCTGTCCCTGCAGAGCTGACAGAATCTCTGCCCTAGTGTGGCTCCTGTCCCCTAGGCAGACCAACTCAAGCACCGCATGGCATCTTTTAGCCTGACTGTTTGAGTAGCCCCTTGAATGCTTATGGAGCACTGCTGGTTCAGATGACAAATCTGCAGAAGAGGCCATTGAGGAAGAAGAGGAGGGGTGGAGGAGAGAACTGTGGCAGAATCACTACTAGCATTTTGGAGGGGTGGTAGTGAAACAAGCTCCAACAACACTGAACCCTGTTCTGGATCCTTCCCATCTGCCAGCAGAGCTACCCAGTGCACCGTGAAGGAAAGGTACCACTAGTGATGGCCGAACGGTTCGCCCAGCGGTCGTTTCGTGGCTAATTTCGGCTGCTTGCGATTTGCCCGATCGGCGGCAACTATTGCCGCCGTTCGCCCCGGCGGACTTCCGTGTTTACTGTGCAAAAGAACTTTGACCTATGATGACACATCCATCATGTGGTAC
This sequence comes from Lithobates pipiens, assembly GCF_037356315.1. Classification (NCBI taxonomy): domain Eukaryota; kingdom Metazoa; phylum Chordata; class Amphibia; order Anura; family Ranidae; genus Lithobates; species Lithobates pipiens. The sequence continues at coordinate 20,907,924 of NW_027507787.1, forward strand.
AGGACAGCCAATTGAGACATTACAGCACATGGACACTTGGACATTCCCCCTAACTTATAAATAGACCCGATCCGAGGCCATTTTACATTCTTTCGTATGTTACTATAGGGAGAGGTTGCTGTGTGGAGCAGGGAGAGATTGCAGTGACCCAAATCGCTAGCTATTTGGTACACAAAAGTTCTTTTGAGGACTGGTATAGGTGTTAGGTGTAGTTCAGGATATAGGTTTGAGGCAGTGCAGTGCTAGTGATTGTTGCAGCAGCCTGAGTGTCTTTTGTCAGTTTAGAGAAAGGGACAGGACGGTGTGTGCTGCAGGGAGAGTCAGTTTAATCATTAGCTGTTACTATCAGGTCCACAAAAGTGCTATTCCAGTAACCAGTTATTGTTCCAGCAGCCTCCGTTTTGTCAGTTTATATAGGGACAGGCAGGAAGCTGTGTGTGAGGCAGTGAGGGTCAGTTTAATCAGTAGCTGTTACTATATTAGGTCCACAAAGGTTCTTTTCAGGACTGGTATCAGTGGTATGGTAATAGGCTTGTACACGTATAATATTCTTTCTTCCAAATATAGAAAGAATATTATACTTGACTGCTGCCCTTCTGCTGCAGTCTGCTAATCAGTCACAACCTACTTGTTCCACAAAGGTCCTTATAAGGACTGGTAAGGTATAGGGTACTACAGTACATAGGGTTGAGTGAGGTACAGTCTGCTATTCTATACGGACTTGTATAGGTCCACAACACATAGGTTTGAGCTGCACTACTGCTGACCACTGCCCTATACTGCAGCAGTCCTTCATCAGTATAGGGACTGACATACAGTCTGCTAATCAGTCACACACAACCTACTTGTTCCACAAAGGTCCTTATACGGACTGGTAAGGTATAGGGTACTACAGTACGTAGGGTTGAGTGAGGTACAGTCTGCTATTCTGTAAGGACTGGTATAGGTCCACAATACATAGGGTTGAGGTGCACTACTGCTGACCGCTGCCCTATACTGCAGCAGTCCTTTATCAGTATAGGGACTGACGTACAGTCTGCTAATCAGTCACACACAACCTACTTGTTCCACAAAGGTCATTATAAGGACTGGTAAGGTCTAGGGTACTACAGTACATAGGGATGAGTGAGGTACAGTCTGCTATTCTGTAAGGACTGGTATAGGTCCACAATACATAGGGTTGAGGTGCACTACTGCTGACCGCTGCCCTATACTGCAGCAGTCCTTTATCAGTATAGGGACTGACGTACAGTCTGCTAATAAGTCACACACAACCTACTTGTTCCACAAAGATCCTTATAAGGACTGGTAAGGTATAGGGTACTACAGTACATAGGGTTGAGTGAGGTACAGTCTGCTATTCTATAAGGACTGGTATAGGTCCACAATACATAGGGTTGAGGTGCACTACTGCTGACCGCTGCCCTATACTGCAGCAGTCCTTCATCAGTATAGGGACTGACGTACAGTCTGCTAATCAGTCACACACAACCTACTTGTTCCACAAAGGTCCTTATAAGGACTGGTAAGGTATAGGGTACTACAGTACACAGGGTTGAGTGAGGTACAGTCTGCTATTCCTTAAGGACTGGTATAGGTCCACAATATATAGGGTTGAGGTGCACTACTGCTGACTGCTGCCCTATTCTGCAGCAGTCCTTTATGAGTATAGGGACTGAGGTACAGTCTGCTAATCACAACCTACTAGTTCCACAAAGGTCCTTATAAGGACTGGTAAGGTATAGTGTACTACAGTATATAGGGTTGAGTGAGGTACAGTCTGCTAATCACAACCTAAAAAGCACACCGTACTATATGCCCGTAGCCTCCTGTTTGAAGAGGTTGAGCAGTGTCATATTTTTGGGCCCCAGCAGCAAGTTGCTGGTATCAGTGCTGCTGTTAGTGCTCTCTATCTCAGTGCTGGTGTCAGTGCACTCTATCACGGTGCAGGTGTCAGTACTGTATATCACGGTGCTGGTGCTGGTGATCATCTCCTGCACCCTCTTCTTTGCCTACCCTGACCTTCCCTCGCCTCCATTGTCTCAAGAGTCCTGAATTGTCAGAATTTCACATATAAAAAAAGAATGCTTGTAGTTGTCGATCCCAGATTCACCTCATACATGTGTTATGTCATTGGCCATGTGGTGGGACTATGTGTGCACAGCTAGTAATTATTTTGTGGCTGCAAATATGACCTGTAGGTTTGTAAAGTTCACCATCCCTGTGCTATGCTGACTTCCTCCTGGGGCTGCTTATTATGAGGGGCTCCCACCATCCCTGTGCTGTGCTGACTTCCTCCTGGGGCTGTACGTCTGCTTTGCATATTATGAGGGGCTCCCACCATCCCTGTGCTACGCTTATTATGAGGGGCTCCCACCATCCCTGTGCTGTGCTGACTTCCTCCTGGGGCTGCTTATTATGAGGGGCTCCCACCATCCCTGTGCTGTGCTGACTTCCTCCTGGGGCTGCTTATTATGAGGGGCTCCCACCATCCCTGTGCTATGCTGACATCCTCCTGGGTCTGCTTATTATGAGGGGCTCCCACCATCCCTGTGCTGTGCTGACTTCCTCCTGGGGCTGTACCTCTGCTGTGCATATTATGAGGGGCTCCCACCATCCCTGTGCTATGCTCATTATGAGGGGCTCCCACCATCCCTGTGCTATGCTCATTATGAGGGGCTCCCACCCTCCCTGTACTATGCTGACTTCCTCCTGGGGCTGCTTACGGTGTAGGTGTCAGTGCTGTATATCACGGTGCTGATGTCAGTACTCTCTATCACGGTGCTGCTGTCAGTGCTGTATATCACGGTGCTGGTGTTAGTGCTTTATGTCACGCTGCTGATGTCAGTGCTCTCTATCACGGTGCTGGTGTCAGATGACTCTATCACGGTGCAGGTGTCATTGCTGTATGTCACGCTGCTGATGCCAGTGCTCTCTATCACAGTGCTGCTGTCAGTGCTGTATATCACGGTGCTGGTGTTAGTGCTTTATGTCACGCTGCTGATGTCAGTGCTCTCTATCACGGTGCTGTTGTCAGATCACTCTATCACGGTGCAGGTGTCATTGCTGTATGTCACGCTGCTGGTGATCATCTCCTGCACCCTCTTTGCCTACCCTGGTCCCTGACCTTCCCTCTCCTCCATTGCCTTCATGCGCTCCACAGTCCTGAATTGTCACAACAATTTCCCATATAAAAAAAGAATGCTTGTAGTTGTCGATCCCAGATTCACCTCATACATGTGTTATGTCATTGGCCATGTGGTGGGACTATGTTTGCACAGCTATTAATTATTTTGTGGCTGCAAATTTGACCTGTAGGTTTGCAAAGTTCGCCTCCCATTGAAGTCAATGGGGCCCGCCGCGAACGTTCCGGTTCGCAAATTATCAGTCGCGGTCCGTGTTCGCGAAAACGTCCCGAGGGAAGTTCGTCCATCACTAGGTACCACCCCTGCCCTTCCCTGCTGAACCATGCTGACCGTCCTGTCCAAGGAGGCCAAAACATTACATTCCACATGCCGGTAGAGAGCCAGAATGGCCTTCCGTGAAAAGAAATGGCATTTTGGAACTTGCCACTGAGGTACAGCACATTCCACAAATTCACAAAAGGGGGCAGAGTCTATGTTGAGAATTATTACTACTGCCACTAACACCATCAATGGGGCTTATTTTGCTCCCATTTTATCTTCAGTAAATGTTGCATCTGGTATTGGATGGAGAGGAGCTCCCATTAAGCTCCTCAAAATTCTCTCTATAAGGCTATGTAAGCACCCAAGACTTGGAGCGATCTGCTGCTAGCCTCACAATAGAACTCTACTGACCAATTTTTAGACTGGTCACACGTCTTTCCTTACTCTCTTACTTGGCTCCAGGGCATTGCAGTAAACATGACCTCTAAGATAGCGCCCTCACAACACACAGGAGATACTACCAATAGCTCTCCCCCTCCTGTGCCTTCTCTACACTACATTGCCAAGGCAGTAGTGGCACTACTTACCCCCAAGATTACAGAGGCAGTGGATATAGCTGTTCTGCAAGGTTTGGAACAATTCCGCAAAGAGGTTCAGGAACAATCACAACATCTCCTGCAGTCTGAGCAGTGCATCTACTCCCTAGAAGATTTGTTTATCATACTTCTTCTGCCTTTACACAGAATTCCTGTGGCTTTTGGCCTAACCACCCACTGCACAGTTGAAAGGTGACATTGAACAGGACCACCATTGCATAACTGCACTAAACCGAACCCTGTAATTGCACAGTTTTTGAACTATACAGATAAGCAGTCTATCTTGCAATATTCTAGAACGGTTCACACAATTTCCATTGAAAATCATTGACTATTACACTTTGCTGATTACTCCACCAAAGTCATGCAGCAATGAAAGGTCTTTGCATCCATATGCTTTGCCTTGTTCCAATGGCGGATTCAATTCACTCTAGCCTACCCAGCCACTTTACATTTACAGTCTCCAACTCATAGTTACACATAGTCTGGTTGAAAAAAGACACAAGTCCATCTAGTTCAACTAATAAAAAGGGGGAAAAAGAGGCCATCTCTCATTTAAAACACCTCTTGAATTCTCTTTGGGATATGACTATGGCTCAAAATGCTCATTCACCAAAGAAGCTGCACGGTCCTCGGAAAACACCACCTGAACACATTAGATATATAAGTCAATCTGGGCACTCTGGGGTTGAATTACTAAAATTTAGGAGTGCACAATCTGTGCAAAGAATCCCAATTTTTTGTCAAAGTTTAATTAAACAAGTTGAAGTTTGAAGCTTATTGGCTACCATGCACAGCTGCACCAGATTTTACACTCTAGTTTTAGTAAATCAACCCCTCTGTGATTCGTTGACTTTTTCCTTTTGCCTTATGTTTCCCATTTAGTTGTGTGAGAATTGTTTGTTTTCATGATGTCAGATATAGATTGTTATCTTGTGCCTGTCATTTTTAGAAATAAAAGACAGTTTCCTATAGCTACAGTATGTTGTTTAACACCACATCTCTTAGCTCCTTATTGTATGGTGGGGTTTGTCTATATGTCCCTCAAGTGGGATAGTGGTTCCTTTTTTTTTCCTCCTAAGGGGCACTACATTTCTCTACAGTTTGTGAGGAGTTGTCAGAAGCACATGTGGGTGTTTGTTCCATGCGTAAAAAATAAAAATCTGTACTGGTTTACTGTTTCCTTTTTGTTGTTCTGTCATGGATTTGTTTTAACTTTCCCTTTTGCTACAGTTTTTCAGATTTAGGGTTGTTGTGCTTTCTTATTATGGGCCTTAGCTGCCTGACTTTCTTATTGTTCTACAAACACCAATGTGTGTCCTATTACTTGTGAGTAACTTTCCATGAAGGTAAAATCATAGAATGTTAACGAGCTGAGATCGCCCAATAAGAGAAGAAAATTCTGAGGCATTTGGGACATCTCTGGGTGGATGCAGCTCTCCTTCAGGAGAGCAGGAGCATCTGTCTTAGATGATTTCAAGTGCTTACTCAAACTATAGGTGAGTGAAGTACTTGGATCCCCAGTGGTAGTTTATAAAATGGAGTGATAATACTTTTTCATAAAAATCTCCCATATACTGTAAAATCAGTTGATGTATATATGGTAGGCCGTACGCTTACTGTTCAAAAATCGATTGCCTCTCATGATATTGTTATTACTAATATATACATTGTCTATTCCCTTGGGAATTCTTTTTTTTTTTTTCAAAACTCTCCTCTTGGGTATTGAAGGCTCTGGTGGGTCTACATCTCCTTGGATACATTTTTTTTATTTTTTGTGCATTTATTTTTATAATTAGATTTTTATCGAGTTTCCAATTTTCAACAAAACAAGAAAGGGATAAGAAAAGGAAGAAAGTACACAAGTGTTCTCAGTCAGGGATATCCATATGAGAGTTTTATCATGCAGGGCCATGGATAATATATTCCGCTAAAACAGTTATATAAGAGGAAGACTAAACAGAATAATATAGAAAATTAATAATTCACTAGATCAGGAACACAAATAACTCGATGACTACACCAATATATCCACAGTTTCCATGGGTTGCGAAAAAGTTTACATTTACCTTCCCTAATAAATAAGGATCGTTCATGTGAATATTTCTGTTTCACTAAGTTTTCAGGAAATTTCAACTTAGATTCATTGGGAGCTTGAAACATCTTCTAGTGTCTAGCTATTGTTTTTCTTGCTGCCAGTCAGAAGAATGTGGGCAACAACTGTTCAGAATAGGGACGAGATTTCATCAATTTGTAAATTTAAAATGGCTAGAGCAGGGCTAAAACAAGACCCTGAGCCTTGGAAAGCGTTGCGGTTCCGGCGGGGCTTTAGGAAGGTGCCAGTTATGTCAGATAGTAATTTGAATATCACTCTTCAAAAACTAGTGAGATTTTTGCAAGTCTAAAAACATGGCATAGATTACCTATTTGTTCACATCCTCTCCAGCAGAGGGCCAAATGATTGGATAAGAATTTGGACAATTGATACGCGTGAGGTACCATCTCGTTATTAATTTTTGTATTAGTTCCCAGTGATTTATGCAATGGGAGACTTTTAGCAATTAAGATAACGTGGCATGCAGCAAAACATTAATTTGACCTATGGGCTAAACAATAGGAAGCTATTAAAGCATCTTACACCACGCTTCAATTCCATAAATTTGTAAAAAGTCTGGTAAACTGCTGGCTAAACTTAGTAAAGGCCCCATCACCCTACTCACATTTTGGCTTTAAAAACTATATGGTTCACTTTTTTTGACAAATTTTTACAGAAAAGAAGATTTTCTCCTTCCTTCCTGTTCTGTCTGAGTGAAGAAATAACTCTCAAATGTGGTTGCAAACAATAATGAAATAGTTCTAACCTTTCCCTGGTGCCCTCCAAAATTAACATTTTAAAAAGTAGGCTTTGGAGTTGGCTTCAGGGATTGGTAAGTTCACAAAATGTACTCAACTTACCAAATATTCCTGTACATTGGTATTACCACCTTACTGACAATGTCCCCCGATTCTTTAAGAGAATTTAAATATGGGGAAGTGGCCACTCTGATCATCTGATTACTGTTTGGCTATTACAGCATTGGCTGTTACAGCAGTCACATGACTAAAAGCTCCCAATCGCAAGTATGCATCGGGAGCTTTCCATGACGTTTTAGTTACTGTGCTGTGAGCAGACAGCGTGTCCGCTCTCAGCACAAAAAAAATTCCCTATGGACACGTATATTCACATATATATACTTGTTTACTAAAGGCATTATAAACCTTCCTGCCTGCACCTTGTGTTTCACATATAAATATGGGCATTGAGCCTGTAGTTTCATGGTGTCATTTGTTGCTCTGTACATACAGCCTACAGGAGAGTAAATCTTCATATTCCAGTGTTAGCAATTTCTGTTTGTGCTCAAACATGAGGCATGTGGCATGGCACTGCACAGGTTACTGCATGATCTTGGTCTGTATTCTAAGAACTAATATTTCTCATGAAGTAGCAACATATCCCAAAATCAGTCTAGTACTTTTCAGGTGAAAGTTAATCAATAATTCGATATGACACAGACGAAGCAGGCAAAGCAAATAACCGATAAATCATCCTGCCGTTATTTATAACATTTGCAACACAGAGGACATGCTGATTCAAAGATTGTGATTTGGAAAAAAAAGTTGCTTGCCCCTTTAATGAATTGAGACAAGCTAGGTAATAATAGTATGGACATACAGGGGAATTGATCAGCTATTACACTACAAACTGCAGGCACAACATGTGAGCCCATCATTACAAAGGAAGGCAAACAAAGACACAGGGAATAAAACAACATTGATGCCTACTTAAAACAACAAAAGCATTTGAAAACGTACAATGCCTTTATATTCTGCAATATTTTCAGGATACATTTTTAAACAGTTTTTTGATATTACGGCATCCAGTAAGGATAGTCTGATTGTCTTACTGTCTTCTGTACTAAAAAATCATGAATGGTAACACTCATTCGACTTTATAAAAAAACAAAAAAAACAAAGCTGGTTTAACTGCTGAACAAAAAGATGTTTTGTGAGAAAGTGTGGTAACGCCAGATGTAATTGTAGAAAAATGAAAAATTACACTAGGAGGCCACATTCCAAATTAAAGCTGGCTAGATTTTGACAAAGAATCAGAAAATATAAATTCATGGCAAAAAACACTTAACATTTCACCTTCATTACTGAGGCAGAAAGGGGAGGCAATGTCGTGTCAGTTTGCACTCTGGCAAATGGTTAGGAGTGCTCTGAATTTAAAACTTCTTTCCTTTATGAACCAATCATTTAAATGAATAAACCTTTCTCTGTCATTCTCTGTGGCCTTGAAAATCCATTTGGGGATAACTATTTGCATGTCCTTGAAAATATATACACAGCATTTGTAGTCAGAGTCATGATTATTTACTTTTTTTCTTGATACTGGAAAAATTTTGCTGTGTTTATCTTAATGTATTCATTTGGCAAAATGTATGTTTCACCTAGGAGGTTCTACTGGAAGGAAACACAATTTATCATTGACTGTGCATTGACCGATAAGAATGCCATGGAATTATGGTTGCAACCAGATGCAATCTACCTCTGGATTTGTATGTTGGAAACAACCACTTGCAGCATGCATAAAGCTTGGATGCTCTTAACATTTTCGTATCAATATTGGATAATCTTTTGTCAGAGAAAATAATAACCTTGAGATATCCGTAGCTATTAGACAGCCATCATCTAAAGCCTTCAATTCTGACAGGAACATTAGGCTGTCTATGTATAAAGGGTGACGTACTGTAATTAGAGACATAAAAATGTTTTGGCTAAATTACAAAGTTTATTTCAATAGACTAATTTAGCGTCCTTTCAAGCCATTGTAAATAAAGGCTTTCCTACAGAGGCTTAATACAACTGCACCTTCATAGCATATGAATGTGCCTGTGCATTTACAGACTGTTTATGTAAATAAAACGACTCTTTCATTTATAGCCGGTTTTGTTTTAAACTGCAATACAATGATACAGTGCAATTTTCCTAAAGCAGGATGTATGACATTAACCACTTAAGCCTCGGACCATTTGGCTGGCCAAAGACCAGACCACTTTTTGAGATTCGGCACTGCATCGCTTTAACTGACAATTGCGAGGTGGCTCCCAAACAAAATCGATGTCCTTTTTTTCCCACAAATAGAGCTTTCTTTTGGTGGTATTTGATCACTTCTGCGGTTTTTATTTTTTGCACTATAAACAAAAAAAGAGCGTCAATTTTGAAAGAAACGCATTATTTTTAACTTTTTGCTATAATAAATATCCCCAAAAAATATATAAAAAAATATTTCTTCCCTCAATTTAGGCCAATATGTATTCTTCTACATATTTTTGGTAAAAAAAAAAATCACAATAAGCGTATATTGATTGGTTTACGCAAAAGTTATAGTGTCTACAAAATAGGGAATAGTTTTATGGCCTTTTTATTAATATTTTTTTTATTAGTAATGGCGGCGATCAGCGATTGTTATCATGACTGCGACATTATGGTGGACACATCTGACAATTTTGACATATTTTTGGGACCATTGGCATTAATACAGCGATCAGTGCGATAAAAATTGCATTGATTACTGTAAAAATGTCACTGGCAGTGAAGGGGTTAACACTAGGGGCCAGGGGAGGGGTTAAAATGTATCCTATTTTGTATTCTAACTGAATGGGGGATGGGACTGTGCAGGGAAACTAACAGATCACTGTCTACACTCTGTATGGACAGACGATCTGTCAGTTCCCTGCTAAGAGAAACAGAAACTGTGTGTTTACACACACACAGCTCCCAGTTCTCCATGTGCCCAGAGCGATCGCGGGAGCCCATCGGTGATCGAGGCTGGCGGCGTGCACGCGCCCCCTAGTGGCCGTTTATCCTACCAATGTAGCATAATGGCGATTTGCGCAGCCGAACCATGATCCCGCAGTACAACCGTGGCGGCTGGTCGGCATGCAGTTAATAAAGCATGCGATCACCATGAATCACTGAGCTACTATTTAGCCATTCATATAGATAACTATATTGCAGGTTACAAGTTCTTATACAGTATAAGATGCCTACATTTGCTGTCTTCTTGTGAGCTTGTTTTCTTTATTTTCACCTGGCAAATAGCATACTTCATGTGCCTGGTTGGCCACATTAACTGAGAGAGCAAAGGTTGCCACCCAGACCAGACTACAAACAGGTCTGCCTTTGTTGCATTTCCATTACATGAGGATGGGGGGATAAGTTGTTTTCAGAAAAAAAGTAATATTGTTTTAGCTTTCAGTTCAGCTCATTGGAAGTAATGAAAACTATTTCTGGCTGGGTCAACAGGTATTTTCTGAACCTATTGAGAATGCTCTTAATCTGGAAAAAATAACTAATCCACATCTAAGGACTGATAACCTGAAACATATTAAATGTTTGTTCTTGAATTTCGTTTTCTTTTAAGCATCCAGTGGCATAATGTATTTTTGCAAGGCTATGGTACCTTTGGATAAGCATTCATTTTAATCAAATAATTGGACTACAGTAGAAACTACACTTCTATAGCCACTTACAATTCAGGCATCCATCTTGAAAATATTTTACGTATGTTATTAAATAATGAAAATTATATGGCAGAATTAATATAAAATGTAATTACCTGACAAATGCTAATTGTCTCAAAGCAAAACTACATTTTTTTTTACATTTGTTTTAAGCTGACTTTGATATTTCAATCAAAGTTTTCTAAAAGTTTAGAAGTAATTTTTGGCACTATTGCAGCTTCCGAGGAGTGCTGACATGGTTCTTTTTGGGATTCGTGACCTAATTTTTCAAGCTCTATTTTTATGCCTGTAGCAACACTGTCACACAAAGGAGTATTAATTTTATTGCCTGACAGTAAAGGACATATGTAAATTACATTTTAGAGAGTGCCTAAGAAAGCTGGCTTGTTAGACTTTATAGAGTATCCTGCTGTCAACCCCAAGCAAAACTTCAGCATAAAGTGGCCCTGACAAAATAGGAGCCTTTTTATTATAATACTTGAATATATATATATATATATATATATATATATATATATATATATATATATATATATATATATATATACATATATATATATATATACATATATATATATATATAGATAGATAGATAGATAGATAGATAGATAGATAGATAGATAGATAGATAGATAGATAGATAGATAGATAGATAGATCTATATATAACACCTATTATGTCAGTAGTGCAAAGTTCGGGCTACAGTTTATATCCAAAGCACACTGTCACTTCAACAATATACAGTTGTATTTTTAATCATGGGAACACCATGATCTGAGGAAATCTTTTTATGATGCTTCTGTCCAAACAAATTTAACACATAGCTTACAAATAAGTCATTGGTACATGCTTTTGTATTCACCAAAAGGAAGTAGTTAGTCAGTGGCAGCTACCATGATTGACTCCTGATCTACTTTTAGATGGGGACATTTATTCAAACTGGCCGTCATTTTTCAACCAATCTGAATTTGAATCGTTCCAAAAAAAATGTAATTTGTAAGAAAATAAATATGCAAAACAAAATTAAATGAATTTCAATTACATTTTAATAAGATCATTTTCATTCAGAGATTTAGATACATCCGGATCTTCGAATAACTAAAAATGCGTCCAATTTTATATTACCAAAATTAATTGCACATGTCTATTACTAACACTGTTTTCCAAATTAGTAGTGCATTCCTGTCTTTGCTTACTCCACAAACCAGCCCAGTAAGTGAATTGCAGCAAATACATCCCTTAAAGTAGAATCTGCAACCTCTCCATCCACCCCTGAGCCACAGAGTGTGTTAAATCCCACTACATGACTGCTCAGACTGTGATCAGCAGAGTCAATGCCCATTACTCACTGAGCAGAGCCTCTGCCCAGCCTTTGCTGTCTAGGATCGTAGCTCCTGGATTTTTGGAAAAAATCATGACTCATAGCCTGCTGAGTGTAATCACCAAACATAGATTGTTGAGTTGGATTAAAACAAATTGCACCCTCCTATTGAGGAGCTACCAGGACAAGAGTGTTTTCATCATGTCATATTTGCATCTGTGAAATGTCAGATACTGGGAGACTTGTAGAGATTGTCATCTGCTGGCCTGCTTTATTAAACATAACAGTTGTTCTCCCGTGACTCCCCCTTATCATCCTATTTTACTTTCCTCTCCTTCTTCTACTCTTTTATAGTAGAAACTCTGAATGGCGATAGAGCTAAGCATTTATGGCTCCCTATAAACTTTATACATTTATCTTAGACCTGCCCACAATATATAGTCAGGTTCCTATACCAGGTGTCACTCTATAGTCTTGTTGGCCACGGTAGACCTTTTTGGCACGCTCTATACTCGATGACCTGATACTTGACCACTGACAATCTTGTTGTTTTATTGTTAAATCTTGTTGTACAAGCAGCCATACTACAGATACTATTGTTCATTGTAATCTATGAGCCCCACTTGCTGGTATACCCTTTTTGAAAACAATAAAGAGATTGAACAAGAGGTTATGGCAAAAAGATAGTTGTAGGGAGCAAACATAATTTCTGCACAGGGGACCAAAATTGACTTTGTTTGCCACTTCATATATCTCATGCTCCTACAACATGATCTGCCTGCTGGAGAGCCAAGACTATTCTTGGCTATACCTGTAACAAGATTAGTATGGCAGCTGCTTTAGGGAAAACTCCACAAAGCATGTTTTGCAAAGATCCTGTGCTGTATATTTACAGTATGAGAGCAGAAAATACAGTTTATAAACCAGAAGAGCCATAAGCACTATTTACAAATCACTCAACCTTGGTACTAAAATGTGGCAGGTGACCATGCCAGCATTTACCCATGCTGAAATGTAAGCTTTTGCATATTTTATTCTTTAATGCAGCAAGCAGTGAAATAAGATGGCATGCACAAAAATAAGCAACAACAAATAGCTTGGCTATATACAAATGATACATTTCTTAAATAGGTTGCATATTTTAGGAAGTCCATTTTCAAACAAGTTTACTTTTCCTTTTTTTTTTTAAATAGAAGAATAAAAATAGAATCTCTGTGCTCTGAAATTAAATTGATAGCATTCTCCACAAAGCTAAATCTGTTTCATTTTAGATGCTAATTTTTAAGACAATGAGGCAAAGCAACATGACAAAAACAACTTCAAGTTAATGAAGTAAAGACAAATATATGTGCCAAGTTGTGTAGAAATAGAGGAGGAGATGAGGCTTCAAAAACAAAACAGCAATGTACGGGTGTAATATATATATATATATATATATATATATATATATATATATATATATATATATATATATATAAATAAATACACAGTGTATATTTATAAATACAGTATATACAGTCAGTACATCTGTCACCATGTCACAGTGTGGCAAATGACACAGAGAGCCAGTTCAAGTAGCTTAGTGGCGTGGGGGGGTCTAATAAAAGTCTGGTGAGTTATGCAAACAAAGAGAAGAGCCTGTCAGTGCTCTTGTTGAAGTTGCTTCTGAGAAATGTTTCTAGGACCATGTGTTCAGGCCCGTCTGGCCTTACAGATAGGCACTTTAACCAAACTGACATCTCATGTAAATGACAGTTACAAGACTGCACTAGAACTGGCTGAGATCATGCACAGACCAAGTTGGGTAGGATACTGGACCTTTTTTGTGTGGTTGTATAAAGTTTTGACTAACCCCTGCAAGGCTAAACCTTTAATATGGAAATAAAGCAGTGTTTAAAAAGAAAAAAAAAAAACATGTAAGATGCCCCTTAATAAAGGAGATGTAGCTAAATTCACTAAAGCATACTACATGCAGACACATTTTTGCTAAATATCGCATGCACTTAAAATGTCAATTCACTGTCCCTTTATGTGGTATATACTATATATCAAAAAGCAAAAATGTTTGGTATATACCACATAAAACAATTAAAGTCAATTCATTAACCGCTTGCCGACCAGCTGTCACAGTTGTACTGCGGCAACATGGCTCAGCTGCGTGGATCACCGTTATGTTACGTCACTCCCTCTGGTGGCCGCTAGAGGTGCACTCACGTACCCGCAGCTCGTCCCCTGAAGATGAGTGCCACTGAGCTCCCACGCTCACTCATAACACAGCACTACTGGGATCTCTGTGTGTATTATCCGTGTGTATACACAGAGATCCCAGTTCTCTGAGGGGTGAAGTGACAGCTCCTCTGTTCAAAGTATGAACAGCAATCTGTCATCTCCCCTAGTCAGTCCCCTCCCCCCTTCAGTTAGAACACACACTAGGGAACACAATTAACCCCATCATCGCCCCCTAGTGTTAACTTCTTCACTGCCAATGACATTTTTACAGTAATCAATGCATTTTTATAGCACTGATTGCTGTATTAATGCCAATGGCCCCAAAAAATATGTCAAAATTGTCTGATGTGTCCGCCATAATGTCGCAGTCATGATAAAAATCGCAGAACACTGCCATTACGAGTAAAAAAATAAAATAAAAATGCTATAGATCTATCCCCTATTTTGTAGACATTATAACTTTTGTGCAAACCAATCAATATACACTTATTGTGATTTTTTTAAACAAAAATATGTAGAAGAATACATATCGGCCTAAACTGAGGAAAAATTCTTTTTTTTTAATATATTTTGAGGGGATATTTATTATAGCAATTTTTTTTTAAATTGTCGCTCTTTTTTGTTTATAGCACAAAAGAATAAAAACCACCAAAAGAAAGCTCTATTTATGGGAAAAAAAAGGATGTCAATTTTGTTTGGGTGCAACGTCGCACGGTCGCGCAATTATCAGTTAAAGTGACACAGTGCCGAATAGCAAAAAGTGCTCTGGGCTGAAGCGGCTAAAGAAAATAAAGAAATAAATGCATGTGTTAAGTAAGTAGTGGTCAAGGCATGCAAAATTTAAAGAATGAATGAACTTTCAGCCAGTTGTTAAGGAGCTGGCTCCCGCTTGCATCCTTGCAAGCCAGTAAATAGATTGTCATTAAAGAGTCAGCACTTGCCGTGTGCTTAACAACCATGACCCATGGTTGCTGTCAGTGGGATTACTTGCTGAAAGCAGAACATAAACAAAAAGAAAAGCTGGCATTAAAAAAAAAACAAAAAAAAAACAACAGTATGGGGTCCCCCCTCCAATCCATAACAGGGCCTTTGGGACTCAAAGCAACATACATCTTTCTGTGATTAAATAAGGGTCAAAAGTCAGGTCTCAGCAATAGTTTCTTGGTCATAGCTGTTTCCCCATTCATTGCACCTCCTGTACATCGAATATAAATCTGTTCCTCTAGATCTTTCCCAACACTAGAGTGAAGAATAGTGTGATGACGTTGCTTCTTATTCCACCATCCCCAAGCCACATTGCATTACACTCTGACCTAAAACATTGTTCTGTCTGATATTGTATACCTTGATATTAATAGAGGGGGATCTCATATAAGGCTGTTTTACATATGATTTTATTAGCCCACCATACTTTCATTTAGAAATTAATAATATAAATGCTTTCTTACCTGTATTCCTCTTGAGTGAATCGGGGGATTACAGATGGCTGCAGAACTGTTATTATTACCATTGTGCTGTTAGACTTCACTGGATCTCCATCATCATAAGCAATGACTCCCAACTACAGAGAAAAACACACATTTTTTTCAGTTAAAATTATAACTTTTATTTGAACAATGAACACACTTTCCCGAGCAATATTCTGTAATAAAGGTTTTAAAGTACAAAATATATCACCTATATAGACTATTCTATGTGCTGGCTAAGGAGTCAGTATTTCTTTGTACCTCAGAGGAAGATGCATTAAAGAACACAAACAGAAGTTAAGACCAAATAGAAGATATGGGGCAGATTTACTAACATTGGAGCACACAGAATGTAGTGCATAGTAACCAATCAGCTTCTTTTTAGGCTGGGTTCACACACAACAGTAGTACAGCTTTCATTCTACTTTGCTCTGCAACATCAATCCTACATTGGTCCTACATTGGTCCTACATCCATCTGACTTTCATGAACAGGAGACTATGCTTGATCCGACTTTTCAGATAGTAGACTTATCCTTTGACCAATCAAAACTAGCACACAATGGAAGGGGCTACATCAGGGGGCAGGAAATAACACAATGTCGGATGCCAAAGTCAGATGGTTAGGACAAGGATCCGACTTTGATCCTACTTAAATGATAGTCAATGGGCTGAAGTAGGATCAAAGTCAGACCAAAGTAGCACAGGGAGCATTTTCAAAGTCGGACCGACTTGTGTTGGACCAGTTAAGATGGCTCCCATAGGGAAACATTGATTTTCACACATCATGCGACATGAGCTCCAAGGCTGGGTTTACACTGGTATGACAAACAATCCGACATTGGGAGCTCATGTCGTAAGACATGTGAAAATCAGTGTTTCCCTAGGGGAGCCGTCTTAACTGGCCTGACACAAGTCAGTCCAACTTTGAAAATGCTCCCTGTACTACTTTTGTCCGACTTTGATCCTACTTCAGACCATTGACTATCACTGAAGTAGGATCAAAGTCGGATCCTTGTCCTAACCATCCGACTTTGGCATCCAACACTGTATTATTTCCTGCCCCCTGCTGTAGCCCCTCCCAAGTCAGATCAAAGTAGTATCCTGTTCATGAAAGTTGGATGGATGTAGGGCCAATGTAGGACCAATGTAGGACTGATGTCACAGAGCAAAGTAGGATGAAAGTCGTACTACTGTCATGTAGTATAGTGTGAACCCGGCCCCAATGTCGGAGCGTTTGTCGTACCAGTGTGAACCCGGCCTTATTGAACAAGCTAGAGTTAGAAATTGATTGGCTCCTATGTTCAGCTGCATCAGATTTGGTATGCTCCAGTTTTAGTAAATCTTCTTCATTCTGTCATTGTGGATGTGAGTGCTTTTATTTTTATTTTATTTTATTTAAAATGGGCAAAATTATGGACCTGAAGAAGCTATGGTTTCTATGCAATGCACTGATAACGACCAAAAAGCCTCAAATAGCTGTCTGTATGCAGTTTGGAATAAATGCCATTATAATATTAGGCTATTTTTGCACTATACTACAGCAATACTGGATGTGCAAGTAGCTGATGTGGTGTAAAGGAATGCTCTTCATAGTCCTACCTGCTGTCCTAAAATGATAAATATTCCTCTTATTTTTGAGATATGTGATGAAATGAGACATGTGAATGCAGTGGCGGCTGGTGAAGTTTTTGGATGGGGGGCGCAAGACCCCGCCCATCATGACCCCGCCCATCATTTTGACCCATCCCACTTCTCATAAACCACGCCCCTTATGTAATCTGAAAAAAAATTGCCGTGGGTTCCCCCCTCCGAGAGCATACCAGGCCCTTAGGTCTGGTATGGATTCCAAGGGGAACCCCCTACGCCAAAAAAACGGCGTGGGGGTCCCCTCCAGATCCACACCAGACCCTTATCCGAGCACGCTACCTGGCCGGCCAGGAAAGGGGGTGGGGACGAGCGGGCGCCCCCCCCCTCCTGAGCCGTACCAGGCCGCGTGCCCTCAACATGGGGGGTGCCTTGGGGAGGGGGGGGCGTGCGCCCCCCCACCCCAAAGCACCTTGTCCCCATGTTGATGAGGACAAGGGCCTCTTCCAGACAACCCTGGCTGTTGGTTGTCGGGGTCTGCGGACGGGGGGCTTATCGGAATCCGGAAGCCCCCTTTAATAAGGGGGCCCCGGATACTGGCCCCCCACCCTATGTGAATGAGTATGGGGTACAATGTACCCCTACCCATTCACCTGTGAAAAAAAGTAAAAAAAAAAACACAACACAGGGTTAAAATATTTTATTGCACAGCTCCGGGGATCTTCCGTCTTCGGGGGTCTTCTCGCCGGACTCCTCCGCTATCTTCTTGTAGCTCTTTTGCTAGCGGAGGAGCCCGGCTTTCTTCCTCGCCGCCGGCCTCTTCTCCCGACTTCGGGGGTCTTGTCCCCCTCTTTGGTTCTTCTGCCGGACACCCGCGCCTTCTTATAGCTCTTTTACAGGCGGTGGCCCGGTCTTCTGTCGCCGCCGCCCGTTCTTCTTCTTCTTCTTCTCCAGGAGATGTTGACTCGACGCTCTCTCCAGCCGGAATGCCAGGGACGCGCTGCGCTGCCACTTATATAGGGACAATGGGGCGGTGTCACATGGGTTGATGTCACATGGGTTGGTCACATGGGTTGATGTCACATGGTGACCCCGCCCCCTTACGATGCCACAGTCCCGGAGGATGCTGGGACTTTCGCCATGTGACATCAACCCATGTGACCAACCCATGTGACATCAATCCATGTTTTTTACTTTTTTTTTTACACCTAGGGGGAGAGGGGGGCGGCGCCCGGGCGCCCCCTATGGGCGGGCCGCCACTGTGTGAATGCCTTCTATTTTAAGAAAGTTTTGACATGCTATGCTAAATGATAACATGTAGAATTATCATAGTTATTAAGTTGATGTTTAGTAGACATGTGCAGAGTAAAATATTTCGTTTCGGAATTTCGTTTTCGTCCGAAAACTTAATTTATTTAGTTACTCCCGAAATTCGTTTTTATTTATTTCGTTTTTCGTTCAAAAATTGCATTCGTCCGAAAATCCACATGAATTACGGTCGAATCTGTCTTGGAAGGCTTATGGTGTCTGTCGAATGTATAAAGAAGATTCGACGGAGCTAACTATATAGCATACTTTAGAACCCTATTAAAGTCTATGGGACTCCAACGTTCAAAATCTAAAGTGCTAATTTTAAAGGCTAATTTGCAAGTTACTGTCCTAAAAAGTGTTTGGGGACTTGGGTCCTGCCCCAGGGGACATGTATCAATGCAAAAAAAAGTTTTAAAAAGGCCATTTTTTCAAGAGCAGTTATTTTAATAATGATTAAAGCGAAACAATAAAAGTGTAATATTCCTTTAAATTTCGTAGGGGGGGGGGGGTTGTCTATAGTGTGCCTGTGAAGGGGCGCATGTTTCCCGTGCTTAGAACTGTCCCAGCACAAAGTGTCATTTATGCAGGAAAAAAAGTCCTTTAAAATCACTCGCAGCTATTATGAATTGTCGGCTCCGTAATACAGAGAACCCTCATTGAAAGTCATTGATAGTGATGGACGAACTTCCGACGGGACGTTTCGCGAACGCGAAACGCGAACGGGCACAAACGTTCGCGAAAACGACCGTTCGCCGCGGGCTCCATTGACTTCAATGGGAGGCGAATTTCGCAAACCTTTAGGTCGAATTTGCGGCCACGGGGTAATTATTAGGGGGTAGCACGTAGTCCCACCACCTGGACAATAGCATAATACATGTATGAGGTGAATTTGGGATCGATAACTACAAGCATTTTTTTTTTATTTGGGAAATTGTTCTGACAATTCAGGACTATGGAGCTAATGAAGGCAATGGAGGAGAGGGAAGGTCAGGGACCAGGGTAGGCAAACAAGAGGGTGCAGGAGATACAGAGCACTGACAGCAGCACCGTAATACAGAGCACTGACATCAGCACCGTGACATACAGCGCTGACAGCAGCTCCGTGACATACAGCGCTGACAGCAGCTCCGTGACATACAGCGCTGACAGCAGCTCCGTGACATACAGCGCTGACAGCAGCTCCGTGACATACAGCGCTGACAGCAGCTCCGTGACATACAGCGCTGACAGCAGCACCATGACATACAGCGCTGACAGCAGCTCCGTGACATACAGCGCTGACAGCAGCTCCGTGACATACAGCGCTGACAGCAGCTCCGTGACATACAGCGCTGACAGCAGCTCCGTGACATACAGCGCTGACAGCAGCTCCGTGACATACAGCGCTGACAGCAGCACCGTGACATACAGCGCTGACAGCAGCTCCGTGACATACAGCGCTGACAGCAGCTCCGTGACATACAGCGCTGACAGCAGCTCCGTGACATACAGCGCTGACAGCAGCTCCGTGACATACAGCGCTGACAGCAGCTCCGTGACATACAGCGCTGACAGCAGCTCCGTGACATACAGCGCTGACAGCAGCTCCGTGACATACAGCGCTGACAGCAGCTCCGTGACATACAGCGCTGACAGCAGCTCCGTGACATACAGCGCTGACAGCAGCTCCGTGACATACAGCGCTGACAGCAGCTCCGTGACATACAGCGCTGACAGCAGCTCCGTGACATACAGCGCTGACAGCAGCACCGTAAGCAGCCCCAGGAGGAAGTCAGCACAGCACAGGGATGGTGTGATCCCCTCATAATAAGAACCCCCAGGAGGAAGTCAGCACAGCACAGGGATGGTGGGAGCCCCTCATAATAAGAACACCCAGGAGGAAGTCAGCACAGCACAGGGATGGTGGGAACCCCTCATAATAAGCAGCCCCAGTAGAAATATGACACCGCTCAACCTCTTCAAAGAGGAGGGTAGGGGCATATAGTACGGTGTGCTTTTTTGGGTCAGGGAAGTGAGCCAAATGAATTAAGAAGGTCTGTGTGCTTGATTCCAAAAATTGTTTATAGACATATACATGGTCTACTGATCACATGTGTTGAATTCCTCCGAGATCCATGCCTCATTCATTTTTAGAAATGTGAGGTAGTTAACACTGTGGTGAGCTAGGCGAGTACGCTTATCGGTCACAATCCCCCCTGCTGCGCTGAACGTCCTTTCGGACAGGACACTGGATGAGGGGCAAGCCAACAGTTCGATTGCAAATTGGGCAAGCTCTGGCCAGAGGTCAAGCCTGCCCACCCAGTAGTCTAGGGGTTCATCACTCCTCAGAGCGTCCACATCGGCCGTTAACCCAATGTAGTCGGACACCTGACGGTCTAGGCGTTCCCTGATGCTGGATCCGGATGACACCTGTCGATGGGTCGGCTGAAAGAATGACCTCATATCCGAAGTCACCAACACATCTTCAAACCGGCCTCTTCTTGCAGGCGCTGTTGGATTGGTACCCGCAAATCCTTCTCTGGGAGTGGGAATTGCTCCTCTGCCAGCGCACGCAAAAGCAGAATGCAGCATTTCTCGAAGCAAGGCCTGGAAGTGCTGCATTCTGACAGCCCTCTGCGACGGCGGTAACATTTCCGCCATTTTGTGTTTGTACCGGGGGTCTAAGTACGTTGCCACCCAGTACTGGTCCTTGACCCTCATGCTTTTTATACGGGGGTCCCTATTAAAACACTGGAGCATGAAGGCCCCCATTTGCACTAAAGTGGAAGCGGTGTGGTGGCCTGGCTCCTGCTCATCATCCAGGATAATGTCGTCCTCTTCATTCTCCTCTCCCCATCCTCGCACAACAGGGATCCCAGAAAGGTTTAAAGCATGCTCTTCTTGCTCCTGCTCATCCGCCCCGGCACCATCCTCCTCTGACTCCTCATCAGACTCCTGTTGTTGACTTGTCTCAGATAGAGTAGCCCCCCCTGGGAATTCATCCAGCATTGCGACTTCCTCATCTTCCCGCTCCTGCTCCTCCACAGCCTGATCAATGACACGACGCAATGCACGCTCCAGAAAGAAGGCATAAGGTACCATGTCACTGATGGCGCCATGGCTGCGACTGACCAGTTTGGTGATCTCCTCAAATGGCCGCAGAAGTCTGCATGTGTCGCGCATGAGCAGCCACTGGCGCGGTGAAAAAAAACCCAGCTCCCCAGAACCGTTTCTTTCGCAGAGTTCATACAGGTAGACGTTAACTGCACGTTTCTGCTGGAGCAGCCTATCAAGCATATAGAAGGTTGAGTTCCATCGCGTCGGGCAATCGCAAATAAGACGTCTGACCGGCAGATGGTGTCGCCGCTGAATGTCAGCAAGGCGAGCCATGGCCGTGTAAGATCTTCTGAAATGGGCCGAGATTTTCCTTGCCTGCCGCAAGATGTCCTGGACCCCAGGGTATTTGACAAGGAATCGCTGCACGACCAAGTTTAAGACGTGTGCCATGCACGGCACGTGCGTGATTTTGCCCTGTTTCAATGCGCTAAGCAGATTGGCACCGTTGTCACACACCACTTTACCAACTGTCAAATTGAGCGGTGTTAGCCACTCATCTGCCTGTGAACGCAAAGCTGAAAGGAGTGCCGGGCCAGTGTGGCTCTTTGCTTCCAGGCACAACAGACGCAGCACGGCATGGCAACGTCTCACCTGGCATGTGGAATAGGTTCTGGGGAGCTTGGGCGGTGCAGTGGAAGAGACGCTAGCAGCGGAAAAGGAGGAGGCAGCTGAGGAGGAGAGGGAGGAGGATGGAGTAGGAGGAGGAGAAGAAGAGTCAGGCCTGCATGCAATCCGTGGCGGTAAAACCAAATCTACACGGGTGCCACGGGTTACATGCTTGACGGCCGTCAGAAGGTTCACCCAGTGGGCAGTAAAACTGATATACCTTCCCTGCCCGTGTTTGCTAGACCACGTGTCTGTGGTCAGATGTATCTTGGCACCGACACTGTGTGCCAGAGATACATTCACTTGCCGCTGAACATGGCCATATAGCTCTGGGATGCCCTTCTCTGAGAAATACTTCCTTCCTGGGACCTTCCATTGTGGTGTTCCAATGGCCACAAATTTGCGAAAGGCCTCCGAGTCCACCAGTTTATATGGCAGTAGTTGGCGGGCTATGAGTTCTGACAAGCCAGCCGCCAACCGTTGGGCAAGAGGGTTATCCGGCGTCATCATTTTTTTACGCTCAAACATTAGGCCCACGGAAGCCTGCCTTTTTGCAGAAAAATGTGAGCTTGGCGTGATGGAAGGTGGAGTGGAGGACAATTGTGAGGAGAGAGGAGAAGGAGAAGTAGAAGACGAGGCTGGACGGTGAGAGCCTGCAGTGTGGCTTTGTGTGTTCCGTTGCTCCCACTGGGCTCGGTGATGGCTGCTCATGTGCCTTCTTAAGGCGGTCGTCCCTAGGTGAGTATTGGGCTTACCGCGACTAACGCGTTGACTGCAAAGATTGCAGATGGCAACGCTATTGTCAGCAGCGGACACGTTAAAAAAAGCCCACACTGCGGAGCCATGTGCCGGTGTCCTGGGAGCGCCAGATGTGACCGTACATGGTCGATGACTCGCTCCTGATACATTTGCAGTCTGCTTTGTCCCTGCTGTGCAATGTAAGTCATTGCTGCTTCTCCTCCCTATCTGCTGGTCCATATCTCCCTCTGAACTCCCCTCCTCTTCCTCTCTTGTGGGCACCCACGTGACATCACTAGACACGTCATCATCAACGTCACCTTCCCCACCGCTATAAGTAGAGTAGGCAGCAACACCGGGGACCAACCTCCTCCTTGGGCTGATCTGGGTACTGGCGTCAGACTGCTGAGTAGCGCTTGTTGCTACCTCCTCTTCCTGATCCAATACCAAGAGTGGCTGCGCATCAGAAATGTCCTCTTGATATGGATCGGAAAATAATTCCAGTGACTCAAGCGGAAGGTATGTGGTGGTGGTGGTGGTGGTCGTGTTGTTGGTGGTAGTGTCTTTGGGGGTGCACATAGCAGAGAGTGAAGAAGAGGGTGCAGATCGAGAGGATGAGGAGGGTGCAGAAGAGTAAGGCTGAGCGAGCCACTCAACCAAGTCTGGTGCATCCTTTAAAGTAATTGAACGCACCTTCTGCAACTTCCCACTTTGGCTCAAGCCTGTTGCTCCTGCCCTACCCCTACCACCCCTGCGGAAGGGCCTGCCTCTTCCTCTGCATGTCATTTTTTAAATGACCCTGTGACAAAACTCTTAGTCCCTATACCGCTGAAGGACTGCTGCAGTATAGGTGAGCGGTCAGCAGTGGTGCACGTCAACCCTATCTATTGTGGACCTATAGCGGTCCTTACAGAACAGCAGACTGTACCGCACTCAAGCCTATGTACCGTAGCACCCTATACCAAGTTACCAGTCCTTATAAGAACTTTTGTGGACCAAGCAGGTTGTGTATTAGTGTTTAGCAGACTGTACGTCAGTCCCTATACCGCTGAAGGACTGCTGCAGTATAGGGCAGCGGTCAGCAGTGGTGCACGTCAACCCTATCTATTGTGGACCTATAGCGGTCCTTACAGAACAGCAGACTGTACCGCACTCAAGCCTATGTACCGTAGCACCCTATACCAAGTTACCAGTCCTTATAAGAACTTTTGTGGACCAAGCAGGTTGTGTATTAGTGTTTAGCAGACTGTACGTCAGTCCCTATACCGCTGAAGGACTGCTGCAGTATAGGGCAGCGGTCAGCAGTGGTGCACGTCAACCCTATCTATTGTGGACCGATAGCGGTCCTTACAGAACAGCAGACTGTACCGCACTCAAGCCTATGTACCGTAGCACCCTATACC
Source organism: Lithobates pipiens (assembly GCF_037356315.1). Classification (NCBI taxonomy): domain Eukaryota; kingdom Metazoa; phylum Chordata; class Amphibia; order Anura; family Ranidae; genus Lithobates; species Lithobates pipiens. Next base: position 20,932,249 of record NW_027507787.1, read on the forward strand.
AAGTTACCAGTCCTTATAAGAACTTTTGTGGAACAAGCAGGTTGTGTGTTAGTGATTAGCAGACTGTACGTCAGTCCCTATACCAATGAAGGACTGCTGCAGTATAGGGCAGCGGTCAGCAGTAGTGCACGGCAACCCTATGTATTGTGGACCGATAGCGGTCCTTACAGAACAGCAGACTGTAACGCACTCAGGCCTATGTACCGTAGCACCCTATACCAAGTTACCAGTCCTTATAAGAACTTTTGTGGAACAAGCAGGTTGTGTGTTAGTGATTAGCAGACTGTACGTCAGTCCCTATACCAATGAAGGACTGCTGCAGTATAGGGCAGCGGTCAGCAGTAGTGCACGGCAACCCTATGTATTGTGGACCGATAGCGGTCCTTACAGAACAGCAGACTGTAACGCACTCAGGCCTATGTACCGTAGCACCCTATACCAAGTTACCAGTCCTTATAAGAACTTTTGTGGACCAAGCAGGTTGTGTGTTAGTGATTAGCAGACTGTACGTCAGTCCCTATACCAATGAAGGACTGCTGCAGTATAGGGCAGCGGTCAGCAGTAGTGCACGGCAACCCTATGTATTGTGGACCGATAGCGGTCCTTACAGAACAGCAGACTGTAACGCACTCAGGCCTATGTACCGTAGCACCCTATACCAAGTTACCAGTCCTTATAAGAACTTTTGTGGACCAAGCAGGTTGTGTGTTAGTGATTAGCAGACTGTACGTCAGTCCCTATACCAATGAAGGACTGCTGCAGTATAGGGCAGCGGTCAGCAGTAGTGCACGGCAACCCTATGTATTGTGGACCGATAGCGGTCCTTACAGAACAGCAGACTGTACTGCACTCAGGCCTATGTACCGTAGCACCCTATACCAAGTTACCAGTCCTTATAAAAACTTTTGTGGACCAAGCAGGTTGTGTGTTAGTGTTTAGCAGACTGTGCGTCAGTCCCTATACCGCTGAAGGACTGCTGCAGTATAGGGCAGCGGTCAGCAGTAGTGCACGGCAACCCTATGTATTGTGGACCGATAGCGGTCCTTACAGAACAGCAGACTGTAACGCACTCAGGCCTATGTACCGTAGCACCCTATACCAAGTTACCAGTCCTTATAAGAACTTTTGTGGACCAAGCAGGTTGTGTGTTAGTGATTAGCAGACTGTACGTCAGTCCCTATACCAATGAAGGACTGCTGCAGTATAGGGCAGCGGTCAGCAGTAGTGCACGGCAACCCTATGTATTGTGGACCGATAGCGGTCCTTACAGAACAGCAGACTGTAACGCACTCAGGCCTATGTACCGTAGCACCCTATACCAAGTTACCAGTCCTTATAAGAACTTTTGTGGACCAAGCAGGTTGTGTGTTAGTGATTAGCAGACTGTACGTCAGTCCCTATACCAATGAAGGACTGCTGCAGTATAGGGCAGCGGTCAGCAGTAGTGCACGGCAACCCTATGTATTGTGGACCGATAGCGGTCCTTACAGAACAGCAGACTGTAACGCACTCAGGCCTATGTACCGTAGCACCCTATACCAAGTTACCAGTCCTTATAAGAACTTTTGTGGACCAAGCAGGTTGTGTGTTAGTGATTAGCAGACTGTACGTCAGTCCCTATACCAATGAAGGACTGCTGCAGTATAGGGCAGCGGTCAGCAGTAGTGCACGGCAACCCTATGTATTGTGGACCGATAGCGGTCCTTACAGAACAGCAGACTGTACTGCACTCAGGCCTATGTACCGTAGCACCCTATACCAAGTTACCAGTCCTTATAAAAACTTTTGTGGACCAAGCAGGTTGTGTGTTAGTGTTTAGCAGACTGTGCGTCAGTCCCTATACCGCTGAAGGACTGCTGCAGTATAGGGCAGCGGTCAGCAGTAGTGCACGGCAACCCTATGTATTGTGGACCGATAGCGGTCCTTACAGAACAGCAGACTGTAACGCACTCAGGCCTATGTACCGTAGCACCCTATACCAAGTTACCAGTCCTTATAAGAACTTTTGTGGACCAAGCAGGTTGTGTGTTAGTGATTAGCAGACTGTACGTCAGTCCCTATACCAATGAAGGACTGCTGCAGTATAGGGCAGCGGTCAGCAGTAGTGCACGGCAACCCTATGTATTGTGGACCGATAGCGGTCCTTACAGAACAGCAGACTGTAACGCACTCAGGCCTATGTACCGTAGCACCCTATACCAAGTTACCAGTCCTTATAAGAACTTTTGTGGACCAAGCAGGTTGTGTGTTAGTGATTAGCAGACTGTACGTCAGTCCCTATACCAATGAAGGACTGCTGCAGTATAGGGCAGCGGTCAGCAGTAGTGCACGGCAACCCTATGTATTGTGGACCGATAGCGGTCCTTACAGAACAGCAGACTGTAACGCACTCAGGCCTATGTACCGTAGCACCCTATACCAAGTTACCAGTCCTTATAAGAACTTTTGTGGACCAAGCAGGTTGTGTGTTAGTGATTAGCAGACTGTACGTCAGTCCCTATACCAATGAAGGACTGCTGCAGTATAGGGCAGCGGTCAGCAGTAGTGCACGGCAACCCTATGTATTGTGGACCGATAGCGGTCCTTACAGAACAGCAGACTGTACTGCACTCAGGCCTATGTACCGTAGCACCCTATACCAAGTTACCAGTCCTTATAAAAACTTTTGTGGACCAAGCAGGTTGTGTGTTAGTGTTTAGCAGACTGTGCGTCAGTCCCTATACCGCTGAAGGACTGCTGCAGTATAGGGCAGCGGTCAGCAGTAGTGCACGGCAACCCTATGTATTGTGGACCGATAGCGGTCCTTACAGAACAGCAGACTGTAACGCACTCAGGCCTATGTACCGTAGCACCCTATACCAAGTTACCAGTCCTTATAAGAACTTTTGTGGACCAAGCAGGTTGTGTGTTAGTGATTAGCAGACTGTACGTCAGTCCCTATACCAATGAAGGACTGCTGCAGTATAGGGCAGCGGTCAGCAGTAGTGCACGGCAACCCTATGTATTGTGGACCGATAGCGGTCCTTACAGAACAGCAGACTGTACTGCACTCAGGCCTATGTACCGTAGCACCCTATACCAAGTTACCAGTCCTTATAAGAACTTTTGTGGACCAAGCAGGTTGTGTATTAGTGTTTAGCAGACTGTGCGTCAGTCCCTATACCGCTGAAGGACTGCTGCAGTATAGGGCAGCGGTCAGCAGTAGTGCACGGCAACCCTATGTATTGTGGACCGATAGCGGTCCTTACAGAACAGCAGACTGTACCGCACCCAAGCCTATGTACCGTAGCACCCTAGACAGACCAAGTTACCAGTCCTGATAAAGAGCTTTGTGGAACAAGTGAGTTGTGAATGATTAGCAGACTGCAGCAGAAGGGCAGCAGTCAAGTATAATATTCTTTCTATATTTGGAAGAAAGAATATTATACGTGTACAAGCCTATTACCGTACCACTGATACCAGTCCTGAAAAGAACCTTTGTGGAACTAATAGTAACAGCAAGTCTTTAAAATTATCCTCACTGCCTGACACACTGCTTCCTGCCTGTCCCTATACAAATTGGCAAAAAAGAGTAGGCTGGAACGATTAGCTGGAACAGCTCTTTTGTGGACCTGATAGTAACAGCTAATGATGATGATGATGATGATGATGAAGAAAGACTAATCTGGCTGAGCTGTCCCTAAAATAGCAGCATACAGCGCTCTGTCCCTTTATCTAAACTGACAAAAGAAACTCAGGCTGCTGACCTAACACCTATACCAGTCCTGAAAAGAACTTTTGTGTACCAAATAGCTAGCGTTTTCTCTGTCCCTACTCCACACAGGATCCTTTCCCTACAGTGACAGAAGAAAGAATGTAAAATGGCCACCGGATCGGGTGTATTTATAGGTTAGGGGGAATGTCCAAGTGTCCATGAGCTGTCATGTCTCAATTGGTTGTCCTGTAACACATGATAAACGTGTCACGAAAGGTTAAAGTTCTTGTATACATTAAACACGTAAGTCCGCCGGGGCGAACGACGGAAAAAGGCGTTCGAACCCGCGGACGGCGAAAGTCGGAAATTCGCCGCGAAACGACCGCCGGGCGAACCGTTCGGCCATCACTAGTCATTGATAAAAAAATAAATAAATAAATAAATAAAAAAGCGTGGGGGTCCCCCAAATTCAATTACCAGGCCCTTCAGGTCTGGTATGGATATTAAGGGGAACCCTGCCTCAAATTTAAGAAAACATTTGACGTGGGGTTCCCCCTAAATATCCATAACCAGACCCTTCAGGTCTGGTATGGATATTAAGGGGAACCCCGCGTCAAATTAAAAAAAAAATTGACGTGGGGTTCCCCCTAAAAATCCATACCAGACCCTTTATCCGAGCACGCAACCTGGCAGGCCGCAGGAAAAGAGGGGGGGACAAGAGAGTGGCCCCCCCTCCCTCTTGAACCGTACCAGGCCACATGCCCTCAACATTGGGAGGATGCTTTGGGGGTCCGTGACCCCTCAAAGCACCTTGTCCCCATGTTGATGAGGACAAGGGCCTCATCCCCACAACCCTGGCCGGTGGTTGTGGAGGTCTGCGGGCGGGGGGCTTATCAGAATCTGGAAGCCCCCTTTAACAAGGGGACCCCCAGATCCCGCCCCCCCCCCCTGTTTGAAATGGTAAGGGGGTACAAAAGTACCCCTACCATTTCACAAAGAAAGTGTAAAAAATGGTTAAATAAAACAAACACACTTTTGAAAAATTCCTTTATTAAAAAAAAAAAAAAAAAAAGATTCCAGCGGCGGTAATCCACTCTTGCTATCCAGCGACGGACGGTCATCTCTCCAGCGATGTCTCATCTCATCCAGCGCAGCGATCCTCCATCCTTCTTCTGTCTCCTCCACGGAGACACTGCAGGCATTCCGGCGGCTGACGTTTCTTATATACGGAGGGCGGGGCCACCCGTCACCTGGCCCTGCCCCCCTCTGACGCAAGGGGAAACCCGGGGTTCCCCGTGACGTATGGGTGACCCCGCCCCCCTCTGATGTAACGGAAACCTGCCTGTGTTACATCAGAGGGGTGCGGGTCACCCCTACGTCACAGGGAACCCCGGGTTTCCCCTTGCGTCAGAGGGGGGCGGGGTCAGGTGACGGGTGGCCCCGCCCTCCGTATATAAGAAACGTCAGCCGCCGGAATGCCTGCAGTGTCTCCGTGGAGGAGACAGAAGAAGGATGTATTCGCTGCGCTGGATGACATGAGACATCGCTGGAGAGATGACCGTCCGTCGCTGGATAGCAAGAGTGGATTACCGCTGCTGGAATCTTTTTTTTATTTTTTTATTTTTAATAAAGGAATTTTTTAAAAGTGTGTTTGTTTTATTTAACCATTTTTTACACTTTCTTTGTGAAATGGTAGGGGTACTTTTGTACCCCCTTACCATTTCAAACGGGGGGGGGCGGGATCTGGGGGTCCCCTTGTTAAAGGGGGCTTCCAGATTCTGATAAGCCCCCGCCCTCAGACCTCCACAACCACCGGCCAGGGTTGTGGGGATGAGGCCCTTGTCCTCATCAACATGGGGACAAGGTGCTTTGAGGGGTCACAGACCCCCAAAGCATCCTCCCAATGTTGAGGGCATGTGGCCTGGTACAGTTCAGGAGGGAGGGGGGGCCGCTCTCTTGTCCCCCCCTCTTTTCCTGCGGCCTGCCAGGTTGCGTGCTCGGATAAAGGGTCTGGCATGGATTTTTAGGGGGAACCCCACGTCAATTTTTTTTTAAATTTGACGCGGGGTTCCCCTTAATATCCATACCAGACCTGAAGGGTCTGGTTATGGATATTTAGGGGGAACCCCACGTCAAATTTTTTCTTAAATTTGAGGCAGGGTTCCCCTTAATATCCATACCAGACCTGAAGGGCCTGGTAATTGAATTTTGGGGACCCCCACGCTTTTTTTTAAATTTATTTATTTATTTTTTTATCAATGACTTTCAATGAGTGTTCTCTGTATTACGGAGCCGACAATTCATAATAGCTGCGAGTGATTTTAAAGGACTTTTTTTCCTGCATAAATGACACTTTGTGCAGGGACAATTCTAAGCACGGGAAACATGCGCCCCTTCACAGGCATACTATAGACAACCCCCCCTACAAAATTTAAAGGAATATTACACTTTTATTGTTTCACTTTAATCATTATTAAAATCACTGCTCCCGAAAAAACGGCCGTTTTTGAAACTTTTTTTTGCATTGATACATGTCCCCTGGGGCAGGACCCGGGTCCCCAAACACTTTTTAGGACAGTAACTTGCAGAATCTTTTCTCTCTGTCAAATCTTTTTTCTCTGTCAAATATTTTCTCTATATAATCTTGGACTAATAGAGGTAAGGTTAAGCACATTCGACCACAGGTTCTATAGACACAGATTGTTGTCAGAGTCATGTCGAATCTCCTATTCTATATCGAACTGTTGTAACAATGAAAACGAAAATAAAACATTTATTTATGTCGGATCTTTTGTTTTTCGGATTTTGTGCTTTCGTTATCGTTTGTCAAAACGAAAACGAAAATAGCTGAAATTCGGCCGAAAATGCATTCGGACGAAAACGAATGCACATGTCTAATGTTTAGTAGTCCTGGGTGTTGTGGAAATTTTTATTATATGGACACATGTGGATATTTTATTCTAGGATGTGTTTTATAGATGGTCATCTGTCTCCCTGTGTCTGATTTAACCAAGGAGCACTCTAGCAGTGTTGAATCGGGACAAGTGGTAAAACCGTCAGTATGAAAACCTTCTCATGGGCTTGGAGACGTGTTCTCTGTGTGTGTGGGCCTTTGCCGGTTTGTAAGTATGAAGCGTAATGCTTGGACTTCTTGCCTTCAAATGTCTATGCACATTAGAGAAGCGAAGTCAGCGTAACGAGAGAAAACTATTATTATATCTCTGTGTGGCTACGTTATCCCTTTTGGATACACATCTGCTTTAATAAGAGGACATTACTATCTGCCTTGTTAATATACTCGTACTGTATATTGACAACACCAGTAGCAGTGTCCCTGCAGATGTTCTCAATCCTGTAAGAACAAGTAGAATGATATTACTAGATACTGGTTACTCTGAGCAGTATTGGGTGGGATCCATGGTGACAAAGATGGTGGGTGTGCATACATGTGGTTGGGTGGAGGGGGCAGTGTACATGCCTCAAGGGGATGAGACATGTACACTTCTCCCTCCCACTCCTGTGGATGCCCTCCCCTTTAGTGTAATTTCCTGTGATGTCATTTTGCATGGAGGTGGCGATTGGCTGTTGGGGCCATCATTTCCTGTTTGTCATTTCTTTTGTTGTCTTTAAATAAAAGAAACCAGTGAACTGCTGATGTCTGTTTACTGGGGAAAGGGGGAGACATGGATTATTTAGAGATGCATTATGCTGAAAGGGCGCGGGTTAGCGTAGGTGAGATTGATTATGTATAGAATATAGCCAATCTCTCCACAACATGGGTTAGTTTAACAAAACAACTTAAATTGCAGCTGTAACTATCTGAGCACAAAAAATTTATTCAATTTAATATTTAAAGCAAACTCACTCATCTATATGTGTGTCTGAGCTACATTTTGTTGAGCAATGATTTTGAAAAACACCCCCTAGCATTTCTAGCCATCATTAGTAAGGGCAGAAAATTCATGTACTGTAGCATATACCTCCTGAAATCCCTCTGCCCTTAGCTCAAACATGCAGACACGAGGGTGTGATTAGTTCATAAAAAACAGAACAGCCTGGATCCTCTTCTTCTTGGGTCCCTCTTCTGTGATCCTGGCCCCTCCCTCCTGTTCAGTGCCCCCACAGCAAGTAGCTTGTTATGGGGGCACCCCGAGCTGAGTCACAGCTCCCTGTGTCCGTTCAGACACGCAGTCCTGACCCGGCCCTGCTCCTCTCTCCCCGATTGGCTAGCTGACTTTGATTGACAGCAACAGGAGCCAATGGCAGGGCTGCTGTGCCTCAGCCAATCAGGAAAGAGACACTTTTGGACATTGCTGGACAGAGAGGGACCTTAGGTAAGTGTTAGGGGGGCTGCTGCTCACAGAAGGCTTTTTATCTTAATGCATAGAATTCATTAAGATAAAAAGCCTTCTGCCTTTACAACCCCTTTAAAGTTTGTATAGAGAGGAGCTTTTAAAATACTAGCTTGATGCTAATGTGCCCAAACTCTTCTTTTTAACTATTGCCCCAGAAAGTAGGTAAGGCAATGGAGGAGGAGATTATAAACATCCTATCTGTAACTCACAGAGGCATGTCAATTTATGTTCAACCCAGTGAACAGGTAAGAGGCTTCATGGGATCTCTTACACATCCACCTTAATCTACATTAAGGTTTCCATTTTTTTTTGGATAGTGTTTACAGGGATTAGAATGCCTGTCAGACTTTTACTGCTGTCTGGGACCCCTTTTAGAGAGACTACTGCTCTTATGCATATTCCAGCATTTTACAGACACCAGACTTTCACAGTCTGGTATTCTAGCTGGGTAGATCCGTGCTGTGCTAAGGATAGTTATATAGGGCCTTTTTGAGGGGGATAACAGATTTCTATTAACAGATTTATATATGCAAATGTGTATTCTACAGCATTTTCAGGATTTTAGAACTTAGAAAAGGCAGGGTCTGTTAAGCAAGATCTAGTACCATATAGCTGTGCTTTAATCCACTATTGCTGTTTTTGCTTTTGTGCTTTGTGGTTTATCATACTGCATTTACACTATATTCCACAAGGCAGGGATGAACTAAGTGCTGCATATTCAAAAACATTTATTCAATGTCCATTCTCACCATGTCATTGTTGTGTGGGGCCTATTCAACTCCAGCTACAATATATTAGACCTCAAAGGAAAAATTGAGTGCCAATTTTTGGAATGTTTTGTCCACTTTCACTGTGCCATTGCTATTTAAAAATAAATATAAAGCTTATTTTACTACAGTTATACTACATTAAACCAGGCAGGAAGTGCGACTGCTAGATTTTACAGAGGTTTTCTAATCCTACTATCCATGTCATTGTGTCCAAGGAGTCACTCTGTCTGATGTGTCTAAAAAAAAATATTTTCTGCTGTAGGAGTTATAAGTTTAAAAATAAAAACCATGTAGTAAACTTCCACCACAATTGCTCAAGGGACAAATTGACAGTCTGTATTTTTCGCGGTGGATCTTTTTGCTGTTCAAATTGCAATAGTTTTATAACAATAATACATTCTTTCCTCCAGTGACACTGTGACATTGCTGTTCAAACTTAGAAAAAAAAATGAGAACATTTTTATTAGAAAAGTAGTGGTAGGATTTTTTAGATGATGAGGTGGTTGAGGCAGCGTAAGATTATTGCGTGAACCAGCAGAGTAATGTGCAGAGTGGATAAGAAGGAAGTTCCACAGTAGAAACATGCTAGGAGAGGAAACAGAGTTCCCAGAAGTAACAGGGTCCTTGTCTATGGCAGTTGTTGGCCTTATTCCAACATCCTGATTTTGGCTGTGATGCATTCTACCTGTCTGCCTATCCAACTGCAAGGTGATGGATGCAGCCAATCTCTGAGTAAAGACCAAACCTGATTTAAGCCAGCCAAGCCTGCAGTTTCAAACTTATGTTATTGTTTGTAACACATGCTCCAAGCTCCCTGTTTATCTGCCCTGCCTGCTAGTTAGGATTCCCTTGTTAACGACCTTGGATTGGATATTGAATATGCTCAGAACTCAGCCTGCCCTGAACCCAGACTGTCACTGACCACTCTTCCTGTCTGCCAGCTGCAAGTACATGTTTGCTGTGCTCAGATCGCATTTGCCCTGGCATGGTGGCCAAGCACTATAGCATTGTGTATAAGACCTGGGGGCAGATACCGATAGGCCTGCTTGCCTTATTGGAAAGGGGGCTGCTATAGGCGAAGAACACAGAAGCTAGCTATAATGTCTGACCACCTGCATTAGGGGTAAGCGTGACAGGTCCAAAGAATGTGGACATCATGCTGTTATCTGTCAGTCGAAGTAGGCAAAATAGCTACGGCTCACTTCTAGGTCTGTTGACAGGAGGACCTCTGTCACCCTTTTCTGCTATCCCTCTACTTCAAACAAAGCATTACATTATTAAAATAAACAATAAAACAGTATTACATCAAGTACTACAAATTTAAAAGATTATGATAATTATATCAAAGATTACAACAATATTATAAAAGATTACAAATAAATTAGTCTAAGACAATATTAAAGTGTATTTCCACTTTCACAGTCAAATTCTAATTTTTATATTTGTTAGATGTCCTCATTCACATAGTATAACTTAACATTTTTTTTTTCAATTTGCTGTTTACGACTTGTATAATTACGTATTTTGATATAGATATTTCCAGGTACCGTATATACTCGAGTATAAGCCGAGATTTTCAGCCTCTTTTTTGAGGCTGAAAGTGCCCCCTCGGCTTATACTCGAGTCACCGCTGTCTGACTGCTCGATCAGCGTATCGAGCAGACAGACGGCGGACATTAAAATTCAAAAGCCGCGCCTCCTTCTCCGCCTCCGCCTGTGATAGGCGGAACACTGAATTTCCCAGCAGTCAGTGTTCCGCCTATCACGGACATCCGTTCATTCTCATACTACGGACGAGTATGAGAGGATGTCCGTGATAGGCGGAACACAGGCTGCTGGGAAATTGAGTGTTCCGCCTATCACAGGCGGAGGACGGAGGCGCAGCTTTTGAATCGTAGAATGGCCGCCGAGAAGAGCGGCGATCCATCGGCACGACACGGGACGGAGGAGGCACGGGACAGAGGAGGCACGGGACACCGGAAGGCACGGGACAGAGGAGGCACGGGACAGAGGAGGCTCGGGACGACGGCGGCTCGGGACGGAGGCTTGGGACACAGGTAGGCTGGACACACACACAAGGCTGCACGGACACACACACACACACACACACACACACACACACACACACACACACACACACACACACACACACACGGATGGATGGATGGATGGATACACACACACACACACACAGGGATGGATGGATGGATGAATACACACACACACACACACACACAGGGATGGATGGATACACACACAGGGATGGATGGACGGACACACAGGGATGGATGGATGGATGGATGGACACACACACAGGGATGGATGGACGGACACACACACAGGGATGGACGGACACACAGGGATGGACAGCCATGTCTCACCCTCGGCTTATACACGAGTCAATAAGTTTTCCAGTTTTTTGGGGGTAAATTGGGGGCCTCGGCTTATATTCGGGTCGGCCTATACTCGAGTATATACGGTAATCAGGATTATATCTGTTTAATCATTTTGCTGCCACTGACATAAGGCATACAGCAGCACTGAACCACTTCCAGCTGACCAGGTGAGTATGGTTTATGTCTGCTGAATTTCTCACTATGCTATGTTTGCTTCTATATCCATGAACTTGCAGTATATCAGAATGATTCCCCTGACTCTACTGATTAAATGAATAGCTATGAAGCTGATAAACTGCTCGTCATAGCAATTTACTCAAAAAGTGACCCCTACTGCCCCCACCCATTGAGAACTACTATTCTACTAATACTGTTCCTCTCCTCTGGGTGTCGACAATAAAAATAAATGCTGTGTCCCTTGCAAAGCCTTATTCCCCTCTTGTATCCTCAGATTCCCCCTATTATTTATGTTTACTATTTCTTTTTTTTGTGAATGAACAGAAAGTGCTCAATGGTTGGTAAAGCCCAGTTTGGGGCCTGGAGTCCAGAAATATCAAAACAGCAGAGCAGTGCATGTGTAAGCCAGAAGGCTAAAGTGTATTTGTTTTGTAGCTGAAATCCCCCTGTGAGAAAAAACAAGGCATTTAATTAACTTTCTTTTAATAAAAGTGGGCAATAAAAACCCTAAAAAGAAGCGAGTGACTTCAATGTGCTACCATTTGAGGCTGGTTCCCCAAGGCTACAATAGAGAAAAAGATTGAGGACTCTGTGTCCTCAAATCATTCTCTATTTCAAAAGTGACATATTGAGGATCTGTTGAGACTGCTGATTTCTCAATAAAGCACCACAACCCAAAAAAAATAAATGATATATATATATATATATATATATATATATATATATATATATATATATATATATATATATATATAGATATATATACTAATAATAATAAAAATAATAGCTGCTGCTATGGTTAGATGGTTAGAACTTCTCCCAATAAAATGATTTTGGAATTCTATGTAGCCTTCCAGAACTAACTAACTTTGGTTCGACTCAGTTCCTACTGGATTTTTAACAGTGTTTTTTTATGTGTTTGGGTCCAAAGTACTCAGGCTACAGTGCCATAATCTTATTTGTGAACTGTTATGTCTGAGGGTACTACTAAGTTCCAACTTTCCTTATATTTGGGATGTCATAAGCCAATTTTGGCTTTGGTTTTCTGGTTTCTCAACCAAGGATACTATATATTTATATGGGCTTTGCTTTATTATATTGCACTTATTTCTCTCAACAGTCTGGGACTAGGTCTCTCATTCATTTGTTTTCAGCAATTTGATAACGTGTCAATAATCTATGCAATACATTCTGTTTATGCTATAGTATCTGTATCTTGGCGGCGCCATTTTTAAAAGGCAAAGCCGCAAAAAAAAAACTGACAAGGCTGCAAGTGATGGACAAGGTTGCAAATGACATTGACAAGGGTGCAACGATAGACAAAGCTGCATGACAAAGCTGCATATAACACTGACAAGGGTGAAATGATGGACAAGGCTGCATGACAAGGCTGCATATGGCAATGACAAGGGTACAAATGATGGACAAGGCTGCATGACAAGGCTGCAAATGACACTGACAAGGGTGTGGGATAGATAATGACAATTTTTTTGTTAAAGACATTTTATTGAATAATAAAAGGTGTACATACAATAAATCAATGAAAAGTACAAGGCTCTTCGAGAAAAAGCAAATATTACTGAACAGTACAGAGCTTGCAGTGTAGTGGAACAAGCATGGTCTACCATATAACATAAAACTACAACAGAAGCTTCTTTACACAGGTGAACTGTGGCAAAGGGAAAAGCCATTTCAGATAACATACATTCAAATAACATAACCGGCTAGTAACAGTAGACATGTCGTTTGTAGTAACAGAGCTATGTATCCAAAAGGCAATGGAAGAGGTTGGGTGAAGCTGAACTTGTCAGTCTGTTAGATTCTTCCTAGAGTAAGCGTTTTGAGAGATAAAGACTTGTGAAGGGGGATGTGTAGGTATAGTGTTTAGTTATGTTGCAGAAAGAGAAAAGAGAGAAAGGAGAAAGTGGAGTAGGGAGTAAGTTGCAAAGATTGGAAATAAAAAGGGACTAGGTAAAGAGGAAAAATGAACAGACCTGGACCAGCCAGGGCTCATGCCTGTGTCGGACATATTCATCGGGTCAGGGAGTCAAAGACAGTAATCTGGGGAGGAACGGAAAAGTAACCAAGATGACCAAATGCAGGTGAAGGTAGAGGGGGTATCATTCGCCTGATGTATCAATTCCTCCATCTCGGCCGTTTTGTTTATGCGTTGGAACCAATCCGCTAAAGAGGGAGGAGTTTTTGTTTTCCATTTTGCAGGTATGCACATATTTGCGGCCATGATCATGTGCATGGGTAAAGAGCCAATATAAGATTTTTTAGGGTGTGCTGACACGTGAAAGAGGAATTGGGCAGGGGAGAACAGCAGTGGGTGTGTGGAGAATCGTTGGGTGATTTTGTGTACCCCCTGCCAGAAAGGTTTAATTAAGGGGCATGACCACCAAATATGTTCCAGGGTACCAGGGTTTGCTTGACACCTCCAACATTGAGGGGAGACAGACGGGTATATATGATGCAGCTTGAGGGGTGTGTTGTACCATCTGGAAAGTAGTTTGAAGGCGTTTTCTTGCACACAAACGTTTCGGGAACCTTTATGTGCGATGTGGTATGCAAATTCCCATTCTCTGGGGGTGAGGTTCGACGGCAGGTCTCTGTTCCAAGCTTTAATAAACCAGTGTTCCTGTGTAGGATGAGTTGGGTACAGAAGGTTATATGAAAAGGAGATCAAGTGTCTCTGTGGTTCAGTATGTGTGCACATATGTTCGAAAGGGGTTAAGGTGCGAGTTCCCTGTAGGGTGTATTGACGTGAGGTTAGGAAATGTCGCATTTGATTATACATCCAGAGAGACAGGCCGCTGTTTAGCATGTTATTAGATAGCTCCGCGAAGGATAAGAGGCGTTTGCGAGTATAGAAGTCCTTGGCCCGGACCGTGGGATGGGGCCATATTCCTTGCAAGAAAGATTGGTGCATACCAGGTACAAAGGCCGGGTTGAGTTTCAAAGGCGTTAACGGTCCAATGATCGAGGATACCTGAAAGTTATTGCAGGCATGTCGGAACGCGGAAAGCGAAGCGGCAATCAACGGGTGGGAGGAATAAGTGTGAGGGACATGAGAGGGAAGCAGCCATGGAGTTTGGGCTACTGGAATAGGATCTAGGGATGATTCAAGTTGGACCCAATCTTTAGTTTTCAGGTGGACGTTCCAGTCTATTATTCTGGTGAGGTGGCACGCTAAATAATATTTGTGTAGGTCTGGTAAACCTATACCTCCCTGCGTCTTTGGAGTTGTAAGTCTAATATGATTCAGCCTAGGCCTCTTGGTTCCCCAGATGAACGTTGAGCAAAGTTTTCGAAAGGAGGCAAAAAATGCTTTAGGGAGTGAAATAGGTATCGTTTGGAGTAGATAAAGGATTTGAGGTAAAATATTCATTTTAATGATAGCTGCTCTACCAAACCAAGAAAATAAACCCTTGGACCATTTCTGGAGATCGGCAGAGACTGTCTGTAGTAGTGGTTGGAAATTGAGAGAATATAAGTTGGCTAAGGATGTAGGGAGTTGTATTCCCAAGTAAGGTATACTGGAGGGATTCCATTTGAAGGGAAAATTCGTTTGGCATTGGGAGCATTGGCTTTCAGTCAGGGATATGTTTAAAGCAAGGGATTTGTTAAAGTTAATCTTTAAATTGGAAATTGTGTGAAATTGATCGAGGATCTTAAGTAAATTAGGTATTGATGTTAGGGGTTCCGTCAGGGACAAAAGGACATCATCCGCGAAAGCAGCAACCTTAAACATTCTCCCTTTCACATCTACACCTTTGATATCTGGGTGTGCTCTAATTAGTCTCAGTAGCGGTTCGAGGGTTAGGATGAATATGATTGGGGATAAAGGGCACCCTTGACGGGTGCCATTGGAGATCTGGAAGGCATTCGACAGGTGGCCATTGACTTTCACCCTTGCCGTTGGGCCAGAATATAACGTATTAATAAAGTTAAGCATTCTATGTGGCAGTCCAATGGCTTGTAATGTAGCTGTCATATAATCCCAGGCCACCCTGTCGAATGCCTTCTCTGCGTCTAGGGAAAGAAAGAATCCCTTTTGGTTGTGGGACGAAAGCCAATGATGGATATTGAGCGCTTTGAGAGTGTTATCCCGTGCTTCCCTGCCAGGTATGAAACCTACCTGGTCAGGGTGGACGAGATCAGGGAGAAAGGGCAGGAGTCTGTTCGCTAGAATTTTTGCGAACCATTTAAGATCTACATTTAGGAGGGAAATAGGTCTGTAATTGGTAACCTGTGTGGCGTCTTTATTTGATTTTGGGATTACTGCTATATGGGCAGTTAGCAGGTCGCGCGGGGGGGATACGGGAGAATCACATTTGTTAAAAGAAGCTAAGAAGTGGGGAGTTAGAATTTGTTCGTAGGTTTTATAATAGCCGACTGTCAAGCCATCTGGGCCCGGGCTCTTGCCTGCGTGCATGGAGGCAAGTGCCCGAGTGGCTTCTTCCTGGGATAATGGCGCGTCCAATACATTGTAAGCGGATGGGGAGATAGGGGCTGGGCAGTGTTTGTCCAAAAATTCAGCTAATAGTGTTTCTCTCTGCTGGGTAGGGTGGATAGGCGTCGTGTTGGTCGAGGGTAAGTTATACAGCTTTGAATAGTACGCAACAAATTGATCTGCAATGTCGGGAGTGGAGGTCAGCTTTTTGCCTGTTGGAGCTGAAATGCTGTAAATGGTCTGCTGCGCTTTCTTAGAGTGGAGAGCCCTAGCTAATAGTTTTCCAGACTTATTTCCATATTCGTAAAACATTTTGCGAGAGAGTACGTATTTGCGTTTGATCTGTTTTCCTAATAAGTCCAGCATGTCTTTTCTCGCTTGGGTAAGGGTCGCAAGGAGCTCTGTGGTGTTTTTGAGATTGTGTGCACGTTCCAGGCTCCTAATTTTGGAAGCCAGATCGTTGAACAGGGCTTTATGTGTTTTCCTTTTTTTAGCAGCTGCACTTATGAATACCCCCCTAACTACACACTTATGAGCTTCCCAGTTAATGAGTGGGGATGTATCGTCGATTTTGTTATCAAGGAAGTAGTGTTGTAGAGTCTGTTCCACTTCGGATGCTACAATTGGATCCGTCAAAAGAGAAGGATCAAGCCTCCAGGAATGTGCACGCGGACAAAGTGCAGGAGTGGAAATTAGAATAGAGACTGGATTGTGATCTGATAAGAACATGGGGTCGATGGATGCCTGTGTGAGGGAGGGTAGGGCTGCTTGTGAGATAAAGAGGAAGTCAATTCTAGAGTGTTTGCCGTGTGGAGCCGAATAGAAAGTGAAATCTTTCGTGTCTGGATATAGGGTGCGCCATGCGTCATGTAATAGTAGGGATTGTAGTTGGGTTTTGATTGAGCGTAGGGCTGCGTAGGTAAGTGAAGACGCCCCGTTAGAAGTGTCGAGGATGGGGTGTAATGGGACATTGAAGTCCCCTCCGAGGATGAGAGTGCCTTCTTGGAATGGGGACAGTTTAGTAACGACGTCTTTGAAGAACTGTACTTGGTGCGTGTTAGGGGCATAAATATTAGCTATGGTAATAGTGTTGTTTCTGAGGGAGCCCTTTAAGAACAGAAACCTGCCGTCGTCATCCACCATGGTGTCAGTAATCTGGAGGGGATAATGGCGTGACAGTAAGATAGCGACACCTTTTGTTTTCGCTGAGGCATTGGTGGAGTGGTATACTGTAGGGCAGTAAGAACTGCGGAGTTTCGGTATGTGTGATGTGCGGAAATGGGTTTCTTGCAGTAGCAAAACGTCAGCCTTCTGTTTCTGCATAGCAGATAAAAGTTTTGATCTTTTTTTCCGGGATATTTAGGCCTTTAGCGTTTAGGGAGGTAATTTTCAAGTGCTCAAGGTTGGTTACTTTCTCCGTGGGAGGCATGACCGCTCAGTAAAAAAAAAAAAAAAAAAAATTATTAATCTGGCACAAGTATGACAGACTGGGGGGATGGGTAATCCGGCCACAGGTAAGAGCCCGCTCACCTGTGAGAATGGGAGGTGTATAGGGAAGAGCCGGAGAACGGTAGAGGCCTGCAGGCTGCTGCCCGTGTACAATACACAGGAGACTCCTACAAGCCACTGAGAGGGGAGAGGTTGTCGGTCGTCAAGGAAATTAGAGGTAGCGTCCTTCACACCAACAGCTGAACATATAAAGATGGGAGAGAGTCCTATATGGCAACCTAAAGAAAAAATGTATCTTAAAATATAGGGTGAGTATGTTCTTTTAAGTTTCCAAGCATGGGGGGCGCGTTGTGTTAAAGAACGGGAGCGCAGTCTGCGTATATGCAGGATAACTAAATGGAATGAGGTCATGTATAACAACATTGCCTGAGATATGGTACGTAGATTTTATAAACCAGAGACACTAAAAGTCAAACATGGAAATGTTAAGCAGACAAAAGACAAAATCCGGTAGGATATTCCGGCAAGATTGTTGAAAACAAGAACATGCATAACCGTAACCATAACCAAGAGGGGCGAGGGGGAGGCGATGTTGGCGTACAACCCAAAAAGGGGCGGCTCATATCCGGGAGGAGACGGATGCAAATGTATATTGTAGTGGCTAAAGAGCGTATCCTCCCGGATAGCAGACAACCCATGTCAAACTTAGGGTTGTGCAGAAGGCAACTCGGCCAAGGCTACATGTCGCCTCCCCCACGCCCTCGGTGCACATTACAATAAAGATAATAACAGTGTTGGGCATTAAATCGATCTCAGATGTAAATAAAACAATAAAGAAAAGCGAAAGCAATATGAGATATAACAAAGTAAACCTGTAATCGGGAGCCTACTTATGAGATAGGATTAAACCAGAGTAAATCTGCAAAAGTGGGAACCTGATCAAATAATCGGAGATCATAGAGAGAGGAGGTTCGAGGAGGGTAACATAGCGGTGAACCCTTTGGCATGCCATTCGAGGGACCTTGCAGAAGCAGGGCGAAGGATCAGACCGCTATGAGTTCCCTGTGGACTTCAACATAAGCACGGCATCGCTGGAGAAGAGGGGGGGTATGGAATGTACGATACAAGAGATGGGGGGGGGAATAAATAGAGTGAGGTTGCATAGATGGGTCTTCAATCAATCCCGTATGCCCTTGAAGAAATGAAGTGTCGTGAGATGCGAAACGAATCCGTTGCAGAGCCGTAGAAGGTTGAGGCGGTCAAATCGTGTGGGCTGAAGAGGAGTTGGTGTAGAGAAGGTAAAACACGTCGTTGTCGTAATCGTAAATTTCTTCAGTGATCTCGATTTCACGAAACCGTGGAGACGAAGCGGGAGTGTATTAGAGGTACGATCGTGCTATGCTTCTGGTATCTTAAGCGCCGGCTTGACACTTAAAAGAAGAACGGATCAAACCGGTCGTGTGAACGAAGTGAGCATTTCAACGATCACGGCGAGCTCTTCGGGAACTCGGTGCAGCGGTGGGGCTGCGCAGCTGCTGAGGAGGGTAGGACTCCATGAGTGAACGACGAGGAGATGGGGAGCGATGTCTTCTGTATGGAGAAGGCAGGGTTTCCATCTGGTCATCTATTCGCTGATCCGAACGGGGAGAGAGGCTCTTAAATTCCGCGTACCAGTCGGGTAAAGAGACCAGTGGGATATCCAGAGTGCGGCAGAAAGTGGTCAGGTCTTCCGGGACTCTTAGGACGGCCGATCTGCCTTGGTAGGTGGCCGTGAGTCCGAACGGAAAGCGCCAACGGTAAGGGATATCATAGTTTTTCAGCATCTCTAAAAGAGGGCGCAGATCCCTTCTGTTTCGTAGCGTTATAGCTGAGAGGTCCTGGTAGATGGAAATGGAGTGACCTTCGTAATCCAGGTGCTTTTTGATTCTGGCTTGCTTCAGTATTTGCTCTTTGAGCTGGAAATCACAAAGGCAGCAAACGACATCCCGTGGTGGGTCTGTATCGCGTCCTCGGGGTCTGAGGGCGCGATGGATGCGTTCCATTGCTATGGTGGATGTTGAGGAGCCGTCGAGAAGATGGTTAAACAGGGATGTAATCACTGGGAGTAGGTGGTCGTTGTCGACACTTTCGGGGAGACCTCGCACCCGGAGGTTATGTCTTCGTCCCCTGTTGTCGAGATCTTCGACGTGTCGCTGGACATCCCTGAGTTGCGCCGTGTGAGTGTCAATGGCGCGGTGCATCGTGGTGATTGATGTTTGGTGTATGGCGGTTTTCTTCTCCACCTCAAGCACTCTTCCCGCTATGGCTTGGATTTCATGCCGGAGGTCCGTGATAGCTGCGAAAAGGGTATCCTTGATATCGGCAGCTACTGTACGTAAGTCCTGTAAGCTTGGTGATTGCAAGGCCGTCTGAGGGGTTGAAGAAGTAGCCGGAGGTGCGGGTGTGGGGGTTAGAGTTATCCCATCTTGTGAGGGAGCCGGGGAGGTCGTCGCCATATTGGATCTCTGGGCCCCGAATAGATCCGAGATATTTTGCGATCCTCGGCTGCGTTGTTCCCTCGGAGATCTCGATCTGGAGGTAGAAGAGCCCCTGGAAGCTGTACCCATCATCCGAGTGGGTGAGAATAGCTAAATTTGTCTCTCTTATGGCTGATTAAGAGCTGCGGTGTGAGGGAGCTCAGGAGTTATGCTGCCATCTTCACTCGCGGCAAGCCACGCCCCCCTATATAATGACAATTTTTTATCATTCATCATAAGCTAATAACCGGGGATCCACTTGAGCGCTTTGAGGATAGAGGAATACATTTTATCAGCCGCTGATGAGCGTCTGTGCTTACTAATCCGGGTCTGCTGGGAGCTGTTGTCCATTGTGAATCTCTGAGATTTGGCGGACAGAGGAATGCATCCCTAAGCTATGGATCAGTACACACACTTGTGACCTATGTGGGTCTGGTAAGCAGCCAATTGTATTACTTTTGAGCATGGTGGTGTCTTCATACTAAAGAGTCCACACACCTTGGGATCAGCATCTGTTCGATTTGGGACTCACAAGATAATTGGATATGTTTTCAATTCAGCCCATTCATTCTGCTGAATTTGATTTGCTTTCACATAGACTATTTGGAACCTGAGAGAGACTGCTGATATATATTTACGCTCTTGTCAGTTTTTTTTTTTTAGATTATATACACATTGTGTTTGAATTGCATTGTTTATATTTTTCAATTATGCACATGCAATTTTAAGAAATGCTGCTTATCTACATGTGTTACAGGTCAATATAGGCCACACACTTATTTCCAATCGACCCATTGTGTTCACATTGGGCAACATTTTTGTGCATTATATTTGATATCACTGTGGGTTTTCCACCCTTTACATAGAATCAGAGCTCCTTTACACTATCAATCACTTTTCATTCGTGGTATTCAGGGTTTTTCAGGTGTAGCAGACGTAATTCACCTACACACACAGATTACAAATTAAATAGAGCCATATTTAAGCAACATTATACAGCACTTTTATGCCCCGTTCCATATATCATGTAGTGATGTATTACAAAAAGAGTTTATAATAACAATGACACGACAAAAAATATCCATGCATTGAATAAAATTACCTAAAAAGCTATTTTTTGTGTGTGTGTTTATACCATATATACTCGAGTATAAGCCGAGTTTTTCAGCACATTTTGTTATGCTGAACCCCCCCCCCCCCCAGCTTATACTCGATTGACTTAAAAAACTACAGAAAATGGAGCTGAAAAGGGGGCGGACAATCCCGCAGTGTGATCTCATGCTGTGTGTCAGAGATCTGAATTGCCGTGCAGCCACTGTAACAATGCCCTGCCTCCTAGACTACCTCTTCTGATAGACAGTACACTGATCCAATGCTAGGAATCATTGGGCCGTGTGTCATAGGAGGCAGGACATCATTACAGCGGTTGCACGGCGATGCCAATCCAGCTCTGACACACAACGTGACATCACATTACCAGGCACTGGCAGGCTGTACCTGTTGGGCACTGGTAGGCTGTACATTATGGGCACTGGTGGGCTGTATATGATGGGCACTGGTAGGCTGTATATGATGGGCACTGGTAGGCTGTATATGATGGGCACTGGCAGGCTGTACATTATGGGCACTGGTAGGCTGTACATGATAGGCACTGGTAGGCTGTACATGATAGGCACTGGTAGGCTGTATATGATGGGCACTGGTAGGCTGTATATGATGGGCACTGGTAGGCTGTACATGATGGGCTCTGGCAGGCTGTACCTGATGGGCACTGGCAGGCTGCATCTCCCAACCTAGGCTTATACTCGAGCCAATACGTTTTCCAAGTTTTTTGTGGTAAAATTAAGTGCCTCTGCTTATATTCAGTTTGGCCTATACTCGAGTATATACAGTATTAGGACATTTTTAAAAGTCACAATGTAGAAACGCAGCAAAACTTAGCATTAAAAAATATAAGCAAAAGCTTAACAATGTATATAAAATAGTATTACATTTGGTAGTTTTACATTAAGTGTTGGTTTAGACATGTACAGTCATACTAGCAAGTATGGTTTGTTGCAAAAGGTCTCAAAAATCTGGGAAGGGGAGGGGGCATAGCTCATACTAACAGCAAAATGTCAGTACTAAATAATACTTTTTTAGTTTGGCATGCTGTGCTATACAGTGTTTTGCCTTGGAACTAGCACTTTTACCATGAGTCAGTTAATGACAGCCACTAGGTCCATTACACTTAATTATTTTGCTAGAGAGGTCCATTTGCATGTGTTCTCATCTATCTAAAAAAATATAATTTTGTTTTCCCAATTTTTAATTACTTATGTGAAATGTTGACTTTATCTGACATTTTGTTTTGAAAGCAGAGAAGCAAAAAAGTGATTATAGCCATTAAAAAGCAAATGTGACAACATACTAATTTTCTCATCAAGAACGCAATACACTGTAAAACAATGAGTTGTAATTCATACTGAAGCAAATAGAGGGGCATTCAATAAAGTATTCTTGGATGTATCTTTAAGGTATACATCCTTATGTTCATATATGTACTGTATGTGGTGTGTGTGTGTATATATATATATATATATATATATATATATATATATATATATATATATATACATATAGTTAGTGACTGGACATAGCTTTCCTATAATGTGCTAAAACAACAGGTCGATTTCTCTTATCTTAGAACAAAAACAGTACATTTTAGAACTCATGCATGCCTGGCTTATTGTGGTTTTCTAGGAGGTAACACACACCAAGCCCTCACCAGCAATTGATGCAGTAGAAATAAATAATGTCTAGACCAATGACACCAAATGAACATGCAGATAATATCTAAGGCATGCCCTGGATATGGGGGGGGGGGAACTCACAGTGGGAGTAAGATAACTAGCATTTTGTGAAGGCACTAAAACTACACAGATAACATTGAAAAATATTACTTACCCTGAATATGGTGCTAGGATCTTCATTAAGATTGACCCTTGTTATGACACGACCAGTTTTTTCTTCCACGTCAAATATGCTGGCGCTGTATGGAAATTGGGTAACATCTACTTTATATCTGACGTAACTTGCTGGTGTACCCTTTGGAGAAAAGAAACATGTCATGTTAGGGCATATATTCACTAGAGTTCTGAATTAATAAAGATTAAACAGGTGTGTATAATTTAGTGTTTTTTATAATTAAAAAAAAAAAACACCCTCCGGGTCTCAAAATCTCTGAACAGTGTGTGACTAAAGTTGGGGCATATAATTTCAGTCTCAAGCTTGGAGTCCTCCTCTAGACCACGCTGTGGAAAAAAGTTCTATGGACTTTTCATTGATAGCTGCCTGTTACTCCTGCACATGACTCTGTACCCAGCCACATATGTTCAGGTCTCAAATCTTGTTGCCCAGAAGTAGGAATAAATACTTGATTATGCATTAGATATAATACTATTATAAGTTTAAGTATTTTACTAGTTTACTAGTATAAGTATTATAAGAGAACTCTTGCATTCATATATTATTTTCCAGCTACTGATACAAGTAGAACATATATTATCATTCCTAGTTTTCCGGAAGGATCATATTAGGGGCTTTATGCACATCCCCTCTGCTCATAGCCAATTACACAGTATACGGGATCTGTCTGTACACAATTTACAAGTTCAAGGATGAATGAGAAATAATTGTGCAATATTGACAGGGTGGTTTGGGGTCTATGATTGATTTTATTATTATCTATGTGTTGCATGTACAATAAAGTTATTTTTCATGATGCATTGGTCTAGATTTTTGGGATACGTTTTATAGAGACCCAGTTCTGTGATGGTTTGGTCTTGAACCCATAACAAGTTTCTTTATTTTTTTATATTTTTATGACTACTTGCTAGGAGCTTCCAATCGTACTATTATTATTATTATTATACAGTATTTATATAGTGCCAACAGTCTGCACAGCACTTCACAATATAAAGGGAGACAATACAGCAACAATACAATTCAATACAAGAGGGTTAGGAGGGCCCTGTTCCTGCGAGCTTACTCATACTAGACTTAGCCCTTGTACACACGGTCGGAGAATCCGTCGGAATGTGTCCTATCGGACCGTATCGTCGGATAATCCGACTGTGTGTAGTATGCATCGGACTGATTCCGTCGGAATATCCGTCGGACCCAATTTTCCAACATGTTGGAAATATTTCCCGACCAACTGGGCCGATCGGACATACTCCGATCATGTGTAGAGAATTTTCATCGGACCAAGTGCCACACATGCTCAGATCAAATTCCTACATCAAAGATATTGGCTACTAGCCTGAATGTAGTCCCATCGTAACGAAATTAGGTCATCACGTTCTGAAAGATCGGATTTTTTCGCCAACTTTGTCCGACCGTGTGTATGCAACAGTTTCGGACAAGATCCGACGGACAAAATCTGATGGGCAAAATCCTACGGATTTGGTTGTGGAAATCTCCGACCGTGTGTACAGGGGCTTACAGTACATGATGGCCTATGTCTTTTTTGGGACCTGGAGGGAGTTTTTGTAAGTTTTGGATATTTTATTGTTTTTTAAACCTTTTAAGACCCCATAGATTTGAAATATTCATTAGTAAACAAAATAAATAAA
This sequence comes from Lithobates pipiens, assembly GCF_037356315.1. NCBI lineage: Eukaryota > Metazoa > Chordata > Amphibia > Anura > Ranidae > Lithobates > Lithobates pipiens. Next base: position 20,956,678 of record NW_027507787.1, read on the forward strand.
TATATCTTATTTTAGGCTTTAGGTAAAGGCAAAGAAAAGAACAATGCTCATATACAAAGCATAGAATTCCCCAGAAGCCAAACAAAATCATTCCTTCTGTGAACGAAGTACAATATCTGTTGATACCTAAACAGCATTAGGATATTGGCATACAAGTGCTGATATTTTCTAGTCACTTTATTTAATAAAACAGAAAATATTGAAAGGCTAATTTAAAGTGGTTGTAAACCCCATTTTTTAAAATCTGACCTGGGTAAATATATCTGTAGTGCTTACTTATCTCTCCCCAAAGCTCTGAGTGCCGTGTCTTTCTGCTGCTGCGTTCTACTGTTATCAGTAGAGTCACTTCTGACAAGTTTTCTTTCACACAAAATAACAGCAGCTAGAAATTTTTTGTGAGGGATGGTGTTTACAGATGGATAAGCAGAGAGCTTGTCTATTCACAGTACAGATATGCGTGTTCCCTTGTTCCTCTGCATTTGTAGAGTGGGGGTGTGTGCCTTTCCTACAATCAGCTCTAACACAGCGTATGCCCAGTATCCACACCCACTGCTGGAAGAGGAAAAAAGATTTCTAACACGATGTGAACTTTCTAAAGAGTGTAGAAATGGAAAGAGAGCAGATATACATGTAACATGTATGTAGGGAGATTCATTTCATCTCTGTGTATCATCTGAGGCTGTTCCCTTCACTGGGTATATGTGAGGATTTACATCCACTTTAACAGAATCAGAGCAAAGATGATGTGCAAAGGGTAGGCACTCATAACGGGACATTAGTTAACAATTGTCTGTAGTCAGAGAGGAGAAATAGAGAGGAGAAATAACAATATCTGATTGCTATGAGTGATGCAACTAAGCAGCGATCATTGTTCAGTGCGGTTATGTGCAGTTTGCATTATAAAGTACAGTATACAGCTTAAAAATAATGACTAAAATTGTGGTATATCTTTATTAGTTCCTTCACGCTGACGCCACATTTTATCATGTGTTCCGGGTGTTCTGGGAGTGTTTTGTTATGCAAGACTTTTTTTCTCCAAGCCACTAAATGTATATATAATCACAAGGGCTATCCTGTTCCTCTTGATCCCAAATGGTCAACAATTCCCTTCCCTTCAAAAACCCGGTATACCTCCGTAGAGGCTACCCATCTAAATGGAACAACGTTTAGTGCTTCTGATTTGCTGCCACTGACTAACCCCTTACCCTCATGACTTGCATTTTTATTACATCTCTATTAAACTATATGTCCTTATTGATTCACTTGATGTATTATGAGCCCCCACTATTCACCAACTTTTGCTAACATTATTAATTTAACCTTTTACAGCTTTATGACATGAGACTCACCATGCCACTTTATTGTTTTAATTTTTCTGCAAATATTTTATGCACTGTGGTAAAATCATCAGGGCTCCAATTCACAAGGGAAGGGTGCACCCCACTCAACCCCTATGGTGAGTAGGTGTGCTTTATATAAACCCCACCTAACATTTCCATACTAGCACCTGGGGTGTAAAGGGCTTAGTGCAAGTCAGTACTAGTTTTGTGATAATAAACACCACCTCCATGTGGTTCTGGAGGGCAGGGTGTATATCAGTTTAGCAAGGGATCAACACACGCATGGCACTTCAGTGATAAAGATAGAAGCATGCACCCTGGATCTATCAGATTGGTATTCTGGTGTGTGTGTGTGTGTGTGTGTGTGTGTGTGTGTGTGTGTGTGTGTGTGTGTGTGTGTAGGGGGCGGAGGCAAAATTTAGCTGGGCTTGGATGTTTTTCTTTGTAAGAAACGTCTTCCATCTTGCTACTCTACCCCATAGCCCAGACATATAAAGAATATGGGAGATTGTTGTCACATGTACCACACAGCCAGCACTTGCCAGATATTCCTGCATCTCCTTTAATGCTGCCGTAGGCCTCTTGGCAGCCTCCTTGACTAGCTTTCTTTTCATCAATTTTAGAGGGATGTCCAGTTCTTGGTAATGTCACTGTTGTGCCATATTTTCTCCACTTGATGACTCTCTTCACTGTGTTCCAAGGTATATCTAATGCCTTAGAAATGATACGCTTTTCTATTATACCCCTTTTGTACCATTTTCCTGACTGAAACCTTTTTAACAATGAGATCCCTCTGATACTTTGGCAGCTCTCTGTGGACCATGACTTTTGCTGTAGGATGTGACTAAGAAAATGTCAGGAAAGACCTACTAGAACAGCTGAACATAATGTGGGGTTAATCAGATACATTTTAAATGAGGGAATGTGTGCACTGACTCCTCTTTAACATGAGTTTGAATGTGATTGCTTAATTCTGAACACAGCTACATCTCCAGTTATAAGAGGGTGTGCACACAAACATGCTATACTTACCTTCTCTGTGCAAGGGTTTTACACAGAGCAACCCTGATCCTCCTCTTCTGAGTGCCCCACTGGCACTCCTGGCTCCTCTCCTTCATTGGGTGCCCCCACGGAGAACCGATTTCCACAAGGGCACCCATGCGGGTATGCTACCGAGTCCCGCTGCTGCATATATTGACACAGACAGTGGAATTCGCGCCCCCCCTCCCAGCTCCCATGTCACTGGATTTGATGGCTCCCGCAGCATCCACCTATCCAATGAGGACTGAGACAGTGGCTAGAGCGGCTGGGCTCAAGCACATCGCTGGAACAGATGGGCTCATGTAAGAAAAAGGGGAGGCTCTGGGGGTGTTTGAAACAAACATAGAATGCAATAAGGTGAAAAACCATCAGACTTTACAATCCCGTTAAGACCTGGACGGCTTTATAGATTAGCACTTTTAAGGAGCATTTTTAAGTGAGTGCGTAACTCCTTTCTCTAATGCTTTTTTTTAACATATGTTGTATACTGTATGTATACATAAATGCATTAATTAGTGGTGGTGTTTTACCGTATATTTAAGTAAAGTCAATATTTGAATCTCATATACAGTACATTATTTTTATATTTTATACTTATGAAATAGTAAGTAGATAAACTGAAAAATTCCCTGCCAGCTTTGCCAAGAAAATTTGGAGTTTTCCAAAGTGGAATTTTTAACACTGAAAAAGACTAATGGTTTTTGAAAGTCACACACTGTTCAGTAACCTTTTGTTACTTTGTAAGACTTTTTTGATGAATGTCTGCCTAGATGGCAGAAAAGGTATGTCTGAAGCATAACGTATGCTGCATAGCTTAACATTTTGCAGATACACTGCCAAAAACTAATGTTCTCATATTATGGAACTGCCAGTATAAAGCTATCAACACATTGTAGCTGGTCATAAGAAAGAGCTAACAAAGGTTGTCATAGAAATATTAGTATCATTAATCATGTCTCTTCTATCGCTTCATTTTCAGAGAACAGTAGAGACATCATTGTTGGATATTAATATGAGGCATTTGGATAAGCTCACTTCACTATACTTGACAATGTTTTAGAAGAAAATGAGTTGTACTTTTAAATCCTGAAAATGTGGCCAGTAAAACGAATTTCAAAAAAAAAAAAAAATATATATATATATATATATATATATATATATATATTTATATATATATATATATATATATATATATATATATATTTTTTTTTTTTTTAATGTCTACTGTAATGTCAATTAAATGAGAATAAATAAAGTCTGGATGCCACTATCTAACACATACATCCTAGGGGTATTTGATCTATCCTATAAGATAATCAATATATTACAAGACAAGACATTTCATTATTTCATAGTGCTGGAAATGTCTTTTTCTTCTTAGTCCACTTCAAACATATGTTAAATCAAAGCAACCAGGGCTTTCAGATTTTATTATGCTAAATCAAAGATAAGCCTGATAAGCATAAATGTTTTAGAGGCCAGATACAGCTGTAATGTCATTCTTTATTCTTTCAAAGAGCATTTTAATGTCATCAGGTGATGTCCAGTAACCATAGACACATTTAATAGTAATGGTATAGCTCCCTATAGATTTTTCTCCGAAACCGGATCGGTATAGGATGCTATACTAAATATTAATTTAAATCTTTACATTATTGTTTACGGTTGCAAAAAAATCAAACATGGGAAATCTGGGATGACTGGAATTTAAGGCGTTGTTTTAACCTAAATATTTGTGTTTGTCTTGAAAATCATGCTTAGAGTAGTTGTGGGTGTAATTTGAAAAAAAAAACTGTTCCTTTGTACATTAACTAAAAGCTGGGTATACACGTATCAAAATTTAGCTTGTTCCTGCTGAACATGTGTACCCTTGTCTGTTCAACTGAAGGCTGTCATTAGATCGGCTTCTATCGAGGGGTACTGCTGGAAAACCAGTATTTGTTTAGCCACTGCAGCCAACGGCAGTAACGCTGATTGATGTATTATGACAGGTGGAGTCAATGCTGTCAGAATGCAATAGTGCGGCGGGGGAGATTCCTGTATCCAAATCACTTGTGTGAATGTGGGAATTTGTCAGTTTGTTTTTTTTTTTTTCATTCAAGCCACTGGTTGAACGAAAAATGAAAATCTGTCCATGTGCTTTAGCAAGAGCTCAACTGCTGCCTCATTTAGGGCATTTTAACCCATTGGTGGGCTCAGGATAAACACCACATAAGTGGGTGGTCTCTCCAGCTGCAGTACACAATGTTAAATAAAGCACTATCAACTTAAAATGTGTTTGTCTGATGGACACTTGGACAGTCAATAAATAAGCAATGGAGTCTGTTCCAAAGCATACAGTACAAGGCATCTCTAGCCTCTATATCTTCAGCATATCTGTCTTTCTACAGTCTTGTTTTGGGGCCACCAACCCTAGCTTTTCTTAGTAGTAGGCCCTCTATTACTGTTCTGAAGAGTTCACATAGATCATTATTATTGTACTCTTCATTTCTATGGGTGATTTCCTACAAAAAAAAAACATATTTCCCAATTTCAATTAAACCACAGGACACTGGTAAAATTAAAGTGATTGTAAATGATCACCATGTAAAACAATCCACTCAGTTTACAATGGAAATGAAAGGCAAACATTTTTTTTTATATAAATCTAAAAAAAAACATTATAAATACCCTCTGTTCTCAGCTGCATAAGAGCTGGGGGAGTAGAAGCAGCAGTACACTGAGCTTGCCAGTGAATGGCTGTGCAGCGAGTGTATGCCAGGACCATTGTGATCATGAGTTCCCAGCATAGCTAGAGAACTGACCATGGTGTGATCTTGTGCTTAGTGTGGTCAGTTTTTAATATGAAAGGCAGGGGACTAGCAGGAACAACAGCGATTTCACATAAAGGAAGCAATACAAAGAGAACAGGATATTTTCTCATACAAGTACATGGTACAACAAGCACATATCAGTAATATGAAGAGTTGGGGTAGCAAACACTATAGGTCAGTAAAGGTAGCTCACAACACTGCAGGGTTGTGCAATGCAATGGGTTTTTTCTTTAAATTGCTTATGCTGTAGTTTGCCTAGGCTACCATATGAGCTGATGCCAATTGAAATTAAGGTAGAAAGCAAAAGGAATGCATCTTGCGTTTTGTTTATTTACAAAATTTGACTGTGAAAATGTACTTTGACGCACATTAAAAATGCATGTACAAGCAGCTCTGAAACTGTTTAGATGTGAACAGCGTGAATCTCATGGTTTTGTTAGGCATAATGTTTTACACATTTTACAGCCAGAGGATCACAGCAAGGATCATTCCTAGGGATACAAATAATAATGTAGAGTACACTCGTATATATCTTTTACAATATTTATCACCTGTATTTCTAAAGCTCATAGTGTAGATATTTTTCAGCTTAATGCTACAAAGCAGAACTTGAAAGAGAAATCTAGTGTGCCTACTGGGGACAATTTGATTGAAGATTTGAAGTGCAGATATAGATTACTGTATACTCTTCAGATGTTCGTGAGAATGCTTGTTGCTGAGAGGGGTTCAGTGCCAGAGGTGTTTTGGGGCACTGTTTATTTTTTTACCCAAAACTCTGCTCTTGAAAGCAGGGCTGAACATGGATGCACTGCTGCATGAATAGATGCAAGAACATGTTCTATTAATGGTGTCACTGTTTGAATCATCTAATACTATTGTTCATGTCAGTCTTAAGGGTAGTATGTATGTGGAGTGCTAGTCACTTCTATACAAGCCATAAAAAGTGAAATTGAAGATCAGCATGCAGTGTCCACAAAACTTCAGCTTGAAGCAGGCTGAGCACTTTTTCAAAATTTTACTAAAACTACTCAAGAGTTATTTCTGTTTCATAAATTAGAAAAGTTAAACTTGTGCTTTGTTTACAATTCTTCATTCTCTTGATTATAATTTAAAATCCTCTGATGACTGAAAATAGATGATGCAGAAAAGAACAAGCAGCAGACCTTTTCATAAATATTCAAAGTTCAGATTCAGATTCAGAAAATGATACATACATAAGTGATATTTTTTTGCACACCGTGACATCAGTAAGTAAAGAGTAAGAAAACTGATGGATCTTTCTGCATCAATAACTTAATTTTAATTAATAGGATCTTTGCTAGAGAAAAATGTTTACTACAGACCGGAAGTTATCTACCATTGTTTGCATTGCTGATAGTAATCAAACTTGTTGGATGGACTGAAGCAACATGCATGCAGTTAAAATGCATGTAAGGGCAATACTTTTTATTTTTAGTTTAGAGTAGAGGAGAGCAAGAGAAGCCAACATTGTATTTCTATCTGTGCCCAGCAGGGGGAATATATATATATATATATATATATATATATATATATATATATATATATATATATATATATATATATATATATATATATATATATATATATATATCTATATATATATAAACCGTATTTATCAGCGTATAACACGCAGAGGCGTATAATACACACATTAGTTTTAAGAGGGCAGTTTCAGGAGAAAAACTTAAATTTTAAATAAGGAACTTTGAAGCAAAATAAGGGTCAGTGCCCATCTGCAGCCTCACCATTGCTATCAATGCAGCCCCATCAGTCCACCTAAATGCAGCCTCACCACTGCCATCAATGCAGCACCCTCACCATTGCCACCAATGCAGCACCCTCACCATTGCCATCAGTGCAGCCCGATCTGCAGCCTAGAGGGGATAGGCAGGGGAGCAGGACTAGCGCTGACAGATTACATTCACTGAGAATTTCCTATGATAGACAGAACAGTGGTCCAATGGCGGCCCAGGAGACGGAACTTCCTATTAGAGAGGCCGCCAAGTAAACAGGAGATTCTCACTGTATGTAATTTGATGGCGCACGTCACGCCCCTCTCCTTGTCCCCTCCGAGGCAGCTAAAAATTTAAGTATTGGCGTATAACACGCACCTGCTATTTGTACCTGATTTTTATTGTGAAAAAGTGAGTGTTATATGCCAATAAACAGTGTGTGTGTGTGTGTGTGTGTGTGTGTGTGTGTGTGTGTGTGTGTGTGTGTGTGTGTATATATATATGTTTCCTACCATACAAGTGCCCCATGGGCAGTTTACTAATATGTTGATTATTTTACTCCAACTATTAAGGAAATGCAATGCAGGGGCATAACTAAAAATACCCCATAGCAAAAGTTTTAATGTCCCCCTTCTCAAAAGGATATTATTTAAGGATATCCTATCACCCATATAAAGAGCCACTGACATCTTGGTAATAAGGGATACATTGACAGGGGGTTGATGTAATAAATCTGAAGAGTGAAAAATCGGTTGCATAGAAACTAATCAGCAATCAGGTTTATTTTGTCAAAGATTATTTGAACACGCTGAAGTTGGAAGATGATTGGCTACCATACACAGCTGGACCAGATTTGGCACTCTCCAATTTTAGTAAATCAACTCAACTGTCTCATTATCATAACAACGTTAAGGCCAGCTTGTAAAAGAAGATATATTTTTCTTTGCAGTGGGCAGAGTACTCAAAAAATTTGCTATGTTGTTCATCTCAAATCACTTTTTCATCCATACACATATTTATATACTGTATTAGTTAAGCAGAGCCTGATATTGCTCACTGTATACACTTTGCATGTTTGTCACTGTCTTTGTACCTGCAATATACTGTGTAATTACTGTGCCACAAGTAAGAGTTTTCCAGACACACAAAAACTTTAGGACAATATATCATTTAAAAAAAAAATACTATCATGTATCTCTGTCTGAGCACATATTAAAAAAGAACATCATTTAATTATTGCCTCTTTACATTAATAGCTGTGTGTTGAATTATTTTGCGGGAACAGCAAATTTACACTGTTATACAAGCTGTACACTCACTACTTTACATTGTAGCAAAGTGTAATTTCTTCAGTGTTGTCACGTTTTGCAATATAATCTGTGCCACAAGTAAGGGTGTTACAGACAAACTTCAATTTCAGGACAATATATAATTTTAAAAACTGTACTATCATGTATTTCTGTCTGATCACATATTAAAAAAGAACATAATTTAAATCAGGGGACTACTTAGTAAACATCAAATCACTTTGGTCAGGCATATGTAACATGCAGCACATTGTACAGTGTTTATCTGTTATGATTATATAACATAGTGCCTCTTACAATGCTGGTCATTGAAAAAAAAAAAAAAACACCCTTGTTTTGATGGTTGGTGGGAAAAAATATCCAGATACATTGATCAGTGGGTTAAAAAATGCCCGGTATCATTGGTCAGTATGGGAAAAATTGCTTTGACATCAGTTGTTGGTTAACTACTTCAGAGCCACTCTATAGCTGAATAACGGCTACAGGGAGGACCTGCGCCGCACTCTGATCAACGAGTCCATCAGACTCGCTGGATCACAGATCGGAGTAAAGGGTCCATTCTGACCCCTTACCATGTGATCAGCTGTCAGACAATGACAGCTGATCATGTGATGTAAACAGAGCCGGTAATCGGCTATTTTTCCTTCCCACACTGACAGTGTGTGGAGAATAAAAAAAGACGATCACCGGTGGCTGTGAGAGGGACATTAGTCCCAATCACAGTGAGCTGCCGCCAGATCCTCAGTGCCCACCTGTGCCCCCTGCCAGTGCCACCTAGCAATAGGCAACAGTGTTGCCCATCAGTGCCCACAGTGCCACCCATCAGTGCCCACAGTGGCACCTATCAGTGCCCACAATCAGTGCCTCAACAGTGCTACACATCAGTGCTCATCAGTGCCCCCATCAGTGCCACCTATCAGTGGTACCTATCAGTGCCCATCAGTACTATCTTATCAGTGGCCATCAGTGCTGACTTATATGTGCCTATCAGTACCACCTTATCTGTGCCTACCAGTGCCACCTTAACTGTGCCTATCAGTGCCCATCAGTAAAGCCTATCATTGCCCACCAGTGCAGCCTATCAGTGCCCACCAGTGCCACCTCATCTGCACATATCAATGAAGGAGAAAAATTGCCTGCAAATTTTTTTTTTCAAAATTTTCCATCTTTTGTTTGTATAGCAAAAATAAAAATCCTAGCTGTGATTAAATACCACTAAAAGAAAGCTCTAAAAAATTAATTTGGGTACAGTGTTGTATGACCGCGCAATTGTTATTCAAAGTACATGAGCGCTGAAAGCTGAAAATTGATCTGGGCAGGAGAGGGGTTTAAGTGCCCAGTAAGCAAGTGATTAAATCGCTTGGTGTACAAGAACATGGCATCTAACTGCACACAGGATCAGCAGACTGCAAAGATGAAATAGTAAACAATGATGAAAATTGTCTTGAACTCGATTCTATGCCCATAGAAGAACCCAAAAAAATGCCCCAAGTCCATCTCAGTGCAAGGAAAAATGTCTTGCGATTGGCAGTATGTTTACCAACAGAACTGTTATCATCTTCCCCTTCCGCCTCAGACCAGCCCGCTTATTCCTCCCTTTCCTCCTTAACTCCTTCAGATCTCAGATCAGCCCTTTAACCCCCTCTCCTCCACAACACCTCAATACCTCAGATGAGCCCAGATTTCACCTTACTTCTCCCACAACTTATTCAGACCTCTACATAGTGGAATCATAACGCACACGGAGAAATTAACTGAAACCGAAAGTAGCAATAGATTTCCACTCCCCTGTGCTGGGACTCCACTGGTTTTGAGATCTGTTACCAGCATCAGGTGCTAGAACAAATTTTCTGCCATCAGAATATAGGAAGCAGAATGGCAGCCATTCCAAACAAACTATAAGGCCATATGCTGAATAGCCCAGTTTGCTCCTGATCCCTGGGGCCTCAACCAGGTCCTGCTCCTGCTTAGGTCCCAAAGAAGCCACTTGGGTAACTATGGTGATAGTTTTGCCATTGGCAATGAGGGACGATGTTGTATGATATTTACTAACATCTAAAAACCAGATTGCCTCTTTTATCATTTAAAGGCATTAAAATTATGAAAGTTGCCTATTGCTCAGACATTATAGGATACTGAATTTTGCTGTTTTCCTAAATACGTAGGTCAAATGGAATCTGATTTTACATACATTATCTCACAAAAGTGAGTACACCTCTCACATTTTTGTAAATATTTTATTTTATCTTTTCATGTGACAACACTTAAGAAATTACATTTTGCTACAATGTAAAAGAGTGGGAATGGTGGTGGGAAGGACATTGTGTGGGGTTGCATGAGTGCTGCCAGCACTGGGGAGCTACAGTTCATTGAGGGGAACATGAATTCCAACATGTACTATGATATACTGAAGCAGAGCATGATCCCCTCCCTTCGGAGACTGGGCTGCAGGGCAGTATTCCAACATAATGACCCCAAACATATCTCCAAGACGACCACTGCCATGCTAAAGAAGCTGAGGGTAAAGGTGATGCACTGGCCAAGCACGTCTGCAGACATAAACCCTTTTGAGCATCTCTGGGACATTCTCAAATGGAATGTGGAGGAGCACAAGGTCTCCAACATCCACCAGCTCCGGGATGTATCACATATATAACGACCTGATGCCACATAGTGGTCTCAATTGGTGGCTTGTACATTCAAGTATTTCATATATATTTACATATCACATTATAGCAGCACTTGCAAAGGGAATAAAAATTGAAATAAAAAGAACACCGTAGAACCATGATTGAGAGATAAAAAGGTATCCAGAGTTGATAGTGTATTGTAAACATAAGTCTGCATCCCAAATTTACCAACGCATTTCATGTAAACAACACTCATCAGGGGAGGATGCTCTAAAAAGGATATGATAAAATATGATTAATCTAGTTATACCTAATTATAACAGAGGAGGGCAGATGAGCCTATTCTGAGTACTTATATAGAATCAGTGCAATAAGGTGAAGTGGGTGTAAAAACCATGGTCAAAAAACCATGGCCACCATAGCCATTAGCCAGTTACTTGTTTTTCATTTGGCTTTGGAGAAACCGGAATTATTTATTTTTTGATGTGTGTTTTTCTACTTACTAATTTTTCACACCATACTTTACTATGTGTTGGATGTGACTATATTTTTATTTATAATTCCTTTTTGTATTCACACAGGTTTTCAGTCTCCAAATATTACCAATAGATAGATATTCTTAATGATTTCTTTTCTTTTTCTCTCATCTTTTGTCATATTTTGATACATTGATTATACACCTTTTTATTTTTACTTTTAGGCAGTTTTTACTGGCTTAGCGTCTTGTCTCACCATGAATACCAGCAACCCAAATTTTTATGTTGGGGGGTGCTTTTTGTATGCGCCACGCTAGCATGCAGCCCCACTATATACCTCAGTTCCTGGGATGGACATTTTTGTTGGCCATGGTTTTTACACCCGCTTCACCTTATTGCACTGATTCTATGTAAGTACTCAGGATGGGCTCACCTGCATCCCTCTGTTATAATTAGGTATAACTAGATTAATCATATTTTATCATATCTTTTTTAGAGCATCCACCCCTGATGAGTGTTATTTACACGAAACACGTCGGGAAATTGGGATACAGACTTATGTTTACAATACACTATAAACTCTGGATACCTTTTCATCTCTCAATCATGGTTCTATGGTGTTATTTAGTTTAATTTACATTTTTATTCCCTTCGCAAGTGCTGCTATAATGTGATATGTATATATATATATGAAATTCTTGAATGTACAAGCCACCAATTGAGACTACTATGTGGCGTCAGGTTGTTATATATGTGATGTACCTTTGATGTCAGTATTATATATGCACATACATATGTGTTTGGAAATACTTATGAAATTATATTTATTACAATGTCCTTCTTACTTGTGGTTTCTGTTCTGGATTTGATTGTTGTCATGCATTTCATTATGAATAATAAATATATATTTTTATCTAAATCACAAAGTCCATAGCCTCATCTTAAAGTCCCAACCTTTCCAATTTTCACTTGAATTAGGGATGGAAACATGTGTTATACATGCCTCATTTAAAGCCCCTCCCCCCCTCCCCCTCTCCTTCCTTCATACAAACTAAAGAAACCTAATAAAAAAATGTTTTATCGCTGTTATTGTACATATTCTAAATGGAGAAACACCGTACAGCGTTGCTATCTTTCCATCCACTTAATGTCCTTATTCCAAACTACAGCAAGTATCACCTCATTAACATTGCTTACTTTGTGTGGACAACATTCTGACTCTTTGTAGCAGCACTTGGAAGCCAGAGATTAAATAAGGCTGAGGAGGACCTCTCTTTAGCCTTCTATGGATAAGTATGTACCAAACCAAAAGAATAACTACACGTCAGATCAAGCTAACATACCTCAATGAAAACATTAAAATATCTAAACTAACTGCTATGTTCTAAATGTTATCTTTAACAGTGGAGAAAAAAATATGATGAGATCCAAAGTTTTCTCTTTTACATTAATTTGTTTTTGTGTTGTTCTGGGAGCTGATAAAAAGTAATTTTTTTGCTGTTTTGATAATAAAATGAAAATCCCTTCTGGCAAAACACACCATAGATATCATTGTGGATTTGGAGCATAAGAAAATCATATGACAGCTACCAGGTCCTGAAAGAATAGAACTATTGTAGTAACTTCCGATGGGTGAATGAATACCAATAATTTTCCTGCAATGGCCAAAACACAATGGTCAAAAGCCCCCTTCCCTGTGGTATTTATATGTCCAACCTATTTCTGCACCAATGACTAAAAACACATACAAGAGGCACTTCAATGTAAGTTAATACAAAGTTGTGAGAGAACAAAAAAAATGTGAGTGCTCACTGGCTCAGGTTAGACTGCTCACAATAGACAAGGCTACCCTCCATGTGAATGACCCAGCAGGTTACAAGAAAAAAGCATGCACTAAATCAAAAAGGACAAGAACAAAGGATAAAATAGTTGAAACTAACTTACTGTATTAGTTTATACTGAGATGTGCTGGCTATTTTTTTGTATAAACTAATAAATTAATTTGGACTCTTTTATACTTTGGTTTTGTGCTCCTTTTATTAGTGCTTACTTTTTTATCCATAAACCTCAACTTAGAGTCAGGGCTTGAAACCAAGGACAATGTTAATGCCCTATGTACACTTGCCATTTAGCCCAGGTGCATGGAGCTCAGGTGTTTAGCTGTGGGCACAGTTGTGCTGGTCAGCCCCACTGCTGGAAGTCTGTCGAACCATGAAAGACTGACAACTGCTGTGGCTGGACAGGGTTGCCCCAGATGTACCTCCATTTAGGGCAGTATGCCATCAGGGATGAATGCAACTAGTCTGTGTTCTGGGCAATTGTCATTTGGTGCATACTGCCCTAAAAGAAAGTCTGTCAAAAGAAGCCTCCCGGGGGCGCATGCCCGGCGCGCACGAGATAGGACGCACAGGCTGAGAGCTCCGTGAAGCGCGGAGACTACAAGCACTTCCCCGGGGCTTCCAGCACAGATTTTTGGCCCGATTTCACTCCGCACCCCCGGCGGAACACTCAGCGTATGCCGGGACCTAAACATCGCCGTAGCACACCGGCTCAGAAATCCCTGACGACCTATCTGCTACGAGCGCGGGAACGGAGCGTGATGGCTCAAGATGGTGCCCATGCGAAGCAGGCACAGACTCCTCCACCGGCTGCGGCAAACTCCCCAGCCCACTCCCTGGTGGAAAGTGAGTACTCCTTGCCCTTGACTAAAGCTGATTTTGATGAGAGCCTTACAATGATGTATGACAAGCTGGCTCAGAAATTTCAGTCGGAGCTGCACAAGTCTACCAATACTCTCTCTCTGGAGATTGCGGCCCTGGGCTCTCGAACGGATTTGCTAGAGACTAAGCACGACGAACTTTCTTTGGCCTGCACAGACCTTCATAAAGACCACGAAGTCTTATCAGAAACGGTTTCCCAGCTCCAAGCGCACATTGAAGATTTGGACAATAGGAACAGGCGCAATAATCTTAGGGTGCGAGGGGTCCCCCAGTCAGTGACGGACCTTTTGTCTATGGTCCAAAAGCTGTTCCACACGTTGCTCCCTGAGGCTCCGCTTACGGCCTTCGCCTGTGACAGGATCCACAGGGCCCTGCGCCCCCTTCCACCCCCCGAGAAACCCCCAAGAGACATAGTTCTGTGCCTAAAGGACTTCCTGGTAAAAGAGGATGTGCTGCGGGCTTCGAGGAATACCCCGAATTTACGTCTAGAGAATGCACGCATACAAATCTACCCAGATATCTCTCCAACCACGTTGGATAAACGTAGAAGAATGAAAGAGGTCACCACAGTACTACAGTCTGCAAGGATCCGCTACAGATGGGGATTCCCATTTAAGTTGCAAGTCCCGCAAAACGGCACGATTTACACTGTGCTTACTCCCGCCGAGGGAAAGGAGCTTCTAGTCAAGCTGGGCCTTTTAGAAGCCGCCGCTTTACCACGACTGCCATCAACTCCACGCCACTCCGCCATCTGGGCCACCCCTCCCCCCAGAAGGAACCGCCGAACCTGACAACTTGTCCGACCCTTGGTGGCTCTCTACACGGTCTCTCCCGACATGCTAGATGCCGCTGACAGTCTCCGGCTTGGGTGTCGCTTCTCTGCTCCGCACACTGGCCTGCCCCCCTGTCTCCATTCCCGCTGAGCCCGGCGGGTTCCCCCAGGACTCCACGCTGCCCAGGATGCTGGACTGTTGGCGGGTTTTATCGCCTAGATCCTTCATTGCGAGGATATGCTGCTGGACTCGCGGGATTGGAGGTTTGGACCATTGGGTCCAGGTTATTTTTTTTTCTTTGGGTAGAGGGGAGCCTTTCTCCCCCCACCCCCCACAACTGTATAGTGTCGCTTTTAGGCACGTTTTTCTGGTTTCTAAAGTACTTTCACTTACTGGTCTTTCTGAGTTTCAGTTTTTGCTTTATTTTTTTCTCTACTGCCTTGATGCCATTTTTCTTTTATTTTTCTACTCATGCTATTAATTTTGCACTTTTAATGATTGTTAGCGAGGATGTTGCTGCTCTCCGCTCTATTACTGATGCTGTCTTCTCTGGTGTTATGTTGTTGATGTTGCATATGGGCGCCCCTCTTAGACTGGGCTCTCCTCATCCTGTAAACTTTTTTCTATTGATGCCTCATGGGTCTTAAAATTATAACTCACAATGTCAAGGGATTTAATTCCCCCCAGAAGAGGAGGAAGAGGAGGAAGGCCTTTAGGTCTTACAAGTCCTTAGGGGCGGAGATCCTCCTCCTACAGGAGACTCACTTCTCCGCTAATAACCATCCCTCCTATTTTGACAAATCCTACAAACAATGTTTTTACTCGACTTATGAGTCCAGGACCAGAGGGGCGGCCATATTTATAAAAAACACAGTATTGTTCCAGGTTCAACAGTCTTATATCGACCCACATAGTAGGTTTGTTATAGTTCAGGGCTCTATACAGGGCAAGTCTCTGACCCTGGCCTCGGTGTATGCCCCTAACTCTGCACAGGCTACCTTTTTTAAGAGCTTTTTCCAAGTTCTGTAAAAATTTCACTCCTCTCACCTGTTCATAGGGGGGGATTTCAACCTGGTGGCTCATTCAAAGCTAGATAGGTCGAGTGACGGACAGGCCAGTAACGCATTTCCCAGATCTCTTCTGAATGCACTAAAAGACCAACAGCTCTCTGACGTATGGAGGGCGCATAATATAGGCTCCCGGGAATATACGTTTTTCTCCCACCCCCACGACACTTACTCACGTTTGGACTCCCTATTTTGCACCCCCATTTTGCTTGCGAACTCTACCTCCTCTAACATACATATTTGCCCCTGGTCGGACCATAACGTCGTTTCTTGCGATCTTTCCAATATAGGCCTTCCCTATGCTGACCATTCCTGGCGCATTAATTACTCTCTCCTTACGGACCCTGTCGTACGCGAGCAATTGGCCGAACGCCTTGCGGAATACTTTAGACTAAACGACATTGAGGACATTGCCCCTACTACCCTCTGGACAGCCCATAAGGCGGTTATGAGGGGACACCTGATAGAGATCTCCACGACCAGAAAAAGACAGAAAGCACTTGAAGCCCGACAGCTCACCTTAGACCTCCATAAACTTTACCATCAACATAGCCATTCCCCATCCCAGGATGTGTTAATCCAGATTAATGACAAGCAGAGGACCCTGGACACTATTTTGTCTGAACACGCTGAAAATCCCTTAGATGGGCCAAAGCTCGGTTCCTCTTAAACAGCAATGCTGCCTCTACGTCTTTTGCTAGGAAGCTCAAGCAGCACTCCCAGCCCACCCATGTATACAAATTAAGGAACAGGGATGGTAACCTTACCTCCCACCCTAGGGAGGTATTGCAAATTTTCACTTCCTTCTACCAACAGGTGTATGCAGCTCCTGGTTCCCCTCCCCGAGTCCCTCCACGGTCCTGGTTAGACCCCCTACTGCTCCCCTGCCTATCTCCTGAACAACTACTGACCCTTAATGCCCCCTTGCACGATGGAAGAGGTGGCCTCGTCTCTTCCCTCAAGCCTGCTAAAACCCCTGGTCCCGACGGTTTTTCGGCGACCTACTATAAGAAATTTGCGGATTCCCTACTCCCTAAACTGACCAAGCTCTATAACTTTATCTTAAGGGGGCAGCATTTTCCAGAGGAGATGCTCCTGGCTAGTCTGTCACTCATCCCAAAGCCAGGGAAGGACCTCACCCAACCTCAAAATTTTAGACCTATCTCTGTTATCAACAATGATTTAAAAATTTTTGGGAGAATTTTAGCAGATCGCCTAGCCTCGATCATCACCTCACTTGTCTCTCCGGAACAAACGGGCTTTATACCCTCAAGACAAATTACGGATAATATCCGTTTGGCCTCCAATATCATCCAAGATGCGGATGCTGGCTCCCGCGGGGTCCTGATGCTGAGTCTGGATATAAATAAGGCCTTTGACAGCGTTCTCTGGTCATACTTGGAGGATGTCTTGACTAAGTTTGGCTTTCAGGGGGAGTTTGTTCATGGCTTTTCGGGCCTTGTACCATCACCTCCACACGAGCATTAGGATCCCGGGTGCTAGTTCTTCGTATTTCCCCCTGGGCCAGGGCACGAGGCAGGGGTGTCCCCTTTCTCCACTTTTATTTGCCCTGGCCATGGAGCCCCTGACGTGATCTATTTTAGATAACCCTAACATACAGGGTTATGTAAAAGGGGACCAGGAGTTTAAGGTCAGTCTATACGCGGATGATGTTCTGTTGTTCTTATCCGACCCCCTTATCTCTCTACCCAATCTATTCGCCTCCCTATCCTCTTTTCACAGCGCCTCTGGACTGGGGGTCAATCCGGCTAAATGCTCGGCCATGCCTATTCATCTCCCCTCTCCCCTTTTGGAATCCCTTAAGGACTCCTACAAATTCTCATGGAACCACAACTTTCTCCAATATTTAGGAATTAAGCTTACCCCGACACTCAAGCAGCTGTACTCCCTTAATTACCCACAGGCATTCTCATCCATTAAATCCCTCCTTAACCAATGGTCCACCTATCATATTTCATTTTTAGGGCGCATCCAAGCGGTAAAAATGTCCATTCTCCCGAAACTTCTATTTTTGTTTCGTTCCGTACCGATATGTGTCCCCCGCTCCACCCTTCCGGAAGTCCAGGCACACTTACTTTCTTTCATCTGGCAAAAGAAAAAGCCCTGACTGAATCGCTCGCTATTATATAGACCCAGGCACTTGGGTGGTCTGGGGTGTCCGGACCTATGGAAATACTTCTTGGCCTCGCGACTGATACAGACTGCACAATGGCATATGGATCCAGCCCCAATCCCATGGTTGCGCTTCGAGGGTGCCTCCATTGCCCCATATTATCTCCCAGGGATACTGTGGTCCAAAACTATATCCCATAAGGATATCTCCCCTCTGAACGGCATAGTGGGTCAGGCCCTCTACCTTTGGGCCCTTTATGGGCAGAAATTTCAACTTGGTTCCGGGGTCCCCCTCTTGTCATCGTTCATAGGGGAGCCTGGGTTCCCCCCGGCCTTCCGTTCGGAAACATCCTTTAGTAGATGGACCGCACGAGGCCTTACGCGACTAGACTCCTTACTACTGAACTCCAACTTCTGCTCCTTTGCATATTTGCAACAAACTCATGATCTAGATAGGTCAGCCCACTATCAGTTTCTCCAGATAAGACACTTTTACTCCACTTTGTTCCAGGACCTGAGAGGGGCTGGGAAGACGACATTTGAGGGGCTCTGTGGGGAGGAAGCCAGGGATGGGGGCACCATCTCAGCTCTATACAGACACCTTAATGAGTTCAAAGTGGCCCCTAAGTCCGTGGCAATGTTGGGCTGGGAGGCGGAGGTGGCTCAAGAATTTTCTGTAGAGAACTGGGAGGTTATGGTTGACAATATGCACAAATGTACTCGCTCTGTTTCCATTAAGGAATCGGCCCTCAAGCTTCATACCAGGTGGTATTACTCCCCTGACCGTCTGCATAGGATGTTTCCTCTGGTATCGGCCTCCTGCTTTAGGGGATGTCAGAGTAGAGGCACGCTCCTTCACACTTTTTGGGAGTGTAAAGCCCTGGAACATATCTGGGCCAAATCCTCCATATTGGTCGAGAGGATCACTGGCGCCTCTATTTCGCTTTCGTACCAGCTGTGTGTTCTCTACGCTGATATCCCAGGAGCCCCCCGTCCACAGCAGAGGCTGATCCACACTCTTTTTAGCGCCATTCAGTGGGCGATAGCGCTGCACTGGAAGATCCCTTGGTACCATGGTCACAGATTATTCACCTTATGGAGTCCATTAGACTAATGGAGCGCATTCACCATACTCTCTTGGACTCCATGCCAGTATTTGATGGGAAGTGGAGTGGATGGACGGCCCTCCTACTTACGTCCAGGCTGGAGGACCCATGACCCGCACGGGTGGTGGGTCTCAGGGCTGTGTTATAGGCAGAGAGGGTCCCCGCTCGCATTGGAGGAAGGGCTGGCGGGACGCTGGTTTTGGAGCTTACGTATCACAGCTGACATCATGACCTGTTTGAACTGCTGAACTAGAGCATCGAAGGCAATCTATTCTTCTTCAGTTTTTCTTTTCTATCCTTTTGTTGGGTTTTCTTTTTCTTTGTTTCTTCTCATGTTGGTTGTTTTATGACCCTATTTGCTCTCAGAGATGCCTCATGGAGGTCTTTTTGATGATGCCTCTGCACTCCACCTGGCCTGTAGTGTTCTTTTTGAAATAAAATTTTTCTGCCTGTTGGATGGGTAAACTTGGGTGTTCCTTTGTTAGGTCACCTACTACAGTATATCTATTGACCTTGTATCTATTAATGCTATGTTTGTATCTGGTATTCTCTGTGACAAATTGCCTGTACTTTTGCAATAAAAACGTTTGAAAAAAAAAAAAAAAAAAAGGAAGCCTCCCATAGAGTTTGACAGTATGCTTTCTACCCTCAACCAGACACCAGAGCCCCATGCACTAAGGCTAATAGCCCAGTTGGGAATCAGAGATTAAATTTTTTTACACTGATCACTGATTGCATATAACAGTCATTCATTAAGTTTTAACTATCATGAATGGCTTTCATGACAGCTTGCTTACTTTTGTGATTGCTACAGCTAACCTCCCGAAACACGTCAGTTTCCAACCGTAGAGATGTGTCATCCTCGATACCGGAGTTGTACATGACACAAGTTCTATCCTTTTATGTTTGTGAGTATGCTTTTGGCGTTTTTAATAAAATTTCTAAGATGTCTTAGGTAATGCATTAGGTGTTTGCTCCCTTCTTTTTCTGTTCATAGTGTTTTGGAGTCTCCCCGCTAAAGGAGTGCAGCATTGCCATAATTACAATAATTACCTTCTTCAACAGAGTGTGAGCTGGGGTTTGACAGTCTTTTATCACTGTACAGTTAGGTACAGGGCAAATGCCTTTTGAATTTTTTTTTTTTATAAAAATTAAAAATGTGTTGCAGAATTTATGAAATTATAGGGGGAAAGTATATTTGCCTTTATGATTTCTGTTAATTTTGGAAACTGTTTGATCGTAACTAAATTGTAAGACTAAAAGTCTGCAGTTCAGTAATCTGGTGTGTCCAGCTAGTTAAAAAAAAAGCCTTAGATTACGGTACATCCCTGCACTTAAGAATTTAAGCTTTAAAAATACATAAAACAAATGCTTTACTTGTGAATGCATTTTATGTTTATCAGTAAAAACATTAAAGTAAATGCATTAGTAATTGGTCATTTGAAAGATTGCTGTACATTTTGAAAGTAGAGTCTAGTAACATTTCAGTCTTTATGGTACATAATCTAAGAGCATTATGCATAAGGTTGATTGTAGTGCTAACAGTTCAATTACACCCCCTGCTAATAGATTGCAACTGAATGGTTGTTTGGAGGTTTTAGCTTTGTTAGGAGGTGGCCATAATTACATGGCATTCATCAGTGGCATCATTTTACTTTACTGAAACATGCAGTCTCAAAACTACAGGCTAAAACTTTTACTCTCCACTGCTTTTATGTCTAGCATTCTCTCAACTGCTATTCTGTCAGTATCAAAAAAAAAAGCAAAACTTCTAACAATATATATGTCCAGCACTCTCATTTGGTGTTCTTACAGCATCAAAAAAATATCAAATAACTATTATTACATTTTAAAAACTGTCACCAATATAGTATTTTCTATTCAAATAATAAAAAAAGATATGCAAAAACAACTAGTAGAAGCAATATTTTAAACCAGAGAATGGATCTGAATATCCTTGAAGAATTAGAAAAATGTTATTTCCTTCTATGTGGAAAAATGTTCAGCTGTATGCCCTTGTACACACGGTCGGAGATTCCGACAACCAAATCCGTCGGATATTGTCCGACGGATTTTGTCCGAAACTGTTGCATACACACGGTCGGACAAAGTTGTCGGAAAATCCAACGTGATTCCGTTATTTCGTTACAACGGGACTATGTTCACGCTAGTAGCCAATAGCTTTGGTGTAGGAATTTGATCTCAGCATGCGTGGCACTTTGTCCGATCGGAATTCTCTACACATGATCGGAGTATATGCGATCGGAGCATTTTGTCGGAAAATGTTACCAACAAGTTGGAAAACTTGTTCCGTTGGATGCTCCGATGGAAACAGTCCGATGTAGACCACACACAGTCAGAATATCCGACAAAACGGTCCGATCGGACACATTCCGTCGGAATCTCCGACCATGTGTACAAGGGCTTAGAGGGAATGTGGACCAAAACTAAAGGGGTTGTTAGCTCAATTTGATTTTTTTTCATTGATTAACTACACCCTTAGTTTCTGTTATAAAACACATCAAATTAATAAACTTTCATCATACATTTGGGCCAAAATGTACTATGCTACATTTATTTGGTGAAAAAACAAAACAAATTGGCATATACTGTTTAGTCTTTGTAAACATATACTGTTTAGTCTTTGTGGAATATACAACGCATATTTAAAAATTGATAAATCCTTATGTAATAAGTACCTATCCCATTTCTTGAGGGTTTAAAATACCAAGGCACTACAAATACCCCCAAAATGCCCCCTGCTTGAAAAGTAGATAGTCATTCAGTAAGAGGCACTGTGACTTTTTTGAAGCTGTAATTTTTTGTCACAATTTCTTGGAAAATAAAAAATGTAATAAAATTGTCTTCTTTTTCACAAAGTTGTCATTTTAACATGTTATGCCTCATACACAGCCTATGCATACTTAAAATGACATCCACAAACATATTCTGCTACTTCTCCTGAGTATCAGCATACAACATACAGTATACACATAGAATTACCCAAATCCAAAGGGCACCTTTGGGCTTTTAAGAAGCATAGATAATTATTTCCTGGCTATCTGTCATATTTATTGAGTCCCTGAAGTGCCAGAACAGGAGAAACACCCACAAAAATATCCCATTGTGGAAAGTAAACACCCTGAGGTATTTTCTGAAAGGTATTGTCAGGAACAGGTGTGACCAGAAATGTGTGGACTACCTCAGAGAATATCAGACAGAAGCAAAATATTATAATGTGTTTAAAAATAAGTGAATGACATAAATATAAACACACCTCCAATATACCAAAACTGTGTAAATCAAACCAGAGAACCAAATAAAAAGTGAAATACAATGAACGACTGTCCAAACCAAGTATATACAGAAAACAGGAAATGCAAAGCATAGTCCTAACAGAGCCAGGGTCAAACATGGGAGATCAAGCAGAGGGAGCTGACAGCAAGACAAGACAGGGAGAGGGTAACATGAGATGGAACATGCAGACAGGAAAGGATCAGGCTGAAGGGTTGGGGGAAAGATCAGGAAGCAAAATGCAAGAATGCAGGTTTGGGGCACATGGAGACAAAACACCAAGGCAAAGAGGAAGAGCATAAGTAGGGCTTAAATACACTTCATGCAACAAGCAATAGGAGATGCCTGATTCCCATGAACTTCTGATTGCTGAAAGACACCTGCTGGGGGCCAACTCAACTGCAGCTTATAGATCTGGGAGCTACAGTGCCACCAGCAGGTGAACTCTTTCCTGACAGTACCCCCCCTAAGTAGAGACCTCCGGACGCACCAACCAGCCATAGCTGAATGAGTCCATAAAATATACCCAGTTTCTGCATAGGTCAAGAGGGAAAGTGTCTCATAGGCAAAAGAAGTTCCATGTTCCAAATAAGATGCCCTGCTGCCAAGACCCAATAATAAGCTAGGTATCTGGTGACTGACTAGGTACACAACCATTGGGGTTAAGCAACTGGCTAGGTATCCTGTTGGCTAGATTCTCAAAGAAGTTTGACATTTAATCCCTCAAGACAGTAGGCACCCCAACGATGAGGTACTATGGGTCATCTACAAACCTAACCCAGAGGGTCATGCGACAACACCAGAACTCGGACACCAGATTGTCTTGTTACAGCCGTGTAGCTTGCCTGGTTTCCAGGATTTGTTCCAGACATCAACAGCCATCTAGGTTTCCCCTTGGCACTGGTTAATCCGACCTGGGTCCCCTAATGCACCTGGAATTGTGGCAATCACATCAAGGTCATTGAAAGGAATGAACTGTACTCTGCCACTACCCTGGAGCTCACTACTACCAAGGTCATGAAGGCAAATGTAGCTAACAGTTACAATGGGTATGTCTGGACCTCCAGGCTTTGGAGCAACATACTGCAAGAGGGACCCAACTGATGCAACTGTAAAAAGAATCTCAGGCCAAACAGGTAACCCAAACAAGGTACACAAAGACTCAGAGGTGTCAGACCCAACAGCAGACAGAATCCTACACTTTGCAAGACAATCCAGCTGAGCAGCAAGAATAGAGTCAATAAAAAATAGCTGGGCAGTAGGCACAGAGTCAGTAGAACCCAGCTGGGTGGTAGGTAAAAGATAATTAAGATCAGAATGATCATCAGTCAGAGGATCATCAGAGGTGGGTTAGACATTGAGCACGGGACCATTAGGCTGAACATCTGGCACTGGATCAGAGGCAGGCAGGTTGTTGGGCACGAGACCTCCAAAGGCCCGCTGGGCATTGGACACCAGACGCTTCAGCTGGGCATTGGGCACTGGGACCCTTCGGCTGGGCATCAGCACAGGATCATTAGGCTGGGCAGCAGGAATGAGATCATCAGGCTGGGCAGCAAGAACCCGATCACCAGGACGGGCATTAGGAACCAGATCATCAGGCTAGACATCAGGAACCAGATAATCAGGCTAGGCATCAAGAATTTGATCAGCAAGCTGGGCATCAAGAACGGGATCATCAAGCTGGGGATCAGGAAAGGATCATCAAGCTAGGCAGCGGAAACAGGATCATCAAGCTGGGCATCAGGAACAGGATCATCAAGCTGGGCATCAAGAACAGGATCATTAAGCTGGGCATCAAGAACAGGATCATCAAGCTGGGCATCAGGAACAGGATCATCAAGCTGGGCAGCAGGCAGAGGACCACCAGGCTGGGCAGCAGGCAAAGGACCATCAGGCTGGTCAGCAGGCAGAGAACCATCAGTCTGGGCAACAGGCAGAGGACCATCAGGCTGGGCAACAGGCAGAGGACCATCAGGCTGGGCAACAGGCAGAGGACCATCAGGCTGGGCATCAGGCAGAGAAATATCAGGCTGGGCATCAGGCAGCGAAACATCAGGCTGGGCAGCAGGCATAGATCCATCAGGCTGGGCAGCAGGCATAGATCCATCAGGTTGGGCAACAGGAACTGGATCGTCAGGTTGGGCAACAGGGACTGGATCATTGGGCTGGGCATCAAGAACAGGATCATAAACCTGGGCATCAGGCAGAGGACCATCAGGCTGAGCAGCAGGCAGAGGATCATTAAGCTGGGCACCAGGCAGAGGACCATTAGGCTGGGCAGCAGGCAGAGGAACATCAAGCTGGCCAGCAGGCAGAGATCTATCAGGCTAGGCATCAGGAACCAGATCATCAGGCTAGGCTTCAAAAATTGAATCAGCAAGCTGGGCATCAAGAAAGGGATCTTCAAGCTGGGCAGCAGGAACAGGATCATCAAGCTGGTCATCAGGAATAGGATCATTATGTTGGCCACCAGTAAGAGGATCATCAAGCTAGGCAGCAGGCACAGAACCACCAGGCTAGGCAACAGGCAGAGGACCATCAGGCTGGGCAGCAAGCTCAGCAAAGATTCAGTGGGTCATCAGGTTCCAGACCATCAAAAGTAGGCCTAAACCCATTGGCAATCGTAGAGGCAGGCTTGAGCAGATTGGCTGGCATAGAGGCAGACTGGAGCATATTGGCTGGTGTGGAAGTAGACTGGAGCAGATCGGCTGGCATGGAGGTAGACTAGAGCATATCAGCTGATGTAGAGGAAGACTGGAGCAGATCAGCTGGCATAGAGGCAGACTGGAGCAGATTGCCTGGTTTGGTGGCAGGAATGGATGGTGGCAGGATTGTGCAAAAACTTTGAGGCAAAAACTTCAGTTTCTTTTTGAGTTTAGACACTGAAGTTCTGCATGTGGATGTAGGGCTGTGAGCAGGGAATGCAGCTGATTAAAAAGAGGGAGCAGTTGCTCAGGAGAATTTCTGAGGGATTGCCACAAGCAACAGAGGAGAGTTCATCTTCATCGGGTAAAGGCAGGGTAGGTGCAGCAATTGGTAACATGCTACTGACTTATAATTGGTAGCAGGGTATACTGGGCTGCAAATGTGGTTGCTGTGGGTGACAGAGAGAGAGATACTTGAGAAGGCAGGTGTCTAGCAGCAGGAATGGGTTGGTGCAAGCTAACTAAGGTTGAGTGCAATTAGGGATGAGCCCGATGTTCGAGTCGAATGTAAGTTTGACTCAAACATTGGGTGTTTGCATATAACCATGCATATAAGCCTTTAAAATTAGCACTTTTAATTATTCATGTTCGTGTCCCGTAGACTTTAACGGTGTTCACGCGTTCAAACTAATTTTTTGCCTGTTCGCATGTTCTACTGAGAACCCGAACTGGGGGGGGGGGGGGGGTGCTTCGGCTCATCCCTAAGTGCAATATCTCTGGCCATGCTTGTAGCTTGTCTGAAAAGAGTCTGCACTGTATTAATACAATCCACTAGCACCTGTTGGGAACAGTGCTCAAAGAAATAAGCCGAGTCATCCTCCAATAACCATACCAGCTATTCTACCCGAGCCATACTAAAGGGAGGAGAAAATTCATTGCCTTTAGGAATACTGGACAAAGCCAACTCTGCACAAACTTGAATAAATGGCTGAACATCACCAAACAACATCCTGCCCTGATCAACTAGGGAATGTGCAAGACAAATGCATAATAACAGCTATCTCTGGCCTACTCATTCAATATCTAGAAGCAATATTAATTTTCTTCTGTCAATAGTAGAGTGAAGTAAATAATCTCCTCAGGATGCATCATGCAACAAATTATCACTATCACTAAGACAGAAGAGCCAAGATGGTTTGCCTGTGAAGACACTTCTGGTCAGGACTGGTCTTGGTGTTATATCAGGAACAGGTGTGACAAGAAATGTGTGGAATGCCTCAGAGAATATCAGGCACAAGTAAAATGAAAAATAATATAATTTATTTAAAAATAAGCAAATAAAATAAATGTAAATGCACCCGAAATATACCAAAACTGTGTAAATCAAACCAGAGAACCAAACAGTGACACACATTGAACAACTGCCCAAAACAAGTATATACAGAAAACAGGAAATGTGAAGCTTAGTCATAACAGAGCCAGGGTCATACACAGGAGATCAAGCAAAGGGAGCTGGGAGCATGACAGGACAGGGAGAGAGGAACAGGAGATGGAACAAGCAGACGGAAAGGGATCAGGCTGCAGGATCAGAATGCAAGAACGCAGGTCAGAGGCACATGGAGACAAAACACCAAGGCAAAGAGGAAAAGCATAGGCAGGGCTTAAATACACTTCCTGCAACAAGCATCAGGTGATGCCCAATTCCCATGAACATCTGGCTGCTCAGGGACACCCGCTGGTGGACACCAGAACTGCAGTCTATAGATCTGGGAGCCACAGTGCCACCAGTAGGTGAATCCTTTCCTGACAGGTATAGTGAGTCTCATTAAAATGTCATTTTATCTGTCACAGATTTTAGAAAAATGCAGGAATAAAAATACATTTTTTTACACAATGTTGTTAATAAAATATTTCTAACATACATCATAGGCATGCTTAGAATTACACCCCTAATCACATTTTTCTACTCCTCTTGGGTATGGGAATACCAAATGTGTGAGACTTTTTCACAGCCTAGTCACGTAGAGAGGCCCAAAATCCAAGGAGAACCTTCAGGCTTTCTAGGGGCATGAATTACACATCTAATTTCCCGACTACCTATCATTTTTGGAAGCCCAGAAGCACCTGGACAGTGGAAGACTGGAAACACCTACAAAATCTAAGAGGCACAGCGAGTCATTTAAAGACTTTTTGCCACAGTTTTTTGTAAAACACAGAATGAAAATGAAAATGTATTTTTTACCCAAGTTTCTATCACACAGCATAGGTAAACTTAGAATTACACCATAAAACATATTCTGCTACTCCTCCTGAGTATAGTGTTATTACATGTGTGAGACTTTTTCACAGACTAGACACAAAGAGGCTCAAAATCCAAGGAGCACCTTCAGGCTTTTTGGGAGCTTAAATTATGTATCCAATTTCATGACTACCTATCACATTTTTTTGACTGGTGTGGTGGTAATCGGAGACACTGTGACTGGCTGCCCTATTAGGGCTTGTTCACACATGAGGTTGGGGGGATGTTAAAACTTCATGGCTGAGATGTGGTTTTACCACTCGCCAACCACTAGCCCTTTAGCTACAGGGGCATGCACATGCTGTGTTTTTGAAGCTTTGCTTCACAGCTGTGGCAGGAATTATACCCCCTGTTGCTTTCAGCATGTGTATTGCCTGTCGATCGCAACCCATTCAAGTGATAGGAGGCACTAATGTGGGGTCCAAGGGGTTAAAGTAGGTAGTGTGGAGGTGATAAAACACATCCTCACCAACTCCTCCTCAGTGGGTAAAGATGACATGAACCAATTTTCACGTTTTATACAAACAGCCTAATTGCTCACATTACTTTGCCTCTGTAAATAATCAGAACTTAGTGACATTGCTCCTTGCTTTTACAGTAGCTTTCCTTTTAATGCACCTCAGACAAAATCCTGTTTTAATGCAATACAATATTTAAAGAATGATAATAAAAGATGTAAATTATAGCTTACATTAACTGTGCAAAGCACAAAACAGTTGTGAATTATTCACACTGTTGATGAATTACTGCAATTAAATCCTTAGGGAAGGAAGAAGTAATTATTAACCATGGCAAGCTGAATTAATTGATATAGTGCTAATCGATTAAAACAAAGGTCGCTTGGCATGACATACCTTTTACTGTATACAAAATCCTTTAAAAACTTTCTAGTTGCTGTAATTCAGCTTTGCTGTAAAATATTTTATTGTGGTTTGGCATTTTATGCTGACTTTGGAAATGCAGCAAGCAATAATGTAATATTTTTATTATATAAATATGACATATAGTTTTCATTTTTACTTATAAGTTATATGTATTAATGTTGTTGTATTTGCTCACTGTACATAGGTGCAGTGCATCTTGCAATCCATGCTGGATTTGTCTGACTGCTCTTCTCTAAATGAAAGAACTATAGACTTTCATTAAAAATTGTGGAAGTGTCATAAAGTTCAAAGATGCTCCTACACTGGTATAGATGTGGTTTCAAAGATGAGCAGAAGGATTGTATGAATGCATCTGTCAGGAAGGGCATGCCCGTAGACAAGATGGCTTCTCTGGTTGGACTTCTGTGCATCTTCACTGGCTAATCTCTGCTCCTTCTCATGGACATAAGAATATTTTTGGGTATGCGCTCATGTATATGCATGCACAATGGTGCTCGTATTTGTGCATATACACGTGCACATTGGTGTGCCCATGTGTACTTCTGACAGAGGTTGCTGCCAAATGGACTATTTAAACTGTGCTAGTGCTCAGGATCAGTGCTGCTTTGTCTTCAACCTTCTGTGTATCCTGAGACCCTGTGTTCCTGTGTCCTAACTCCAGTTGCTGACCTGGCTTGTACTGACCCCTCTCTGAACTCCACCTGCACCAACCACAGCTTTCCCTATGCCACCACTTCTGCCTGAACCATTTGTTTCTGTTCCACTGATTGGCTCCTGACCCTGCTTGTATCCTGACTATGCTCTTGCCTGTACTTGATCTGTTCTGCCAGTGTATGAACTGACCTGCCTGACTCTGCTATTCCTATGGTCACCAGTATCTGCCTATCATTCTGCTGCACCTGCTGAACTACAGTCTGCTACCAGTATATGTCTCACCTGCCTGCTGTCGCCAGTACCATCCTGCTTCAGTCTGCTGCCCACCAGCTGTCCACCAACCCACCTGCTTCACTGAAGATTACTGAAAACTTCTGCTGCCTGGCATGCACACCTGCTCTGCTGCTAGCAATACATAGTGCCACCCTGCACTCCTGCACCTTATGTTCACACTACCAGTGGTCCCAAGTCAGAAGTGTAGGAGAGCCCTTTCATCATCGGTTCAGGCTTTGCTACTAGGTATGTGATAGCATCTTACATTGCAGTGTTGCTCATTTGTGTGGATGAGCTTAAGATGTGGTCTGAATGCAAGTTCAGACTGAACCATGGCTGTTTGGGCATTTGGATGAACAGTGACATCCTCATCAATAATAAAGGGGACACCCAGATAACTTCCCGCAGGGCTGCCAATAGGAGGGTAAAGATGGCACAGCAGGGACGCTGTATGTAAGGTTTGTCACCCCCAAATACCAGATCACCCCATATTGTAAAATATGTCTTCCCACATGTCTGCATAGTAAACATGCAGGTCAGGACCCAGATGATCCCAAGTGAAATCAGGAGAGAGTGATCTACATCTGCTCATTGGCTAAGAAGGCAGTGGGAGGTGGGCAGTCAGTAGCCTACAGGTCGCACTGTTTACCACTGCCTCCTTAGCCAATGCATTCACAGGGTCTGCTGTCTATTATGGACATAATTCAGTTAAATCCCACAGACTTCCTGCCTTGATTTGCGTGAGTGATAGTGCAGCACTGTGAGTGGTGATTGTGATTTGGGGGGGGGGTCTGTAATGAAGCTCCTGAACTCGGGGTGGGAGAGTGTCTGTGGCCCCAGTAAAAATAAGGGCAAATGCAGGGGATGCTAGATGAGCATGCCTATACAGTGCATAGTCTATTTTACCTCCAGATAATTGTATCCCCCTCTAATAACATTCATGCAGCATAGGTTTCACCTTAATGTCACTCTGCTAAAAGGACAGGAATGTGGTTGGTACTACAATAACCCCTGCACGCTATACATTATGCACTACTGGGCCCTGCCCTGTCTGCATTCTGTGCCCCCTGGCCACACACTCTCTGCATTATGCACTCCTGTCCCCTGCACTCAGTACATTGTGCATTCCTGAGCCCTACAGCCTTTGCATTCTCTGAATTATGCACACCTAACCTCTGCACTACATCCTCTGCATTATGTACTACTAAGCCCTATACTTTGTGTATTATCTACTCCTGACCCCTGCACTATGTACATTACACCTGACACCTACATTATGTACATTACAAACTCTTGATTCCTGTGTTCTGTGAATTTTAAGCCCCTTCCACTGCAATTTTTCCACACCCTAAATGTTTATGTGTCACCTTATAATTTGTCTGTGTGTGTCCAACAGTGGATGGGGCCCTGGCAGATAGGCTGTCTAGAACCTCATGATTTTTAATACAGTAGTTGCCATTCTGGCCCTCAATGAAATGAGTTAGGTGCACATATTACCTCTATCACCTTATTGCAAACAGTAAAAAAATATATACACAGTTTTTGACAAGTCACTTCATAACAAAAATGTCACATGATGTACATCCACCATCAATCACAATGATTGTCTGGTGATGTAGATGCATGTCAATCACGATGCTCGATGCACAATTTTACTTACCCCCCTGTTCCTGCAAGAGCCCCCTCTGTGCAAGCAGTTCCCTGGAGCTGCTTTTCTTATGCACTCTGTGTATCACACTCTAATGTCAAGTAAATGCAGTACCATCAGTCCTGTATTGTAAGTGAAAAGGCTAAGGACCCCCCACAACCTGGAGTTTCAGAAGAAAGCACCATCTGCCAGGGGAGCAATGGGTAAGGAAAGTAAAATAGTTTTTTAACTGCTTCAGCCCCGGAAGATTTTACCCCCTTCCTGACCAGAGCACATTTTGTGATTCGGCACTGCATCACTTTAACTGACAATTGCGCGGTCGTTCGACGTAGCTACCAAACAAAAAACAAAAATGCATTATTTTTTACATTTTGTTATAATAAATATCCCCCAAAAATATATAAAACATTTTTTTCCCTCAGTTTAGGCCGATTCGTATTCTTCTACATATTTTTTGGTAAAAAAAATAGTAATAAGCGTTTATTAATTGGTTTGCGCAAAAGTTATAGCGTATACAAAATAGGGGATAGTTTTCTCTTTATTAATATTTTTTTTTTACTAGTAATGACGGCGATTTGCGTTTTTTATCATGAGTGTGACATTATGGCGGACACGTCAGACATTTTTGACACATTTTTGGGACCATTGTCATTTATACAGCAAACAGTGCTATACAAATGCACTGATTCCCATGTAAATGACACTGGCAGTGAAGGGGTACCACTAGGGGGCAGAGTAAGGGTTAAGTGTGTCTTGGGGCATATTTATAACTGTGGGGAGGCGTAGCTGCATGTGACATGTCACTGATCTCTGCTCCCAATCACAGGGAGCAGAGATCAGTGACACTGTCACTAGGCAGAATGGGGAGATGCTTGTTTACATTAGCATCTCCCCATTCTTCCTCCCCGTGAGACAATTGCGGGTATCCCCACGACCCGACTCATGGAGGTCCCTGCTAGTGCGCACCGCCGGCGGCGCACGCACAATGGCATGGCGGCAAATTTAAAGGGACGTACCTGTATGCCCATTTGCCTGCCATTCTACCGATGTGCACCGGTCGGGAACCAGTTAATGTCCCCCTATACAAAAATGGGCATTTAACCCTTCTCTGTAGTTCAGCTATAATATCTATTGGCATCTATCTTACGTTATTTATTTTTAACATGGAACTTGTTCAGTATTGGTGATTATTGTGAATGTACTTTAACAGACAACCTTTGGTTTGTTGTCTTTTTATCTCCACTTTAAGCAGTGAAAAGACATTCTAATAGCTAATTCTGGTATACATTCTGTTTATTAATCTGTGTGTGGATAGGGATTGTTTACACCCCAGTACCTGCATCTCTCCTGGTGGTCTGCTTCATATCCAAACACCTCAAGGTAGCTAAACAGATGCAGAGAGTCATGGGACATGGGACTAAGGCTGGGTTCACACAGGTATTACATACGCCCCATCTCTTGGAGCACATGTCGCATGACGTGTGTAAATCAATGATTCCCTTTGAGAACTGTCTTAACTGGTCCCACACAAGTCGGTCTGACTTTGAGGCCGGGTTTACACTGGTGTGACAAACGCTCCATCATTGGGAGCTCATGTAGCATGATGTGTGAAACTCAATGTTTCCTTATGGGAGTCGTTCTAACTGGTCTGACACAAGTCGGTCCGACTTTGAAAAAGCTCCCTGCCCTGCTTTGGTCCAACTTTGATCCTACTTCAGCCCATTGAATATCATTGAAGTCAGATCAAAGTTGGATCACCGTCTTACCTGATCCGACTTTGGCATGCGACTTGTGCTCTGATGATCTTGAGGGGGAACTCTACGCAATATTTTAAATAAAAAACTGGCATGGTTTCCCCCTCCAAGAGCATACCAGGCCCTTCAGTCTGATATGGATTTTAAGGAAAACCCCCTGAGCATGCAGACCGGCCAGTCAGGAAAGGGGATGGGGATGAGCAAGCACCCCCCCTCTTGAACCATACCAGACCGCATGCCCTCAACATGGGGGGTGCGTGCTTTGGGGCAGGCAGGCGCACAGTGCCCCCCCCACCCTAAAGCACCTTGATGAGGACAAGGGCCTCTTCCCGACAACCCTGGCCTTTGGTTGACGGGGTCTGTTGGCAGGGGGCTTATTGGAATCCGGGAGCCCCTTTAATAAGGGGACACCAGATCCCACCCCCCCCGCTCTATGTGAATGAGTAGGGGATACATCATACCCCTACCCATTTCCCTGGAGGAAAAAAACTGTCAATAAAAAAAACACACTAGACAGGTTTTTAAAGTAATTTATTAATCTCTTTCGACTTCTCCGCTCTCTCTCCGGCCTCTTCTCCATGATATGCAGCCTCTTCTCCGGCTCTCCGGCCTCTTCACCTGCTCTCCGGCCTCTTCTCCTGCTCTCTGGCCTCTTCTCCTGCTCTCCGGCCTCTTCTCCTGCTCTCCGGTGTCTTCTCCTGCTCTCCGGTGTCTTCTCCTGCTCTCCGGTGTCTTCTCCTGCTCTCTGGTGTCTTCTGCTGGGCTCCTCTGCTATCGTCTGCCCTTTTGCTAGTGTTGGCCCGATCTTCTTTGTCGTCTCCTTCCCTCTTCTCTTCTTCCTGTGTTGACATGATGCTCTCTTCCGCTGTAATGCCATGTGCGTGGTGCGCAACGACCTATATAGGCATGGGGCATGGTCACCGGGTGATGTCATCTGGTGATCCCGCCCCATCATGCCCTGGGTAGTGACATCATAAGGGGCGGGGTCACTGGATGACATCACTCGGTGACCATGCCCCATGCCTATATAAGTCGTTGCACACCGCACACACAGCATTACATCAGGAGAGAGCGTTGTGTCAACATCGGAAGAAGAGAAGAGGGAAGAAGACGATGGAGAAGACTGGGCCAATGCTAGCAAAAGAGTGGGCAAAAGAGCAGAAGATAGCAGAGGAGCCCGTCAGAAGACACCGGAGAGTGGGAGAAGAGGCTGGAGAGAGTGGATAAGTCAGAAGAGACCCCCCCCCTCCCAAGTCGGAAGAGATGACTAAAAAATTACTTTAAGTACTGGAATAGTGTGTTTTATTTATTGATACTTTTTTCCCCCAGGTGAATGGGTAGAGGTACGATGTATCCCATACTTCTTCACATAGGGTGGGGGGCCAGGATCTGGGGGCCCCCTTATTAAAAGGGACTCCCGGATTCTGATAAGCCCCCCCGTCCGCAGACTCTGACAACCAATGGCCAGGGTTGTCGGGAAGAGGCCTTTGTCCTCATCGACATGGGGACAAGCTGCTTTGGGGTGGGGGGCCGAAGGGCGCCCCCCGCCCCAAAGCACCCACCCCCCATGTTGAGGGCATGCACCCTGGTACAGTTCAGGAGGGGGATGTTCGCTCGTCCCCACCACTTCTGGGCTGTGTGCTCGTATAAGGGTCTGGTATGGATTTTGGGGGGACCCCACGCTGTTTTTTCGGCATAGGGGTTCCCCTTAAAATCCAGCAAAGTCTGATCCAAGGTAGGATGAGTGTCATGTCGCACCAGTGTGAACCTCGGCCTGAAAAAGGTTCCTGCGCTACTTTGGTTCAACTTTGGTCCTACTACAGCCCATTGAATCTCATTGAAGTCAGATCAAAGTAGGATCCTTGTCCTAACCATCTGACTTGTGACATCCGATATGATTCAGTGTGGGTTCACACTGGTAAAACATGCGCTTCGACTTTGGAAGCACGTGGAGCATGACATGTGTAAATCAATGGTTTCCTATGAGAGCTGTCTTAACTGGTCCGACACAAGTTGGTCCGACTTTGAGGCTGGGTTCACACTGATACAACATGACAGTCATACGACTATCATCCTACCTTGCGCTGCAACATCGGTCCTACATTGGTCCTAGATCCATACGACTTGAATGAACAGGATACTACTTTTATCCGACTTTGTAATGGTATGACTTGTCCTTTGACCAATCAAAACAATCCCAGTGTGTTGGTTAGGACAAGGATCCTAATTTGTTCCAAATGCAGTTATAGTCAATGGGTTGAAGTAGGACCAAAGTCAGACCAAAGTAGTGCAGGAACCTTTTTCAGGCCAGGTTCACACTGGTATGACACTACAGTTGTACCACTTTGGATCCGACTTTGCCCTGCGTCTTAAAGCCTGACATGCGTCCGACTTCAATGAACAGCGATTCGACTTTGATCCCCGACAATACCAAGCACTGTGTCTGGTATAAATCTTTATGGGGAACTCCATGCACAATGTAAAAAATATACCATGTGATTACAGATTCAGTTACCAGGCATGCCGCCCTTGGCACTATTAGGCCGCATTACTGTTCTATGTATATTACCATTCTGACTGCTACTTATTTATTATGATAATGTGTTCATTTGTATATATGTCTCTATTATGCTTATACTTTATGCTTAATATATGTGTATATTATATATATATATATATATATATATATATATATATATATATATATATATATATATATATATATATATATACTGTATATGAAATCATATTTTTTTTTACTATACTCACTACAAATAAAATGATTTTTTACTCTTACCTCCACATTTCAACTGTTTAATCTAAAGTCCCAATTCCCTTTAAATGTACCTGATACCAGGATTGAGGCACCCAACCATGCCTCATTTAAAGTCCCAAATCCCCCTTCTTATAAATAACCAGGTGCCCCCCCTTGAGGCCCATCCTGGTCCATCTCTTACACTACAGGGACAGAGAAGCAGTACTGAGAAACGCACAAGAGAAGGCCAATGTACAGGTGAATGGTGTTAAAAATGTCATTCTATCTAGACTTCTCTGCGGAAGTGAAGTTTTCAGATGTATAGAGGCATCTGTGGTCTTTGCAACTACCCTACGCCTTTCTGTACCCCGCTAAGCTGAGAGTCACTGCTAAACGGCAGGCATACTTCTTTGAAACGGTCCAAGATGCGGCCTCATGGCTGGACCGCCACGAGCAGGCCCTACATCACTGTGGAAGAGATGAGGAAGGAGATTGATAAGATTGACACACCTGCAAACTGCCACCTTCAACTGTGGTGCCTGGCTTCAGGCTCTGCTGACATCCATACATGAGCCATATAGAAAACTCATCTGATGTTCACTTTTTGTTTTTTTCCTTTTCTGGATTTACGCATATCTGGTTCTTGTTTTGTTTTTTTGATCCTATGACACAATGGCCACACATAAAGGGAAAACCTATGCTTTGTTCTGTTGGGAGACATAATATTCCCAAATGAACCATGCGCTATCTTGTGAAGTTGGCAAGAAAAATGTGATCTATGTTAGATGTAGAGAAAAAATGCCATGTTTGTTTCTGTATCAAGTTAAAACACAATGGCCTGTCCTGTTGACGGCCTGGACTTATGTTTTTTATACTTCACTTACTCCTATCTCAGGCTTCATATGGAGGACACTGGATTCTGGAACTGCCGCTACATGAGCCTTGACACGCTCGAGACGGAGCTCATATGGTTCATGCTCATTACCCTTGGCCGGGGGATGCCCCAGCTGACACTGGTCTCACCCAATATTCCCAACAGGGGGATCCCCAAACCTATTCAGTCATATGTACCTAGACCCAGAACAGAGATTTCCAGATATTATATTGATACTGTGCACCCTACTATGTTCATTTATAATTGTTCCCAATGGCAGAAGTACCAGTAATATCCTGGAATGTTAGGGGTATAGGCTTCCCACTTAAACGCATGATGATTTTCATTTACCTGAAAAGGTACCATCTGATCATTTTTTGTATGCAGGAAATGCATTTGACTGCAGAGACCCACATTTGCCTTAAATATGCTTGGGTGGGGAACCATTCCATGCACACCTGTTATTCTAGGGGGGTGAGTGTGATGGTACACAGATCTATAGACTTCCAAGAGTTTGATGCATGTATAGATTCTGAGGGACGGTATTTTTTTCTTGCATTGTCATGTTGGAAGGTTGCAATGTATCCTTGCATGTATATATGTTCCTCCCCCGTTTACGGTGGCAGTACTCTGGCTTCTGCTAGCATATTTGGAGAGCCGTTCGGATTTACCATTGCTGGTGGTGGGAGACTTCAACTGCTGGTTGAGTCCCTCCATGGACAAACACCCAGGTTCGGGGGTCTCTGTCCCATCGAGGGACTCTCTATTGCTGTGACTGCTTAACGAGGTGGGTTGGGTGGATATTTGGAGACATAGGAACCCTTTGGACAAACAGTTACCTGATTTTCCAAAACACATGGAACGTTATCCAGAATTTACCTGGCAGTAGGTATCCCAACCATGCTCCCATCCATTTCAGTAGTTGTATACAAACCTCGCAGTGTGTCGGATCACTCACATATGGCGATTAGCCTAATTGTATCCCTCGTGGAGCATGCAGGAATTTCTTAATGGCTGAGATTTTGCAGATTCCCCCTTGACGCAATGGGATGCCTTTAAGGCTTATCTGAGGGAACTGCTTATCTCAGAAATTGTTAAAGTAAAGAACAATGTATCTGGGCAGAGAGAGGAGTTGGAGAAACAGATGCAGGAATTGATGGAGCAATTGAAGGACCCTACTGACTCGGCCAGGGAGGCATGGCAGTCAGCTCAATCTGCTTATGAGCGGCTGCTATCCTCCAAGGCAGACAAAAAGCAATTTTTTTCCAGGCTAGCGTTTTTTGAGGAAGGTGAGAGCATGGGACGCCTTTTGGCTAGGATAGCTAATTGCAGCAGCGCTCTCCTGCTATGGGTATGGATGTCACACCACTTTCGCAAACGCAATCTTTCTAAAATGTAGCCTGTTATATCTCCTCCTTTACGCCCCCCCCCCCCCCCCCCATGACTTTGCCATTAAGATAAACAGCACAACAATTGGTCCCTCCACACATACCAGGTTGCTCTATGTAATCCTTGACTCTGAGCTCTCCTTCAGCCCCCACATCCAATCACTGGCTAAATCCTGCCGTCTTAACCTCTGCGACATCTCCAGAATTCGACCCTTCCTGACCAATGACACCACAAAGCAACTTATTCACTCCTTGTTACTGCAACTCTCTCCTTAATGTCCTACCCTTACACAGGCTACCCCTCCCCTTCAGTCTATTATGAATGCTACTGCCTAGACTAATACACCTCACTAACCAATCCGTGACTGCTGCCCCTCTCTGCCAATCCATTCAATAGCTTCCCCTGCCCCATCATATAAAAATGCTAACCACAAAATTGCCCCTAGCTATATCACCAACCTCATCTACAGATATCGCCCAATTCATCCCCTCCGCTCCTCCCAGAACCTCCTGCTCTCTAGCTCCCTTGTTACTTCCTCTCATGCTTGCCTTCAGGACTTCTCCAGAGCCTCTCCCATCCTCTGGAACTCCCTGCCCCAGTATATCTGATCAGCCCCTAACCTGTCCACCTTTAGGAGATCCCTGAAAGCTCACTTATTCAGGGAAGCCTATCCCACACCCACCTAGCAACTGTCCCCAAGCCACCCCCATCAAATAATTCCCTGCACGTATTACCTTTTGTACCACTACCCCCTCCCTTTAGAATGTAAGCTCTACGAGCAGAGCCCTCCTGTCCCTTCTGTATTGAACTGTACTAATTAACTAATTGAACTAATTGTGCTGCCCCCCCCCCCCCCTCTACATTGTAAAGTGCTGCATAAACTGTTGGCACTATATAAATAGCGCATTATAATAATAATAATATTTTGGCCTGGATTGGGGTTTTGAGTGTCCAAATACAAAAGCCGCTATAAGCCAGGCACTGAACATGTTTCTGTGGCTGAATGTGACAAATATAATCAAATATAATATTAATATTAAATATTAAAGTCAAAGCACCCCATTCCTCTGCCTATAAAACCACATTGTATGCTACGCACTGCGTTTTATCCTATTAAAAGCCAAGAACCGATGTCAACACACAGGGAACTCTTATCTTATCCATTGTGTGTGGCCTGCAGGTCTTCAGGGTTTGGGAGCCATGGAAATTGACCATGGCCCTGAACTTGTATAGCGCAATATGTCTGGCTACACATGTCAAGGAGAGTCCCTAATGCATCATCCAGTGCCCAAAACAAACATTAAAAGCTGGCCCCACACATTGGGGTCTGGGTAATGTCCCTGAAGTACACACCAAGTGTTACAGATCCAAAATCTGCTAGAAAGCCCATGGTAATATATTGTGAGATCTTGATGAAGAAGAAAAAATTAAATGGTTTAAGAAAGAAAAATACTTCTCAAGAGGAGAATAATTTCATCACCTAAGGACATCAGCAAAGGTGGAGAGTCTAGCATTTTTTTTTTTTACCAGTGTTCAATCACCTAAAGGTAGCCTGCATACAACCCATGGTTTTTGAATATATTTCCTGTGTTCTGTACTGTACAATTAAGATAAACATTTTAAGGGTTTCAGATCATTCTACATAATAATTAGTCCAGTTCCACTTGTATACAATTATTTGTACTGAGCATACATAGATATGCAGACCCTGCATTTCTAATGATCTAGTTTTATATTTATAAAATGTTATCTAATTACCGATATTACTTACCCCAAATGTAATAAGTATAATATCTAGTATGTATTTGCTGGGGAAAATGTTTAATTTCTTGGCTTTTTCTACCATTCTACATAAAAAATGTCAGTTTTTGATGTTTTACTTAAAGACCATTTTATGTATTCAGGTTGGCTGAAATGATTGCAAAATGCAGTATAATGACAAGTAGTTGGCAAATATAAAAAATGCATGAGATCCACTGCTGGGAGAGACTCTTAATAATCAATGTAAATGCTCAGGGGGCTAGGTCATTTATGAGGGTTAAAGAGGTTTCTCACTTGGGGACAATAGTATTAATATATGACTGTGACTTACTGGAGGATCATAATCTTCAGCTGTAACTGTAACTATCACTGTGCCCTTTAGGGCATCTGGAGCCACCATTCCCCAGTAAAGTGCTCGACTAAACACAGGCGAGAAATCATTCATATCCTGAAAAACAAAATTAAAAACAGTATTTGTTTATTTTTATTTTTTACAGTAGATGCAAAATTACATCACAGGTTCAACAATTTAATTTTCAAAGAATATTCAGACATCTTCCATTATCGTAGACTGCCTGCAGCTTTCCCAATCCTTTTAATACAATGTAACAATAATCCCATGAGGAAAAAATCAACCATTTCAATACGGCCTAAATGTGGCACGGAGTACAGGAAAGTTCTCCTGCACATTCAGGGAAAAAAAACTGTTTTGACCAACATGTTCTGTCCACAACGCATTCATATGGTTGAGGAATAGATTATTCCTAAATCAAATGGGTATAATGCAGAATGGTGCACAATTAAAAAAAATGCTGGCTACATGGTACTATAGAGGCTGAGGGAAAAAAGTACAGAAGTGTTCATATAGGGTTAACACACACTTTGCAGCTCCTAAGAGAAATCTCTGTGAATATATAAATATACACCAGAGGGCTCTAATCTGAGTGTAGTAATGCACAAAAACTTTAATGGTTAGAAACAAAGCGGCAACTCACGCGTGGCAGTTAATAAGAGTGCATGTCACAAATATTTGTGACATACACTCCTATTTACTGGCACATGTGAGTTGCCACTTTGTTTTTATCCATGAAAGTTATTGTGCATTACTACACTTAGATTAGCATATTCTGGCATTCTTAATAAAACACTTAAATCTGAATATTTGGAGGAACTATAGTAACCTTGCATCAAATCTAGGGATATAAAGTGCAATTATAACATTCACTGTGTATTATCATAGTTACATCGTTAATCTGGTTAAAAAAAAAGACACAAGTCCATAGAAAAAAAACACACACAAATAGAAAACCTCCATATACACTGTGCTATACTCACAGTTGAACCTCAATAAAGCATGATTCAATTGGTCCAGTGGAGAAAAAAAATCCATCCTGATCCCCCAACAGGCAATCAGATATTCCCTGGACCAATTTTACCTTTGAATATTAGTATCCAGGTATATTATGTGCATTTAGGAAAGAATCCAGGGCTTTCCTAAAACAATCTATTGAGCTGACCAGAACCAGCTCTTCAGAGAGTCTATTCCACATTTTCATAGCTCTTACTGTGAAGAAGCCTTTTTTTTTTTATTTGGAGATTAAATCTATATCCTCCAGATGTAAAGAGTGCCTTGTCCTCTACAGTGACCTTGGTGAATAACTACACAGAGTTCACAATTTGGACCACTTATGTAGTTATACATGCTGATCATACCCCCCCCCCCCCAATCTCATCTTCTCAGGAGAGAATAGATTAAGTTTCTCTATTCTTTCCTCATATATGAGCTCCTCCATGCCCCTTATTAGTTTGGCTGCCCTTCTCTGCACTTTCTCCAGCTCCCCAATATCCTTTTTTTTTTTTTTTTTTCAAAAAAGTTTTTATTAAAGCTATTAACAGAAATACAAAGTCAGCAAAAGGAATCATATCTCAAAATCAGCATACGTAGTTGGATGACGAGATTACAAGGAGGTGATAAACAAATAACAGAACACCACAGGTCAAACCACAGATTACTAATTTTCAGTATGGGTCTTACATCCAACAACAGGTCGCAAAAAGGAAAGAAAATAACACGTTTAATGTGCTGACCAACATAACCAGAATACATAAGAAAGATCATATCAAGAGAGAGAGGGGGAAGAGAACAGAGAGAAACAAAAGGAAAAGAGGAAAAAATGCAGACAGAAAAGAGAAGAAATACGAAAAACCCAAGGTGCGATCACTTTAGTAAGCGGAATAGGAACCATGGG
Source organism: Lithobates pipiens (assembly GCF_037356315.1). Lineage (NCBI taxonomy): Eukaryota > Metazoa > Chordata > Amphibia > Anura > Ranidae > Lithobates > Lithobates pipiens. Next base: position 20,998,320 of record NW_027507787.1, read on the forward strand.
TTCCATTTAAGGTCATATATGCGCGTTGTGTCCTGCAAAGTGTGGAAGATCTTTTCAGACAGCATCACTTGGTCAATACGTGAGAGAACCTGTGCTAACGGTATCGACGGGGATTTCCAATGAAGTGCTATAGTCCATAGCACAGCGACACACATAGAGTGCACTAACCGTACAAAGTGTTTAGGAGTGTCAGGAGGGGTCTGGAAGAGAAGACAGTGGTGATAAGAGAGGGACAAAGCTCGACCAGCGAACCCGTCCATCAGCCTTAAGACCTCCTGCCAGACTGGGCGAATTAAACTACAATCCCAAAAAATGTGAACAAAAGTGCCAGGGTGATTGCATCCTCTAAAACAGTTGGGGGATGTATGGGGATAAATCTGGCGCAAACGTACCGGGGTGTAGTACCACCTGGTGAGAACTTTGATGGCCGTCTCTCTAATTGTCAGGGATCTGGTGCATTTGCGCATGTTATTCCAACCCTCCTCCCAATCCACCACTCCGGTCTCCAAAGCCAACTCCTCCTCCCAACGTGATCTATATCGTAGAGGCTGACACACTGAATGTGCCTCCAGAGCCCTGTATATCAGGGAGATCAGGCCTTTTTGGCGTGGGAAGTTAAAACATAAGTCTTCAAAGATAGTGAGTTGTGCCTGGGGCCGGAGCCCATAACGGGAGAGAAAGAAGTGGCGGATTTGTAGGTATCTAAAACGTTCAGCATCCGGGAGTTGGTGCTGGGTCTGCAGTGTCGAAAAAGGAACAAAGCCAGAACCCGTCACAAAGTCCTTTAGTTGGGTAAGCCCACATTGAACCCACCTACCAAAAGATTCAGGATGGAGATAAGCTGGGGGGAACCTAGGGTCACCCAGGAAGGAAGCACCCATAGAGCAACCCAGGGCGAGGTTGTATTTGTGTTTGAAGCGGAGCCACAGTAGGAGGCTGTCCGCCACTATAGTATTAAGAGTGGTTAAAGTCGAGTGAGGACGATGAGTCGACCACATAAGTCCAGGGAGATAAAATGGAGTTATCGAGTCACTCTCAAACCTCACCCAGGGGACCCTAGAATTAGGGATCGACCACTGTGCCTGTTGAGTAAATCTGCAGGTAAGATAATATAACCAAATTTGAGGAACCCCCAGACCACCATTTCTCATAGATCTGTAGAGTACCCCCCTAGCAAACCTGGGAGATCTATTATTCCAAATAAATCTGTTGAAATGGGATTGAAGGTTAAGGAGAAAAAATTTGGAGAGCTTAACCGGTAGAGAGCGAAATAGATACAATAGTCTGGGGAGAATGACCATTTTGAGGGCTGTGATTCTTCCTATAAAGGGGATACGTAAAGAGAGCCAGCCTTTTAAGGTGTTTTTAAGTTTGCTAATCAGTGGGGGATAATTGACCCCGAAGAGGTCACGGAAATTCCCGGGCAGTCCCACTCCCAAGTAGGGAATATGGGAGGCAGCCCAAGTAAAGGAGTAGTTTTGTTTAATAAGGGCCAAGTCATTGGGTGCAAAGCCAATAGGGAGAGCAACAGATTTGGAGACATTAATGGAAAGACCAGAGACCTTTGCAAAGTGAGACAGTGTTAGAAAAAGGTTAGGAAGGGAGACATGAGGGTTTGTTATAAACATCAAAACATCATCAGCATACATGCAAAATTTATACATTTCTGTACCCTTAATGTACCCAGTAATATCAGGATGCCTCAGAAGGGCGATCGCGAGGGGTTCTAGGGCCAAAGCAAAGATTAAAGGGGACAGAGGACACCCCTGTCTAGTGCCTCTACCTATTGGGAAGAATTCTGAGCTACAGCCAGGCAACTTAACGCGGGTCTTAGGATTATTGTAGAGGGCTTGGAAACCCACCAAAAAACTGCCATGAAAGCCCATGAGTGGCAAAAGTGTGTCTAGGTAGTTCCATGTAACACTGTCAAACGCCTTCTGTATGTCTAGGCTCAACAGGAGGAGTTTACGGGAGAACAGGTTGGCATCCTGAATAACGTTCGTGGCTAGGCGGATGTTATCTGTGATAAAGCGATGTGGAATAAACCCAGATTGGAAGGGGGAAATCAGGGAAGGGATAAATTTTGCCAGTCTGTCTGCTAAAATTCTACTAAATATTTTGATATCATTATTTATAACCGAGATCGGCCTAAAATTTTGAGGTAAATTGTGATTCGTGTTGGGTTTAGGGATCAGTGACATGTTAGCTAACAGCATTTCTTCCGGGAAGCTATCGCCTAACAAAATTGAGTTGAAAAGTTGCATCATTCTAGGGGCTAAGATCATGGAATATTTTTTGTAATAAAGAGCCGAAAAGCCATCCGGACCCAGGGCAGAACCCAATTTTAGTGACTTGAGAACCCCTAAGATTTCTGGGACCGTGATCGGGGGCATTCAGTGCCTCTATTTGTGAGGGGGAGAGTGTCGGAAGGGGGATGTCGTGTAACCAGGACAGATCATCGGGAGAGGGAAGAGTGTGGGGGGACTCTAGGAGTTTGGTATAGAATTGCTCAAAGATCTTGAGAACTTCTTTTGGATGTGAAGATACAAAACCATCTCCATTAGACAGCCGGTATACATGAGGCGGGGGCGAAGTGAGTTAGACAACTTCCTAGCAAACGAAGTCGATGCAGAGTTGTTGAATAACAAACTGCGGGCCTTGGCCCAGCATAGCGTCTTCTCAACCTTGGATGACAACAAGGAGTCCAGTTCCAGGCGCTTCTGATCTATGGAACGCCTGGTAGAGTCCAAGTGCAGCAAGGACGAGTCTTTATATAAGTGATCTAGTTCTCTGGTTAATTCAACTATCCTAAGTCTATTGGATTTGTTACGGGCCGCAGAAATACTGATAAGTCTTCCTCTAATGACGGCTTTATGTGCCATCCAGAGAGTCGAGGGCTGCATATCTGGGTGAGCATTCAGAGAAAAATACTCCTCCAGAGACTGAGCAACCTGGGCTTCCACCCCTGCATCCGAGAGAAGGGATTCATTCAATCTCCAGGAATGGGACATGGGGGCGAGTTTAATGAATCCCGTAGTAAAGGAAATAGCCTGATGGTCTGACCAAACACAGGGATGAATGGAGGCCTCCAAAGAGTTAGCAAGTATAATCGGGGTGGAGTATATGTAGTCTAACCTCGCATAACTATTATGCGGGTGGGAAAAGAACGTGTACTCCCTGCAGCCTATGTTGTGGGCTCTCCAGGTGTCAGTGAGTTGCAGGTCCCGCAGGCCTTTAGAGAGAGACCTCGGGAAAGCTCTAGAAGCGGTCGAAGTCGACGAGCGGTCTAGAGTGGCGTTGGCTACTGAATTAAAATCGCCGCCCAAGATCACATGGGGGGAGTGGTATTGTGCCAATTTCTCGAAAAATAACCCAAAGAAGGTAGCTGACCCCTCATTGGGTGCGTAAATACTGGCAATGGTAAGTTCTCTGTTGTGGACAATGCCCTGAACAATAACATCGACTTTCAGGGTCTCTGAATATATGCTTAACCTCCATCGGGAGGGAAGAGTGGAGAAGTATGGCGGCACCCCTGGTCTTGGACGAGTGGAGCGAGTAAAAGGCCTGAGGAAAATCTTTATTGAAAAATTTAGGGTGGGAGGAGCGGGAGAAATGGGTTTCTTGGAGTAGAAGGATTTTAGCTCCAAGACTTTTATAAAAGGTAAAGGCTTTACGCCGTTTGGAAGGTGAGTTAAATCCCTTAACATTATGGGAAATACATGTTATTGCCATGGTAAATGAGAAATAACAACGGTAGTTGAGAGATCAAATCTGGTGGCGAGGGGGGAGGGGGAAACTTTCAAGGAATACTCGTCCAACAGGTGCAAGATAAACAGGGGGACCCTCCCATCGTCACCAAGGCAACAGGAAAATAAGGTACAGAACAAAAACACCAAGCGTGGCATGAGAACACTAAACCTGAGTATAAAAGGAGCCTGAGTTGCTGAAGGAACATAGGACATGAAAAATGATCGACCTAATTGGGAGAAAATCGAAAAACATAAAGTAAGAAAATAAACATTAGAGAAGAAAAGCCCAGGACCTAACCTAGGACCGGGACACAACATTAATGCTAAACGTGGTAGCGTGTGGGAAAGAATAGCCACACCAAAATAACAGTTTGATACCGAGACTACAAGGTCTCGCGACCAGTAGGGTTGCGCAATGGTAGGGGACACCCACCAGAGAAGCAACCAACCACTGGAAAGGGGAGCCATAAAACAGCTCCTAGGGACTTGTAAATGACCAGTGGGATGGGTAGAAAAATATCCTTTTTTTTAACTGGTGCCCAAAACTAAATTGTGTATTCCAGATGAGGTCTTACTAATGATTTGTACAGGGGCAAAATTATATCTCTCTCTGCAGTCCATACCTCTTTCTATACAAGAAATAATTTTGCTCACTTCGGAAATTGCTGATTGGCATTGCATGCTATTATTAAGCTTATGATCTACCAGAACACCTCAGATCTTCTCTATCATTGATTCCCTACAGCTGTACTCCATATGTGCATATTTTTAGCCCTCAAGTGCATAACCTTACATTTATCAACATTAAACTTAATTTGCCACACAGTTGCCCCATTAAACAGTGTATTGAGGCTGGCTTGTAAATTGGAGACATCCTGTAAGGACGTTATTCCATGGCAAAGAGGACTAAAATAAACTTTCAATCCCAGACCCTATATCATTTATAAATGTATTAAAAACTTGCCATAGCCAAACGACGGCTACAGTGCGGTCGGCTAGTTCTGTGAGGGTGGTCTCTGACTTCCTCCCGAACTTGCACGCGCCCCCTGGTGAGCGCAACTGGAGAGGTCTATGATCCTTTGAAATCAGCACATCATGGATCAGAGTAAAGGGCCCTTTACCCTGTGATCACTTGTCAACAAACAGACGCATGTCCGGTTCAGCTCTCTCCTCACGGCAATTGGTACAGCGTGTGAGGAGAGGAGGGAGCAAGTTCAGCAGCGTGAGTGGGCTGGATCTGAAGTGCCCACAGCGCTGATCTGTGCCCATTCATGCATCACCTGTGCCTCATCCATGCCACATCAGTACTCATCTGTGCAACATCCATGCCACATGAGTGCTCATCCGTGCCCATCCATGCCACATCCATGCCATATCAGTACTCATCCATGCCACATCCATGCCACATCAGTGTTCATCCATGCCACATCAGTACTCATTTGTACCACATCCATGCCACATCAGTACTCATCCGTGGCACATCCATGCCACATAATTACTCATCCATGCCTCATCCATGCCACATCAGTACTCATCCATGCCACATCAGTGCTCATCTGTGCCATATCCATAGCACATAAGTGCTCATCCATGCCCAACAGTGCCACTACAATGCCCATCAGTGCTCATCAGTGCCCTACAGTGCCTCACAAAGGTGTAATAGGTAGTCAGGAAATTAGATGTGTAATTTATGTACCTAGAACACCTGACGGTGCTCCCTGCATGTTGGGTCTCTGTATGTGGCCGGCCTCACATATGTGGTATCATCATACTCAGGAGGAGTAGCAGAATGTGTTTTGGGGTGTAGTTGCAAGTATGCATATGCCATGTGAGAGAAATAACCTGTTAATCTGACAATTCTGTAAAAAAAAAAAAAAAAAAATCTTCATTTTGAAAGGAAATGTGGGAAAAATTACAACTTGACATAACTCACCATGCCTCTTACTAAATACCTTGGAATGTCTACTTTCCAAAAAGGGGTCATTTGGGAGGTATTTGTACTGTCATGGGTTGTTAGTGTCTCAAGAAATGAGATAGACCATCAGTACATCAGGTGTGATCAATTTTCAGTGATTGGCACCATAGCTTGTAGACTCTATAACGTTCACAAATACCAAATAATATACACTGATTTTGTTTATTTTTACCAAAAATATACATTTTGGCCAAAATTTATTTAGAAAAAATACTAATTCGCTAAAAAAAACTAAGAAAATTACATGTTTTTACAAAATGTTTGGTAGTTTTTCATATATAGCGCAAAAAAATAAAAAACTCAATGGTAACTAAATACCACCAAAAGAAAGCTCTATGTGTGTGAATAAAAGGACAAACATTTCATACGGATACAATGTTCCATGACTGAATAATTGTCATTCAAAATGTGAGTACTGCAAGCTGAAAATTGGCCTGGTTAGAAAGAGGGTATAAGTGCTCAGTGGACAAGTGGTTAAAAAGTAAGGGTCTCAACACTGAACCTTGGGGTACACCAGTAACCACCTTATACTATTCAGAGTATGAATCAACGACTGCTCTCTGAATTTTTGTCTTTTTAGCCAGTTTTCTATACATTTACAAACCAATTTTTCCAAGCCTGTAGACTTTACCTTACACATTAGCCATGTGTAGAAAACTATGTCAAACACTTTTGCAAAATCTAAGTATCCCAAGTCCACAGCAACCCCTTTGTCCCAAGGTTTTGCTCACCTTTGTCTTACTCTCTTTTGCAATCTGTTTGTTTTGATTTTTTTGCGGTTTTGATTTTTTAAGCTTTTTGAATTTTTTCCATGAACCACAAAAGTTTTATTTTTAGCCTTTTAAACATGTTGCCCATGGGAACATATTTAGCAGTGTGTTCTCATACAGTCATTTTGAAGAATTCCCATTTCTGTTCTGTGTTCATTAACCACTTGCCGACCAGCCGCCGCAGTTGTACTGTGGCAACATGGCTCGGCTGCGCAAATCGACATTGTGTTACGTCTCTCCCTCTGGTGGCCACTAGGGGCATGTGCGCACGCCCTCAGCTCACCCTCGGGGGCCGATGTGAGTGCCCTGGAGACCGCCGGGCTCCCGTGATCACTCGTAACACAGTGAGAACCAGGATCTCTGTGTGTAAACACAGGGATCCCGGTTCTCTGAGGGGAGAAGTGACAGATCCTCTGATCATACAAAGTATGAACAGCGATCTGTCATCTCCCCTAGTCAGTACCATCCCCCTTCAGTTATAACACACACTTGGGAACACAATTAACCCCTTGATCACCCCCTAGTGTTAACCCCTTCACTATCAGTGACATTTTTTACAGTAATTAATGCATTTGATCAATGATCAATGTATTAATGCCAATGGTCCCAAAAATGTGTCAAAATTGTCCGATGTGTCCGCCATAATGTCAAAGTCAGGATAAAAATTGCAGATCGCCGCCATTACTAGTAAAAAAAATAATGCTATAAATCTATCCCCTATTTTGTAGATGCTATAACTTTTGCGTAAATCAATCAATACACGCTTATTGCGATTTTTATTACCAAAAATATGTAGAAGAATACATATCAGCCTAAACTGAGAAAAAATGCTTTTTAAAAAAAAATATTTATTATAGCAAAGGGATATTTATTATAGCAAAAAGTACAAAATATTGTGTTTTTTTTTTCAAAATTGTCGCTCTTTTTTTGTTTATAGTGCAAAAAATAAAAACCACAGAGATGATCAAATACCACCAAAAGAAAGCTCTATTTGTGAGAAAAAAAGGACGTTCATTTTGTTTGGGTAAAATGTCGTTGAATTAAAGCAACGCAGTGCCGAATCGCAAAAAGTGCTCTGGACAGGAAGGGGGTAAAATCTTCCGAGGCTAAAGCAGTTAATGCCAATATTCCCTCCCAGTCCAAGTCTTGGAGAGCAGCCCTCATCTTTGGAAAGCTTACTCTCTTAAAGTTAAGTGTTTTTATATTTCCAGTATGAGTTTGTTGCTTACAGCTAACATTAAATTAAATTATATTATAGTCACTAGGGATGAGCTTCGTGTTCGAGTCGAACATACGTTCGACTCGAACATCGGCTGTTCGCCCATTCGGCGAATTCCGAACGTTATGGGCCGTTCGCGCCAAATTCGTGTGGCGCTCACGGCCCACAATGCACTGCGTCATCGCAGTGCATTGCTGGCTCATGATTGGCCAAGCATGCACTGTGACCCCGCATGCTTGGCCAATCAGAGCGCCAGCAGCGAGGAGAGCCATGATTGGCCACAGGCAGGATGCCTGTGGCCAATCATAGCTCAGGCTGTGTAGTACACGCCCCACACTATATAATGCCGCCAGCGTGGCGGCCTTGTGTAGTGTGTTGGCGTCTGAAGCAGTTAGTGGGTGTTCTGTGTACCTTCAACACGGTATACACTGATCGTTATCGGACGATTTTTGATCTTGCTCTTCTGTAGTGGTTGTTGTCTGTGTGCTCTGACCGCAGTATACACCGCTATATTCACCTCACCTATATAGCTAGTGATCTATCTTTTATAATAGAGCTTGCAGTCAGTAGTGTTAGGAGCTTGTGCATGCTGTCTGCATGCTCTGTACCCTGTACACACCGCTATATCCACCTACATAGCTCTTCTCTATTTGAGCCCACTTGCCATCTGCAGGAGTTATTGGAAGTTGTGTGTGCCTCCAGCACAGCACAGTATACATCTGTATATACCCCTTTATCTCTGGTGTTCTATAAAAAAGGCATCTGCAGGAGTTAGTGGGTGTTTTGTGCCTCCAGCACAATATACACCTGTATCTACCCTTTATTGCTGTTCTCTAATAGAGCCATCTGCAGGGCTTAGTGGGTGTTGTGTGACTCCATTACAGTATACCCCTTATTCTCTGGTGTTCTATAATAAAGGCATCTGCAGGGCTTAGTGGGTGTTGTGTGACTCCATTACAGTATACCCCTTTATCTCTGGTGTTCTATAATAAAGGCATATGAAGGAATTAGTGGGTGTTGTGTGCCTCCAGCACAATATACACTACCCAACTGCTGTTTTACCCAACTCCCTTCAGGCCATTACCATGTCTGGAAGGCCAGCAAGGAGAGGCAGACAGGCGCGAGCCGATAAAAGAGGGCAAGCAGGCTCTGTGTCTAGAGACAACAGTGCTGGTCGTGGACGCGGTGCATTGTCATCAGCACGTGGCCATGGGACACGCTTGTCCTTCTTTTCGGCAGCTGGACATGTTGAACCGCAACATGCCAATGACTTGGTAGAGTGGATGACCAAGCCCTCTTCATCCTCCTCATCCTCTCTCACCCAGTCTCAGGGTACTAGCAAAGCAGCTGCCAATGCATCGTCTTCCCTCGTCTCAATGTCATCATCAGTGACTCCTTCCCTAGACCCACCACATCCTCCTGAGGAGTCTCCTGAACTCTTTGAGCACAGTGTTGGATACATGCTCCAGGAGGATGCCCAGTGTTTTGTAGCCTCTGATGATGACACTCAGCTAGAGGAAAGCAGTAGCGTGAATGCAGAGAGAGGGGATGCTCAAGAAGGACAGCAATCTGGCAGTCATGTTCCACAAGCTGCAGCATATTGCCAGGTTTGCTACAGCGATGAAGAGGGAGGGGATGATGAGGGCACTGACTCCACGTGGGTGCCTGGTAGGAGAGAGGAGGAGGAGGAGGAGGCACATGTCCAACGAGGCAGGATGCCCTCCGGGGGCCAGCTTAGGGGCAGCACACCGACTGAATCCCACCGCAGACCTCCGCCTGTGCAGGGCGCTGCCTCTGCGTGTTATTCTAAAAGTTCTTTGGTGTGGGCCTTTTTTGAGACGAGTGCATCAGATCGCACCGCTGCTATTTGCAACATATGTCTCAAGCGTATCTCGCGTGGCCAAAACATCAGCCGCTTGGGCACCACATGCTTGACCAGACATATGTTGACCTGCCATGCAGCTCGTTGGCAAGCGTACCTCAAAGACCCACACTAAAGAACAAAGCGGACCTCTCCTTGCTCCTCATCAGCTGGCATCTCCAACCCCACTAGATCTTCAGTCCTCTCTGAAACCTGCTCTGAGAGGAATAAAGGTGTAGAATTAGGTGTGTCACAGCCAAGTGCTTCCGGGCACTCTGCTAGCGGTACACCCACGTCCGATTATAGCAGGCAAATGTCCCTGCCCCAGCTGCTGGACTGGCGAAAGAAGTTCACTCCCAGCCATCCACATGCCCAGCGGTTGAATGCTAGCTTGGCTAAATTGCTAGCACTTCAACTGCTGCCTTTTCAGTTGGTAGACTCGGCCCCCTTCCGTGAGTTTGTACAATGTGCGGTTCCTCAGTGGCAGGTCCCCAAACGCCACTTTTTCTCACGGAAGGCGATTCCAGCTCTCTACCGGCATGTGGAAGGCAATGTCCTTGCCTCGCTGGACAGGGCGGTCAGCGGTAAGGTGCATATTACCGCTGACTCATGGTCCAGCAGGCATGGACAGGGACGTTACCTGTCTTTCACTGCCCATTGGGTCACTCTTCTGGCAGCTGGGAAGGATGCAGGACAAGGTGCAGTAGTGTTGGAGGTTGTTCCGCCACCACGCCTCCAAAATGCTACTATTGGTTGTGACACACCTCTCTCCTCCACCCCCTCCTCTTCTTCTTCCTCCATGGCCTCTTCCAGTGCTCTGTCCTCAGAACCAGCTGTGCTCCGTAGGCGTTCCAGGGGCTACGCAAGTACGCAGGCAAAACTATGCCATGCCGTGCTTGCGCTGGTTTGTTTGGGGGACAGGAGCCACACTGGGGCGGATGTTTTGTCAGCTCTGCAGGGGCAGGCCAAGAGGTGGTTGACGCCACTCCAGCTTAAGCCAGGAATGGTGGTTTGCAACAATGGCACCAACCTCCTCTCCACCCTCCGACAGGGACAACTGACCCATGTGCCCTGTCTAGCTCACGTCCTTAACCTGGTGGTGCAGCGGTTCTTGGGCAGGTACCCCGGCAGGCCAGGAAAGTCTGTGTGCATTTCCGCCGATCATTTAATGCCTGTGCTCGGCTGGCTGAGCTCCAAAAGGAGTTGAACCTGCCCAAGAACCGCCTTATATGTGACATGCCCACCAGGTGGAACTCAACGTTGGCCATGCTGCAGCGGCTGCACGCGCAGCAGAGGGCCATCAATGAGTACCTGTGTGACTACGGCACCAGGACAGGGTCAGGGGAGCTCGGTTTTTTCTCACCACGCCAGTGGGGCATGATCAGGGATGCATGCACTGTCCTGTCACCGTTTGAGGAGGCCACAAGGATGGTGAGCAGTGACAGCGCATGCATCAGTGACACTGTACCTCTTGTCCACCTCTTGGAGCATACGCTGTGTGGAATAATGGACAGGGCACTTGAGGCAGAACAGAGGCAGGAAGAGGAGGACTTCCTTGCCTCTCAAGGCCCCCTTTATCCAGACAGTGTTCCTGCTGTGCCACCCATCACACAGGAAGAGGATGAGGAGGAGGAAGAGGAGGAGGAGGATGATTGTGTCAGCATGGAGGTGGAGGCTGGCACTCAGCATCAGCAGCAGAAGCAGCAGTCTTGTAGGGATGATTTACAGTCCCAAGAAACACGTGGACTTGTACGTGGCTGGGAGGAGGTAGCTGCGGATCATGTTGTCCTTAGTGACCCAGAGGACTCCGGACCGAATGCCTCAGCTAACCTACGCTGCATGGCCTCCCTGATCCTGCAAAGCCTGCGGAAGGATCCTCGTATTCTTCGGATCAAGGAGAGGGACCATTACTGGCTGGCCACTCTCCTTGATCCACGGTACAAGGGTAAGGTTGCCGACCTTATCTTGCCATCGCAGAGGGAGCAGAGGATGAGACATCTCCGGGAGGCCTTGCAGAAAGGTCTGTGCAACGCGTTCCCAGAGACTGGGAGGTTACATACTCCTGGTCCTGGACAACGTGTTGCTGAGGCATTGGTCAGAAGGAGCGGTGGAGAAGGTGGCCGTCTGACTGATGCTTTCAGACAATTTTTTAGTCCGCAGCCCCAAGGTATGATCGGTTCCAGCAACCATCGCCAGCGTCTGATTTACATGGTGCAGGAATACCTAGGGGCAAGGTCAGACTTGGACACCTTTACCACCGAAAATCCTCTGGCTTACTGGGGCTTGAGGATGGATCACTGGCCAGAGCTTGCACAGTATGCAATTGAGCTACTGGCCTGTCCTGCATCCAGCATTCTTTCAGAACGCACCTTCAGTGCCTCTGGTGGCTTCGTTACCGATCACAGGGTGCGCCTGTCCACCGAATCAGTTGATCGACTGACCTTCATCAAGATGAATTAGTCTTGGATCACCCACAGCTACCAAGCACCTGAAGCTGATGTAACCGAATAATTTTTTTTGAAATATCACATCCCTTCAAGACTACCTATGCTGATGCTGAGTGACTGTCCTGTTATGTTGATTGTCTATCCTCTTCCTCCTCCGCTGATATGTTGGAAGAACATTTCTGGCTCTGGGCGATGCCATCAGCCCAATTTTTCTGCCCCTGTTTAACAGGGGCGTTTAATTACAATTTTTGATGCAATGCTTTGCAGCAGGGCTAATTCCTGCAATAAAACTAGAGTATATGGGAGAGGTTGCAGTGTGGTGGCACCAGCACCAGTGCCTAAGGCCCAATTTTTCTGCCCCTGTTTAACAGGGGTGTCTAATTACAATTTTTGATGCAATGCTTTGCAGCATGGCTAATTCCTGCAATAAAACTAGAGTATATGGGAGAGGTTGCAGTGTGGTGGCACCAGTGCCTAAGGCCCAATTTTCCTGCCCCTGTTTAACAGGGGCATTTAATTACAATTTTTGATGCAATGCTTTGCAGCAGGGCTAATTCCTGCAATAAAACTAGAGTATATGGGAGAGGTTGCAGTGTGGTGGCACCAGCACCAGTTCCTAAGGCCCAATTTTTCTGCCCCTGTTCAACAGGGGCGTTTAATTACAATTTTTGATGCAATGCTTTGCAGCAGGGCTAATTCCTGTAATAAAACAAGAGTATATGGGAGAGGTTGCAGTGTCGTGGCACCAGCACCAGTGCCTAAGGCCCAATTTTTCTGCCCCTGTTTAACAGGGACATGTAATTACAATTCTTGATATAATATTTCACAGGAGGGCCCGTTCCTGTGCCCACCCAGAGTAACTGTGAGGACTAATGCCCCGTACACACGAGCGGACTTTTCGACATCCAAACTCCGACGGACTGAGTCCGGCGGACTATCCGATCGTGTGTGGGCTGCAACGGACTTTAGCGAAGCTAAAGTCTGACGGACTTTAGAAATGAAGCATGCTTTAAATTTTCCCGACGGAACTCCGCCGGACCCGGTCCCCTTTGAAAAATCCGCTCGTGTGTGTGCTACTCCGACGGACTAAAACCGACGCTAGGGCAGCTATTGGCTACTGTCTAGGAACTTCCTACGTCGAATCCAGTCGTACGTCATCACGTTCGACTCCGTCGGAGTTTGGTGTGATGGTGTGTGGTCAAGTCTGTTCGGTCGAAAAGTCCGCCAGAACTCCGTCGGAACTCCGGCGGAACTCCGGCGGAACTCCTTTGGAGGTCTGTCAGACTTAATCCCTCTCGTGTGTACGGGGCATTATAGTGTTGTGGCACCAGCACCAAAACCACCAAAGGTAATTTTTTCTACCACTGTTCAACAGTGGCATGTAATTACAATTCTTGATATAATCGTTCACAGCAGGGCGCTCCAGCGCCCACCAAGAGTCACTTTGAGGGCTTACAATGTTGTGGCAAAACCAACACCTTGTTCCGCCATTTCTGCAGAGCATATAGGGCAGGCCCCTACTTTCAAACATCCAACTTACAAACATCTCCTACTTGCAAACGGATGGAGAGAACAGCAAGTGAGATGAAAAAAGATGGACGACAAAACAAATTATACAGGGGTGATAACCCTTCCCTATGTTTTCCAAAAAGCTTAGAAATTGTTTTTTTGACTGGAGCTACACTTTAACCACTTTCAGACCGGACCAATTTGCTGGTCAAAGACCAGACCACTTTTTGCGATTCGGCACTGCGTCGCTTTAACTGACAATTGCGCGGTCGTGCGACGTGGCTCCCAAACAAAATTGACGTCCTTTTTTTCCCACAAATAGAGCTTTCTTTTGGTGATATTTGATCACCCCTGCGGTTTTTATTTTTTGCGCTATAAACAAAAATAGAGCGACAATTTTGAAAAAAACGCATTATTTTTTACTTTTTGTTATAATAAATATCCCCCAAAAATATATAAAAAAAACATTTTTTTCCCTCAGTTTAGGCCGATACGTATTCTTCTACATATTTTTGTTAAAAAAAAAATCGCAATAAGCGATTATTGATTGGTTTGCGCAAAAGTTATAGCGTTTACAAAATAGGGATAGTTTTATAGCATTTTTATTAATAATTTTTTATTATTTTTTTTTACTAGTAATGGCGGCGATCAGCGATTTTTATTGTGACTGCGACATTGTGGGGGACCCATCGGACATTTTTGACACATTATTGGGACCATTGTCATTTATACAGTAATCACTGCTATATAAATGCAGTGATTCCTGTGTAAATGACACTGGCAGTGAAGGGGTTAACCAGTGGGTGGCAGTGTAGGGGTTAAGTGTTCCTAGGGGTGTGTTACTAACTGTGGGGGGGTTGGGCTTTCATTTAGTGAACACTGATCTCTGCTCCAATCACATGGAGCAGAGATCAGCGTCACTAGTTGCTAGGCAGAATGGAGAAATGTTGTTTACAACGGCACTTCTCCATTCGGCCGCTCCGTGAGACGATCGTGGGGATGCCCGCGGCGATCGAGTCCGCGGGTCCCGCGACCGGACTCACGGGGGTCCCGACCAGCGCGGGAGCGTGCCGCCGGCGGCGCGCTCCCGATGGCAGGGCGGCAAATTTAAAGGGACGTACATGTACGCCCATTTGCCTGCCCGTGCCATTCTGTCGACGTACATCGTCGTGCGCTGGTCAGCAAGTGGTTAAAAATGTACCAGTTGAAAATTACAAACAGATTCAACTGAACATAACAAACCTACACAGTCCCTGTCTTGTTTGCACCGCCTGTATACTGCTGTTCTGAGTATATAGGGCCTGGGGGCCACACGCATTTCCTTTTTTTAATATGGGTACTGGGTTTCCCTTAATATGCGTACAAGACCCAAAGGGGCTGGTAATGGGCAGGGAGGGCTACCCATGCCATTTTTCTCAATGATTTTCAACCATATTGCAGGAAGCAGATATAACATTAAAACCGCAAGCAGTTTTAAATGGTGTTATTTCCGTTTAATGTCATTTTGTGCAGGGACTGTTCTAAACACGGGAAACTTATGGCACTTCACAGGCATACTACAGACACCCCCCAGGCACCATATTTAAAGGAATATTTCACTTTTTTTTCACTTTAATCATCATTAAAATCAGTGCTCCCACCAAAACGGCCATTTTTAAAAACATTTTAGGCATTGACCCATGTCCCCTGGGGCAGGAGCCAGGTCCCCAAACCCTTTTTAGGACAGTATCTTGCATATTAGCCGTTAAAATTAGCACTTTTAATTTCGAATGTTCGAGTCCCATAGACTTCAATGGGGTTCTAAAGTTCGTACGAATTTGGGGTCCGTTCGAAAGTTCTGGTGCGAACCGAACCAGGGGGTGTTCGGCTCATCCCTAATAGTCACTGATACCCATATATTCTTTTATATGAACATTAGTAATAAGCTCTGCATGGTTTGAGATTACAAGGTTCGGCAGAGCATAATTCCCACTTGGGTCCTCTATACATTGTACCATAAAATTGTCTTATAATAGGTTTATAAATGTTTGCCCTTTAAATGTTCGTGTAGTCTCATTACTCCAGTCAATCTCTGGGCAATTTAAATCCCCTATTATTATCACTGTTACAGCCCTTGTAGCCCTTTCTATCTGTGCAAGGAGTTGACACTCCACTTCCTCATTAACAGTGGGTGGACTGTAACAAACTCCAATGATTAACTTTGTAGTACACACACCCATGTGCAGTTTTCACCCATAGTGCTTCAGCCTCATCACACTCTCCATCAACTAGGCCCTCCTCTTTCACATTCTGCTTTGAGATCACTTCTCACATAGAGCTATACACCATCACCTTTACATTTCGCCCTGTCTCTCCAAAAGAGAGCATAGCCAGGAATATTAATAGCCCAGTCATGTGAAGAGTGAAGCCCAGATTCGGCAATACTAAATAAATCATAGTTCTTTTAATACACCAAAGCTTTCAACTCACATATTTTGCTTGGTAGACTTCTGGAATTGGTGAACAAACACTTCAATATGTTGTCACATTTTGCTCATGTGTTTTGCATAATTTGTTTATTTTAATACGGATGGTACAATTTCCAATGGTTAATTTGTAACATGGGAACCTTTTATCACCTGCCATGGCACTCCCCCTTATCTTTCCATACTCCACCCACCAATAGGGACTGACCCCTGTCTGACCTGTCTGCCCTATTATAATCTAATCTTATGCAATGACAATCAATCAGATTTGGAGTAGTAAAAATGAAATGAAGATTAAGTTGGTTGTATCATGGTGTGCACTTTGTCGATTTCCTGCACTTAACACTGCCTTTTAAAAATTACATTGATAATGTATACCCTTGTAATACAATAAAGAAAGTATGCTTTCCTTAACTATCAAATGCGTAAAACAACAGATTTTAACTATTTATTACAGAAGCTTTATTTTCACATCCAACCATCAAGAATATCATGTAGATAGTGACTTCAGCTGTGTACAGTAAATTTGGCACATAATTCACTAAAGAATCCCGTATGCATTATGAAAATCATCGGATTCATTTTTCAGAAATTTTGATTGACACAATAAAAGTAAATTAGTTAAAGTGGAATATCGAATGTGAGGAAAATACCGCAGGATTTTTTAAAATGTGAGGTAAATACTGCAAAAAAATTAGATAAATCATTAAAGTAAATTTACTAAAAAGCATGTGCATTCATTATTTATCACCTGGTTTAGGCAGCCAGTATTTTAGTATTAATGCACAAAATAACAATGAAGGGAACTCTGCACAGTGTACACTGTATCAGTGTGAAAATGTGCTACCCTGAGTTCAGGGATGAAAATAATCTAATATTAAAATCAGAAGCAGATCATTACATGAATGGAACTACATTAGAATGTTTGCACAGTTTCAAATAATTGCTGTGTACATTTATTTACAGAACTATCTTTCTCGGATGCAGTGTTAACATGTAAAAAAAAAAAAAAAAACAGTGAAAAAACAAAGTAAAAAATAACGCCAAAATTAATTATTACATATTGCAAAATATAAATGTTTAACACATTTGTTAACTACTTGCCCTCTGGAAGATTTACCCCCTTCATGTTAGGCCATTTTTTTTGCAATACGGCACTGCATTATTTTAACTGACAATTGTGCCATCAGGCAATGCTATACCCAAATTAAATGTATGGTAATTTTAACAACAAATAGAGCATTCTTTTGATCACCACTGGGTTTTTAATTTTTTGCACTATAAACAAATTTGGAAAAAAATATATATTTTTTTTATTTTCTGCTATAAAACATGTTCAAGTTTTAAAAATGAGCTTCCAGATTTTATTACCAAAGCTTAAGTGAACAAGCTGGGGTTAGAATCTCATTGGTTTCTATGCAGACGTGAGCCTGATTTTGCACTTTCCAGCTTTAGTAATTAAACCCCATTGTGTACTTAAAAGTGGGGTATGCCTGTAAAGCATTCACAGAATGTATTCTTATTATTGCTATTTTTCCTATTTTTAATTCATTAAATGCACTGATATTTAAGGATGATAAATTATACTCAAATTTCTGCAATCATTGTTCATACAAGTCCCCCTGTATTTTTGAGTAAAAAAAAAAAAAATTTAAACTATAGCCTTAATTGGACACATTTGAAAAAAAAAATACATCTGACTCTATTGCTATTTCAGATTAATATGGGCAGCATATGTAATTCACCTAAATAACCATTTTATAATAATGCACTCCAGTGTGAATAAAATGACATGGTATTACTAGGACAGAGATGAAACCTAGCAACCTTCATATTTTGGTAGTTTGCCAGAATGGCCTAATTTATTTTTATAGAGCTGAGTATACCAGTATCGGAATTCTCAGGAATTTTCCCTTATCAGTATCATGCAAACATTCTTCTTAATGCTAAAAAAAATCCTTGTTAATGAGCAGTAACATTGTGGAAATTATACTCACTATAGAGCCCTTTGTGTAATCTGAATTAATTAGGATATAATACTGTCATTTTATTCATATTCTGCTTGAGAAAAAAACAGATGTTTTAAATATATTTTTAAGAAATGTACACCTAATGTATTATGACTCAGAAATATTAAACTTATACCTATATCACATATGCAGTACAGTTGAATTCGTTTTTTTTTTTTTTTTCAATGAATGGTTAGTTATAAGCTGATTGCTTTACTTTTATTTTTTATTTTTTATTTTTTACTTTTCCAAATAAAAATATGTCTGCTCAGTCATTAAGTAGAATTATACTGTATGCTTTTTGAGCTATTGTGGTGAGCCCTTTCTTCGCCCACTTGAAATATTTGGGAACCAGTCTCTAGGATGCAGAAACAAATCTACCAACTATATTTACAGTACACAGTAGACTACAGGAAGTACACAGTGCTAGTAAATACAAAGTCAATATAATAAATGCAGAGCACTAGGCTAATATATGGACATTTTATAGAACATTGTATGTTTTAAAACATTTATACTACTTTAACCGAAGATCCATATTTATCATGCGAACAATGTCAGAGACCACAGTTCTTTGTGCATTGTCCTCCCTTAATTAAACGACAGATCTTCCTTTTCCCATCCACGATGCTTGTATTCATTCTCATAATTGTAATTTATTTATCAGCAGACTTCTTCTGTTAACAATTCAGCAAGATCTCATACACCACTACAATGCTAAATTGTTTTTAATAGTATTTACAGTCAACAGGGCAAGATAACAATGGCAATGTCACTATTTTCTAATGCTGACAACTGAAAATGAGAATAAATCAAATTGTAGTAACTGTATTAACATCAATTTATTCCATATTCTATGGTAACTTACAAAACATACAGTATAATATAATGATTGCAATTACTTATTGTGTTTCAGAAACCACAGGCATAGCTCTTCATTCATATAGAGAATTGGCTGCACACAATCAAGCTGATAAGTGAAGGTTAGTTGTAAATAGCACAATTATATATTCCATAAATGTGTACACACATGACATAATAATAGCTGTTATGCATAATATTTCTTTCCGTAAAACTTGATGGCTTAAAATTACCATAAACACAGCCATGCACTATTCAGATTCAGCTCCTGCCTTTCAACGGCATAAATGCAATTATTTTTCTAAAGCTAGTTAGGAACTTTAAATACATTACCTAGGCAGGAAACTATTATGTATGATACCAATATTTAACACATGCTTATAATGTAAATTGTATAATTTCAAAATGTATACTAACCATAACTAACTATAACATACAGTTTTGTACTGTATATGTTAAATGACTGGACGATGCATGAGTATTCAATGTAAATTTACACACAATATTTAGGGAGGGAGTCATGGTTGTCAAACAGACAGAACTTCAAACATGTCTTTGCCCTTGTACACATGGTCGGAGATTCCGACAACCAAATCCGTCGGATTTTGTTGGATGGATCTTGTCCGAAACTGTTGCATACACACGGTCGGACAAAGTTGTCGAAAAATCCGATCTTTCAGAACGTGATGACGTAATTTCGTTACGATGGGACTACATTCAGGCTAGTAGCCAATAGCTTTGATGTAGGAATTTGATCTGAGCATGCGTGGCACTTTGTCCGATCGGAATTCTCTACACATGATCGGAGTATGTCCGATCGGAGCAGTTTGTCGGAAAATATTTCCAGCAAGTTGGAAAATTTGGTCCGACGGATATTCCGACGGAAACAGTCCGATGCATACCACACACAGTCGGAATATCCGACAAACCGCTCCAATCGGACACATTCCGACGGAATCTCTGACCGTATGTACAAGAGCTTTCTCTGTTCATCTCTATTGCACGGGGGTGGGATAACTAGTAGTTTATAGAATGAAGACAACATTATTTTTACTTGTAGCTACAAGGAAGTTGCAAAAACAGTGCAAGATCAACAGGCATTTTCTGTGCTTGCTGAAAATGTTCTTAGCCCCAGAAAAATATGACTTTTTGTACTCAAAATATATTTTTTTCTGCATTCATTGTAGGTCAAAGCTTCTGTTTTAGATCATTATCTACTAAGTATGGTGCCATCTGCAAGAGTAGCATGCTAGGTGCAACAAAAAAATAGAAAACCATACTAACTGATTTTAAAAACTTCCTTTTTTCCCACAAATAGAGCTTTCTTTTGGTGGTATTTGATCACCTCTGCAGTTTTTATTTTTTGCACTATAAACAAAAAAATAGCGACAATTTTGAAAAAGATATAATTTTTTTTTTACTTTTTGCTATAATAAATATCCCAAAAATAACAAATGTTTTCCTCAGTTTAGGTCGAAATGTACTCTACAACATATTTTTGGTAAAAAAAAAATCACAATAAGCGTATATTGATTGGTTTGCACAAAAGTTATAACGTCTACAAAACAGGGGATATGGCATTTTTATTATTATTTTTTTTTATTAGTAATGGCGGCAATCTGCAATTTTTGTTGTGACTGCGACATTATGGGGGACACATCAGACACTTTTTACACTATTTTGGGACCATTGTCATTTACACAGCGATCAGTGCTATAAAAATGCACTGATTGCTGTGTAAATGACAGTGGCAGGGAAGGGGTTAAACACTAGGGGGCGATCAAGGGGTTAAGTGTGTTCTAGGGAGTGATTCTAACTGTGAGGGGGTGGGCTACCACTCATGGCAGCGATCATTGCTCTTGACAGGGAGCAGTGATCTGTCGTGTCACCAGGCAGAATGTGGAAATGCCTTGTTTACGCAGGCATCTCTCCAATCTGCAGCTTCACTAGCGGACATTGAGTCCATAGGTCCCGCGGGCATGGTCATGCTGTATGTTAAAAAGAAATTAAGAAATGAATACAGGTCAGTCAAACAGCCGGCTGCAAAACGTTATGCCCCAATTTGGCTTTAACTGACACTACCACATCCATTTTGTAAAACTTAAACTGAACACCAGGTGGACAGGTTGAAAACTTGTGAAACTGATGCTAGAAAGCCCACAGTGTACTTACTGCTCTTGTAAAATATACTGTAACCAAAAATGGTAGTCCCAGGTGCTTGAAAGCATATGCTTGGTCATCAATTTGCTGGATCCAGTATGAGATATTAGCAGTCAGTGCTGCAAGGCCCTTACTTAGGCTTCATAATAATCACAAAACTCTAGCCCAATGGTTCTCAACTTCTGTCCTCAGGACCCACTAACAGGCCAAATTTTAAGTATTGCCATGGGGAGATGCACCCTAAAATACTGAAATCACTGAGCGCCTGTGATGTATTTCAGTTATCTTGCAAACCTGGCCTGTTAGTGGGTCTTGAGGACAAGAGTTGAGAACCACTGCTCTAGCCTATGCTAGACAGTCCAGAAATGGCATATAAATAAACCCTAATGGCCCTGACTAAAGCCAAAGAATGTAAGGCAACTTCCCAGGGCAGACTGGCTATGAAAGCAGAGCAAATCAAATGAAGAACAATTAATTTATTAAAGAGGAAAGCAGATACCACCAGGTGTGGAATAACTGTATCCTTATGTATAACAAAACATGGAGGGTTGCAAGACAGCACCACCAGTTTGGAGGCTCTACATAGCAAAGTAATGGCTACTAGGAAAGTGATAGAGAGAGTGTTAGTGGTAGGCAGGCATGTACTGGCCATCGGGACTACCAGGAGTTTCCTGGTGGACCAATGGCTCAGTGGGCAGATTCCAGTGTCAGTGTCTATGTATAACTCATTCATATAACGGCCGACACTCCGGCTATCTGACCGACTCGTCACTTGTCTGTCAGTCTCGGAGCCTCGAGGAAGTCAGGGCTAGCTGACGTCAAGTGACGGCCGCCATCCACCGCTGTTGTTTATGGGAGTTGTAGTCCATGGCGGCGGCTGCGCATTCAAGCTCCTTGCTCCCGGTGGGTGGAGTCAGGAGAGCAGCTACCCTGAGCCTAGTGAGATAGCTACAACTCCCAGTCACCACGGTCGGATTTTGGAGAGTTTGACTGGACACATATGTGGCTGGCCTGGGCGCTGCAGTACACTGTGCAGTGTGCATGCTGCATGCACCAGAAAATAGTGGAAAGGCAAAGCAGAAATGCTTAGAGTTGGGGTTGCATTGTTAAAGGTATTTTATTTACTATTATTCTGTGTCTATGTTTAATTTAAAAGATTCATAGGAGATGTGCAAATTGATATCCTTTTGTCAAGGGTTATTTTAATAAGCTGCCAGGACTATATTTGAGGTCATATCACTAATTTAAAGAAAATCTGTTACTTTGATAATTCAGGGCAAATAGACATGTTCTCTTGTAAAAACCCCTTCAATATCAATATTAGTTTGTCTGCACTGTGCCACTTATTAGTTGCTCCATCAGTCCTTTCAGACATACAGGAGTGTATGACCTTCTCCTATGATACAGTGATCCAGCCCTATTAGCCAATTGCTAGGCCTGAATACTGTCACATGCGAAAGAGGAAATGTAAACTCTGACTCCAAAACAGGGTTTACATGGGATGAGAATGCTAGACACTGAAACAGAGCAATATAGTAGCTGAGGAGTATGGGTAAGAAAAGTTTCATTTGTAGGTGGTTATCCAAGTAAATAAGTAAACCTGACACTTTGCCCTGAATGGGGGAAGTAACAGAGTCTCTTTAAAACAGCACACAGCCTCAGTGGCTGCAGTGTGCCCTGATGAGTGTTTATGTTGGACCACCTCTTACAACTGTAGCCCTGGGCTAAGTCAAGGAGCTGAAAAGATCAGTTCTTGGGCTTGCAATTCTGCAACAGAGAAGACATTATAGCAGCAGAGTGCTACAGTTTGTCTATTAGACTACAAATGCTGAAAGTTATAAAATAAGGACCCAACACATCTCCAATAAGAAAATGAAGGAAAGGAGAAGGAGGGGGTTCTGGGATGGAAGTTATTAAGTTTCCAGTTTTTATCAGCGTATAATGCACTTTTTTACCCTTAATATCAGGGGAAAATCGTGGGTGCGTGTTATACACCGATCCCCTACCGATTGTGAGCCTCTCAGCGGCTTTCGGCCACTCTCTGGCATTCTCACTGCTTTCGGCCACTCTTGCAGTCCCGTGTGAGTGGCCGAAAGCCGACAAGAACGGTCGAGAGTGGCCAAAAGCTGCCATGAATGGCCGATAATGGCCGAGAGCTTCCGAGAATGGCTGAGAGCTACCGAGTGCCGCCAAGATACACAGGACATCCGGCTCTGTATCTCGGTGGTGCCATTTTTAAATGGCAAAGCTGAAAATGACACTGACAAGGCTGCATGACAAGGCTGCAAATGACACTGACAAGGCTGCAAATGACAGTGACAAGGCTGCATTACAAGGCTGCAAATGACACTGACAAGGCTGCAAATCACAGTGACAAGGCTGCATTACAAGGCTGCAAATGACACTGACAAGGCTGCATGACAAGGCTGCAAATAACACTGACAAGGCTGCAGATGGACACTGAAAAGGCCGCATTGATAGGCATTTAAATATAAGTTTTTTTCCTTAAACTTCCCTCTTAAAAGTTTTTTTTCTTAAAATTCCCTCCTAAACTTGGGGTGCGTGTTATACGCCGATAAATACGGCACATAAAAAACAGTAAAAATAAAACATTTAAGTCTGTTGCCTCAAAGAAATCACAAAAGTCAGATGGAGAGGATAAAAATAGACAGCTCACTTGTGTATGCTGAGTGCATTTGCTTCTTGACTGGTGAATATAAATGAAATGACTGATGACAGACTAACACTGGACCTAGCTTTTCAAAATGAAAAACATTATTTGAATAAAAAAACAAAAATGAACATGTCTAATGTTGATATATAACGTTTATCTGGATTCTTTCCAAAATAAAAAGGAAGTACATTTTCATTTTAAAGAGCTTAGATGTTTGAAATAGTCAATAAATACTAATTTACAGTCAAGCGTTCACCTTGGGGACAGCAATTCAAATTCATCCACCACCACAGTGACTGGGAATAGCCCATTTGATTACTCAAAATTTTAAGTGCATTGAAATTGCTGCTCTGTGACCTGCTATGTAGTAGTAAAGAGTTAAACGTTTCATTTGAAAAGTGTTTAGGGCTAGAAAGACGCTTTAGCTATAAATGTACATACTACCAAATGTATATTTTCCAATTCACAGAGTCATAAAAAAGCATACTTTCGTGTTAATTTAACAATGGCAATGGCACATTTAACATATTTTAACACATGCACATGCTGCTTTAAAACTGGGCATGCATTGTAAAATAATTCTGTCTAACACACAAAAAAGTACAAATAAAATAAAAATTAAATATATTTTATATATATATATATATATATATATATATATATATATATATATATATGTATGTATGTATGTATGTTTCTTTTATTACACAAGATATTTGTGCTGCAACCTGTCTGTATTGCCCTTTATATGGATTATGAGAGTATAGGATTAATCCCTGTTGCTAGCACTACAATTTATTAATGTGTGTTTTCTACTCTTCTCTCTAGTATATATAGTCCAAACGGGAGGTTGTGTAACTATATAAGTGTATGTATGTGAGCTATAAATTAATGGGAATTGTTTCAAGCTGTTGCAGCCAAGGTTACTCTGATGGGACTGGGACTCGTGAGACTGGTACTTTATTGGCAAATCCCTAACGCTTCTTATTGGGGTTGATTGTGCACTTTGCAAGTACAGTTGCATTCATTTTTTTGAGAGCTTAGTGAATGTGGTTAAGCTTCACTTTGCAAAGAATACCCAATAAGGAGCAAGAAAAATAAAATGAAATGGAATGGAATCAGCAGAGCTTCACCTTATTCATTAGGATGTAGGGAAAATTAGGACAACTGCACTTGCGAAGTGTGCAGTCTATTTGCTTTCAGTAAATAAAACCCATTATGTACCCTCTGACATATATTTACATTGAAACATCAAGCTAAAAATCAGGACTGAAAGTATATTTGTCCCAGATTCAGTCAGTTTGCTATTTTTTTTCTTTATTTTAGTAAGGATGCTGAGGTGGCTGGGCTGGCATATTAGATAAGCCCATCTGCAGGATGCCTAGTTAATCTTGAATCTTTAAGGCCCCATTCACATCTAGTGAAATCTAAAGAAGCTCCTGCTATTTTTCAAGTTTTGCTGCAATTGCAGTGTGATTCACAATCATGGCAAAACTAAATCGCATTTAGATGCCATTGAAAATGAATGGCAATCGAGCATGCATGCTGTGTTTTGCCAGCATTGCAGTATGATTTGGAATCACAGGCAGAATCACAGAGATTCCCCCACCTCAATCCCAAATTGCTAGATGTGAACGGGGCCTAAAATTCCCCTTGAACCAGTTCCTGTGCATGTCTGACCTGGGGAGCATTGCATTACCTGTGTGATGAAAGAGAGCTCATATTTGGTGAGACACAGCCTGTGTGGCAAGGACTTTTGTTTTGGAGAGATAGCTAGGTGCCTTGGCAGCAGAAGTTTGTCTCAGGTCTGTTAGCCAAAGCCTCCATGTATTAGTAAGACACTAAGTAGCAAGAATTTTCTTTTCAGTTTTTTTATGTCTGTATATCATGTAAGAAATGTACATAAATCACAAGGTTTGCTGTTTTCCATTTAAAGTGCCATGGACTGCTTCAAGGATTGATAGACACCCCCTCCTGGGCTAATCCCTCACACAAAACACACACACACTTTAACAAAATTACCCCTAAAAAGGTTTCCCATGCATTGGCACCTGTTCATTCATGGTAAAACCTTTGTGCCCAAATGAGGCTAGCACACTGCTATACCCTTATTTTGAAAATAACGAGTCACCCTTTTCAACAAGGTTTCAATGTGAGTTTTCTTTATTTCATTCCTGCTATTAAATTATCTTGGTGATCAGGGCTTTTTTTCAGAAGGAACTAGGGGGAACTCTGTTCCACCACCTCTGGCTCAGGTATTCTGCTCCCTGTTCACCATCATCCCTTGGTAACACTGAAGTCCAGCTTCTGCATTTACAAGTGATAGCTTATCTCCCAGTAGCTCCCACAGGTCAAATCTCCTGCACAGATCCTGCAGAGTGCCAGATAGGGACAAGGGAGATACAGAACAGGTGCCCAGGGTTTAGTGCAGTCATGGGCAGGAGAGGGTGTGTGGTAGGCTGCACCCTCTGTGGTCTCAACTTTTTCCCTGGTGACCAGTTGTTGATGCTCCTACTGCATAATCTCCCTTGCAAGTGACTGTAGTATAGTCAGTGGCGGCTGGTGAAGTTTTAGGATGGGGGGGCGCAAGACCCTGCCCCTCCACAGTTGGCCCATCCCACTTCTCTTAAGCCACACCCCTTATATAATCCACATCATATACCAGGCTGCACATTATACACCGGGCTCTGCACATCATATACTGGGCTCTGCACATCATATACCAGGCTGCACATTATACACCGGGCTCTGCACATCATATACCAGGCTGCACATTATAAACCGGGCTCTGCACATCATATACCAGGCTGCACATTATACACAGAGCTCTGCACATCATATACCAGGCTGCACATCATATACCAGGCTGCACATTATACACCGGGCTCTGCACATCATATACCAGGCTGCACATTATATACACCGGGCTCTGCACATCATATACCAGGCTGCACATTATATACACCGGGCTCTGCACATCACATAAAAGGCTGCACATTATACACCGGGCTCTGCAAATCACATACCAGGCTGCACATTATACACCAGGCTCTGCACATCATATAACAGGCTGCACATCATATACACAGGGCTCTGCACATCATATACACTGGGCTCTGCACATCATATACCAGGCTGCACATTATACACAGGGCTCTGCACATCATATACCAGGCTGCACATTCTGTGTAGTAGTATGAGATCATACTATGATCATGGGCCACAGGTATAACATTATAAGTCTTCAAAACACACGCAGACAGTGATAGGAGCCGATATATACTAATCTCACACACACATATTAGATGTGTATTTAAACACTGCGGTATTTAATAAAAAATATACTATATTTTGTATAGTGATGATGTACTTGCACGCATTACCTTATACTGTAGCAAATAGCTATACATGTACAATGTTGGACAAGAGCGGAGATTATTATATTTTGTACATAAATGTGCAATTATCATTGTCTTCAAAGTATATCAGCCTCAGCCCAGATTATACGGAACATTCAGAACATTTTATAGAAAATAAATTGCTGGGGACAAATACATTTCTCGCTATAAGAGCGGAATCTATAAATAAAGGATAATAAGATTATGGCAGCATTACATGACCATCGCGATAAATTATTATTATTGCAAAGCCACCATCATACATCCGATATAAGGTATATTTAATAATTTAATTAATAACAGTAACATACCCACCACAAACTGTATAATTATTCATGTAATCGTTCTAAAAGGGGAAAAAAAAAAAAAGGGGGGGGGGGAGGAATTTCTGCTAATCCATGAATAAAAAATGTTGTTACCCCATAAGGACCATTCTGTAATCAGATTATTGAGAAATCAGTTGGCAAACTGGTGGCGCTATATAAATCCGGAATAATAATAATAATAATCCTACTATTCACTAAGTGGCTGCTACCCCTAAATATAAAACCCATCAGACAGTGGTTACCCCTATAAGCCATTGTGCGTCAATTAATATCTCAAGACCACCATTGTGATCAGTTTTTACCCCTAAGAACAAACAAACATTCAGTATCCACTGTTTCTAGGGATCACGCAACATCAGTTTTAACCCATTAAAAAATTAAAATAAAAACATAGTCCCTACCCCTGGTAACCATACAGCATCAGGCATTGCCCCTGCTCATCATTCAGCATCCGTTACTGACCCTAGTCATCGTTCAGCATCAGTTATTGTCCCTAGTATTCATTCAGCATCAGGTATTGCCCCTGGTAACCATACAGCATCAGTTATTGTCCCTGGTAACCATACAGCATCAGGTATTGCCCCTGGTAACCATACAGCATCAGTTATTGTCCCTGGTAACCATACAGCATCAGTTATTGTCCCTGGTAACCACACAGCATCAGTTATTGTCCCTGGTAACCACACAGCATCATTTATTGTCCCTGGTAACCACACAGCATCAGTTATTGCCCCTAGTATTCATTCAGCATCAGGTATTGCCCCTGGTAACCATACAGCCTCAGTTATTGTCCCTGGTAACCATACAGCATCAGTTATTGTCCCTGGTAACCACACAGCATCAGTTATTGTCCCTGGTAACCACACAGCATCAGTTATTGTCCCTGGTAACCACACAGCATCAGTTATTGTCCCTGGTAACAATACAGCATCAGTTATTGTCCCTGGTAACCATACAGCATCAGTTATTGTCCCTGGTAACCACACAGCATCAGTTATTGTCCCTGGTAACCACACAGCATCAGTTATTGTCCCTGGTAACCATACAGCATCAGTTATTGTCCCTGGTAACCATACAGCATCAGTTATTGTCCCTGGTAACCACACAGCATCAGTTATTGCCCCTAGTATTCATTCAGCATCAAGTATTGCCCCTGGTAACCATACAGCATCAGTTATTGTCCCTGGTAACCATACAGCATCAGTTATTGTCCCTGGTAACCACACAGCATCAGTTATTGTCCCTGGTAACCACACAGCATCAGTTATTGTCCCTGGTAACCACACAGCATCAGTTATTGTCCCTGGTAACCACACAGCATCAGTTATTGCCCCTAGTAAACATTCAGCATCAGTTATTGCCCATAGTCATCATTCAGCATCAGTTGCGACTTCAGCATCGGTTGTTGCCATTAAATACCATTCAGCATAATATTACCCTAGTGATCATTCAACATCATTTTTTTCCCTCTAGCGACCATTCATCATCAGTTGTTACCCCTAGTGACCATTGGGCATCAGTTGTAACCTATACAACCCTTCAGCATCAATTGTTACCCCTAGAGACCATTCAGTAGTCAGTCCTTGCCCTCTTTGACCATTCAGTAGTCAGCCCCCCTTCTCTTGGACCATGGGGCGGGTATGTTGGTTGTAGTAGTCCCTGTTCCAGTCCCCTCTGGTCATCACAGTATCACAGCACATAGCCCTCCTCGATCTGTAGAGATCACAAACCTCCATGGAGGGGATCTCACCCTCCCTGTCCTCCCCATGCCATGGCAGGGCTCTCTGGGCGCTGTGTGTATGGAGAAGGCTGCAGCAGACCCACACCAGACGATAATTATCCTTTGTCGGTGAAGAAGAGCAGATCCTCTGCCTGCAGCCATCAGACCCCTCTGCACACCAGTTCCAATTATTTGCCTTTTACTTCATGGCAGCCTGAGCGCTTAATGCTAATTAGCAACCTACAGCTTGATTTCCAGCTAGTCTCCCCCTCACACATGGATGGAGGACTCACATGTTGCTTTTTGTCCTAATGAGAAAATCTTTTTTTTTTAAGTCAGGATCTGTGCAGTTGGTATGGAGCTATTACTTTAACCTTAAAAATGAAGAAGAAGAAAAAAAAAAAGTCTTTCTTGCACAAACACTTACCTTCCTTCTGTCAAATGGGATTGTATGTGCTTCATATGATGTTTACACCAACACTGAAAATGGAAGGCAATGCAAAATAGGGGATTGTAATATATATACAGTATATAACATAAATTAATGAAAATAATGTCTGTTAATGGAAATATTCCTCCTATTTAATGCATGGCCTCCCCCTCCACCCCCCTTCTCCATGGGAGCACAGGATCAGCACTTACCTGTGGACTGTGTGCTCCTCTCCGGTGTCCTCCGCTCCTCTCCTGCGGTGTGCTCTATTTCTCTTACTTCCTGTTTCCTCTCTCGGGTGCAATGGGAGAGAGAAGACAGGAAGTGACATCTGAGTCAGATGTCAATCAAACTGCCCAGCCGACAGCCGTAGTAATACATACTACAGCACCGGGCGGAAACAACTCAGCGCTTCAAAAAGCGGCTAAATGCCCGCAAATGAAGCGCCATGTCTGCAATCTCATGATTGCATTGACGTGGCGGTTCCCATAGTGCACTGTGTCTGGCGCTTGAACACAGTGCACTTCCTTAAAGAACTTTTTTTTTTTAAAGGAGCAGTTTTAAACTTTTTTTTTTTTTTTTTTGTAACTACACAGAAGGGGGGGGGGGGGGGGCGGCGCCCGGGCGCCCCCTATGGACGGGCCACCACTGAGTATAGTATAGTATTCTGGGAGGTACTACAGCCAGATAGGTGTTTCATCTTAATATTGCCACAAGGGTAAGATATATGACAGATGGTGGAGCTTTTAAGGAGGTGGGGGGAGGGGTGAGGGCAGTGGAGGGAGGGGGTTGTATGCAGAGGGAAAAGCTACTAGTTAATTGCCATTTGGCAGGTATGTGAGTGTGGCAGGCATGATTGAGTTCCTGCACCTATTCTCTGAGAAAAAAAGCCCTGGTGGTGATTATTATGCATGATAGTGATATTTGCATCTTTATAAAAAGCTTATTCTCCAAAAATGTGTTTAACGTGTATTTGTTTCTTTGATTTCTTGTGAACTTGTTAGTTTATCTTCTTTTTAGCCTAAAGCAAATGTTTATACCTTGTTAACATTAATTAGTTGAAAATTGTATTCTAGAATGACAAACTATCTAAATTATTAATATGCAAAGCTTAGCTACCATGCTGGAAAATTAGATACAAAGTCACATCACTTTGGGGACAATGGTAGTATTTTTTTAAGGTTGAACATTTGATCTGTTTTCTAGTGGCTATCCAACTGTTGCTATATATTCCTCTTAGTGAAAAACAGGGGAAAAGGGGGGGAGGGAGGGGAGAAGGAAATCAAAAAATAAATAGATATATTAGATTGAGTAAAACTGATATTTGATAGTTCATAACCAGGGTGTATTATGGTAATATCACATCAGAACCCAAATTGATTCATACATGGTAATGATACAAAATCAAATAATATGCATGATTAAACATATATAAAAACCAAAAAGCAGCGCACAATGGAAATCACATGAAAACGTATTAGTCTTTAGATAAGTAATATGATGAATTTATTGAACTAAGAGTCAAATATAAAAAGTTGCAGCAACAGTCAATAGTAGTATAGATACTTGTACATGGTTGCAAAACAATCATAAAAGCATATAGCTAAATAAGATACGGGTATAAATAATAAATGATATCACTGCTGACTCCGGATGAGAGGGGGGGTTAACATCAACCAATCGGTTTTAGGCTGGACCATCCAGAGGGCTGTCAATACTCTAAATAGATGGTATGAGAATCCCAGTATGACAGGGGGGAGGATGGTGTCTCAAATCTTGTAGCTGGCAGATGAAACGCTCAGCCTACAAACACATGTACAGGCACGGTAAGGAGGATCCTCAGATGGGCACAGCAAGCCCTACCGTGGGACATGGGATGATGCTCCTATGAGGATGTTGAATAGCTGAGCTGAGCTGTGTAAAGGCTAGACAGCGACAACCGCAAGGGGGAAGGAAGCCAAAGAAGTAGAGCAGGCAGACTAGGAGCCGGACGGTGATGTCAGCATTACCACGGAAACAAAGGGAAGCCGGAAACAACGGGAACTCGTCAGTAATCAGCAGTGGAACATCATAGGCTCAGGGGAAGCCGTGACTGCATGTTTCACGCTTCAGCGCTTTATCAAAGTCCCTTCAAAAGTATCAAAACACATTTATTCATCAGTTTAGGCCAATATGTATTCTTCTACATATTTTTGGTAAAGCGTATATTGATTGATTTGCGCAAAAGTTATAGCGTCTATAAACTATGGGAAAGACTTATGGCATTTTTATGGTGTATTTATTTATGTATTTTTTTTACTAGTAATGGCGGTAATCTGTGATTTTTAGCGGTATTGCGACAGACAGATTGGAGACTTTTGACACATTTTTGGGACCACTAACATTTATAAAGTGATCAGTGATATAAATATGCACTGTTTACATGTCACTGGCAGGGAAGGAGTTAACACTAGGGGGCTAGCAAGGGGTTAACTGTGTGTTCCCTCACTGTGTTCTTACTGTGTGCAGATGGGACTAACTAGGAGAGATGACATATCACTGTCCCTACTTTGTAAGAACAAACAATCTGTCTTCTCTCCTCTGACAGCACAGGGATTTGTGCTGGCTCTCATGCACACAATTGCGTGTGGCTGGTACCGATCGCACCCACCAGCCATGAGCATTGGGTCCCCCGCTATGTAGCGGGTGTGCACGCGTGCCTCCGGTGTCGCTCACGCGCTCTCTGGTGGCTCTCCTGGGCAAAGCTATATATATATATATATATATATATATATATATATATATATATATATATATATATACAGGATTTCACCCAGGAGAGCCATTCTGCAGAGGCATATCTGTGTGAGTCAGTTGGGAGCAGGTTAAGTATGGGGGAAGTCATCATTTTCTAATGTTCAAGAAAGATTGTTGTTGCTGCACAAAGGAGGAAACCCCTCTTTATAGTGGACAGAGAACCAATAAACACAGGAAGCAAAGCTTATTGTGTGTGTGTGTGTGCTGGGGGGGTTGAGGTGGATTAATAGAGGCTAGTCGAGTGTAGGTATCAAAAACCTCATCTTTCAGAACAATGAACTATGTGCGGAAAATCCAGCCAGACAAGGGTCATTGGACCTGTTTAGGCTAAGCATCCCCAGCTTTTGTCAGAAGCTTTGGGACACCAAGTTCACTATATGGACCACGTATTTATACTGTACATGTTGATCATATCCCCTTAACCACTTGTCGATCGGCTCACGGCAATATAAATCTGCAAAGTGGCACAGGCGCACAAAACAACATACTCGTATGTCGCTGCATCATCCTCAGATAGATTGCGCATGCATGCTGCCAGCGGCTCGCTGCTGAAGCGTGCCCATGAGTGCCATGGTCTTGATGTCCGTCGGCGGCCCGCAATCATGGCATAGATAGGCAAAATGGGGAGATGCCTATGTAAACAAGGCATTTCTCTGTTCTGCCTAGCAACATGACAGGGATCTACTGCTCTGCGTGATCAAGAGCAGTGATCTCTGTCATGTTCTAGTGAGCCCACCCCCCCTACAGTTAGAACACGCTGGGGGAACACAGTTAATCCCTTGATAGCCCCCTAGTGTTTAACATCTTGTTTTATTGTTATACATGTTATTTATTACTTTATGTTCATTTTTCCACAAAGGATTTGTGTGTGAGCTCTGAAGGAATTATAATGTTGTTTTACTTTTCCTTGCACAAGCTTGCTAATTGTTTATTAACCTCCTTGGCGGTATGATTATTTCAGATTTTTTGATGCTTAAAGCGGTACAATTATTTTGCATGGAAATTTGGGGTTTTATATTGTAGGCCTGTAATTCTTAGGCCGCGTACACACGGGCGGACTGTTCGCTCAACTTTGTCCGCTGAACAGTGTTTCAGCGGACAGTCCGCCCGTGTGTGGGCTTTCAGCGGACAGTTTCAGCGGACAGTTTGACGGACAAAGTCTTTCGGAAATTCCGAAAAACTGTCCGCTGAAACTTGGTTTGAGCGAACAGTCCGCCCGTGTGTAGGCTACTTTCGAAATGAGCAAACTGTTCCCGCTCGGAGGGAAGTGTGCTCATTTCGAGCGCGTGTCAAGGTAGGCGGGGCCCGCGACGGAGACGTCGCGGGCTCCGCCGCCTGGAATGGACTTAAAGGGGAACCCCAACGCCGAAAAAAATCGGCATGGGGGTCCCCCCAAAGTACACAACAGACCCTTGTCCGAGCACGCTACCCGGCCGGCCAGGAAAGGGGGGCGAGCGAGCGCGCCCCCCCTCCCGAGCCGTACCAGGCCGCGTGCCCTCAACATGGGGGGTGCCTTGGGGAAGGGGGGGCCGTGCGGCCCCCCCACCCCAAAGCACCTTGTCCCCATGTTGATGAGGACAAGGGCCTCTTCCCGACAACCCTGGCCGTTGGTTGTCGGGGTCTGCGGGCGGGGGGCTTATCGGAATCCGGGAGCCCCCTTTAATAAGGGGGCCCCCGGATACCAGCCCCCCACCCTATGTGAATGAGTATGGGGTACAATGTACCCCTACCCATTCACCTGTAAAATAAAAGTACCCAAAAAAAAACACAACACACGAGAAAAAATATTTTATTGCACAGCTCCGGGGGTCTTCCGTCTTCGGGGGTCTTCTCGCCGGACTCCTCCGCTATCTTCGTGTAGCTCTTTTGCTAGCGGAGGAGTCCGGCTTTCTTCCTCCCCGCCGCCGGCCTCTTCTCCCGACTTCGGGGGTCTTGTCCCCCTCTTCGGTTCTTCTGCCGGGCCACCGCGCCTTCTTGTAGCTCTTTTGCAGGCGGTTGCCCGGTCTTCTGTCGCCGCTGTCGCCGTCGCCGCCTTCCGTTCTTCTTCTTCTTCTTGTTCTTCTTCTTCTTCTCCAGGAGATGTTGACACAACGCTCTCTCCGGCCGGAATGCCAGAGCCGCCCTGCGCTGCCACTTATATAGTGACAATGGGGCGGTGTCACATGGTATATGTCACATGGGTTGGTCACATGGGTTGATGTCACATGGTGACCCCGCCCCCTTACGATGTCATAGTCCCCATGTGACATCAACCCATGTGACCAACCCATGTGACATATACCATGTGATACCGCCCCATTGGCACTATATAAGTGGCAGCGCAGGGCGGCTCTGGCATTCCGGCCGGAGAGAGCGTCGTGTCAACATCTCCTGGAGAAGAAGAAGAAGAAGAAGAAGAAGAAGAAGAACGGAAGGTGGCGACAGAAGACCGGGCCACCGCCTGCAAAAGAGCTACAAGAAGGCGCGGTGGCCCGGCAGAAGAACCGAAGAGGGGGACAAGACCCCCGAAGTCGGAAGAAGAGGCCGGCGGCGGGGAGGAAGAAAGCCGGACTCCTCCGCTAGCAAAAGAGCTACAAGAAGATAGCGGAGGAGTCCGGAGAAGACCCCCGAAGACGGAAGACCCCCGGAGCTGTGCAGTAAAATATTTTAACCCTGTGTTGTGTTTTTTTTTGTACTTTTTTTCACAGGTGAATGGGTAGGGGTACATTGTACCCCATACTCATTCACATAGGGTGGGGGGCCGGTATCCGGGGGCCCCCTTATTAAAGGGGGCTCCCGGATTCCGATAAGCCCCCCGCCCGCAGACCCCGACAACCAACGGCCAGGGTTGTCGGGAAGAGGCCCTTGTCCTCATCAACATGGGGACAAGGTGCTTTGGGGTGGGGGGGGCCGCGCGGCCCCCCCTTCCCCAAGGCACCCCCCATGTTGAGGGCACGCGGCCTGGTACGGCTCGGGAGGGGGGGGCGCGCTCGCTCGCCCCCCCTTTCCTGGCCGGCCGGGTAGCGTGCTCGGACAAGGGTCTGTTGTGGACTTTGGGGGAACCCCCACGCCGATTTTTTTCGGCGTTGGGTGTCCCTTTAAGTCCATTCCAGGCGGCGGTGCCCGCGACGTCTCCTTCGCG
This sequence comes from Lithobates pipiens, assembly GCF_037356315.1. Classification (NCBI taxonomy): domain Eukaryota; kingdom Metazoa; phylum Chordata; class Amphibia; order Anura; family Ranidae; genus Lithobates; species Lithobates pipiens. The sequence goes on from NW_027507787.1 coordinate 21,033,810, forward strand.
GGCCCCGCCTACCTGTACACGCGCTCGAAATGGGTGGACTTGCCTCCGCCTTACGTGGGCGAGTCTGTTCATTTCAAAAGTTGAGCGAACTGTTTGGCAAACAGTTCGCTGAAACAGTCCGCTCGTGTGTGGGCAAGTCCGCTCATGCAAATTTTGAGCGGACTGTTGCGGCAACTGTTTGACGAACAAAGTTTCAGCGAACAGTCCCCGCGTGTGTACGCGGCCTTAGGAATAAGTCACTTAAATCTGTCCAAACCAGAGTCTAGCAGACATCCCGAGTATGATACAATTTGAAAAACAAAATCATAAAATAAAATATAATAAATAACTATAAATAATTATACCAAATAATAATATAATAATAAAAATGATTCAATAATGTAATCAAATCAAAAACACTGAAATTTGCTCAGTTGCAGAATGCAATCCCGAGTCTGGCTTGGGGTTACCACTTTTGGTTCTGAAATATCACCCCGAGCCAGTCTCGGGAATACCACCAGGGGGGTTAAGTGAGTTTATATCACATTCAAAAAGCTAAGGCAAAATTCTCTTGCAAAATTAAAATCCTATTTGCCAATAGTAAATCAACCCTATTGAGTTCTGAACCCAATTAATATTCATCAGGGATGTAACAAATCGGTTGAAAAGTACAGTGAATCCTCTAATTTGGATAATACTTACAATGGAAGTCCACTGAATTGAAAAAACTTAGCATCTCAGAGTAGGTTTTCATTTTCACCAAACACTATCCAAAAATGTACAAGATTGGCTAGATAATGTATATACATAAATATGGGTTGTATTCCACATAAGTTGTCTGTGGTATCTGGTTGTTATTACTGAAGCTTTTTGATCAGTGCTGATGGATGTTTCCATCAAGTGCTTATTCATTCAGTCTTTATGGTAGACCTTTATACAGTTGATAGCCCAGTTACTCATTAGCTCTTGCACTATACAGTACATGCTGCATACCAGATGGGCTTTTGTAGCTTTTTTTTTCAAATCCCCTTTACAGCCAGTGGGGTGAATGAAAAAAAAAATGTAACTGATTCCCCATCGACACATTCAAGGTGGAGAAGGGAATCCTCAGAGCTGTGGAAATCTGTTACATTTCTCCACTGTCAGAATACATTAATCCGTGCTGCAGCCCATTGGTTTGAACAAAAGTTTTCCAGCAAGCCTGTGCCTGAGTAGTCAGTCAGTAGATCAACTGCTCTCAAACAGGACCAGCCATAAATAGATTTAATAACAATTATATTGAAGTCCATGCAAGTGTCTGATATGGAAATATCTTGAGACAGCCAAGCTAAATAGAAGCAGCATAATAGGATTATGAAGTGCAAAGTGACTCTTTGGAAACACAGAACAGCAGCAGCACCAGACATTGTTGGAGCCCTTACTGCACTCTCCAAAGGCATGGAATACTGTTTGAAGACTTTGGGCAATGACATAATCACCATCCATAGACTGTATTACTGAGAATTACTCACATCTGCACAAGGTCCTTGGGAGGTATATAAACTTGAAAAAAAAATAATATATACATATATGCATCTGTATAATAACTTGTTATCAGAGTAAAGACTAAGGCAGTTTCAAAACCATCAATAAGGGCTCCTGCCAAAGGCCAACAGTGTATGCATCACTAAGTCACCATCTGCTGTTGGATATGCTTTTTAGCCAGTGTTTCTGTCACCTGTAAACATGCCATTGATTGAGTCATACAAGGTCTAAATCTTTGCTACTGTTTTTTTTTTCTTCAACATAATTTTGCATTATTAATGAGTAAAGGGAATTATAAATGCAGCCTGATTATAACAGTTTCTGATGTTCACGATTGAAATGATGTGTCAAAAACTATTAACATGATGAAGGACGTTTTGAACAAATCAAGACTTAATTTCTTCTACAGCTAGATCTCATTAGTAAGCATACTTTACTTAAGCTAAAACCTAATTTGCATTTGAATTCTGTAAATTTCATTTTTGGATGGGTCAATACTCTCAAATATGTGTTTGAATACCAGTACCTTTGATTTCTAATGTAATAAAATTCCAGAGACCGGAATATTCAACCAGTTCATTGTTTTCATCAACATTCACACTCAGGTAATGAAGCTGGAAATAGTTTAAAGTGAATAAAACTGAACTGTTCTTGTACCCTGTAAATGATCTAAGAATGACATGAAGACAATTATATGCATAGTTGTTCCTATTGTTACAGGTTGCAAATTTGCTATACGGAATTTGTAATTGCAACGGTATTCCAGGAGACCTTCAAAATTACCTTAACAGCATTCTTACAATAAATAACAAAGAGTGAAGAAGTTTTTACATTTTTCTTTAGAGGTGACATTTCTAAAGAAAAAAATCACATTTAAAATGACTCGCGTTTACAATTGCCAACACCCGGCTATTAAAAAAAAAAGAAAAAAAAAAGACGTGGGACCACCAGTCCATACCAGGCCACATGCCCCCAACAAGGGGTTGTGGGTGGTTTAGAGCAGGGGGGCTCTGCGCCCCCCACCCCAAAAGCACCTTGTCCCCATGTCGATGGGGACAGAGGACCCTTCCTGACAACCCTGGGCTGTGGTTGTCAGGGTCTGCAGGTGGGGGACTTATTGGAATCTGGAAGACCCCTTTAGCAAGGGGCCTCAAGATCCCCCCTCTATGTAAATGGATATCGGGTACATCGTACCCCTACTCATTCACCCATCAAAAAGGAAAAACCACAAGAGACAGTTTTTTGACAAACCCTTTATTAAAAAATAAAAAAAAGTATTACTGCAATGTAATCCACTGTGAATCACGGTGCCTGATGGACCAGAAAAATAGGAAAAAATGAAAACACTCCACCTCCATTGAAGGCTACCTGCCGTATGTGCTCTCTTTCCTTTGACATCTCTTATATAGGCAAGGGCTGGGCCACCCGGTGATTTAACCGGGTGGTCCAGTCTCCTCCTGACATCATGTCATATGACGTTTCCCAGCCCCGTTCCTTAACAACCAGCTTACACTGTGCCCTGATTGGGCAAAGCTTTGCCCAATCAGGGCATAGAATGCACTGCGGGGTGTGCGGCAGGGCAAACACCTGGTGAACACCCTGAAAATTTGAGTGTTTGGTGAACGGCCGAAGAGGGAAATGTTTGGCCTGAACTCATGCTCGGGACAGACCGTTCGCCCATCCCTATCCCTAATCAGCACTTTTAGAATGCATGAGAGACACTTTTGCAAAATCTGCCTGCACCAGTCTTTATGAATTCCAGGGGCTGTGTTTCGATAAGCTTTGTACAATACACTGCATGTAACATTGTTTTGCAATAATTTTTAAAGCTATTGTTCTGTGGCCTTTACAATGTACTTATTTTTCCTCATAAAGATAATATTTTCCTTTGCATCATTTACTGACATTTTAAATGTCAACATTAGCAAAATGGAGTGCTGACCATATGTTTTATATTTTGCTATAGTCTAAGAGTTAGTAAATATAAAACATAAAAGTCAAGAACAAAACAGACCCTCTATTTACTTGTATTTAGTTTATTTACTGTATTTCTTGCTAACCATTATTTTTCATTGAGATTTGTGTATGCAGTTTACTTGAATATAACTAGTACATACCAGATGTTTGTATCACTATGCCTTGTAAATAATACAGCATGTGCCGGATATAACCTACTCATGATTATACTGACTTTGATTTGAGCTAGTTTGTGACTTTGACTTGTCTTTTCCCAAGTAACCAAGATTGCCCTGTTTCTAATTTTCCCAACTTAAATTGTAATCTTCCTTTTATTCTGGTTTCTTTCCTTGACTTGGAGCTGACTACCACTTTCTTCCAGCTTACTGCAAGTAAAGTTACCTGGAAACTCACCTACCAAGAGTTCTGTAACAAAGTTCTAAAATCACCATTGGTGTCCCTGGTGGAAAGCAGGCACTCATGTTATATGCCTTGGGTCCATCTACCTGTCCACCTGTAACCACTTTGTTTACTACTGTATCTGTGATTGCTGTGATTAGTCATAGGGATCACATGCTACCAGGGCTTCTCTCAGCGGTCCGGTACAATGATCAGTGATCAGCAGACAGGGCAGTCACAGATCTTGCCACTGTGTGCTCTAGAGAGTGCACAAGAGTGGCCATTGTGGGAGGACATATGGGTACATCCACCAGTATCAGAGATGCTCCCACAGGCCATTTTTATACAGTGGCTGGATGGGATGCAGTTAAAAAATACAGACAAATTTGATGGATGCAAGCAATATACTAGTACAATATCTATCAAAAATTGTATTGTGAAGGTACAAAAGCAAAAAAAAAGTTTTCGAAGATTGCTGACAATGGTATATACCCATCAATTAAAAAAAAAAAATACATAAAGATTTGGAATAACCAAAATCGGAGTTTTTGTCTTGCTGTAATTTCAGTTAAAATGGGGCTGTTACAGCAAAACTTCACCATGTAGTTTTTTTTTTTTAAGTGCAATGAGGTTTTAATGACTCCTGTGGATTACAAAAACCCTTTACATATAAAAAAAAAAAAGCTATAAACTTGTATTAACATCCTATACAAGCTATTAGGAAAAAGTATTTCTCAAGAGCTGCTTTGATCGTTATCACTGATTTGGTTTTTGTTAATTAAAAACAGTACTGATCTGGTGATGATGACTTTGTTTATCAACTAAGAATTTAATCTGTGACACCACTTATAGTTAAAGTTGAACTAAATCCACTGATTTAACTGTTTCCCCAAACAATTACATTCAAGGCACGCCTTTAACAATAACTGTTACAATTAGGTAACAGCTTATGTTAGCTATCAACCAAACTGTCAAGCCATCAAATGGCTGGAGTCATAGTTGGCATCATGAGCAGCACCATGGTAACTGCAGATCAGACAGAAGCTAAGATGGCATCTTCCTTGGCTGAAAAGAATAGGAGTATTTAGTTCTGCTTAAAGTGGAGTTCCACCCAAAAGTGGAACTTCCACTGTAAGGACTCCTGATCCCCTGACATGCCACATCTGGCATGTCATTTTTTTTTTTTTGGGGGGGAAGCAGGTACCTAGCCCCCACTTCCACTTATAGTGCTGAGCAGAAGTTCTCCTCTCTCCCCTCCCTCCCTGCAATTTTCTGGGACATGTCACAGGTCCCAGAAGATTACCCGGCCATGCAGAACGTTCAGCATGACTCACGGAATGTGCGATACACAACCCACTGTGAAGTCGTAAGTTGTCACAGCTGGGTGCCCACACTTGCAATGCCGGTGCCATGAGGAATAGGAGAATAGCGAGGATTTGGGTGGCCGCATCACTGGACCATGGGATAGGGGATTGTTTATTAAAAGTCAGCAGCTACCCTTTTTGTAGCTGCTGACTTTTAATAAACGCAGAAATGGGTGGAACTCCATTTAAGCAATTAAGTGCTCTATATCAGCAGCAGATTTATGAGGTCACCCCTCTGCTCACTCCACTGTCTCCTTACATTATCACATTCCTTGCTGGTACATTTAGTTGCTGCACACATGGTTGGCTCCCAGCCCTGCCCCTTCCAACCTTTCCCAGTCTTTACTTTACCAAGTGCTGCAGTATAGAAGCTTGCAAGAGGCTGATTCCAAACCAAATACGAATACATACTTGCATTTAGATAATTGAAAGGTTTATTAAGAAATATTTAGCTGCATTGGAGTGTGGCTTTTATGTATTCCTGGAATTCAGTTTTAATAGATTGTAAAAAATCCTATTAATTAGAGAAGGAGAGTCCCCTTACCAGCTGTCACTGTTTAAAACAGTGCGGCCTTGTGTGGCTCCACCCACATGCCCACATCATTCATAGCTCTGTGTGTCTGAACAAACTACACATCCCAAAATACTTAGCCGCTGCTGGCTTGTAGTTCTCAATGAACTACCACAGTGCTGCGGAGTGCTGTGCTAGTTCATTGGGCCTTTCTGTCAGGGAGTAGGGATGAGCTGAACACCCCCCGGTTCGGTTCGCACCAGAACTTGCGAACGGCCCCCACGTTCGTTACGAACGTTAGAACCCCATTGAAGTCTATGGGACTCGAACGTTCGAAATGGAAAGTGCTAATTTTAACGGCTAATATGCAAGATACTGTCCTAAAAAGGGTTTGAGGACCTGACTCCTGCCTCAGGGGACATGGGTCAATGCAAAAAAAAAGTTTTAAAAACGGCCGTTTTGGCGGGAGCACTGATTTTAATGACGATTAAAGTGAAAAAAAAAAGTGAAATATTACTTTAAATATGGTGCCTGGGGGGTGTCTGTAGTATGCCTGTGAAGTGCCACGTGTTTCCCATGTTTAGAACAGTCCCTGCACAAAATGACATTTAACGGAAATAACACCATTTAAAACTGCTTGCGGTTTTAATGTTATATCTGGTTCCTGCAATATGGTTGAAAATCATTGAGAAAAATGGCATGGGTAGCCCTCCCTGCCCATTACCAGCCTATTTGGGTCTTGTACGCATATTAAGGGGAACCCTGTACCCATATTAAAAAAAGGAAATGCGTGTGGCCCCCAGGCCCTATATACTCAGAACAGCAGTATACAGGCGGTGCAAACAAGACAGGGACTGTGTAGGTTTGTTGTGTTAAGTTGAATCTGTTTGTAATTTTCAACTGGTACATTTTTAAAGTGTAGCTCCAGTCAAAAAAACTATTTTTAAGCTTTTTGGAAAACATAGGGAAGGGTTATCACCCCTGTATAATTTGTTTTGACATCTGTCTTTTTTCATCTCACTTGCTGCTGTCTCCTTGCGTTTGCAAGTAGGAGATGTTTGTAAGTTGGATGTTTGAAAGTAGGGGCCTGCCCTATATTATAGCGATATGTACTGGGTACAGAGCACGCAGACAGCACGCACTATCTCCTAACACTACTGACTGCAAGCTCTATTATTAACCACTTGACCACTGGGCACTTAAACACCCTTAATAACCAGACCAATTTTCAGCTTTTGGTGCTCTCACATTTTGACAATTACTCAGTCATGCAACACTGGACCTATATGAAATGTTTGTCCTTTTTTTCACACAAATAGAGCTTTCTTTTGGTGGTATTTAATCACCTCTCAGTTTTTTTTATTTTTTGTGCTATAAAAGAAAAAAGACCGGAAATTCTGCGAAAAAATGAATTTTTCTTTGTTTCTGTTATAAAATTTAGCAGATTAGTAATTTTTTCTTCATAAATTTTTTTTTACTGGTTACATGTTTAGAGTTGCAGAGGAGGTCTAGGACTAGAATTATTGCTCTCACTCTAACGTTCTCGGCGATACCTCACATGTGTGGTTTGAACACCGTTTTCATATGTGGGCGGGGCTTACGCATGCGTTCGCTTCTGCATGCGAGCACATGGGGACATGGGCGCTTTAATTTTTTTTTTTTTTTTATTGTTCATTTTACTTTATTTATTTTAGTTTGACATTTTTTTCCCCAAAAATATATTTTTGATCACTTTTATTCCTATTACAAGGAATGTAAACATCCCTTGTAATAGGAATATGGGGTGACAGGTCCTCTTTACAGTGAAATCTGGGGGTCAATATGACCCCACATCTCACCTCTAGGCTGGGAAGCCTGAAATAAAAAATAAAAAAAAGATTCTGGCTTTGATCGTACTGGCGAGTTGGTAGAAGCATCGGAGGGCGGTGAGGGGTGGGGGGCGTCTATGGCTGGGTATTTCAGGGTATCACCGAGTATGGCTGGGTATCTCCGAGTATGGCTGGGTATGGCAATTTATGGCAGGGTATTGCAGAGTATTGGCGGGGTACTACAGAGTAAAGGCAGGGTACTGCAGAGTAATGGGGGGTACTGCAGAGTAATGGCAGGGTACTGCAGAGTATGCACTGGTATTGCAGAGTATTGGCGGGGTATTGGCGGGGTACTACAGAGTAATAGCAGGGTACTGCAGAGTATTGGGGAGTACTACAGAGTAATGGCAGGGTACTGCAGAGTAAAGGCAGGGTACTGCAGAGTAATGGCAGGGTACTGCAGAGTAATGGCAGGGTACTGCACTGCAGAGTAATGGCGGGGTACTGCAGAGTAATGGCAGGGTACTGCACTGCAGAGTAATGGCGGGGTACTGCAGAGTAATGGCGGGTACTGCAGAGTATTGGGGGGTACTGCAGAGTAATGGCAGGGTACTGCAGAGTAATGGGGGGTACTGCAGAGTAAAGGCAGGGTACTGCAGAGTAATGGGGGGTACTGCAGAGTAATGGCAGGGTACTGCAGAGTATGCACTGGTATTGCAGAGTATTGGCAGGGAATTGAGGGGTTAAAGTCAGTGAGCAGCGATGTGGGCACTGCAGATGCAGCCCACATCGCTGCTGACAACAATCTCTTTCCCCTCCGCTGTACCGATCGGTACAGAGAGGGGAGGGAGGAACCGGCGTCATAACATGACGCCAGTTTGTTTACAAGTGATCACTCCGTCATTTCACGGAGCGATCACGTGGTAAACGGCCGCGACGAGCGGCCGTTTACCGTGATCCGTGATGCGCCGGGTCCTGTGGACCTGGCGGTCACGGATGCTCTCGAGTGCGCGCCCCAGGGGGCGCGCGAGAGCAGAATTCTGGGAGGCCGTTAATTAATGGCCTCTCAGAGTTAAACAACCGCCCTGAAGCCGTTAATCGGCAATGGGCGGTTGTTAAGTGGTTAAAGATAGATCACTAGCTAGCTATATAGGTGAGGTGAATATAGTGTAGTGGTGTATACTGCGATCAGGGCACAGACAATAACCACTACACAAGAGCAAGATAGGAAATCAGCCAAAAACGATTGGTGTGTAACTGTGTTGAAGGTACACAGAACACCCACTGCTTCAGATGCCAACACACTACACGAGGCCGCCTCAAAGGCGGCCTTATATAGTGTGGGGCGTGCACTACACAGCCTGAGCTATGATTGGCCACAGGCAGGATGCCTGTGGCCAATCATGGCTCTCCTCGCTGCTGGCGCTGCGATTGGCCAAGCATGCGGGGTCACAGTGCATGCTTGGCCAATCATGAGCCAGCAATGCACTGCGCCATCGCAGTGCATTGTGGTCCGCGCGCGCCATACGAATTTTGACGCGAACGGACCAAGAGTTCGGATTTCGCCGAACGCCCGAACAGCCAATGTTCGACTCGAACACGAAGCTCATCCCTATCAGGGAGTATCGTTTTTCCTGTATGGGATGTACAGACAAGCAAATACACTGACAGTGTGCATGAGACCTGCATGGCATCAGCGATCTGCTGATTGCTGGTGCAATGCTTAACAATCTCCTTCTACAAAAAATAATACATGCACATTTTTTTACCTGCAAATTAACCACTTCCCACCCGGCCAATGCACATATACGGCTGGGTGGGAGCCGTCCGCTTCTGATAGGACGTTCAGGAACGTCCTTCAGAAGGAGCGGGATTGCGCGCGCGTGTGCCCGCGCAGCGGCGCGATCCCGATGTGTTCGTGTCACCCGGACACGGCACATCTCAGATCGGCAGGAGGGCTCTGTGATTGGCCCTCCTGATCACATGACGGCCATGTCCAATCACGGCCGTCATGTGATGTAAACAAACAGCCGGTTGCTAGGCAATCGGCTCCTCCTCTCCTCACACAGAAGTCATCGCTGAGGAGAGGAGAGCAGATCGCTGCAGCCGGCTGGTGATCAGTGAGTATGAGCTGTTTTTTACAGCTTTTTACTCACTGATCACCAGTCTAGTGTAAACACACAACACACCACACAGTATAAACACAATGTCCCCACATATGTCCCCAAAACACACATGTCCCCAAAACATACATGTCCCCAAATAATAAAAACACATGCCCCTAATAATAAAAACATGTCCCCCACATATGTCCCACTAAAATCACATGTCCCAATTATTATCTGCACACATATGTACATGATCATTTGCGTACATATGTCCGTGATCATACAAACCAATTATTATACACTTAACCAATTTTTTTTTACCAAAGACATGTAGCAGAATACATGTTGGCTTAAATTTATGACGAAATTCGATTTTATTGGATTTCTTTTAAAATAGAAAAAATAAAATATTGTTTTTTTTCCAAATTTACGCTTTTTTGGCGCTTATATCGCAAAAAATAAAAAAACGGAGTCGTGAATAAATACCACCAAAATAAAGCTCTATTTGTGTGAACAAAATGATAAAAATTTCATTTGGGTACAGCGTAGCATGACCGTGCAATTGTCGCTGAAAGCGCTAGAGCAATGAAAGCTGAAAATTGGGCTGGGAAGGAAGGGGGCGAAAGTGCTCTGTATTGTAGTGGTTAAGATCCATCCATTTCATGACCAATTTACCCACATATGACTAGATCTCTGACATCCGTATTATATCAGCCAGATATTTCTATTAGGGCATAACCATATTTGGCATATGGCTAGCTAGAAGTAGGAAGATAAAAAAAAAAAAAAAACCCCACATATATTTAAGAGATAAAGGCTACAATGATGTCAAAATGAGTCGGGACTACGATGAACGGTAGAGTTGATTTGAGTTTCCCGATTGCGTTCACTGATGTGGCAAAAAAGAATAAAAAAAATTCTGCCACATGTTTATCACTATTGGTTAAAAGCAACGAGGCTCAATTTATTTTATGGACTCAAATATTTGAAGGTCTTTTCAGCCGATGTGGCAGAGTTTTATTTTTCAATGTTGCTGACCACATTTTTTGTTATTTGGTATAAGTAATTAGTTCTATTTTGTGTTTGTGTAAATGCTCTCCTGCTCAGTAACTAATCTGTGAAAAGTGTTATTTTTCTTTGTTCACTTAGAAATAATGTCATTTCTTTCATAGCATGTGTACGTGTGAATCTTGGATGCTATTATATTAAACACAGTTTCAAAAGACTCTTAGGCATCAGATGTCAGATAAATTGACAGCTGATGCTTAATGTTTTGAAAGCATCCAAGGATATCTTAAGACTTTCTGCCTTCAAGTCCCTATCTCTATGTTCAGCATGTTTCATGTAGGCACCTGTGTCACTCAAGACTTTGAAAAAGGTTAGACAAACGGAAGAGCTATTCCAAGCGTTCTACAACCTAAGCTATTCTATGTTGCCAGACATATGAAGTGCCTCACAATACTGTATTCAAATATGTTTGGAGTATAATGAATATGCAAATATTTCACTGGTTTAAAAAAAAGGTTATTTTATCCTATAATTAAAGGTTATTATTAATGGAATGATAACCACAATGTGTTTTTGCTATAAAGTCCCATAATACATGAATTCAAATATTTGAGCTGAGCACACAAATGCAAAGATTAAAGACATCAACCAGCAAAAGGGAACTTATATTTAGAAAGTTAAGGGAAACCCATTCTCACCATTGTAAAATGAATAATAATTATATGTACAGCATAAAAATAAAAAGTGTTAAAATTAAAGTTCTAATTGGTTGCTGTCAGTCACGGCATTAAGTGGTTTTCTCCTTGCCAGGGGTGTTTTCTAATGCAATAGGCCTGTGTGAAATTTGGCCCCCTTTACTAGAGAAAAAGAAAATGGCAAATGGTGAGCATGGTTTGCATTTTTCTAAATGGTGGGTGTTGCTTAAAGAGGTGTCGTTTGAGTCTGGGATGGCTTGCACAGTACTGAATGAGGAAGTGTGGAATAGGGAATATACATTGCAGTGTTCTGATAAGGCTGTGTGGAATACAAAATGTACAGTACACCGTATAGAATAGGACAGTGTGAAATAAGGAATAAACATCCCAGGATGTCTGTCAGGATTTCAACACCAGTTATATATGCTTACAGTAGGAATGTTTATATAACCAGCAATAAAAATGTATTAATGAATAATATGTATAGTGAATAAAAAGTACTTTAACATTATTGGTGTCCGTGATAGTCATGTATGAAGGCGTATTCAGTAAGGCTGAGGGCAATGGAAAAGGAGGAATTTCTGACAAGGGTTGCAGCCATCTCTTCAAAACATACAAAAACTCTGTATAATATCACCTCTATTGGAGATTTCAAGGCAACCAAACTTACTTACTAAAAAATATTAATTTTATTGTATAGAGTATTCAAAGTCAAAATGTGGTAACACCCATCTCAGAGTCCCACAAGGACCACATGGGGCACAACAACCAATGCCATTATCACACAAAATTATATGTTGCCCCTTGTCTATTCAACCACATTTGTGGGTGAATGGGGTCCCTGGCTTATTGCATGCTCAAAAAAAAGCTGATTGAATGCTGAAAAAAATAACAATGACAAGCCTAGGGCTGCAGCAGCAGCCACGAGTAACCCCTTGACTACCATGATATTTCACATTTTTCTCTAGATCTCATGTCCATTCCTTCCAGGGCTACTTCATGGGTTATGGCCATGGGTTATGGCCATGATAGATTAAATATTATTTTCATTGAGAACCTCCAAGCATGACCACAATTACTCCAAGCACCAGCATACACTTGTACTCCAGCTCTTAAGAAGACTAGATATCTGTAATTAGAGCTATAATTTGTTGGTCTCCAAAGAGAGATTTACAGCTAGAATGTTGAACTGATGCTGGCCAGTTGAAGTCTTTGTAGATAAAACACATTGGGTTTGGATGAGTCCGCTCTATGTCATTGCCAATACCTATGTGATCACACCAAGAAGATGTTTTATTGATGCCTGTTATTTCAGAATTTGTGTAGGTTTTCTACCTTTTAACAAAATCCGTTGTCAAACGGTTTTACACTATGTCGTGGTCTCTTGTTTACTATGGACGTTGGAGTCTATGATTTGACAAGTGGGTTTGTTGCTATGAAGATCTTTGATGGCCTGGATACTGTTCCTGCGATCACAATTCTGACCATTATTACTACATGCTTGGTTGATGCTGCTCTCTGGTAAGCATATTCACTCTTCTCTCTTGGGTGGGGGATGCACTTGCCGTGGTGACTCCTTCAAGCATTATTTGGATTTTCTCACTTTCATCATTGGAATTAACTTTCGTTTTCTATTCACCATTTGGACTATTTGATTACATGGGGGAAATACCACTAAAGGGTGCCTGGACCTCCCCATAGCTAACAAAGATAAATAGTTTTCCATTTTATGTGTATATGATTGCAACTTAACGACCAAGGGGTAGATTTACTAAAGCTGGAGCACTCAGAATCTGGCGCAGCTGTGCACTGTGCATGGTAGCCATGGTAGTGCATGGTAGCCAATCAGCTTCTAGACTCAGCTGGTTCTGTTAGGGTTTGGCAATAAAACCAAACCTGGAAGCTGATTGGTTTCGATTCAGAAGTGAGCATGATTTTGCACTCTCCAGCTTTAGTAAATAAACCCCATGTCACACTAGCACATATGCAGGATAAATCTGTATAACTTAAAACTTTGCTACCTAGTTTCTCCAGTAATGTCTTTATTTTTATTTTTTTTAACATGCTGCAATATTTATTTCTTTTTTTTGTGACTCATCAGCTGCATTAGATAACATTATGAGCTTCTGAGGGCATCAGTTCTGTAGCAAATGGCAAATGCTGCAAAACAAAATAGAAATTTGTGCCCGGATCAAGCAAATTAATTTTATTATTATTAAACAAAAATCATTATTTAATTAATCAGCAACTTAATTCTGAACCAAAAACAGCCAGAAAACAATGACTCTCCTAATCTTATAGCACAACAGAAAAAACAGGGAGAAAAAAGAAGAGCAGCGAGAGACCTGTTGCTTGATTCTACAAAATTTTTACTTTAATATGTATCAAAAAGAACCACTATAATAATCCTGCACAACAAACAGAGATCACATTTACAATCCACAGATAATTAAAAAATAAGACAACGTTGTCCGATTAAAAAGGGGAAAGTGCCGCTGCACACACTCTTAGCCCTTGTACACACAGTCGGACATTACGACCACAAAATCCGTGGGTTTTTTTTTTCCGACGGATTTTGTCTGAAACTGATGTTGCATACACACGGTTGGACAAAGTTGTCAGAAAATCTGATCGTTCATAACGTAATGACGTTCGTTCTAAAGGAACTTCATTCAGGCAAGTAGCCAATAGCTTTGGTCTCGTAATTTGATCTGAGCATGCGTGGCACTTTGTTCCGATCAGAATTCGCTACAAACAATTGGAAAAAGTCAGATCGGATCACGTTGTAAATTTTATATCCAGCTCTCAAACTTTGTTGGTCGGACATTCCGACGGAAAAAGTTTGATGGAGCCCACACACGGTCGGATTATCCAACAACGCGGTCCGATCGGACATTTTCCGTCAGAATGTCCGACCGTGTGTACAAGGGCTTAAAAAACATCTCACCATTACACATCCACATGCACACCTATGAATACAGCCTAAATAAACTATTATGCAAAGGGCATACGTGACTTAACAACGTATGGGTGATGTGTATGTGCGGTTAGACAAAGCTAAAAAAGATCGTAGCCCAGAAGCACCAGGAAAAAAAATTATGTTACACTAATTCATGGTCATCACATATCTCCTTAGGTGACAGATCATAGGTTTGCTTTGTTAGATGAGCGGCTAGGCAGCACAGTCTATTATTGATTATAAGCATAGACACAGGGCAAACAGGCACTTAGTGAATATATTTGCACATCCTCGGTTGCACCAAGCAAAGTAGATGGAATAGAAAAGGCCAAGCAGGGGCAAAGCAGAAGCACAAGCAGAGCATCAGATGTACTTTTATAACTGTGTTAGCAGCATTCTCATATCAGTCTCTCCGCATGGCTTACCGCTATCTGCTTACAAAAGTAGATGGAATAAACAAGATCAAGCTGGAGCGAATCAAGAAGCAGAGCGTCAGATGTACCTTTATATCCATGTTTACAGTGTTTTTATATCAGTCTCTCAGCACTGCTTACCACTACCTGCTTGCAGATCCATCCATCCATCCATCATTGCGGTCAGTAACCTAGTGCATAGGCTGCTCTGTAAAAAGTGGTGGTATTCCAAGTTTAGAGCGGCCATACGTTCAAACATCCCACCATTAGACCTCCACAGGCTGCCGCCGTTCAGTCCGCACCAATGTGTCAGGCACACAGTTCCCTGTATAACTTCCCCAGAGCTAGGAGGAGTCTCGAGTTGGCTGCTTAAATGCTGTAAAACGCCAAAGCAGTTTTAAACCCAAAAGCAAACATTTATTATCGTGCAGCTTACCAATTCTTAGATGTAATGGCTGTATTAGTTTCCTTTTTTAGGCTTTGTTTCTTTAATGTTCATCTGGTGGTCTAGCCAGCAAGTCGGTTGACTTTCAAAAGAAAAGCTCTCCAGTAGAATGTATCAGTTTACATGGATGATACAAACTACTTAACACAGGGGCAGGGGTGAATAAAATGATCAGCTTTTATTTATTCATGCAAAACATTTACTGCAAAATGGGAAAAACTGTTTGCTGTGCCTGATTATAAAATGTAAGCTGGAATTTGGCTTACTTTTTTTAGCGTATTAAAATCTGTTAACACATTTAACACTACCATCCCCTAAGGCTGCCAATGCTGCTGTCTGTTGTGCCTCCTGTGCTCATTCATCCACAGTTGTGTCTCACTAATACTGGGGGTGTGTTACTGGCCAGATCATCAGGTGAAAACAGAGGGAAAAAAACAAAGCAAAGAAAACTGATAGAGCCACCACATCTAATGGTTGTAATCTGCAATATAATACATTTTTGAGGTTTTAGTTTAATACCACTTCAATTTAACAACTGAGGTGCAAATTGTTGGACACTTTCAGCACAATGCTACGTGTGGATAATCATCTCCAGTGTGTCACAATAATTTCAATATGCTAAAAAATAAGGCGACTGAAAAAAAAAGTGAAATCTCTCCAGTAGTAAATAACTTTCCTCACCAGGGTAGCCCTTGCCTAATTCCTGTCTGTGGAATGTCTGATAACAGCTGCTATGATGGTGGGGTGTATGCTCACTGCACCCTTCTTTGAAGGGACTCTATTTTATTGTTCCTTAAATCCAGTGAAAGACCCTCTTCCCACTAAAGAGAAACCAGTATTTTTGCATTGGTATATGTCCCCCATGGCAGTGCCCAGATACCCAATGCACATTTTAACCTCCCTGGCAGTATGATTATGTCTGATTTTTGATGCTGAAAGCGGTATATTGTTTTGCATGGAAATTTGGCGTTTTATATTGTAGGCCTGTAATTCTTAGGAATAACTCACTTAAACAACAGTTTAGTAGGCATGCCGGGTATGATAACGTTTGAAACACAAAATCAAATTATAATATAATAAATAACTATACATAATTATAACACACAATAATATAATAATAATAATAATAATAAAATGTATTCAATAATGTAATAAAATCAAAAACACTGAAATTTGCTCAGTTGCAGAATTGTCGCTGTTGTTACTTTCAGTGTTTGATGACAAATTTCCCCACTAATCACTATCGCTCAATTCTGCAAGTGATTCCTATTTACTATTGATGTCTCTAGCTGGTCTAAAACCGCTTTTGACATAAAGAGACACTTTTTGGTTGCCATGGACATTTTCAAGTTTCCAGGCAGAAAGAACAGTATATATAATATAAAACTACATGCAGGGTACTGGACAAAACATTAGGGACAAAGGGGATGTCAAATTATTTGATACAGTAATATAATCTGTAAGATTACAGTATACTGAATGCGTTTTGTGTTTTTCACTATTTGAATTTGGCACTGGGCTCCGTCCCTGTGCGTTGCGACACTCACAGGGAATGGAGCCCGGCACAGTGATAGATCGAGTGGATGACACAGCCCACACACACAGCAGGGAGACATCGCAGAATCCTTAGGACAAGGTAAGTAACTTTGCCTGGATCCTGAAATGCAATCCCGAGTGTGGCTAGGGGGTTACCGCTTTTGGTAATGAAAATTCAACCCAAGCCACACTCGGGATTACTGCTAGGGACGTTAAACAAAAGCTTTTAAACTGACATTGAAAGAGGTCTGAAAAAAATAATAATAATAATTCAACTCTTATATACTGTACTTCTGGATCCCCTGCTATTTTCAGGTTTAGTATTTTTTTTTCCATATGTTCGGTGTGAACTTTTGGATCTTGGTATATGTGAACTAACCTACTTGACTCTAAGATGATTAGGTTGTAAATGGGAATATTGTGAACCTTTTACTTTTAATGAAACTGAATTTAAAATTTTGCTAATTAAACATTGTCAGTTTTCAGGAAAATCACACAAAACTGCCATCACAAACATGTAATGATGACTGTTGAAATGTTTATTGTTAATGACATGTCAGAAGTTTCAGGGTGTTCCAGATCAGCGTGAACAGTTAAAATAAAATCATTTTTTGATCTAAATCATATTTAGAAAAAGAGTAAATTCATTAATATCATGCTGAGAGACTGCTATCTTGCAGATAAAACAAATTAGCTTTGCAAATTAGCTGATTGATGTTGTTATATAGAAAGCAGCAGATTAAAATGTAGGGAAAAGGTAAAGAGGTTATGTGCCAAGTTCCAGCAAAGAGGATCAACTGAAACCGTAGAGTAAGTATGACATTGCCCGCGTGTACACTACAGCTCTACACAAGGGCCTAGTAATAACCCCAAATAAAATCATGCTGGTGAGTCAAGGGTACAATGTTCTGATCTGTTTAACTGGTTGCACTATGTCATAGATATGCAATTAGCGGACCTCCAGCTGTTACAAAACTACAAGTCCCATCATGCCTCTTCCTCTGTGTGT
This sequence comes from Lithobates pipiens, assembly GCF_037356315.1. Classification (NCBI taxonomy): domain Eukaryota; kingdom Metazoa; phylum Chordata; class Amphibia; order Anura; family Ranidae; genus Lithobates; species Lithobates pipiens. The sequence continues at coordinate 21,051,524 of NW_027507787.1, forward strand.
CATGCTTGTGGCTGTCAGTCTTGCTATGCCTCATGGGACTTGTAGTTCTGCAACAGCTGGAGGTCCGCTAATTGCATATCTCTGCACTATGTGCATTAAATCTTTTTATGTCAGTGCATATGAAAATGAATAAGAAAAAATATAGGTGGGTCTATATGTGACAGACAACTTGAATGGCACTTTTGTTGCAATTTTACCACTTCATATTCATTTCATCTGTAAGTATCCAAAGGGTAGGAGACATCTCCACCCTTTAGTTACTATTTTTCCTTTTTTTGGCAGGCAGCCTTGCTAGACTATTTTATGTAATAATATTTTTTATTATTATTTTTTATATTTGTGTTTTTTTCACAGATAGTTGATGCATTTGCCCCTGAAGAGTCGAAAAAATACATGAAACGCGTAGGGGTAATTTGAAGCATCACATTTTCATTACATGGTTCAATTAGTTGTATATATACAGATTTAATGTTAATATTCTGTCTCTGAGGTGGTCCATGTCATCTAGGATAGCTGCTACATATCTTACAACGCATTGTTTTTATGCTGTTGACAGTTCTCGTATATATCTATTATACAATGTAACAATTTGCTGTTGTTGCTAGTTTTATTTACAATGTTTTGATAACGGTTTTTTTTAACATGTGATGCAATTACTACCAAGAAATAAACATTGTGATTTTAAAATGACTGTTTTACTGCTGCCGCACATAGGCCATTTAAAGTCCCACCTATATTTTTATTTTTACTAATTCAAGGATGGCGACATATTCACATACATTTCATTTAAAGTCCCACAAAGTCCTCCCCTTTCATCTAAAAAATGCTAAATACTGATTTATTATTACAGCATTCACAGGATCAACCATGCGGTAATTAACTAAAATATATATAAAGGCAAAACTTGGGTCACTCAAGAAGGCTACCTGTTATCCCCCTTGCTCCACCTTACATGGAGCCATACTCTGCATTAAGGTAAAAAAAAAAAAACTTCCAACATTAGCTCTCGCTAGACCCCTTAAATACTTACATGAGCCCAATCATGATCCAGCACTGTGCCCAAGAGCAGCGTTTTTGTTCTATCTTCCTCCTCACTAGAAATAAAGGTAGCAGCAGGAGCCATAAAGTACTGCTGCTGTCAATAAAATTCAGTGAGGAGAGAGTGGAGGGTGGGTCTATAGACACACACAACACATCTTGGGAGTGAGCCCACACATCTGTCTGCATAGCAAGTGTTTGCTATGGAAGCCGACACAGAAGAGATGTAGACAGTGCCAGCAGAGGACCCGAGAAGAGAAGGTTCGTAGCCACTCTGTGAAATATAATTGTACAGAGCAGATAAGAGTAATTTTTTAAAATGCCTTTGGTAATGTTTTAATGACAAACTTAAATGCTCTCTTCAAAATAATCAAACCAAGTTTGACAAGACGCGGAATCCTCAGATTCAATAAATGTCGGTGGATTAGGGAGGCGTCAGGAACACCCTCTCGAATGAATCTGGTAATCTCTTTTTTTCTACTATACTAGTTGTTATTATTTTCCACAAAAGAAGAGAGCCTAACAGTGCTTTCCAGTATTAAAAATATACAATTGTACAAAGTACCAAGAAAAGATAAGCTCAAATCATCCAAAGAGGGACTTAGACCATCAATATGCTGTAATATCAAACATTATGTTCATAAAGCTGAACTCTAATTCCTGCTAGCTTACACAAATACTTCCTCATCTGGGACCAATTGAATAAGAAAGGGCCAACAAAAATCTCATAGGTATATAGTAACAGGACCAAGCTCTCATACATTACCCAATAATTTGCCCCTTTATAAAAAAAGAGAAATAGTGGGCCTGAGTTGAAGAGTAAATGACAGCCTAGGGGTTTGTGGATATGTGACCCTTCAAAAATATGTATACATAATTCTAAACAGATAAAGAAGGGGAATTTATACCTGAGTATAACTGGGTAGAGATATACAAAATAGATGTAAGGATAAGAATACAGGGGGAAGAAAGCAAAAGGGGGGAAGGGGAAGAATGATGAAAGAGACCGTGTCTGAGTCCTCCCAACCACCGTTCTACCACTATTCAGATATTTGTAGATAAGAGAGCCTGGGGTTCCAAACCTTTTTGAACAGCTGTTGCTTATCTAGAAGCATACTATTTTTTTTTTTTATGCGTGATCCAAGAAAGTTTGCGTTTCAAGAGGAGAAGATCACTTCTAAGCTTCCAAGCTTTGCTATCTTGGCTGCCAAAAATATAAAACAAATTAGCATTTGAGTGTACTTTAGGATGTTTTTAACTGGCTCATTGAGGAGGGCAACCTGAGTATTCTTCACAATATTTACCACAGTTACAGAATATATCAGGAAGAAAACTCAAGTCCTGAAACACTTGACTTTAGGGCATGTCCACCACACATGTAAGACTGTTCCCACTTGACTAGATCCCTGGAAGCATAGGGAAGATGATCCAAGGTACATATTTGACAGTCACTATGGTACCAAGTACCATCTGGAATATATGTTATATAAGCTTGGGGTCCAGGCCCTCCAGTTCTCCTCATCTATTTCTTCTCCTAGATCTCTTTCCCAACCAGTGAATTTACAGTAGTATTAATCCCCCTGGCGGTATTCCCGAGTCTGGCTCGGGGCGAAAATTTTGTACCACTAGCGGTAACCCCGAGCCAGACTCAGGACCGCATTGCTGAATCCAGGGAGAGCTTACTTACCTTGTCCCCTGGATCCAGCGATGCCCCCCCCCCCCCCCCCCCCGCTGTACGAGCAAGCTGTCCTCAGCTCGATCTATCACGTTCCCTGCGAGCGTTGCGATGCACAGGGATGGAAAACGGCACCAAATTCAAAAAGTGAAACACTCACATTACATACAGTATAATGTAATCTTACAGATTACATTGTTGTATGTAATTATTTCACACCCCATTTGTCCCTAGTGGTCTGTCCAGTGTCCTGCATGCAGTTTTATAATATAAAAACTGTTCTTTATGCCTGGAAACTGGAGATTGTCCATAGCAACCAAAACTGTCCCTTTAAATCAAAAATGGTTTTAGACCAGCTAGAAAACAGCGATAATAAATTAGAATCACTCGCAGAATTGAGCGATATCGATTTGTGGGGAGATCCGTCATCAAATACTGAAAAGTAATGACAGCGACAATTCTGCAAGTGAGCAAATTTCTGTATTTTTGATTTGATTACATTATTGAATATTTTTTATTATTGTTATATTATTATTTAGTATAATTATTTATAGTTATTTATTATATTATAATTTATGATTTCAGTTTTCAAACTTCATCATACCTGGGATGTCTACTAGACTCTGGTTTGGACAGATTTAAGTGAGCTATTCCTAAGAATTACAGGAATACAATATAAAACACCAAATTTCCATGCAAAATAATGGTACCGCTTTCAGCACCTAAAATTTGAAATAATCATACCGCCAGGGAGGTTAAAGAGAAATGGACTGTTAGTACCTTGGTCTGCTGCTCTCTTTATACTTTCTATACCTAGATTTTAAACTCTGAATCGCGTAGCTAAGGGGTACCCTGCTTGTGCTGAGAACAGCCTCACTAGAGCCAGTGTGATCCATTTGAGTGAGAGTACACTTCCTCAACCGCAGATTCAAGCTGATTTCCAGGTTTCAGTAAACCTTAAATAATGTGTTTGGACAAAGCTAATCCAAATTAACTATTTACTTTACTAATAGATGCAGCAGCAATGCACACTTGTATAACTTGTATGCAACCTCAGCTACATACAAAACACAGAGCAGTGTTCCAGCAGCAGGATGGGAAGTTCTCACCCTGCTTCTGGAACAAAATAGAATCAAACAGAGAACTTCTAGGCCATTCACAGGGAGCTTAGTTCACTCCCATGTGCTTTTTAAAATGTCCATTTAAAATGGTTTCCAATGGATCTAGTTCACATCTGTGCATTTTGAGTAATGGGTTTTTTGAAAAGTGTCAAGAACTTGACACTTTCCAAAAGACTGCAGATTGCATTTTGCATGTAACAGACTTCAAATGACCTCCACCATAAGAACGTTTTTGTTGGGTTTTAGATGTTTTTGCATTTTTTTCTTTTGGCTAATAGGAAATTATGACATGTCTGTTCATGGAGTGCGACTTTGATGTGACAATTCACTCTAATGGCACTCAAGTAGCATCAAAGTCATGTCAAAAATAGCATCTGAGTAGTTTAGGACCCTTTATGTCTCCAAAGTCGCATCTTAGGGTTAAGGGCTAAGGTTAGGGTTAAATGTTAGGGTTAGGGCAAAGAGCTAGGATTAGGTTTAAATGTGAGGGTTAGAGTTAGCAGTAATTGTTAGGGTTAGTGATAATTAATAGTATTAGGGTAAGTGGTAAATGTTAGAACCACAACCCTAATGCAAACTATGTAAGGAAAAAGGCACCGACCTGAGTGTAGTATTAAAATGATTACTTTAATAGGATAAGATTAAAAACACTTACAAGATGATAGAAGATACATTGCTCATTAAAGTAAGGTGCAGTCCTGGCATTCCACATGACTCTGTGGGTCCCACCACAGTTCCGGATGGCTGGAAAGGATTGAGTAGTTGGCTGAAATGGATCACAGTGTTTCTCCAGGAGCAAAGGAACCATGCAGCTCCACGCAGACCAGCATGGACTGTGGAACAGGAAGTAATGTTACCGGCATCTGGTGACATCACGTCATGTTTCACAGTCCATGCTGGTCTGCGTGGAGCCGCTTGGTTCCTTTGCTCCTGGAGAAACACTGTGATCCATTCCAGCCAGCTTCTCAATTCTTTCCAGCTATCCGGAACAGCGGAAAAAAAGCTCACACATTGTTGGCTCACAAACCTAAAGCTGAATGCACCTTTAAATTGATCCATTTTATTACAGATAATCAACATTTTGACCCTGCCAAGATATATGCCATATTTCAGGAGTACTATACTCAACCATACAATCCGAAACATCCCTTATAAGACACTAGTAATCCTACTTTTGCATATTGCATCGAGAATGCACACTACCAAAATAGACCAGATCATAAAACAGCTTCCCTCTAGTAAGGCCTCTGGGCTGGATGAACTTGCATATTTATATTACAAAATAGTTTTAAGCATATGCAGTACTTCACAGTTTAATTTAATCTCAGCCTATTCCAACATCACTGTCTCACTTGCATATAATTGTTTTTTCTAAGCCAGAGAAAAATCAGTCCTTATGTAGTAACTACAGACCTATAGCACTCTTGAATTTGGGTTTCAAAATGTTCACTAACATTCTTTCTTCTCTATGATTAGGTACTTAGGTATTAGATAAGGATCTTGAATGGATTTTGGGGGGCCCACGCCTTTTTTTAATTTTGGCATTGGGTTCCCCTTAAAATTCATACCAGACTCAAAGGTATGGACTGGTATGGACTGGTATGGACTGGGGTGGGGGGTATCTTTTTACGGGTAAATGTTTTTTTTATTTTTTTAAGCGGTCAGCAGGGAAGCCTATTGACAGCTGATGTCTCATCTGTTAGGGATGATGGGACCAGCTTCCCGGGCCCTGCACTTTAACAACCAGTGTTTACTGTGCCTTCACTTCATTGGGCAAAGCTTTGCCCAATCAGGGCGCAGAACGCACTGTGCAGTGCGTAGTGCATTGCATGATGCAAATTCGGGTGTTCTCCGAACAGGACAAACAGCCAATGTTGCCTGCCTGGACTGGTAGCAGGAGGATTAGCTAAGCCCCTTCACCCCTGCCCGGCTTTATCCCACACATTTGCTTAGCACAAGTATCATACTCTTTTTATTTATACATGCTCTCTCTTTGTTTATGCATAGTTATATTTTGTCTGCTCCTGTTATTTCTCTGCTGATTGGCTCCCTAAGTGGGTCCTGGGCTACTATTGTTGGGCTTCCACCCACCCTTTGGTGGATCATCTAGTCTCAGGACCACCCTTGCCTTAAGGAAGCTACATTTTGATGGTCTTGTAAGGATGGAGGACTGATGGGATATGCTTCCCCCCACCCCCCCATTAACAAGAGTCTGCCTCCCCCACTCCCCCAACACGCTTTTTTTCTCCTTTCCCTTTTTCACATCTGAGATTTATCTTGGTCGCCAGCAGGGAAGCCCCAATGACCTCTCATATCACCTACAATGTGTACACTTACGCTGACCAATCACGCAAACTTCTAAACTGTCCACCAAATTTATGTCCTGGTATTTTAAGGGCCTTAATATTCTGGAAAAGTGATACTCTGTGGAGAGCTAGAATTCAGGTGACCTTTCTCCAGGAGACCTATTTAGGAACTGACTGCAAAAAAACACACAGGAGGGTGCAACCACCTCATGCATTACCATAGATAATTTTTATTTAATCCACATAGACAAATGGATACCCACACGCAAGTAAAAACATCAAGAAACACAGATCTGCCCCAGATGGATTGCAATGCAGTTCATCCTGGGAACAAATGGTTGGACAGCTGACGTGTTTTAGGGGTCATACCCTCTAGTGTGCTTTTTGCCCATAGTGCCATATGGGCCTTCAAAGTTACCAAAGCTGATGCCCTTAGCAGGTACCTGTTTGTGAAGGGGACGCTGGAAAGGGTTGATTTACGTTTTTCCTTCCTCCTGCTTGGAAGCCCTCACCGCTTTTACTGAAGGAACCCTCATAATTGGTAGAGACATGAATGTTGGACTGGACCCACTGATTGACACATCTCAAGGCTCCTCGCACTTCTCATACATCATCCTTAGATGCTTCAAATTACTTCTCCATGCAGAACAGTTGATGGCCATTTCACAGGTGGTCGACAGCAAAGACCACCTGCACACTGCACACCAAAATAACTCCTGTATTGCTTATTTTTTTATGAAACAGTCCACACTTCTACAGGTGCACAGGGTCTTTATTGAGATAAACATTTTTGGATCATGCCCCGTTGGTCTTAGAATTTTTTTCTCTCGACCAACTCCCATAAGATATGCTAACATATATCCTATGCAGCGCTGTGGTAAAAGAAAATGCACTATGAAATTTTGCTGAAAAACCACACTAGAAGTAAAAAAGTGTCAAGCTAATATGCAGCTCATATAATAACACAAACCAGTAGTGAATATGCGTGTCTATAAATCAAATAATCGTTATACATAAGCAAAGTCCCATTAATGTGCTTGTGACAGAGCCAAATAGCTTCAATAATATTAATCCAAGTCCTCCTTTTGCACATGCCTATGAAAACAAACAACCAGTGCTCCATCACATTGATGAGTGAGTCACGCCTCCCCTTTGCTGCATTCACTCACCAGACATTTATAACCTGGCCTTCCAGGGTCAAATAATACTTTATATGATGATATGCCACCTCCTCAACAAGGTTACACTGACTCCAAACCATTGGCTCCACTTTCAGTGCCTCTCCTCCAGATTGAACAGTGGTATATGTAAAGAGACCACAGGAAGGAACTCATCATGTTTTAGCTTCATTAAAATGTTTTCCTTTTACAAAAATATAAAATAAATCCCATGGGGTATTCACTCAAGATTTCCAGCAGTGACACTGTATGAAAATGCTGCTGTTCCAATTTAAAGGAGAATTTCTCAGCCCACTTCCCTCTGCTCTTGACCACTCACGACCTCAGGAAGTGGTCGACCAAGTGTTTTTCGTGATTCAGGAGGAACATTGTCCACAAGATGACCATTCTCCCAAGACTTCTCTACCTGTTCCTAAGACCTTTCTTAAACATGTATGGGGGGATTTTCCAAATTTTTGCGGGCCCAAAAATACCACAGACTATCTCACACCCTGTTGTCTTTCCAAAACGACAGGGAGACTTGTGTTTTCCAGACCCTATAAAATACCAAAGAGCAATCCATCTTGCACACGTTTTAGACTGGTGCACCAGTGACTGTAGCAAGTACTGGATATAACTAGAACAAGTGACTGTGGATGTGCCACAGGTTGTATTTAGATCTTCCATCCCACATCAGATCTTACCCATTAGTAGGCTATACAGCCCACCTCCCCCTTAAAGAACGTGGAGACATAATCCCTGATATTTCACTCTGTTGTATGACTCCAGTTATATGACATCTTATTTCCGCCCTGACATTAATGACCCAAATTTTCCAAACTTTAGTGCAGCGAAAACAAATTTGCCTCAAAGTCTTTTCGATTGGATTTTCTGACAACTTTGTCCGACCATGTGTACAAGGGCTTACAGGCTCAAGTATAACAAGAGGCATAACATGGATGTATGAAGCAGGTGATCCGGCATCAGGAGGTCCCAGTGTATCACAGCTTTCCAGGGACAACGATATGCAGCAGCATATCCTGGGACCTTCTGCTGCTGCATATCGTTATCCCTGGAAATCTGTGATACACTGGGACCTCCTGATGGATGGCTTCTGTAGGAGGGGTCATGATCTCCATCCGACATCAGACAGGGAGATCATGTGGCCGCTCGTCTCTCGCGGAAGCTATGTCTCGTAGCTGTAAAGTGCCTGCAAGTCACGTGACCAGCCTGAAGCCAGCTCAAAATCGGTATTTAGAATGCTTGTTTTTTAAAACAACTTTAAAACAACTTACATAGTGTGCTATGCCAACCTCTAATAGAGGGGCTGGCAGTGATAATTTTATGTTCTCTTTCCACAGGCAGAGAGGGAACTGACAGGCAGGAAGGAGGGGTGAGGAGAGAGAGGAGAGCAGAGGGGACAGCAGTGTATGATGCAGGGACATACTTTAGGAGAGGAATAGCTGCTTCCTGTCATCCTTAGTGCAAGTACCCCCTATAGTGAACCTGCTGGTACCTTGGGGGGCAGGGGGGGGGCGGCTTTACCCCACTAAGGGACTAACATTTCTGTCAGCCTTCTCCTGGAGACACCAGTGGCAAGTCCTAAGCTGGCAATAGATGGGTAGAATTTCAAACTAAAATTCTTGAGAAAAGAAGTTTCTAAGAAAGTTTGTTTGTGTTTAAAATAATTACTGGGTAAATCAATGTTTGTTTTTAACTGCATTAATGAGAAAATTTGAAGGAGCAGTTCAGAAATTTTTTCTTGAGTGAAAAATTTTCTAACTGCATATGTGGTTATAGTTTCATAATGTCTATTCATTCAAAAATCCAATATTAAAAGCAAATGAAATCTTTCAAATGACAATTTAACGATCTGAGAATTTGTATGTGACTTTTACTAAGAATTTTCGTTTATAATTCTATCTATCTATGGCTAACTTTAGGGCGTGCCTGCAACCCCACTCCCCCATTCTCTTCTTCTCCTTTATTCCCAGCTCCTGCCCTCTACACCCCCCTATTTTTTCCATATCCCAGTAAATGGTCATTGCAAATTTACACCTCATGCAATATGCCCTGAACCCTGCCCTATCTGAGTTACGTTTTTATTGGTCGTTTTTTTAAGTTTCAACTGAGAATTCTTCAACTCAGTCATTGTGTCTGAGTTTTGTCCACTTTTGTCCTCTGTATTTTGACAAAAATATTGAAAAAAACTGATGTGAATCAGATGGATAGCACCTGTGACTGATGATGGGATGCAGACAGAATATACAAGCATATTACAAAAATCCAGCATGGGTATTTACTCTTCAATAGGCTAGTCTCTCAGTATAGATGCAGTGGGGGAGTATGGCTAACAGAGGAGCATGACACAGACAATACAAGCAGTGAGTTCATAAACAGTATACAGTAGTCAATGCATACGGCTGCCATTTACTGTTTACCACTGATGAGCGTAGGTGGAGAGTTGTGGGTGTGCCATCAATATCCCATTGTGGGATCATGTGTATAACAATTCCACATTGATCCCAACTAACAGGAATTCCTCTCTTGTACACAGAATAAAAATGTCAATACCATTTACCTTAAAAGGGGAATCTATATATTTATCTAACCTTTCAAGAGGGCTTTTTACTGCAGATACTATTGGTCTTCCTGGAGGCTTATGATAATTTTTATGAACATTTGGACATTTATGTAAAATGTAGGTACATTATATTCACATTTCGTCAGGTATTACAATTATTATTTTTTTATTTTATCATTGATCGATTTAATCAAATCTGGAAACAGATTTCCTAGGAGTCTCTTATATATTTACATATGCATTAGGCTCATAGCCTCATGTTCATACTTTTCTTTGGTAAGGTAATATTTCCTCTCATCACTCCTATTTATAATTATGTTAGGTGACTCTTGTAATTCTTTTAATGTTCATCCCTCTTCTTTAGAGATATTATCCCTTTGCTTTTTATTCCAATTTATTTTCTTTAGGTCTTTTTGAACCAAGTCCAAGAAGCCACTTATATTCCTATTGTTTTCAAGGGGGGCATCTTACTAGATTTAATATTTAACTCAATTTTTCTAAACTGTTGCGACTCCTCTAATTCTTGATCTAAATCTATGGGACGTTTCTTCCAATAAGTAGATTAATTCCTGCACTGCTTTTTGATCATGCTCATCTAAATTTTTTTCCACAAATTTGTCTTTGATCATAAATGTATGTAAAAAGGTACATGTCTTTGTACACTGCTAATTTCTCCATGTTATCTACTGGGGAGAGACTAAGTAGTCTGGAATGGAGTAGTTCCACTTGGTTCAACAAGACCTAAAGAAAATAAATTGGAATGAAAAGCAAATTTTTGACAGCTTCCAGTACAAATTCCCCCGCTCTAGGCACTGTCTGTACACCAACTCCGAGTTGGTGTTAACAACCCCAGTTGTTAGTGTAGGCGGATTTTATGATCCCACCAATATAGATAAAAATCATTGAAAAGAACGGCATGGTCCCCCCCCAGTCCATTACCAGACCCTTTGGGTGATATGCGGTATCAATAAATTAGTTTTGTTCCGTTTCCTATTAGCCGTTAATTCGTATTTCGTAATTCGTGTCCGAAATTCAATTTGGATCCATACAAAATACGCATTTTCGTTAGGTTCCTTAACTTTTTATGAACGTTCGTTATGATGAATTTAAAAAGCAAAAAATACCTTTCTCAATATGGCAGTTGTCGACTCATTATGCTCATTGTGAGGGGCTCTCACCATCCCTGTGCTGTGCTGACTTCCTCCTGGGGCTGCACCCCTGCTGTGCTCATTATGAGGGGCTCCCACCACCCCTGTCCTGTGCTGACTTCCTGGGTTTGTACCCCTGCTGTGCTCATTATGAGGGGCTCCCACCATCCCTGTGTTTTGCTGACTTACTGGGTTTCTACCCCGGCTGTGCTCGTTATGAGGGGCTCCCACCATCCCTGTGCTGTGCTGACTTCCTCCTGGGGCTGTACCCCTGCTGTGCTCATTATGAGGGGCTCCCACCATACCTGTGCTGTGCTGATTATGAGGGGCTCTCGCCATCCCTGTGCTGACTTCCTCCTGGGGCTGTACCCCTGCTGTGCTCATTATGAGGGGCTCCCACCATACCTGTGCTCATTATGAGGGGCTCTCACCATCCCTGTGGTGACTTCCTGCTGGGGCTGTACCCCTGCTGTGCTCATTATGAGGAGCTACCACCATCCCTGTGCTGTGCTGACTTCCTGGGTTTTTAATTTCATCATAACAAATAATCGTAATTATTATGACAATAATAAAACAATATTAGCGAACGTTCTTATTTTGTCCGATTTTGTCCTGGCTCTCCCATCAACTACCAGTACCAGTCTCCTACTCCAATATTAAAAAAGATAATTCCCAACCCTCACTCAGCAACAGAAGAAAACCTCTGATTGGTCAACAAAACGCCAGTCACGTTTCCATTGTAATTTCATATTTCGTATACAATTGGGAAGCATAGAAATTCGTATTTCGGATGCTTCCGAATTAATGAATTTTCGGAAATTCGTACGAATGTCTAGTCACCCGTTTACATCACCAGGTGGCCCATCCTTAGCTATATAACAGCTGTCAATGCAGAAAGCCTGTAGTCAGTGGGAGCCTTCCATGAGGCACAGTTTTTTAAGTTTTATTTTCCTCGGGTCGGATCCTGTGATCAAAAATGAATGCACATTGTGGGACACTTTTTTAATAAAGGACTTTTCCCAAATTGTCTCCTGTCATTTTTACCTTTTTTTTTAAATTTTTTCATTTTTGACACTTTGTGAGCCTGATACCCATTCACATGGGGGGGCGGGATCTGGGGGTCCCCTTGTTAATGGGGGCTTCCAGATTCCAATATGCCCCCCGGGCAAGGGTTGTGGGGATGAGCCCTTTGTCTCCATCAACAGGTTGTGTGCTCGGATTTTTAAAAATATTTGGCTCAGGGTTCCCCTTGAAATCCATACCAGATCTGAAGGGCCTGGTGTGGATTTTGGGGGCATCCCCACACTATTATTTTTTTAAATTTTGGTGCAGGTTCCCCTTAATATCCATACCAGACCCAAAGGGTCTGGTAATTGGACTGGGGGGGAACCTATGCTATTTTTTTCAATGATTTTTATCTATATTGCTGGGATCCGACTATTCATTACAAACGCAAGTAGTTTTAAAAGCAATTTTTTGCTTTAGAAATGTAAGTTTGCTGTGGTACTGTTCTAATCACGGGAAAGGTGTGCTACTTTACAGGCATACTAAGGACACACCCCAGGCACAATATTTAAAGTAATATTTCATTTTAATTGTTTCACTTTAAGCATTATTAAAATCACTGCTCCTGAAAAAAACTGACAATTTTAACCCCCCCCCCCAAACACTTTTTATAACAATAACTTGCATATAAGTCTTTAAAATTAGCACTTGATTTTTCATGTTCGTGTCCCATAGACTTTAAGGGTGTTCACACATTTTTTGCCCGTAAGTTCTGGTGTCAACCGAACCAGCGGGGTGTTTCGGCTCATAAAAGAACACATGGGATCAGATGGTGCAAGGGATCAGTCACTGTAAAGTCTCTTTTTCGCAGATAAAAGCAATACTAAAATGTCAGTATCAATTAAAATAAAATGGGGGTGCACTGTCGGCTGCAGCAATCTTGAGAGGAGAAGCACGGCTCTCCAAAGAATGCAATATACAAAAACAGGGAGAAAGTGCGCCAGACTAAGTGCAGTATATAGAAAAAGGTATTTTTCAAAAATGAGACCATACAGCCAAGTGGCTACTCACAAAAGTAAATTAAATTCAAGCATGTAGGTAAGCACAGGGATAGATCCATGTCACGGACCTGTCCACGATGGTGTAGAGCTGGTGGAGTGCTAACCACAAAGAGAAGGCAGTGATGGGATTGCCTCTGCGTCCTGAACGGTAGTGTAGAGAGACCCCGCTCTGCTCCGATAGCACTAGCTTTTTCCAACGTCCGGATGGCCGAGCAGCCGAAACCGGAAGTGCGCCTCAGCGTGGAGCGCAAGCTCTGTGATCCGGAAGTGACGCGTGGGCCAATCAGAAGATGCGTTTCACAACTTCAGTTGTTTCCTCAGTTCTGACAGTCTATATAGGAAGTGGTGTATATATAGAAAAAACGAACCTGTGATTGCATTGGACGACGGGGCGGATAGTGTACAATAATGACAATAAATGACGGAAAATTACCAATGACATCTGAACTTATAAAAAGATTTAGAAAATCTAAAAAAGCCATATATAAAACCATGGGAATAATTGTATGTATTTAAATAGAAGGCTATATATTTATAAAGACCCAAAATCATTTTTAGATATGTAAAAAGGGGGGGGGGGGAGAATTAAATAAATTAATTAATAGAAACACATGGTAAAAAAAATATAGAAGAAAAATGATATGAAAGTATGTATTTCAGCTCATCCCTACTAGTTATTATTTATTTAAGAGTTTCTACAAAGCATACAAACAGTACTATGTGAACAGATAAATATAAAAATGTACTGAAGCACTGATGTGAATAAATATCTATGTGATCAATATTAAAATATGACTAATACAGCTGCAATTATTGTGTATGTGAACTGATGACACAGAAAAATTTTATGCAAATAAATAATGCGCTAATATTAACCTTCTAATACAACACAGTGTAACCACCAAAAAAATGGTAAGGCCCCTTTCACATGGGGCGGATCAGTAATGATCCGCCCCATGATGATCCACTTGCTCAGCAGGGATCGCTCCGTTGTCCCCGCTGAGCCGGCGGCAGACAGGGCGGTCTCCGCACACTGTGCAGGGACTGCCCTTTCAGCTCTCCGCTCTCCTCTATGGGGGATCGGATGAACACGGACCATCTGTCCGTGTTCATCCGATCCGCTCTGCAGACGGATAGAAAAATAGGATTTTTCTCCGTCTGCAGAATCGGACAATTGCGGAGGCGGACAATAGCGGGTGTCTGCGGATGTTCATTCGCAGACACCCGCTATCCCATAGGGATGCATGTATGTCCGTATTTCATCCGCAAATGGATGGATGAAATACGGACATACTGTCCGCATTTGTGAAAGGGGCCTAATAATAAATTAGATAGTGATGTACCATATATAATGCAGATGATGTGAATAAAAACTGATTCCAATAACCCCAACTGCTAGCATAGGTGAAGTGAACACAGTGCAATAATAAAATATTATGGTGAACACAATCTCAGTAGAACAGCATTCCACTGTATAAGAAACCAACGTCTCTACTAATTTACATGAGACAAACTGATTGTACAAGCCTCAATGACTATTCACAGTGACAGATAGTTCATTCAGTGATTCAGCTGCTCACTGGACTGGCTTCTGGCTTTCAAAGAACTTCAACAATATGAAAAACAAAGAAAAAGACCATTGCGCAGGTAGTATAATAAAGTGTTCCCTATGTAGTTAGGGTAAAATTCACTTACACTTTCCCGCAGAATGAATTGCATATGAGCATATAAGAAAGGTCAGTTGCATACAGCTAACAGCAGGGATCTCCTCATATGCCGACAGTGCACACAAAGCACTGCTGGTGATGCCCCTGGCTCCTCCCAATGTGTTGCGTTACTAGACATTAGGGATGAGCCGAACACCCCCCTGTTCGGTTCGCACCAGAACCTGCGAACAGACCTAAACTTCGTGTGAACTTTAGAACCCTATTAAAGTCTATGGGACTCGAACGTTCACAATCTAAAGTGCTCATTTTAAAGGGTAATATGCAAGTTACTGTCCTAAAAAGTGTTTGGGGACCCGGGTCCTGCCCCAGGGGACATGGATCAATGCAAAAAAAAGTTTTAAAAACGGCCGTTTTTTCAGGAGCAGTGATTTTAATAATGATTAAAGTGAAACAATAAAAGTGTAATATTCCTTTAAATTTCATAGCTGGGGGGTATCTATAGTATGCCTGTGAAGGGGCGCATGTTTCTGGTGCTTAGAACTGTCGCTGCACAAAGTGTCATTTGTGCAGGAAAAAAAGTCTTTTAAAATCACGCAGGTTTCCGTTACATCAGAGGGGGCAGGGTCACCCACACGTCACTGGGGAACCCCTGGCTTCCCTCTCCAGCGTCAGAGGGGCGGGGTCAGGTGACGGGTGGCCCCGCCCTCCCAATATAAGAAACGTCAGCGCTGTGCTCTCTGCAGTGTCTCCGGAGAGGAGACAGAAGAAGGATGTATGGACAGCGCTGGACTGAGAGATTCCCCCGTCGCTGGATATGATCATCCATCGCTGGACCCCGGAGATCCGTCGCTGGATAGCAAGAGTGGATTAGCACCGCTGGATTCTTTTTTTTCTTTTTTTTCATTTTTAATAAAGGAATTTTTCAAAAGTGTGTTTGTCTTATTTAACCATTTTGACACTTTCTTTGTGAAATGGTAGGGGTACTTTTGTACCCCCTTACCATTTCAAACAGGGGGGGGGCGGGATCTGGGGGTCCCCTTGTTAAAGGGGGCTTCCAGATTCTGATAAGCCCCCCGCCCGCAGACCCTCACAACCAACGGCCAGGGTTGTGAGGATGAGGCCCTTGTCCTTATCAACATGGGGACAAGGTGCTTTGAGGGGTCACAGACCCCCAAAGCATCCTCCCAATGTTGAGGGTATGTGGCCTGGTACGGTTCAGGAGGGAGGGGGGCCGCTCTCTCGTCCCCCCCTCTTTTCCTGCGGCCTGCCAGGTTGCGTGCTCGGATAAAGGGTCTGATATGGATTTTTAGGGGGACCCCCACGTCAATTTTTTTTTTTAATTTGACACGGGGTTCCCCTTAATATCCATGTCAGACCTGAAGGGCCTGGTAATTGAATTTAGGGGAACCCCCACGCTTTTTTTTTTTTTTTTAATCAATGAATGAATGAATTGCCGGCTAATACAGAGAACACTCATTGAGTGTTCTCTGTATTACGGAGACCCGACAATTTAGCCGCAAGTGATTTTAAAGGACTTTTTTTCCTGCACAAATGACACTTTGTGCAGCGACAGTTCTAAGCACCAGAAACATGCGCCCCTTCACAGGCATACTATAGATACCCCCCAGCTACGAAATTTAAAGGAATATTACACTTTTATTGTTTCACTTTAATCATTATTAAAATCACTGCTCCTGAAAAAACTGCTATTTTTAAAACTTTTTTTTGCATTGATCCATGTCCCCTGGGGCAGGACCCGGGTCCCCAAACACTTTTTAGGACAGTAATCTGCATATTACCCTTTAAAATGAGCACTTTAGATTTATCCCATAGACTTGTATAGGGTGTTCCGGCTTTTCGAATTTGCTGCGAACAGCCCAAATTGTTCACTGTTCGCTGAACAGGCGAACAGGCAATGTTCGAGTAGAACATGAGTTCGACTCGAACTCGAAGCTCATCCCTACTAGACATGTGACATTTTCAAGGGAGACCATATGACGGACTTGTTCAGTATTTATAATGTGTGTACCGGTAGCCCTAGTGACCCAGGAGTTCAATGTATCATCTCGCCGTTATATGGCATCTGCACCTTATTTAAAAGGCAACTTATTATACATACCAAAACAATACTTTAACACACTTATGAACAATTAAAATCCTAACAATAAAATAGATACTCTGCTGAATCGGAGCAGAGCAGGATGGATCTTAGTTTTGTGATATCTGTGCTGTTCATTTTTTTGTACACAATTTGACAGCAGACTGTGGTGGATCTATTTTGGATCTATGGACTGCCAGATGTAAATAGACTTGTGACAGTTTACATCAGGCTACCACTGATTCATTGTGTGTTGGTCTGGAAAAATGCAAAAGAATGCAGTCCTTTTGCATTTTTTATTTCTTGACTGAAACGAGATGTAGGCAACATACACAATTATGTTTACATTTGCTTGCCCATTGACCTACATAGATCTTTTGATCAGGTCCACCTGAAAAATGACACGTGGGCCTAAATGTGAAAGGGGCCTAATGGTCTCTTATTAAGTAGCATACAAAAGACAATTGCCCATGGGATTTTAACGAGGCACAACCATAGCTATAGAGAGACACACATGTCCTACACATGCCAGATCATGTTTTATTCTTATTAAGCAAGACATCCACAAAATTTTATTAAAGCTGTACACCATCCACCAGTTGATGGGACATTGTTATTTGAATATATACACTGTTTTCAATTATTCATTTATGGTTACATACACATATACAAATAACCTGTATGTAAGAAGGCAATAGACTAATTGTAAAGTGACAAAATAATTGAATAATCAATCAAAATATATTGATAATAAAATGGGGTCTGTTATTTTATGTAATTGCCCTAACATTTGAATCAATTCCTTTAAATTAGAGTGTAGGTTAAAGAGATGACAACATATAGCAAAGCATATATGCATACATACATCTTTAGACACTGACAAAAATGCATTAATTAAAACCACAATCTACTAGCACAAATGAAAAAAAATGTAATTAGCACTAAAAGTCTTTAGTCAATACTTAGATAAATGATGATGATATTGTTATCTTTTTGTCATAATGATATAACTGTGGGCCCATTAGCTATCATTAAAGGAATAAATATTTTTAATTGATGTATATCACAAAGGCTCACTGCCTAATTTCTAATGCAATATCCCATTAGGAAACAATATATTTTGTCATGGATTAGATGAGTTTGCTGTTTATTTCATGAGTAAGCAAATGAAAAAAAAAACTATTAGCAATGTTTTCGTTTACATTTTTTAAGCAACTTCAAAGTCTTAACTTTTTTACACATTTTAACCAGCACGCTTATGCATTTCATATTTGTTCAGAGGGGAGGCTGATTACAACTTCTCTCTGAACCTGACTCCTAAGTTAACTGTAGGACACAAAATGACGGAGGAACCACCAACCATTCTTTGGATAGTATCTTTGCCCAGCTTCTGCCCTTCTGTGATCACAATGCAGCAGGGCATCACAGAGGGATAGAGATATTCACTGAATGGGGACTGGACATGGAAGAAGATTATTTGAGTTTAACTGATATACAATGATACATACTCGTGCTAAGATATAAACATAAAAATGAGAACTTGCAGCTGCTGTACACAAAGTGCTAGTCACCCAAAAACATATAAGAAATAATTACAGCTCTTACAAAAACAAACAAATTATAAATTGAGCCAAAAGTCTATAATAATGCCAATGAAGTCCCAAATATCATCCCAAATAAAGTGCTCTTGTGCTCCATTATTCATAAAAGTGCTGAAGTGCTCAAAACTTCACTCTGTGATGTGACACATACCTCTTGTATTCCTACTCACCAGAAATCATGGACTCCCAGGTTTTCAGTCTAGGGGTCAAACAGGATTTAATCTGGTGGTGGGCTTCTCATGAGAAGCAGCATTCTATGGGGGCACTTCATGGGGGGAGGAGCCAGAAGCACTGGCGGGGCACCTGAAAAGAGGAGGGTTCAGGCTGCTCTGTGCAAAATCATTGCACAGAGCAGGTAAGTATGAAATTTTTTGTTGTTCTTAACACAAAAAAGAAAAAAAAAACAAGCTTTACAATCTTTTTAAATGAGTACTTAATAGTGTTGTTTTATGGAAAGTGCTACAATTCTGTGATTTCATCTATAACTATTATAAGCACTGCACTGTTTTGTGATGTAAATGCAGCAAGGCAGCCACTTAGCACGGGACCCAAAAAATTGTGGAGATCATTACTGACAGAGGTAAACTACCACTTGTTATTTGTTACAATCATGGGATGATCTTAAGCAATCAAATTAAATTGTGTATGATGGACTATATGATCATTAGATGAGAGTAGCTACACCTCAAATGATAAAGATATATGCATGCATATATAGAAATATATAACCCCAGAGGTCTGGTCTATAATCAATTAATGAATAGTCTGCTACTGACCCAGCTGACTGGAGTTAGGCTGCTTCTTTGGATGGGCTAGGCACCCGTGAGCGGCAACAGAGGAAGGAGAAGGGGAGAAAAAGGGTCCAAGCCAACAGATCCAATGGTGTAGCAGGATTTATTCAAGAGTTAAGTTAAAAAAAAGTTAAGTGACTTTTGTGAGTGCAATTTTATTGTATTTTAGCATACACTGTTAAAAAAATCCTACTACACCATTGGCATCTCTTTTTCCCCTTCCCTTTTTTCTGTGACTGGCATAGAGGTGTCTACTACAGAGATGTCCAGCTTCCAGAGAGATCCCACAGGTATGGGATAGTTATAGTTAGATTGGTACAAGGTGGACCCATGCAGCTTTGTAAAAAAATACATAACTTGATTTTTCTTTAACCGCCCAGCCTCCTTCTGAGTGGACTTCATATGACATCCTTCACATCGCACTGCTATTATGCGCTCCCGGGGGGCACGCAATGCAGTGATCGATAAGCTGTGTCCCTCGGACACAGTGCAACCTAGGACAGGGTAAAGAGCCAATACAATTGTCTCTCTACCAAGTGATCGGCTGCGTCTGATTACAGCCGATCTCAAATGTAAACAAACAGCAGTTACTCACTGTTCCTAGCTTCTTCTCCTCACACACCAATCCTGTGTGAGGAGAAGAACCTGAGAACAGCGAGTTACCAGTTTAACACCTTCACTACTGTGCACCACACTGCTCCAAAAAAGAGAACCTGTCAGATCAGCCCATTAGTGGATCTGTCAGTGCATCCCATCAGTGGATCTGTCAGTGCAGCTCATCAAAGCAGCTATCAGCGGACCTGTCAGTGCAGCATATCAATGCAGCCATCAGTGGATCTGCCAGTGCAGCCCCATCAGTGCAGCCTAATCAGCGTACCCATCACAGAGCCAGCATCACTGCAGCTTATCAGCAGTGTACTCATCACAGCTGCCCATCAGCAGTTTACCTGTCATACAGCCACAATCGCCAGAGCTGCTATGTCCAAACATTTTTTACTAGAGAGGAGACATATATAATCCTTAGTAAGATGCTTTGAAGACCATGCAACAATCAGCAGCATTAAACACCCCAATGGCACCAACGCCAAAGGCGCTATACCCTCAGGATGAAAGACCCAGTGCCAGTACTGGAATATCACCCCAGACCCAAAGAATCAGGGTCCAAACCTATCTTCCAGATGCCCTGCCAAACCCATTATGGTTGCCTTACAGTTCAGGATTAGCTACACTCCCCCCTTTAACCACACAGCCAGGTCTGCAGGCCAACACTAACAATTTTCCAAAATGTAACTTTTTATTTGTTTTTCCCTGCCGATTAACTTCAATACATCATGGACCAGACCAACCTTTTTGCAGAGCAATATATTCCACAGCCCCAATTCATCCTATGCCCATCCGTGTCAATGGAGACATCTCACATTGGAGGAGTTGAAGTTGTTTTTGGTCCTTGTGCTCAACATGGGGTTTGCAATAGCAAAAACAAATTACATGCCTACTGGTCCACCCACCCCATTCATCACATGCTAATTTATTCTGTTGGCTGTAATGTCTTGGTCACACTAGACCTTGTCCACTTCACTGGCCTACTGGAATTAAACCAATACATCCCAGTAATAGGGCTAGGTATGGATTGAAGCTAAACAATCACTGTAAAATAGCGATATGATATGTGGCTTCAAAGAAATTGGGGGGGGGGGAGAGGTCTCTCCCCCCCCCCTGCGCCCAGGTCCTTAGCCTCATATTCCTGCCTGGACCATTACTTTGACTGTGCTGGCCATATCTCTGCCTGCTGCCTGTAATGACCCAGGACTCTTTATGGACCATATTCCTGCCTGCTGCCTGGATCAATACTTTGGCTGTACTGAACATATCTCTTCATGCTGCCTGTAATGACCCAGGACTTTTTATGGACCATATTCCTGCCTGATGCCTTGACCAATATTTTGGCCGTACTGAACATATCTCTTTCTGCTGCCTGTAATGACACAGGACTTTTCATGGACTATTTTCCTGCCTGCAGCTTGGATGATGCCTTTGGCTGTTGCTGACCACATCTCTGCCTGCTTCCCAGGCCAATGGGTGCCACACATTGGGGGGTCATCTCGACATGCCCATGGTGGGCACTGGTAATGCTGCATTTGATGGACACTGATCAGGCTGCATTGCTGGGCACTGCTAAGGCTGCTGCATTGCTAGGCACTGGTCAGGCTGCATTGATGGGCACTGGTCAGGCTGCATTGATGGGCACTGGTGAGCTAGCATTTATGTGCACTGGTAAGGATGCATTGATGGGCACTGGTCAGGCTGCATTGATGGGCACTGGTCAGGCTGCATTGATGGGCACTGGTGAGGCTGAATTGATGGGCACTGGTGAGGCTGCATTTATGGGCACTGGTAAGGCCGCATTGCTCGGGGCTGGTAAGGATGCATTGCTCGGGACTGGTAAGGATGCATTGCTGGGCATTAATAAGGCTGCATCGCTGGGAACTGGTGAGGCTGCATTGCTGGGCACCAATAAGGCTGCAATTATGGGCACTGGACAGGCTGCATTGCTGGGCACTGGTAAGGCTGCGTTGATGGCCACTGGTCAGGTTGCATTGATGGGCACTGGTAAGGCTACCTTGATGGACACTGGTGAGGCTGCATTGATGGGCACTGGTCAGGCTGCATTGCTGGGCACTGGTGAGGCTGAATTGCTGGGCACAGATCAGGCCGCTTTTGCTGGACACTGGTAAGGCTGCATTGGTGTTAATTTCTTCTTGTATTTATTGTGTAATTTCCTCTACATATCTCCAGGACTTTTTAAATTCTTCCCACGATGCCCATTTATCTAAGCCACCCTCTTCTACTGTTAGGTCTTCATCCCCTTCATTATAATGTTCTATTTTTTGTATTTCATTTATACGAAAAATCCATTCCGATATTTTAGGGCTTACGTTCTCTCTCCATTTTTTTGGGATTAAATTTTTGGCGGTGTCTAGCAGTATGGGAATTAACGAGGTTTTATATTGCTTTATGGGTTCCTCTGTCCCATGAAATAGGACCGTCCACGGATCTTCTCTTATTTCCTTTTTAGTTACAACCTTTATTATCTCTATGATTTTCCTCCAATATTTTTTAATAATGGGGCAGTCCCACCAAATATGGGCCATAGTCCCAGTTTTTTTACACCCTTGCCAGCAATCCGCAGATTGCTCTACTACATATTTGGCCATTTTATCGGGTGTCGCGTACCACCTTGCTAAGCACTTGTAGTTTGTCTCTATCAACTTATTATCTACTACCCCAGAGTGAATTAGTTTAAATATCTTCTTGCGAATTTGTGTGCTACATTGTGACCCCAACTCTTTTTCCCACTTTTGGATGTATGGTGGGTCCTCCAGCTCATCTCCCTCTGAGAGAATCTTATATAATCGGGTTATATTTTTTTTTTTTTTTTTCTCTCAGGCATAGCCGCTCCAGAGGTCTCAATTCCTCTTCACTACGGATTGGCTGAGGTAAATTTGAGATAAAGTGACTTAGCTGGAGGAACCGCCATACATCGATCTTCATAATTTCTGTGTCCGCACTTTACCGTTAACTAGTATATCTTTTAATTGTGCATTTCCTTTTATTATCCAATTACCCCCCACCTCCTGTTTTCCCGGTGTGAAATAATCATTTTCTTTAAGAAAAATCAAGGGTGAATTGTACCCCCAGTTATTTTGTGAATGTGTTCGATCCCAAATCTTTAATGCTAAACGTGTTATCTCGTGTGCGTTTGGTCCTATTGACCTAAACTGTGGAGGATTCCATATTGTGCGTCCTAAAAGTCCTTGACTCATTGCGTTCTCTACACTCACCCATCTCTTTTCGTTTACCTCTTTCGCCCATTCCACTACTCGTGACAAAACCACTGCATTGTAGTATCTTTTTAGGTCCGGGACTGCCAATCCCCCTTGTCTTTTCCCCCTGCTTAACACCGCCAAGGCAATTCTCGGCTTTTTATGTTGCCATATGTACTTAGAAATTATATTTTTCAATAATCTAAAGTAGGCCTGAGAGAGCGGAATGGGCAACATTTGAAACTTATATATAATCTTCGGGACCAATATCATTTTAACTGCGTTGATCCGTCCTAGCCAGGAGAGGGGACATGTTGAAATTTTTTTTATTTCTCTTTTAATTTAATCGAGTAAGGGGATATAATTATTCGTATATATTTTCCTAATGGTATCCGAAAGATAGACTCCCAAATATTTAATCTCCTTACGCCAGGGGAAGCGGAATTCTGCCCGGAGCTTCTCCTCTTCCTGGTTACTGATATTAACATTCATAACTTCGGACTTGCCGAGGTTTATTTTCAAATTCGATATTTTGCCGAATTTTTCCAACGCCCTCAGCAAGTTCGGAATCGTAATCCTCGGATTGGTGATGAAAAAGAGCACATCATCCGCATAAGCGGCGAGTTTGTGTTCGTCCCTTCCCAACCCGATCCCCTTTATATCCTGGTTGTTTCGGATAAAGGTCAGTAACGGCTCCAGAGATAAGGCAAAAAGGAGTGGGGACAATGGACACCCCTGTCTAGTGCCATTTCCCATTTGAAATTGGGGAGAGGATTCTCCATTAATCTTTACCGAGGCCTGCGGATGGTTATAGAGTACCTGGATCCATTGGATCATTCTCGGACCTATACCCATAACTTCTAACATTTCTATCATGAGTCCCCAGTCTACCCTGTCAAATGCTTTCTCAGCATCTATAGACAGGAATAGACCTGGGGACCCACTGTTTTTTAGGGCCTGGAGGAGGAGTAATGCCCTCACTCCACTATCCCTACCTTCTCTCTCGGGTATAAATCCGACCTGATCTGGGTGCACTAGTTCGCTCATCTTTTCCTTCAGTCTAGATGCCAGTATTTTGGCAAATAGTTTTGTATCCGCATTCAATAATGCTATCGGCCTATAACTGGAGCAGAGTAAGTGATCCTTCCCCTCCTTCGGTATTACCGTGATCAAGGCCCGCAAGGCCTCAGCCTTCATTTCATATTTTGTACCTAATCCGTTCATATATTTGCATAATCTAGGGACTAAGACCTCTTTAAATTTTTTAAAGTAAATAGTCGTGTACCCGTCAGGTCCCGGACTTTTGCCCGATGCCGTATCCTTAACGCTTTATAAATTTCCTCTTCTGTAATAGATCTATCTATATTATATCTATCACTCTCTTGTAAGTACGGTAAATTAGTATCATACAAAAATTCTTTAATAATTTCCTCATCCCCTTTATCTCGCCCCCCTTTTTGGCCTACATTGTACAGGGCTTCGTAATATTGCCTGAATACCTCCGCAATTTCCTTAGTAGTATGGACCATCTTCCCATTCTTATCCTGAATTTTATCAATAAAGTTAGTCCCCCTCTTCCCTTTTAACTGTCTCGCTAGATATTTACCAGTTTTATTTTTCCCATAATGTCTCTCTCTGACTCTCCCCTCATGTGCCCTCCTTGCTTCCTGCTCCATGAGGTCCTTGAGTTCCTCTCTCTTGTTGATCAATAGGTGAAAGAGTTCCTGCTGTTGGCCCTTTTGTTTTTTATGCTCTTGTTCTAATCTGTGAACTTCTTTTATCAGATTCTCCCTTTTCTCTATTCTAACTTTTTTTTATTTGCGCCTATGGAGATGAGGATACCCCTGATGTATGCTTTATGTCCTTCCCATAGGGAGGCACCTGAAATTTCACCTGTATCATTCGTCAAGAAGTAGAATTCTAATTCTTTCCGAATTATCTCTACGGTTTCTTTGTCCTGTAAGAGATTTTCATTTAATCGCCATGTAAAAGGTTGTCTATGTATTCCAGGTATCCTCATCTTCATTATCACTGGAGAGTGATCTGACAGAGACACTATTCCTATCCTTGTTTCTGAGACTTCCTCTAACAGCCTGTGGTCCACCAATATGTAGTCCAGCCTGGAATGCGTCCCGTGCACGGGGGAATAGAAAGTATAGTCTTTCATTTTTTCATGTTGAATCCGCCATACATCCATCATTTGATGTTGTTTCAGGCAATGTTTAATTATTTTCAGAGTCCTCTCATTCATCCCTCTTGCACGGGACGTACTATCCATGGCCGGATCCATACAGAAATTAAAATCCCCTGCTAAAATTACATCACCTGATTTAAAATCTGCTAATCTCCGTAAGATCTGTTTCATATATCCTAAGGGATTTTTATTTGGACAATATACATTTGCAAGAGTAAACACCCTATTTCCTAGTTCTCCCTTAAGGAACAAGTATCGGTCCTCAGGGTCAGTCAGCCTATCGAGCAGAATGAATCTTGTGTGTTTCTCAAATCCAATCGCCACTCCCTTAGCCCTCCTTATTGGGGAGTCCCCATAAAACCAAGTCGGAAAGCTATCTGAGTATAACTTAATATTCGTATCCTGGGTTAAGTGGGTCTCCTGCAAAAATACCACTTCTGCTCTGTATTGCTGCACTTTAAGAGTTTGTACCTTTTGTTAAGAGAATTTAATCCTTTTACATTGTATGACATAAATTTTACCTCGGTCATCCAAGACTGTCTGATGACATGCTTAATCTACACCTTTTTACCCTACCCATAATTTTCACTTTTCTTTCGTTCCCCCCCTCTGCAAGGCATTTCTTCTCCCACCTCTCCCCTCTCCCCCCCATCCCTCCTCCCTCCACCCTCCCCATCCTCTGGCCCAATCCTGGCCTTTACTTGACATTGGGGGGCACAGCTCCCCTCTGCAAGCAATACCTACTAGGGTGTGACTCCAACTGCGGTCTTCCACTTCTGTACCCCTTATCCCCCTACCCCTAGGGAAAAGGAGTCACCCTCTCGAGACAAGGAGTGGTGGAGCCCGGGTCAGCCCATCCAATCCTTCCTCCTGTCTGACCCACCCCCGCCCCCCTCCCCCCCAAGATCTCCCTCCCCCCTCCACCCCCATCCAAAAAAAAAACAACAAAAAAAAAAACACCACAAACTAGAACCAGAGCGAGAAAAACTATCATCCTCCTCCCCTCCTTATTGACCAGCGACCATTGACATTAAGTTTCACGTAAGTCTTGGGGGATCTTGGGAGGTGAAATTCCCAGTTTGTTACAAAAGTCCTCTAGTTCATCTAGGAACTTTAACTTGATAGTCCTTCCCTCTCTCTGAACTAACAGAGCTGTCGGAAACCCCCAGCTGTATCTTATGTTTGCTCTTCTCAATTGTTCCAATAGAGGTTTTAATTGTCTTCTCCGTGCCAGGGTCCCTGCAGAGAGGTCTGCAAAGACTTATAGAGTTGTCCCCTCATATTGTAATGAAGGCAGTCCTCTTAGTTTGCTCCATATCTTGGCTTTATCCTCATAGAGGTGAACTTTTATAATCACATCTCTTGGTACCTCTTCCCTTAATTCTGGAGGTTTCCTCACTCTGTGTACACGATCTATCTTTAATTCTTCACCTTCCTCTCTTCCTAGTATAGGGTTAAATATCTTCCCCATTTTTGCTCCTAGGTCTTCTCCCTGTTGTTCAGGTAGGGCTCTAATCCTCAGGTTCTGACGTCGGCTCTGGTTCTCCTGTTCCTCCATTCTATATAAGATATCCCTGTGAGCCTCTTGCATCTTTCTAGACTGCGCTTTTAACTCCAGTATTTCCTGGGCCTGTTTACCCGTTAGTTCCTCTGTTTCTTCGATCCTCCTTAACAGGTGGCCCATATCTGCCCTTACGGTTGAAATCTCCGCCTTAATTATATTTTCCAATTTCATAAACATTTCTTGTATTTCGCCTTTTGTTGGTATTTGGGAGTTATCCCTCTGCTCCTTTCTTTTGCCTTCCATGTCTGACTCCATCTCCTCACCGGAGGTGTCACCCTGTGTCCCGGTTGATTTTCCTGCCTCCTTCCTCCTCTCTCATATGCCCTGCTGTTTTTTTTCTATGCCAGGACTTTTTTGGCTTGTTTCTTTAAGGTACTTCTGGATCGTGCTTGTATTTAAACTCTCTTTAGGGGCTTTGGGGTCATTAGCTTTTGGGTTTCTTCCCCTCATGTTGTCCCTCTTTGTCTTTCTCCTCCCCAGGGTTCCCCTTTCGCTTAATTGTAACTGAGAAATAAAATACGGGAATAGAGGGAAAGTACCAGGAGGCAAAATAAAATAAAATAAGATACTCCTTTCCTTTATGCCCGCCGTTAACCTATATAGGTATCAGGGATCTCTTCACTAATGGTCAACCAATGGAGCGCTCTGATCACAGTAGCAGTGGGAGAGACCACCTGTTCTTCTCCGTGACCTAAAGTATCTCCCTTATATGTCCATGCCTTAAGCAGTAGGGGCCAAAAATATAAGAAAAAAAAAAAAAAGAGAGAGAAAACCCCCTTTTCCTTTGTCACATTAGTGTATTCCCCAAATGAAGATATGTTCAAGGGACTAAAGGTGCAGTCTTCTTATACAGAGGAATTACTCAGCGCTATATTTGATACCTTCGGTCCCTCCTACAATAAGGGAACCCTGATGCAGCTCTCAGTCTTTATCATCCTCGGCTTCTCCTCTCATTCTATACTAGGGCATAAAGTCTGGACTGCACCGACCTTAAACACAGTGGGTACCCTTAAACTGGGCTATCTTGTTTTAATTCAGGCCATACAGAGGAGAAAAAAGAAAGGGAAAAAGCACCATTCAAAAATGTTACAAAGTTCAAGGCTGTACTTTTCAAGGCTTATTTAGCATGTAAATATTTACATATATTTTCAGGGAAATACTTATCAAGAGCTCAGCTTAGTTTTCAAGTCCGTCAGCTACCTCCAGCCAATTTGCTCCTGAACACGTGTTTTTATAAATGCACGTTTCCACTCCATGTAGCGTAGGTCTGCAGGCTTCCTATTAATGCTTGCTCTCCTGTTTTACTCCTGTATTGCTACTGCTATGTATTTAACTGGTCATGATATAACAGTCCGGATGAATGAAATGCTTGGATCTGACCTGTTTGTAGTCTTCCTTGCTAGCAGGCTCCTCAGCTCACAGGGATATCACAGCATCACAGCATCCGGTGGATGAGTATGGGGGGGGAGAACCGGGGGCTCTGTTCGCTCCAGCGAGATCCTCCGTGCCGTCTGCCGGCGGTGTTCCTCCGAGTCTCGCTGGGGGAGTTCTCAGGCTCGTGCGTGCGGACGTTCAAGTGCGGGCGATGGGGTTAGAGCAGGCATCATTACGAAGCGCTGCGTTCTCTCACCGCGCTCAGCTCCGGTTGGTACGGCGGATCCTCCTCCATCCACTCGCGTGGAAGCCGCTGTCAGGCCCCTCCCCTCTCACGTACGCAGCATGACGCTCCTCAGCCAGGCTGCATTGGTGGACAATGGTAATGCTGCATTGGTGGACAATGGTAAGGCTGCATTGCTGGGCACTGGTAAGGTTGCATTGATAGCCACTGGTGAGGCTGCATTGCTGGACACTGGTAAGGCTTCATTGCCATACACTGGTAAGGTTGCATTGATGGGCACTGGTAAGGCTGCATTGTTGGCTTTTGGTGAGGCTGCATTGCTGGGCACTGGGAAGTCTGCATTGCTGGGCACTGGTAAGGCTGAATTGCTGGGCACTGGTAAGGCTGGATTGCTGGGCACTGATCATGCTGAATTTGCTGGGCACTGGTAAGTCTGCATTGACGGGCACTGTTAAGGCTGCATTTGATGGGCACTGATAAGGCTGCATTTGATGGACACTGATCAGGCTGCATTTGATGGACACTGATCAGGCTGCATTTGATGGACACTGATCAGGCTGCATTGCTGGGCACTGGTAAGGCTGCATTGCTTGGCACTGGTAAGGCTGCATTTGATGGGCACTGGTAAGGCTGCATTGCTGAGTAATGGTAAGGCTGCATTGCTGGGCACTGATCAGGCTGTATTGCTGGGCACTGGTGAGGCTGCACTGCTGTGCACTGGTGAGGCTGCATTGCTGGGCACCGATCAGGCTGCATTGCTGGGCACTGATCAAGTTTTCATCTTCTTTCCACATTTTCCAAAAACTTGTGGAAAAAAATGACATGTTCAAATGACTCATAATGCCTCATAGAACATACATTTTGGTGTGTCCTGGTGCTCCAGGGCCTTCAAAATGTGATAGGTAGTCAGTAAATTAGATGTGTCCCTAGAATACCTTAAGGTGCTACTTGGATGTTGGGAACAAGTAGTGAAATATGTTTTGGGGTGTAATTGCATTTATTCCTATGCCATGCATGAGAAATAACTTGTTAATATGACAATTTTGTGTTAAAAAAAGTATTTATTCATTTTTTCCCAAGAATTGTGGGAGAAAATTACTTAAAAAAACTCACCATACCTCTTACTAAATGCTTGTCTATTTTCCAAAAAGTGTTTATGTGGGGTTATTTGTACTGTTCTGACATTTCAGGGCCTCAAATAATGAGTTAGCCAGACAGTAGACTTCTGCACAATGAAAAATGTTGTTTCGTTTCGGTTCGTTGTCATTCGTAAAATACATAATTTCGTTCTGTTATATTCGTTATGTTACGCGAATACGTTTACGGATAATTCGTTATTCGTAGAGTGTCAAATTCATTCGTTCGTATTCATTGAAATTCGCTACTTATGTACGTATAGACATTCGTGACGATGATTCATAGTTTGGAAAGTCATTTGTTTATTGAATCTTTTAACACACTCAATGACAACGTCTCTTCTCCTCGGCTCAAATACAATACAACACCCTTCTAACTCAGTTCTCAGGAATGCACTTTGCCAGTAATCCATCCTCCGGCACAAAATTAATTAGCTGATTGGACTATAAGATTTAGTTTGAGCTGACCTTTTGTTTCATTAGATCTTTAAAGAATTACCGAATTCATTTGTTATATTTCTTTCGTATTCGTTTTTATTCGTTATTTTTTTATTCGGACATTCAAATGCATCCGAATGTCCGAAAGATGCAAAATTCGGCCGAATTTCGATTCGTTACGAAACAAATTGCACAAGCCTACCAGACAGTACATCAGATGTGATCAACTTTTAGTAATGTGTAGCATAGCTTGTAGACTTTACTTTCACACAGACTAAATAATATACATTAATTTTGGTTATTTACTTATTTGCTAAATTTTGTAATACAAATTAAGAAAATTATTTTTTTTTTCAAAATGTTTGCTTTTATGTGCTTATATCACCAAAAATAAAAAATAAAACCCAGTGGTGATTAAATACCACCAAAGGAAAGCTCTATTTGTGTGAACAAAATTAAGTTTCTTTTGTTGTGGTACGGTTTAGCGTGACTGAGTAATTGTCATTAAAATGTTCAGAGCACTGAAAGCTAAAAATTGGTCTGGGCAGGAAAGGGTAAAGGCGTCCTGTATAGAAGGGGTTAAGGGAAAATATACAAATCTGTAAATTAAATACAATAAAAAATATGGGAAAACAAATGTGTAGATGTGTGAACATTTCATTAACTAGTTGAGCTCTTCGTATGTACTAATCACAAGTTTATGTGGGTTTTTTTCAGCAGGCCCCTAGCTGAAAAGAGAAAGTGCCGATCACTTTGACAGAGTAGGCAGTGCGGTGCCTCCCAGTAGGTGGCGCCCCCCCACAAGGTTCCGGAACTCTCCTGCTCTTACTGGGAGCCCTGGACAACAACCACAGTCTTCAGAATGGAGAGCTGTGTTAGAGTAAGACAGTTATGCCTCAAACAAATGTAAACAAAGAAACCAGAAGTGGCAATGATTTTTTTTACACTTTCAGTTTCAGATCCACCATTTCCTGACCAGTAAAGCCAGAGGACATATTTAACTGAGCAGATCTGTGATTAGTTAGGTGATATGGAAGGCATGGAGATCATGGGGAGTCTATTAGACCCCTAATGTCTCCAAAAAGAGTACCTGTCACCTGCACAATGCTATCACATTATTACCCCTTGTGATAGCAATCAAGTAAAAATAAATTAATAACAGAAAAAGTTATAATAAAATATATTGAAAAAAAATTAATACAATTGCTGTAAACCCCATTGCTCTATATACATATGCCAACACATGCACACGTGTATGTACACTTCAGTCGTACCATACACGTGACATATCGATGTGAATGTTAAAGTGAGAACAATAATTCTAGCTATCCCTACATATTCTAAACAACCTCATTTTTTAAATTTCACAAAAAAAAATTATATTATATTGTTTGTATTTGCACAAAAAAATTTTTAATATAGTTTTTCCTGAAAATTTTCATTTAATAAAGAGTTGCACAAATATTATGTGACAAACATTTGCAACTATCAACTTATTTTTTTCTACAGGACCTCTAAGTTCATAAAATATATAATATTCAGGGGGGGGGGGGGGGGGGTTAAGTTATTTTAATGCCAAAAATGAAGATGCATGTGTTCAAAAAATAAATGCTTGAATTGGTTAAAGATAATTTTTAGGTGAATAATACAATATTTAGGTGCATGTATAGCCAGACAGCTGTCTAGAGGAGTTTTCTGCTTACTTTGCAGAGATGTTTTCTCTTTTGTGTTTCTCTGGGGCAAGAAGTGAAAAAAAATCCTCCCAAATGGGACATACGCAGAAAAAAAAAAAACCTGACCGGAGCTTTAACCACTTCATACTCTAGTCAAAACAAAAGAACGCAAAATAAGTTTTGACTTTAAAAATTTCTTAAATCATAAGATTTCTAATAAGTAAAAGGCAGGATTCTAGATACTTTCCTGCCTTGTTCACTACTGTCATGGTTATGCAGTGATCTTCCTGTGTTTGCTTACCTCCCCTCATGTCTTCAGACTAAGAAGCCAGCCACTTCCACCTGGTGGTTTTTATAACCTCTTCTCTAAGCATGGCTCCACCCCAGGCCCTATCAGGGAGCCCTATATTAACCTGTGCACTGCAGGCCATCAGGGCTGATCAACCATTGTGTATTCCTTTGTGTGTTAGCTTCCTGTTTCCTGCCGTGTGCTCTGCTACTGTTTTCCGTTACCAACTTTGGCGTGTCTTGACTATCCTTGTTTGCCTGTGATCCTGACCTTTTGGCATGTACCCGTCTATTCTTGTCTGCTTGTGGTCCCGACCTTGGCGTTGTCCCTCACCATCCCTATCCTCCTGTTGCCTACTGTGGGTGTGAGCTGGGGGACCCTGGGGGTCGTGACCTGGAGCCAGTTGCAGCCAAGCCCATCCTCACCACTGGAGGCTCTGGTGAACACCTGCTGGCTCTTAGACTCCGCGCCCCAGGGAATTTTACGCTCTAACCTCAGTGGGATCTGTCCCCCGTCTGCAGCAGTCAGCTGTAGGGTCCACAACCTTGCGGTGCACTCCTGATCCTTCGGTGTGCACCTGTCACCTCGCCTCAATGTGACCTGACAACTACACTTTGGGGTTTGGCTAGTCACCCTCCTGGATTTTCCCTTTTGCTTGCATCCAGCCTGGGTCTCTGTCTTGCGTCACTGCACTTTTACCTGTACTTTTTTGCATAATTCCTCTGCAGATTAAAGGAAGTTCCTGATCACTGGCCCCTATTGATTTGATGGGGCCTAATTTGCTAAAGGATGCTGAGAGATAAAGTGAAGTGAACTTGTGTTTACCGCAATATCTAATATACAAAAAATAAAAATAAAATAGCTTCCTCACTTGACCAGACTTTCACTTCACACATCAGTAAATCAAATACATAAGCCCTTTCCTGTACACTTCTCAAGTTTCTTTTGTCAAGATCCTATGGCACAATCTCTTAGTCTAGGTCCAATAGTCTGATCATGTGTGACAATAGTGTGTTTCTGTTTGAGCCTCAGTTCTACTCTTATTTCTGTTCCTACTTTGTTCTATTATATGTATCTTGTCTCTGCTGTTAACATTGGGGGTTATTTACAAAAACACAAATCCACTTTGCACTACAAGTGCACTTGGAAGTGCAGTCACTGTAGATTTGAGGGGGACATGCAAGGAAAATAAAAAAACAGCATTTTAGCTGGCACATGACTGGATGATAAAATCAGCAGAGCTTCCCCTCATTTTAGATCTACTTCTCAGATTTACAGTGACTGCACTTCCATGTACACTTGTAGTGCAACGTGGATTTGCCTTTTGTAAATAACCCCCATTGTCTAGTACCTAGCTTGTTCCCTTTTATTTTCTGCTTTATTCTTATCCATTTCCTATCTGTGTAAGGCCCTTTGACAGTAGACTAAAAGAGCTGAATGAGGGATCCTTGGCCCTTTATTTAACCAGTGCCATTTATAAATAGCACAGGCTACATAGCCCTCAGGTGATTGTTGTGTACCCAGCCATCTATAGATGGTTGGGTAGACAGAGACTAGGGATGAGCCGAACACCCCCCAGTTCGGTTTGCACCAGAACATGTGAACAGCAAAAAATTTGTATGAACATGCAAACACTGTTAATGTCTATGGGATACGAACATTAAAAATCAAAAGTGCTAATTGTATAGGTTTATATGCAAGTTATTGTCATAAAACGTTATTGGGGACCCTGCCCCTGCATCGATGCAAATTTTTTTTTTTTTAAACTGCAGTTTTTTCAGCAGTGGTTTTAATAATGCTTAAAGTGAAACAATACAAATGAAATATTCCTTTAAATATTGTGCCTGGGGGGTGTCCTCAGTATACCTGCAAAGTAGCAAATTTTTCCCGTGTTTAGAACAATACCAAAGCAAAATTACATTTCTAAAGGAAAAAGGGTAATTTAAAATTGCTCGGGTTATAATGAATTTTTGGATCCTGGCAAAAAAAAAAATGCATGGGGTTTCCTAGGCCCTTCAGGTATAGTATGGATATTAAGGAGAACCCTGCACCCCGAGGAGCCTGGTATGGATTTTGGGGGACCACCACACATTTTTTTTATTTTAAAGCAGGGTTCCCCTTAATATTCATACCAGACCCAAAGGGCCTGGTAATGGACGGGGGGGGGGGGGGCATGCCATTTTTTTCAATGATTATTTTCTACATTGTCGGGATCTGACAATTCATTACAGCCATGAGCAGTTTTGAATTACTTTTTTTCCTTTAAAAATGTAATTTTGCTGTGGTATTATTCTAAACACTGCTAAATATGCTGCTTTGCAGGTATACTAAGGACACCCCCCACAATATTTAAAGGAATAATTCATTTTTATTGTTTCATTTTAAACCTTAATAAAATCACTGCTCCTGAAAAAATGTCAGGTTTAAAGCTTTTTTTTGCATTGATACCCAGGTCCTCATGCCGTTTTTTTCAATGATTTTTATCTATATTGCCAGGATCCGACAATTCCTTACAGCCGCATGTGGTTTTAAATGAGATTTTTTTAATTTAGAAATGTTATTTTGCTGTGATATTGTTCTAAACACAAGAAAGATGCGCTACTTTACATGCATACGAAGGACACCCCCACGATATTTAAAGGAATAATTCATTTTTATTGTTTCAATTTAAGCATTATTAAAACCAATGCTTCTGCAAAAAAACTTCAGTTTTTAAAACTTTTTTTTGCATTGATACATGTCCCCTAGGGCAGGACCCAGGTCCCCAAACACTTTTTATGACAATAACTTGCATAGAAGACTTTAAAATTAGCACTTTTGTTTTTTCATATTAGTGTTCCATAGACCTTAATGGTGTTCCCCCGGCTTTTGAATTTGCTGTGAACACCACATAATGTTCGCTATTTGGCCAACCGGGGAACACCCAATGTTCGAGTCGAACTTACATTTCGACTCGAACACCAGGCTCATCCCTGACAGAGACCCTGTATCCAGCCAATCTGAGTGGCTGGGTACCATATGATCACATGGTAATTTTTACTGTGCTTACAACAGGGGAGGGAGAGATATCTTGCAACTGTAAATGAACACAGAATGAATGAATCAGCAGATGAAGATGCTTGATCCATTCGTTCTGTTGCTGACACACAAAAATCTTTTTTTCAAAACCCTTTCCTGTCCCCCTCCTCTCCAACACATACTATCTCCAATACTGTCCCTAGTGGCATGAATGTTAACCCTTCACCTCCCTTATCCTGCTCATCTAAAAATGTAACCAGTACATTAACACATTCACTGCCTCCTCCCTCTGTGTGTGACCTGTACCATAAAATGTACTATACTGTCATTTTTATTTTAAAATAAAATAAAGGAAACTTCTTTATTTTTTTCAAAAAAACAGCAGGTAGAAAAAAAATATACTGTATATTCAAATTCAAAACTGCATATAGAGAACCCTGTACTCACTGATGATCCAGAGGAAGGCAAAAAAAAATATAAAGAATGATCCAGTTTGCTGAAACAAAGGAAAATAATATTTCCTGATCCCCAGATATTCCCTATTATTACTACATATAAATATTAATAGCCATTAAAATCTGCACATTTAGAAATGAATCCAGCTTTATTTTTAAACCAAATCAACTGAACTGAATTAAACTGAGGAATTCCATGTCACAGTTTCACAGCTCTTACTGTGCCCCTTGTCCTTTGCAATGACCTTAACATGAACATCTTTGCTCCAAGTTCACTATATCTATCATGCATTTATTTTTACGATATTATCATATTGACTCCGAATTGCCTCTTATCATGAGAGAACAAATTCAGTTCACATATTCCTTCATTATAGCAAAAGTCCTTTATAAATGTATCAGTTTATTTTGTGTTACTTTATGTTATCTTTTAACTTTTTCTGCATTCTTTCTAGTTCTACAACATCTTATTTTGTGAACTGGTGCTCAGAACGGAACTACATATTTCAGATGAGGTCTTACTAATGCTATGTACAGGAGCAAAATCATGTCTCCGTCTCCGGAGTCCATATTTCATAATGCAGGAAAATATTTTGCTTGCTTTAAAAACTACTATTATTTGATGTCCTCCTTAAACACAGAAATTGTACATTTAACTAATGTATGCCATCAATGTATGTGACATTTCCAGTTTCACTATTTCACCTGGAGGCCTGGCAACCAAAAGGTGGGTGTCATCAGGCAAACTGGAGAGAGACCAACAGCAAACATCCATTTTCTGATCTTCCTTAGCTAGTAAGTTCACATAAGCTACAAGGATATTCTGTTGTCACTTTCCCTGGCCCCTGTGGGCTGAAAGTTCTTAAAATTTTCACAGGCACACCAGGATCCTTGACAAATTGGGCATCTATTTACTCAGCACACCCCCATCTCCTGGGCTTGAGAGATTGCTGTGCTAATATCATATGGCATAAAAATTGGAACTACCCCCATTTTTTATTCTCCAACACTTCTGCCTTCATAAAATATATTTGGGGGTTTAAACTAATCGTCAGCTTCAAAATTATTTTTTAAGCTATGCAAAAAAAGGCAAAAGGTGGCAAAAAAGGTTAATCCCTAGTTCTATATCATTTATAAATATTTTAAAAAGTAAAAGCACTGAACTTTGGGGTACACTCTTTGTTAATTCAGAGTATGAATCATTATTCACTACTCTCTGAACAGTCTTTAACCACTTGCCGACCGGCGCACACCGATGTACGTTGGCAGAATGGCATGGACAGGCAAATGGGAGTACAGGTATGTCCCTTTAAATTTACCGCCATACCATTGCATGCACAAGCCGGTCGGGATCTCCGTGAGTCTGATCGTGGGATACCCACGATCACCACACAGGGAGGAAGAACGGGGAGATGCTAATTTAAATAAGTATCTCCCCATTCTGCCTAGTGACAGTGTCACTGATCTCTGCTCCCTGTGATTGGAGCAGAGATCAGTGATGCGTCATACACAGCTATGCCCCCCCACAGTTAGAAACACAGTCCC
This sequence comes from Lithobates pipiens, assembly GCF_037356315.1. Classification (NCBI taxonomy): domain Eukaryota; kingdom Metazoa; phylum Chordata; class Amphibia; order Anura; family Ranidae; genus Lithobates; species Lithobates pipiens. Next base: position 21,088,530 of record NW_027507787.1, read on the forward strand.
CAGTGCTCACTTAACCCCTACACTGCCACCTTGTGGTTAACCCCTTCACTGCCAGTGTCATTTACACAGGAATCAGTGCATTTGAATAGCACTGATTGCTGTATAAATGACAATGGTCCCAAAAAAATGCCAAAAATGTCCGATGTGACTGCCATAATGTCACAGTCACAATAAAAATCTCTGATCACCGCCATTACTAGTAAAAAAAAAATATTGATAAAAATGCCATAAAACTATCCCCTATTTTGTAAATGCTATAACTTTTTTGGGGGGATATTCATTATAGTAAAATGTAAAAAATAATTATTTTTTTTCAAAATTGTCACTCTTTTTTTGTTTATAGCGCAAGAAAATAAAAACCACAGGGGTGATCAAATACCACCAAAAGAAAGCTCTATTTGTGGGAAAAAAAAGGACGTCAATTTTATTTGTGAGCCACGTCGCATGACCGCGCAATTGTCAGTTAAAGCAACGCAGTGCCGAATCTCAAAAAGTGCTCTGGTCTTTGGCTTGCAAAATGGTCCGGGGCTTAAGTGGTTAAGAGTATTTTCTATCAATTTATAGAAATATTTTTTTTAAGCCTGTACACCTTAATTCACACATTAACTGTCCATAGAAAACTATGTAAAGCACATCTGCAAAGTCCAAGTATATTACATTAACAGCTACTCCTTTGTACAAGTTTTTGCTTACCAAAAAATTTGATTTATTTAACATCTTAAATGTTTTATGACAAGCAGACTATAATTAATAATATTGTTTTCTAGCAAAAACTCTTCTGGGTGGTACTACACTAATCTAAACCACCCATTAAAAAGTTTCGAAAATTTAGGAACAATGCTTTACAATTAACATAACTCAACTGGCCGAGGACACGTGTGTAATCCATATAGTGCAAGTGATTTTAAATCTTTCTTGATCTATCTGACCTTGGCTTGAATCAAGAGGTCCCCAAATTTCTCACTTCTTTTTCACTTCTTAAGTGATTGAATAGTACTGACTAGCATATTCAAGGCTTTGGATATCTTTTATTTCCTCTTCCATCTTTGTAAAGCTTCATTACCTTGTTACACAGGTCTTTTGACTGTTCTTTTCTACCGCTTCATGGCTCAGTGTCTGGCCTGCTTAGTGCATCTATGTGAAAGCTATCAAACTCATTGACTATTTATAGACAGACACTAATTGAGATTTAAAAAGCCACAAATGTGGGAAATTAACCTTTAATTGCCATTTTAACCTGTGTGTACCACCTTCTGTGTCTATACGAAGGCCAAACATTCCAGGGTATGTACATTTTTTATCAGGGCCGTTTGGGTGATTTCTGTTATTATGATGAAAAAAATAAAAATATGTGATAATAAATGGCTTCATGTGATTTCTATCCTTAAATAAAAGACATTTTTTTGGCATGATCAGTCATATTTTCAATATTAATGCCAAAATTTTCCAATTTCTGCCAGGGTATGCAAGCTTTTGAGCACAACTGTACAAAGGCAATGGCAAATCTCATTTAAAAAATGTGGATAGTATTGCAACAGCAATTGCCTTTGTCCCCAATGACCAGGTCAGAGTTATCTTGAAAGGGGCATCTTCCTATAGAACTAAAATGCAAGAATCTGTATCAATCAATAACTTACAACTAGGACCATACAATTCTGAGTTTATGGTTACACCATAATATCCACAAACACTAGCTCAGGTAAGCTGCATTTTTATTTATTGATTGATTTACTTTTAAAATGTGAATGGGAACAAATGTAACAAATATAAAGTGGGTATTATCCCAATTTGGCTATAGAAATGAAAATACCCTTTAGTTATTGTTAAATTTACAATTACTTCTTTGAAACTGGCTAGCTGTTTCATTCGTATAACCAGATATTTAAAATTCTAATTAAACAGTGGGCTGAAATGGGAACACACTTATTTAATTCCAGAAAAAAAAAATAGCATTTTGGTATTAACATAAAATTACCAATGGCCACTTACAACAAAGAGGCCTCAAAATAGTTGTAAAACCATAAATATATAGAGATAAAACAAATCATCCTACATAAGTTGTACCTATCTATTTTCTGTATTCTCTTTTCTATATCTGTTCAAAAGTCTAGAAATTAAAAAGCTTGTCTGTACAATTTGTGGACACCATAGACCAGCAAAACATTGGTGACTTGCTCAGGACAAGCCCAACGCACGTTTACTCAATGAACCTGAATCAAGACAATATAGTTCTCCAAACACCACCCCCACAATCAAATCCTGCTTGAGTCTGGATTTCCCTCAAGGAATTCATAAGCAGCTTTACTATTAAGATGAAAACACATGCTAAATAATTGAGGAGCCAAATTAACTAATGCATAAGCCTTTGGACTAAAGGGTATGAACCAATACTTCATGAATTCTAATTTTATAGATATATCTAAAAACACTTAAATGTGCCTTCATAGTCTGCTTAAAAAATATATTAAGAAAGCTGAGAGCTAGACCAATACAACTTTCACGACTTCCAGATAGACTGTAGGCATCAGGGTTTATCAAGGTATCTTAGCCAAGAGGTGCTAGAAATCTAATAATAACAAATGTAGACAAGAGAAAAATTATTTTTTAGCACTTATTCTGAAATTGTTTACTCCATATGTTTATACACTATTGATGCTGACACTGGCACGTGTTTGCCATAGTTTAATTTATCTTGGTCTTTAATGTGCAGGAAGAAAACATTGGTATTATACAGGCGCATATTTCATCTTCAATTTTGTGTGCAATTTCACGTGCACCAAAATAGACAAGTGTGCCAACATACAGTCAGAAAGGATGGATAGTAGGCAAACACTGACTATGGTCAAAACAAAAAACATAACCAGAAGTAATAAATAACAAGCAGTTATAAAAGGTCTAAGTCAAATGTAACCATACCAGAAGAACAAGACAAGCAGGAAAGTGTCCCAAAGCTAAGAATTGGAGTATAGACATTTTTCGCTCAGCTCTGTACCAGTGCACTGATCCAAATGTGAATCAAGTGTCAAATGATGTCAGTGGTTATCTATGAAATTACCACATTACAGGACCACATATCTACTAGCAGATGGCATAGGCACACAAAAAATACAGCAGGGATATTAATGCAATTCATTGCCTGGATTCATAAATTGTGTGGTATTCCATAGATCAAAACAACTACATGTACAGGTACTGTACAAGTAAAGTGAAAATGTGATTGTGATTTAAAAAAATGAAATATTTGCTTGATTTATAAGCTCTGCCTGCACACAAATCAATTTACTTACAATGAGAATATTTCATGATTTCAGTTTTCTCTACACTCATGTGACCCATTTTCAGCTAAAGCCCACTGTCAGCTGACATCACTCTGCCAGTACAGGCTCAGACCTGGACCAGCAGCTGGCTCAACTTCTCAGTGAGCTGCTGGGAGACTGAGCCAGCTGGTCCTGCCACCTCCACAGCCCATTGCTCCAATGAGCACTGGAGGGGCCACGCAGAGAGTCGGAGAGTCATACAGTAACTTGCTCCCTGCAGGCTGAAGACAGAGTTAAGAGATCAGCAGTCTTTGATCGGTCTGAGAGGTGGCGGAGGACAGCTGCAGTTGGGATCACTACTGCAGCCATCTAGGTGAGTATGATTTATTTTTATTTTTTTAAACAGCCATAGTTCTCTTTTAAATCCATTAATATTTTTATGCATGTAAGCATCCTATCAGGTATGACAGATTAAAATACATAATACTATCTACTAAATCATAGCAGAAGGGAACACAAGGCTGGATTACACTGCTATTACAGTGAACACAAGGATTTTGATTAGTTAATTGATTATTGATTTGATGTGGATGATTGTCAATTAACTTCAAAGATGCAGTTTTACATACGTTTAAGACATCACAAGCCTTTTCCTTAGGCAGTCACAAACAACCTGGCAAACATATTCATGATCAAACGATCTATTGATGCTGTTTCTAATCAAATAGAATTACAGACACAACTTTAATGATATGATAGGAAGTCATCAGCCACATTGATGCAGTAAAGGGATTAAAAGTGCCTTAGAGATACAAGGCCAACTTTTTAACCACTTCAATACAGGGCACTTTCGCCCCCTTCCTTCCCAGCCCAATTTTAAGCTTTCATCGCTCTAGCGCTTTCAGTGACAATTGCGCGGTCATGCTACACTGTACCCAAATGAAATTTTTATCATTTTGTTCGCACAAATAGAGCTTTATTTTGGTGGTATTTATTCACGACACCGTTTTTTTTTATTTTTTGCAATATAAGCGCAAAAAAAGCGGAAATTTGGAAAAAAAACAATATTTTCTTTTTTTCTATTTTAAAAGAAATCCAATAAAATCAAATTTTGTCATAAATTTAAGCCAAAATGTATTCTGCTACATGTTTTTGGTAAAAAAAATTCCGTTAAGTGTATAATAATTGGTTTGTGTGATCACAGACATATGTACGCAAATGATCATGTACATATGTGTGCAGGTAATCACGTACATATGTGTGCAGATAATCATTGGGACATGTGATTTTAGTGGGACATATGTGGGGGACATGTTTTTATTATTAGGGACATGTGTTTTTATTATTTAGGGACATGTATGTTTTGGGGACATGTGTGTTTAGGGGACATATGTGGGGACATTGTGTTTATACTGTGTGGTGTGTTGTGTGTTTACACTAGACTGGTGATCAGTGAGTAAAAAGCTGTAAAAAACAGCTCATACTCACTGATCATCAGCCGGCTGCAGCGATCTGCTCTCCTCTCCTCAGCGATGACTTCTGTGTGAGGAGAGGAGGAGCCGATTGCCTAGCAACCAGCTGTTTGTTTACATCACATGACGGCCGTGATTGGACACGGCCGTCATGTGATCAGGAGGGCCAATCACAGAGCCCTCCTGCCGATCTGAGATGTGCCGTGTCCGGGTGACACGAGCACATCGGGATCGCGCCGCTGCGTGGGCATGCGCGCGCGCGATCCCACTCCTTCTGAAGGACGTTCCTGAACGTCCTATCAGAAGTAGACGGCTTGCATTGGCCGGGTGGGAAGTGGTTAAGCACTGAATTTTGACATGTGTCAAAGCATTCAAAGCAGGCTTTTTACCTTTAATTAAGTTGATTTTTAATTAGAAAAAGAGCATTTTTTATTCTTATTTAACTTTTTGTTTTTACGCTGTTTTTTTTTTTTTTTTTTTAATTGTGTCACTTTTATTCCTATTACAAGGAATGTAAACATCCCTTGTAATAGAAAAAAAGCATGACAGGACCTCTTAAGTATCAAAAAGACCTCAGATCTCATATTTACACTAAAATGCAATAATAGAAAAAAAAATGTAATTTACATTTATTTTATTTTTTTAAATGGCCCTTTAGGAGCTATGGGTGGAAGTGACATTATGATGTCCCTTCTGCCCTGCATTATTATGGAGATGAGTGGGGGCCATCTCTCCACTCCATGCCCAGCAAGGGTGAAGATCCTATCGCCTCTGCTGCTGCCGACGGTAAGTGGCAGAGGGCACCAGAGCGCGGTGGGAGGGGGAGCCCTCTCCCGCCACCGATAAAAGTGATCTTGCAACAATTCTGCTGCAGAGACCACTTTTATCTGAAACTGGAAGATAGCTGCTGCCATAACAATGATATTCCTCTTTAAACAGATGACGTATAACGAGGGTGGGTGGTCCAGAAGTGGTTTAAACTCTTCATCTACTGAGGGCTGTGAAGATGGTGTAAGAGGGCTACATTTAGCCCAACAATACTAGTTTGGCATGCCTGGTGTAGAATATTTAAAAACTCTTGACTTTCACAAGACAATGGCATGTCATGGATTTTTTGATTTTGTATGCTATTGTCTACCATTACTTTGCAGGTCATATCATTTTATTCACTCTTAGGCCTTGTACACTCTTAGGCCTCATTGTTGGATGACTGGGCGTCTGATTTATGTCAAAAGCGTGTGTGCAGGATTTTGTCTAGCATACTAACTGTCTAATGCAGGAACAAGAAATGAGGGTGGAGGAATATTTGCTAAATGAAATGCAGGTAGGAGACCTATTGATAGGTCTAGAAATAACAGATTGAAGAAGGGTCGGAGTAAAAACCCCCCTTCTAAAACTGGCCAGATCAGTTTGGAAGGAAGCAAAAAAACTGACGGGATTTAATGATACCCCACCAGAAACTGCCCTATGGAACAACCCAACATTAGAAGAATTAGAAAGGTATGAAGATAGCAAATTCTGGAAACAGAAAAAAAATAACCATTGACCATGTATAATAATAATATAATAGTGCCATATGAGAACATGTGTAAACAATATGACCTCCGAAGTAAACAGTTTTTTTTTTTTTTTTTTTTGCAATAAATTTTTATTGAAAATTTTAACATAAGGTAACAGAGATATACCTACATACATGGTGAATCAAAATTTCACTTACAATATAAATATGAAGCACATAAGACACGCACAGGATATATAATGTAGAGAAGGTTTCTAAGAGCATAAGTACATCACAGCTGGTTTATCAGAACGATAGGCAGAAGATAATAATAAGGGTAGCCTATATATCCAGTCTGTTCCCCAATGTGGAGAAGAGAAGAGGCCCCCCCTCCGGCACCCCTAGTGGGTACTCACTGTGCTCAGAGGGGGAAGACCTCCACCCACCCCGGAGACATTAAACAAATCAGGTGACATCCACTGCGCTGTATCCTGGTAAGCGTAGTATGGCTTGTAGGTAAAATAAGAATATAGAGCGGGTGAAGAGCACCCAAGATTTCAACGAGTATAGAATAAAACAAAGATGGAAGAAATAAAGAATAGAAGAGAACAAAAAGGCAGTAAAGTAGTAGAACAAGAATAAAGAAAGAAAAGAAAAGAAAGGCTTGAGTTTTGGAGTTTTAACACAGATGACCTCGTGATCCTTCACAAGTCTAAGTTATTGTAACTCTACAATCATATCAGTTTAGAATTGGTAAACCAGTTAGTCCACCTTTCCCAATTAGCTCTGGCCACGCCGAGCCTGCCTTGGGTTGAAGCAAACAGGGTTTCATACATAGCATGTGTGTTGGTAGTCATGACAATTTCCCCGAACGTGGGTGCGTTAAGATCTTTCCAGTGGCGCGTTAGGGCTAGTTTGGTGCTCAGTATAATATGGGAAACAATCGTTCTGGCTGGTTGGGGTATTTGATCAATATTTAGAAATAAGATGGCCAGTGCCGGGTCAGCGGGGATGGGAAATTGTGCTATTTGTGAGCACAAGTGAAACACCCTATTCCAAAGTGTCCGTATTTTAGGACACTCCCAAAGGATGTGGTACAAGGTGCCGGGGTGTTGACATTGTCTCCAACAAAGTGGAGATGCAGTGGGGGCAAATTTGGATATCTTATTGGGAGTAATGTACCAGCGACGCAATATTTTTTGCGTCAGTTCCCAAAGGTTGATGCATTTGGTGGATGCGTAAGCTACTTTCAGCGCGGCTCTCCATTGGGCTTCTGTAAATGTTTTCCCCAAGTCCTTTTCCCAAGCGTGAATGTTGGAAGTTTTGCGGAATGTTAGTTTGTCGTTGAGGGTGTTATAAAAAAGAGATATCCCCTTTAGGTTAGTAGAGGGTTTAGTAAGATATAAAGCAATCTTCCAGGGGAGTTGTATATCTGGGATATTGTGAGATTGGAAAAGATGCTTGATTTGGATGTATCTATAACTATCCAAATCTGCCAGGCCGTATTCAATTTGTAATGTGCGAAATGTTTTCATTGCTGGACCTATCATAAGATCCTCAATGTGTTTTATACCTTTTGTTTGCCAATGAGATATTTGTAGGTCGGGGATGAGTGCACTGAGACTACCAAGAGGGACTTTTAAAGTAGAAGTAGGGACGGTAAAAGTTTGCGCAAGAAGTACCCTCCAAGCTCGTAGAGATGCCACTATAGAGGGGGCCAAATTGGCAAGGTCGGGAGCATTGGCTACGTGGGTCAGTAAATAGTTGTACAGGCTAGAGTTGGGGATTTGGTTTTCCTCAAGATCCTGCCATCGCGTGGGGGGTGAGTCAGGGAACCACGTCCTCAGTTGGGCTAGTATGGAAGCTATGTAGTAATCATAGATCTGTATATTGCCCACTCCCCCTGCTGTTCTCGCGGTCAGTGAGTCTTTGAAGGCCCACCTGGCCCTTTTCCCTCTCCACAGAAAATTGTTTATTATTGCTTGTACTTCAGTAAAGTATTTAATGGGGACAGGGATGGGAAGGGACCTGAACAGATAGAGTAGTTGGGGCAAAACTATCATCTTTACTGCTGCCAATCTGCCTGACCAGATGAGTTCTGTTTTATCAAGGGCTTGCAATTTAGATGGTAGGGATTTAAGAAGAGGGATATAATTATTGGTATATAATTCCCCGGATGTGGGGGTCAAGGTGATTCCCAGATACTCTATGCCCTTCTCACTCCACCTATAGGGGAACCGTGCGCTAATTCTCGACTGCATATCCTTGTCCACGCCCATGCCCAAGATATAAGACTTGTTCTCATTAACCTTATAATAAGACAACGTGGTAAATAGTCTCAGAGTGTCGTGTACCGAAGCCAGAGACTTTTCAGGGTTCGTGAGCATCAAGATAATGTCATCAGCGAACAAGCTTATCGTGTGTTCAGATGTTCGAGTTTTGAATCCAGTGATATTGGGGTGGGATCTTATATGTTCCGCCAGGGGTTCTAAAATTAAATTAAAGATCAAAGGGGAGAGTGGACATCCCTGGCGCGTTCCATTTGATATTGGGAAGGGGGCAGAAAGTACACCCGAGGTGTATACCTTCGCTGAGGGATTCGAGTAGAGGGCCGTTATGGCCGAAAGGATCATACCAGAGAATCCAAATTTGGTTAAGACTGCTTTCATATATCCCCAGTGGACCCTGTCGAAGGCCTTCTCCGCGTCCAACGCAAGGAGCAGAGAAGGCCCCCGCCCAGCGCCAGCCAGATGGATGATATTGGTCAGCCTCCTCGTGGCATCTGAGGTTTGTCGTCCTTTCGTAAACCCAGTTTGGTCAGGATGTATTAAACAGGGCAGAATATTTACTAGCCGGTTTGCTATAAGTTTGGCATAGACTTTCACGTCCGTGTTTAGTAAGGATATAGGACGAAAATTGGCTGGTGTATCAGGGGTCTTACCTGGCTTCGGCAAAGTCACTATGATTGCACTCAACATTTCGTGTGGGAAGGAAGAGGAGGCGGCGGCAGCGTTAAACACTTCTGTCAGACAAGGCAGTAAATACGTTTTAAACGTCTTATAGTAGTCTCCGGAAAAACCGTCAGGTCCAGGGGATTTAGATCCAGGAAGTGAGTCAATAACTTTGAGAATTTCGTCAGACGTAAAAGGTGTATTAAGTTGTTCCACGTGTTGTGAGGATAGAGTAGGCAAGGATAGCTGTTGTAAAAAGTCATTAATCAAGGAAGGTGAGGGCTGAGTAGTGGTAGAGTCGTCTTTTAAGTTATATAAGGAACCATAATAGTCGCTAAATGCGTCTGCAATATCTCGTGGGCGTAACATCTTATGTTTGCTAGTAGGGTGAAGGATGTAAGGAATTTTTGATTTCAGTCTATGACCTTTAAGTCGGTATGCAAGTAGTTTTCCTGCCCTGTTGCCCTGAGTGTAATATGTCATTTTTAGTCTTTTTGTCTGTTTTTCAAAAGAGTCCAGTAAAAGGAGCCTCAGGTCGTGTCTCAGTCTGTGGAGCTGTTCAGTCAAAGATTGGGAAGTGGCCCGTTTGTTTTGTGATTCTAAATCACGAATTTTGTTAGTAATGTCGCGTATCCTCTGCTGCCTCCGCCTCCTCTCCCCAGCTCCCAGTTTAATAAAAATCCCCCGAATATATGCCTTATGGGCATTCCAGAGCACAAATTTATCAGGCATCGAGGGCCCGTTGAGGGAGAAAAATTCCCCCAAATGGTCCTCGATATACGATCTACATTCAGGCAGTTGCATAATGTATGAGTTCGCCCTCCAGAGAGGGATTGATTCAAATGTAGAAGAGTTTTTCAGAGACAGCGTGATAGACGCGTGGTCAGACCACGTGATGGTGTTGATAGATGCCGATAGTGCCTTAGATAGTGTGTGTTGATCGACCAAAAACAAATCTATTCGCGAGTATGTGTGGTGAGGGGCAGAAAAAAAAGTGAAGTCTCGCTCCGTTGTATGCAAACATCTCCATACGTCATAAACATCCTCGCTATGCAGTGTGCTGCCCAGAGATAGGGGTATGCGTTTGGACGTGGAGGTAGTGTCAATGGACGTATCAGGTACGATATTAAAGTCACCACAGATTACCATCGATCCTTGGCCATGTTTCCGAGCCTTCTTCATAATTTTGTGAAAGAAACAAACTTGACGGGTATTGGGGGCGTAGACATTTACAATGGTGTAAGTTGTTTGATTTATATCACATGACACAATCAAGTAGCGACCCTGAGGATCAGCAATCGCCGTATGTAAATTAAAAAGGACAGAGTCTCTGATTGCTATCATTACCCCTTTCGTTTTAGAAGTGGCATTTGCGAAAAACGTGTGTGGGAAGTTCTTATGTTTACAGACAGGCGCTGCATGTTGGCAGAAATGGGTTTCCTGGGCGCAGAGGACGTCTGACCCAGTGGATAACGCTTCTTTCCACATAGACTTCCTTTTCATAGGGTGGTTGAGTCCTTTAGTATTAATAGATAAGAAGTTAATGGCCATGGGAATAGTCGGGGGATGAAAGTGTGATATGTGCTGTATACATAAAAAGAGAGTAGAAGACGTCTTCTAGAGGTGTTAGCAGGTGTAAAATGACCACTCCATGGGGAAGGTACTCACATTTAAGCCGAGATTGAGTGTGGTCTGTAAACCGCTTTTGAAGTTGGTCTTGCAAGCTGCTGTCCGTACGATGAACAGGTGGTCTTAAGGTGAGTTGCCGGATTCGTAGGAACTGGTAAAACTCCAGGAAAAAAGAAAATGCATGTAAAGTAACTGAATGAAAAAAAAAGAAGAAAATCCAACTTGTATAAACATAACTAAAATATTGAAAGAAAGAGAGCATGATAAGCTCTAACTTAGATCCAAGACACCCCTCTAGGGGGAAGGGGTGAGTAGTAAGCAACCGAGTGTTGCTCAGGTAATTCGGGGTAACAGTTCAGGCCCAACGAACGACCTGCCTCCCCAACTAGAGGAGAAAAGACCCCGTTGGTGTACAATCAAACTTGTGAGTTGGCGTTTCGTGGTGTCGCTGACTTCCAGTCCGGGCTGAGCATCCGACGATTGGAGGCGTCTGCATTGTTGTCCTTAGGATCAGGGAGAATCTTCCATTCTTTTAGTAAGGTAATACCTTTGTCCAAGGAATCTATGACAAACGAGCGTTCCTGATATGTGATCGTAATTTTGGTAGGATACCCCCAACGATAGGGGATTTGATGGTTGCGCAAAACTTTCGTGATCGTATTTAGATTTCTTCGTTTTTGTAGTGTATGTTGGGACAGGTCAGCATAGAACTGAAGGTGTTGGTATTGAGGAGGGAGCTGCTCCTGCTTACGAACGTACTGCATCAGTTGTTCCTTTGAGTAATAGAAATGCATACGAAGAATCACATCCCTGGGGATTTTGTCTGGGAGATACGAAGGTTTTGGTAGTCGGTGTATCCGGTCGATAGACAGTTCAATGGCTGAAAGATTGGGTAGTAAAGAGGTGAACAGGTCAGTAGCATAGGAGCGCAAATCCGAGGCTTGGATGGATTCAGGAATTCCTCTAATCTTGAGGTTGTTCCTCCTGGACCTGTCCTCAATGTCAGCCAGCTTATCTCTAACCCATGTGGACTCCCCTTCTTGCAGGTCGTGCGCATCCACCAAGTCATTTATGGTGGAAGCAAATTCCCCCATCTTGCCTTCCAAATGATCAACCCTGTCTTCCACCTTTCTCACAGCTCCGCTAAGTCTATTCATGCAGCCCATCAAGTCAGCTTGGAGTGTGCTCCTCAGGGAGACCAGCATGTCCTTCAGTACCGTATCCAGCACTGGTTGATTGGTAGTAGGATAATTGGAAATAGAGTCATGGAGTTCCCTGGTGTCATCCTCAGAGTCTGCAGCCGGGCTCAGCGCAGGACTGCATCCAGAGCCATCCAGCTTCAATTTCACTTTAGCTGGGCTCCCCGAGGGAGAGGATGCCGGTGGGGAAGCCTGGTCGCTGTAGGAGTCTATAATGTTAGGGGATGAGGTATTTGTGGGCAATTTTAGTTTATGCTTTGCAGTCAGTGGAGAAGGGTGGTCGGCGCCATCTTGCTTACCTTGATGGCGCGGTTGAAGGAAGAAATCCGTGAGCCGCTGAGGCTTCGATGAGCCTTTTCGCTTGCCCATCATGCTCACCAGGTGTGCCCCTCTCAAAACGCCAGGTATGTGGACGAATATCGGGGTCCTATTAGCCGCTTGTCGCCGTGTTGTCTTTGGGGAAGCAGGAGCTCTGGAATCAAACGTCCATTCGGTTCCGCTGCAGGCCACGCCCCGAAGTAAACAGTTTTTTATAGGTATTTACAGTTCAGACATATATTACAGTGAAGTTTGGAATAAAGGAATTCAACATTTCTAAATATCCTCTTATAGGCATCTTGAGATTGCAGGGATCAAAGGGACTGATATCCAAAATAAGTGGTGAACCATTGGGAGTAATGGCATGCAGTCATTCCAGATATGAGTGATCAGGAGTGGGATGAAATATGTTCCTCCCACCTGTAAATATCCCCGGCAATGAACAATAAAATAAAATACAATTAAATATAATACACCAGACATACCTGGCCCCCGAATAGATTGTATAGGATGGGGAGGATGCCCATCCCAAACTGCATAAGATGTGGGCAGGGAGGGGCGGACTTCCTTCATTTGATGTGGCAGTGTGGGAGCATAGGGAAGTATTGGCAACAGGTGGTCAGGAAAGTAGGAAAAGTCTTAAATAAAACTATTAAGGCCACAGTGGAACTATGCTTATTGGGAGTCTTGAATGAAGGAAGAAGTTGTAGATATACTAGGATATTTTTGCAAGAAGTATTATTCTTGGCACAAAAACAGATAGTGGAAAAATGGATCCAGCCAAATCCATCAACAATAAGTCAATGGGTGAGGGCGGTAAACCAAGTTGTACCATAGAAGAGAATAATGTATGAACAAAGGGGAAATGTGCAGCTATATGAAAAGATCTGGGCAAAATGGAATAGATCATATCGGATACGGATAACGGATGCAGGAAGACCTGAATATATAGTATAAAGTGAATAAAAGGAGGAAGGAAATAGTGTCTATAAGACGGAAGAGTGGGAAGAATGAGATGTAAGAGTGAATAGATATGAAAATAGGAATATATGTTAATACTTTGGAAGTAAACAAGATGCATAAATTATGTAAATACATTTGTAAGAAAAGAATTTGTAATAAAGAGTTTAAAAAAAATGTGCATGACATAACTGAAATATACTAGCAAGACTATTATTTATATTATCTTGCTTTTTCTTTTGATTGCATTCTAGTTTCTCTCTTTTTTCCTTGCAGATTTCCAATAGTATTAAAACACTTTCTAGACAAGGAAGCAGCAAGGAGTTAGAACATGTTGTGAGTTCTTTCTCCTGTAAGGCTTGACAGTACATGACATTTCCTTGTAACATTGGTAATGATGCAATATAATGATAAGAAAATCAGAATATACTTTTCACCTAAGAAAATCTCTGTACATCTCCCCCACATCTTAGAAAAAGAAACAACATTTTAAATTGTTCAATCCTTCTGAATGCTGAATAATCTTCTATTGTTTGGACAATGAAGCATACTAGCTGTACCATTCCAACCATAATAATCAGCCTTTTCATTTTAATCTCTTACATAATTTTTTATACTGTGATAATTACTTAGAAATATATGCTAGTTGTTTTTTATGGAGTGTTTTGATTGTGTTTATTATAAACTATCTATACTAATTCATAGGGGAAGTGTGCTTAACTTTGTCAATACCGTGCTTACTATAAATGTTATTTACTACAGAAAAATGGTAGCGCACCCACTAAAACATTTGGTTGAAACTCTAGCCATTTTTTTTCTTCTGTGATGAAATGGGGAAGATCAATAATGAGTTTTTCAGCACAGTTGGCCACTAATAAAAAAAAACAAAAAACTGTCTGGGCAGTAAGGTTTTCACTACTAATGGTTACTGGTTATTTAGTGGTTCGTGTAGCTCAGATCTTGCCACTGACATATAACTTCTATCAGTATCAACATAAATACTGACACTGGTAGAATTATTGTGTCTGCTAGAAAACACACACAAAAATACACAAGAAAAGCCCGTCCAACTTAACTTCATTTTCTATTGTGCCACTGCGAAAAAAAGTGAGGTGAATCTCTTCAATGCCCAAACAAAAACAGTTTTTCAAAGTGTGGAAAGGGTTAGAACCTTTCACACATTGAGGGTAATCTACTAAAGGTGTAAAAGCATATTCACTTTACAAAGTGTGTTTTCACTTAGATTAGTGAATAAGGTAACGTGTTAAGTGAAAAATAACTTTTCAAAAAAACACCCAATAAGTGATCCCATGTTATTAGATAATTCAGGTCAGCAGAGCACCGTGCTAGTGTTTAGGAATTCTTTGCAAAATATTTTTTTTTTTAGTTTCACATCTTTCATTAAACTTGATGAAACTTCACCTTGCAAAGTGAACATGCCTTACTTCTTTAGTAAATCAACCCAATTGATTTGTCTGTAAGTCTGTTAAAGAGAATTCCACATGAACAGAACGTGGTGTAAACCCTCTATAATAAGGTACAGATTTTTTTTTACTGTTTTACAGACAATAAAACATTCTTTTGACAGATTCACTTGAGCCTACTATTTGCCTTATGCTAATTCCGGCATTGAGGTCAGGACTCTGTGCAGGCCAGTCAAGGTTCCACCACCCCAAACTCGCTCATCCATGTCTTTATGGACCTTGCTTTGTGTACTAGTGTGCAGTCATGTTGGAACAGAAAGGGGCCATCTCCAAACTGTTCCCACAAAGTTGGGAGCATGAAATTGTCCAAAATGTTTTCGGATACTGACGCCTTAAAGGGGAAGTAAAGTTTTCCTTTTTAATTGTGCCTACAGGTAAGCTTATAATAAGGCTTACCTGTAGGTACTATAAAAATCTCCTAAGCTTGCACAGTTTAGAAGATATTTACTATATACGCCAACATCATCAGCGCATGCGCTCTGAAGAAACGTCTGCCCATGCCATTTCTTCAGGGCCCTGTGCCATGACTGGTGGCTCTGGCCAATCACAGCAACGGAGTACGTAAAACCAGAAGAAACTCTGGGGAAAATGTCAGCTGACTTCCAGACGTGGAAGTGGAAGCATAGCCACACAGGGACAGAAATTATATTATACATAGGATTACTAGGTGAAAATAAAGGAAAAAAGCCTGAAAAAACAAACAAAACAAATGCAGTCACTTGGTGAGCTTCAATATATTACCTTTTTTATTTCAGTGTTGTATACACCTTGAATATACCTATATGTATAGTATAACATAGTTATAACTGCTGTTTTAATGCATTCTCTTTGGATTTTCTAAAAGGCATCCCAAAAATGCTAACTTCCCTTCTATGTTAATTTTTTTATTGCATTAAGGCAATTGAGCCATTGTTATTTCGATGCAGATACATTATAATTTAAGACAGCATGCAAATACAGGCATACCCCATTTTTAAGTACGCAATGGGGTTTATTTACTAAAGCTGGAAAATGTAAAATCAGGCTCACTTCTGCATAGAAACCAATGAGCTTCTAACCCCAGCTTGTTCAATTAAGCTTTGGTAATAAAACCTGGAAGCTCGTTGGTTTCTATGCAGAAGTGAGCCTGATTTTGCACTTTCCAGCTTTAGTAAATAAACCCCATTGTGTACTTAAAAGTGGGGTATGCCTGTAGTGAACAGCGGTATTGTATCTGTTTGATGAATATATTTTTTCGCTGTAATGCAAGAAAAACAATGCATTGTCTATGCTTAGTAAAAATTGTTTTAAGATTACTTTGTAAACAGTTGTATCTACAGTTATTCCATGACATTAATTAAATTTGAAGATATTCCATCAGCAAAGGTAATAGAACAAAGCTTGTATAGATGTAAGAGAACAGAAGTGTTAATATCACTTATCAACCAAACTACATGTTTTTGGATGTCTGTGGAAAAAAAAAACATTGAAATGTCTAAAAAGTGCAATTTTGCATGTGATATCACCCTAGTTACTTTGGCAATGGGTAATTATAGTGTTTTCACTTGGTACGTTACAATTGTAAAATATATTAAAACATTCAAATAGAGTGTATGTTTATTACAAATGTAGTTTAAGTGGGGGCTAAGGATAATCCAGGGGGGTTTCAGCAGTGCAAAAGACTCTGCCAGGGCACATCATTTTTAAATACTGGGCAACTGTGGTGAAGAAGCAGAGCCTTGCATGCTTATGATTCAATGATGAGGTGCGGTGAGTCTTTCCGATCACCATGTTTTGTCACAGTAATGTGTGTTGGTAGCGGTGGTGGGGCACCATATGTAATTATTACATCACAGGCATATACAGGCACTATAGTAACATGTGCTTGTGGAGAAGTATGTTTCTTTGAACATGATTATTACATTATGGGCATGTGTAGCTCATGCCCTTTATATAATAATGATGCACAATTGGAGGGTTTCCCAGGACCATATGTTGCTATAAATGGACCCATGAGGGCAATTAGGTGCACATTTTTTTGGATTCCAGGCACTATTTTCCAAATGGCTTCATGTTATTTGGATGAAGAAAAGGGAAGGAGGGGCATCTATTAGAAAATGCATGTGACTTAATATATAAGTATATAATATTATATATTATATAATTATTATCATTGAGCTAAATGGCTTCTGTTTTTGTGGTCTTGCTAAGGACAGTTAAGACAACCAATGTCATTTATGCAGATATCTATTCATATATATATATAAAAAAAACAATATACCTTTACTCTGACTGTTACAGTAGCAATTCCAGGGGGCATGCTTCCTGCAGCATCAAAAGCCTCCACAAGAAAGACATATACTGCCTCCTTTCCTGTAAATGACTCAAAGTCAAGAGGTTTTAACAGAGATAGCTCTCCTGATGATGAGTTTATTGTAAAAAGCTGCAACATTTCCTGCGATCTTATCCGATATGTAATATTAGCACCAAGATCAGCATCCTTTGCCTGAAACACAATAAACAGATCAATATTAAAATCAAAGCAGACAAAACTGGTGAATAAAGAAGGTTGAAGGGCAAGAATAATTGAACCATAGAAAATATATGTATTGAGTTTCTGAGAAGTCTCTAAAATAGGTTTGAAGGTTTACAGTTGTTTTTCTCTTTGTTATGGGTCATTTTAATGCATTGATCAGTAGAAAATATAAACAGTTCAGCAGATATTTATCTGAAATTTCTGTCACATTCACAGTAAGCTTGCCTTTTGCAATCTCTCAACTTGATTAGAATTGATCTTTAACTGTTGTATTAACTTTGTCACTGCAAACATCTGAAGAAATAAAGGTTTCTCAAAGTGGTGTTATTTAAGGCTGCATGATTGCTAAATGGGTGGTTAGCACAAATGTGCTTTTATTGTTTATATATAGACATTTTAAGACCATCCCACTAATAGCAACATTATATCTTAGGCAAAATAGACTTTTTTATAAATAACATTCATTTTTAAGTTGCCTGGGTGAGGTAAAAAGTCGGGTTACATAGTCCATAATATTGTACTTCTACTTGCATAAATGATATACAGTATGTTATCATAAAGTGCCATATGTCATTCCCTGGACAATCCAGATGTTCACCATTGATGACCAACCACTATGTCATTTCATAATCAGACACACCAGTCTTAGAGTATGGGTATCTTTAGATGATTTTAAACTATGATAAAACTCCCCTGTCATCTAAATGTTTTTTGCTAGGTAGCGTTCGGAAATGTCTCCTTGATTCATGTTCGCCATTTCTATGGTGAACGGACCAATATTCTTCCCCTGTTTGTAGTGTGATTTGACTTATCAACTGCTTGCCAATAATAATTTACTCACCTATCAAATGAGAAAAGCAACCATAAAAAGGTTGGCATTGAGGTATTTAATTAACATCACCTTGAAAATCAGTAACAATGGCTCATTTGTATCTGTCTTTACAATCAAATTGACTGGAAGTAAGTTAAAACTTTAGTACAGGCAGTTATTTTTTAAAGTTTGATTTGAATGCAGAATGGGTATTACTTCTGTAAATCTTTTGTTGTTTCATTTAATGCTTGCATCACCATTGGGGAAATTCCTATTACTTATTTAACATTTACTTTAACAGGAAATGAGGGGAACTCTCCTGAACAGGGATGGAAACAAAAATAAAACACAATTTCTAGTAAAGTGAAGATGGTTAGATCCTGTATCTAGTTTTTATTGATATCTGTGTCTCTAATATGGAATTTTAATTTTAGTTTTAATTTGTAATTAAAATCCCAACCCGAGCCAGACTCGGGATTACCGCTAGGGGGGTTAATTGGAGATCATGATGAACAGAAACATAAACATTACAGGAAAGTACGTTTAAAAAAACGATTTGTTAAAATTATGTACTAAAACGGATACACACAGAATCTGGTGCAGCTTTGCAAAGTAACCAATCAGCTTCTAACTTCAGCTTGTTCAATTAAGCTTTGACAATAAAAAAAATGTTGGTATCTTACTTGTATTTCATTTAGACATTCTAACAAATACACTTGTATCAAAAACACCAAAATATAAATAGCACACTTGAAATCATCTAAAAAAATTATTCCCTATCAGACATGCCCATATAACAAAATATGGATTTATATTTTGTTGTAATGTAGTTAACGATAATCTAATGTAACACATTGGTTTCAGTCCTCACAATGAGGCGTTTGACAACTGGGTGCAACAGTTTCAATAAATATCCAGTAGTTGAACAAGAAAATAGATTTGCACCTTTGTTAACAACCCAAATCCATATTCTGCAGTAAAAAGGTTGGGGGGGGGGGGGGTCTTTTTGCCAATCAGCATGATCAATGTCAATATAGCATTCATCAAACAGCATTGAGGTAGGAGTGCCTCTCTCCTGGGATAAGGCTAGGCTATAATTGTGCATATATAAACATTTCAGAGTATATACAACTTATAATCTGATGTTACATACACTGGCCATAACAGGTCATGTACTCTCACTTAGATGCAATAGAATAAGACAAATGTAGTGCAGTAAAAATCGTATCCACACCTTTAACAG
The DNA here is from genome assembly GCF_037356315.1 of Lithobates pipiens. Lineage (NCBI taxonomy): Eukaryota > Metazoa > Chordata > Amphibia > Anura > Ranidae > Lithobates > Lithobates pipiens. The sequence goes on from NW_027507787.1 coordinate 21,107,867, forward strand.
GAATGTTCAGGGAAAACACATCAAATCTTGCACGACTGTCAATAAGTGCTACTGGTTCCAGAATTGGCAATATCCCCTCCGCTCCAAAGAAATCCACACAGGTTCCTAACAACATTAACACGTTATGATCTTCCTCCATCGGATATAATAGTGCATGCTTAAGCAGGGTCACACACCTTCTGAGGAAGTCCCCACAGGGAGGAAAAGCATCAGATATCAATGGCCCATCAAGCCCAAGCATGCACCATTCCATTCTATCCAGTGGAGAATTATTAATTCCATGCCATTGGAGGGATCCTTGGTTGATGTGAGCAGCCTAACAATAGACAGCAAGATCGCTGAACAATTGTATTCTTCTTATTACTCTGAACAATTCAGTACTGTCATGGAGGCTTTTTCTAGTTGCACTAATATCTAAATATTTAGGACAACCTTTCGGGTGTGCCCCCTTCCTCAAGGCCCAAGCAGTACTAATACACATTTTAGCAGAATGTTAAGTAAGACAAGCTTTGAGGAAAAAAAATAGAGAAAAAATAAATAAAATGTGCACAGCAATGGTAATCAAACTAGGATAGTTAGTAAAATAAAACTAGTTGACAGTACTCAGTTCTTGTTGCAAATACACTAATACAATCACCTCAAGCTCTTATTACTCTCACTGAATATGTGTTGATGTGCCAGCACCTCTTCAAATTACCTTTGGGGCCTTGCTAGGTTATGTTCTTACTAAAAAAAAAAAAAAAAACTTAATACACCTTAGTGATCTTTGATCTCTTCCATGTTGTTCAAGTAAATCTCAACCTTTCCAGGGATCTCTACATCTGGATTAAACATTTAGCCTGTCACAGTGTGCCCTGAATAGTAAAGCAAACAGCAGTGATGTGATCCATCCAAGCTCCTGCATCAACTCCATGCAAACATAGAAATCATGTCAGCATGCTGCTGGATGTATGCATTTCCAGTGGCTTTATGGAAATTGATACATGCACATTATTGTGTATTTTTGTGAGTATATTGGCATTCTTTTTTAGACTTAACCCCATGTCTCTTGTATCACAATGGGTGATGCATCAGGTTCAAACAGATGGCTTTTGGATTCTGTACTTCCAATTGGATATCCCCTGGACTAAGCAAGGGGAAGCATATTCATGCTTTCATGAACATTGCATTTGTTCACATCTGGTCCACTACTTTTGCTTGCTATGTCATAGAGTAAGAGGCTACTGAGAGCTATGTTTGTAAAAGCAGTCAGGACTGCAGTTCTCTGAATCTTAAGTGATGCCTACGTTATATGTTAAACTGAACTATTGTGTTAGACATGCCATTATAGTAAAGTGGTCTACTCTAATCTAAATCAAAATCTACTCTTGGAAGGAATGTGGGTACTGTATATTAAAACCAGGGCTTTGGACTGTGGGTACTTTTCTTCCTCATCTAAGGGTGGTCTTTTAGTTCCCATAGAAGATGGCAAGACAGCAAAAGTAGGAGTTGCTCACACAAGTAAGACTATCACAAGATAGTGGGGGGGGACACTAAATAGTGGGAAAATCATTAATAAGAAGGGAAAGGAGGTTGCAGCCAGGTTGGAGTGGACTATACGCTGTCTTCTTCACGTGCACAAGTTCCCCGTGAAGAAGACAGCATATAATGTAGATACTGTTACAACCTTATCCGAACGTTTTGTTTCCCCATGCAACTGACAAATCAAGCTCATTATAAAACAATTGAATTGATTTCTGTGGGGTTGAGTGATTTAAAGCATAGCGAGCACAAAACGCAAACATTCTCACAGATATTCAGAAATGTAAGAGTGATGTTTCCTTCTTACAGGAGACTCATTTTTTAATAAAACAAGCTCCCATCCCATGGGTAAAAGCATTACCACATGTGTTTCCATTCTTTCTCACCAGACAAAAAATCAAGAGGGGTATGCATGCATTATAACACATCACAGATTTCCGTGGACCATGTTGGTGAAACATCGCAACAAAGAAGGGCGTTTTTTTATTAAAGGTCTCATTGACCCACAGAAAGTGATATTAGCAACCGTGCACATCCCCAATCAGAGCCAAACCTCCCTTTTAGAATCATTAGTTGCCTTAGAGTAATTTTCAGAGGGAAGTATAATTTTGGGGGTGGGGGATTTTATCCTGATTTTAGATCCATACATTGACTCTTTTCAGCAGGCAGCTCACTTTTCTGCTTCTTTACTCAGAGGGCCCCTAATGCCCACCAACTGGCAGATGTCTAGCGCATTCACCATCCTACCACAAAGAATTCTTGCCACTTTCTGATACATTATATGGGAGTTATCTTTGTATCAACATCTTTTTTATCGTGCTGCCATTTTCCCCTTGCCACCTGGTCGGAGATAGCTAACATTACTCTTTCAGACATGCACCTGTTGGCCTAACCATTTTCTTGGTGGCGCCTATATGTCTATCCTACAATTGGTGCCTAAATGAATCCCTCCTTCACAATCCCCTGACACTAAAACACAAATAAAAAAAGAACCTGAAACATTTGTTTTCTAAAAATACAACCCCTGACACATGATTTGGGAGCCACATAAAGCTTACATATGAGGACAACTGATAAAAATCTGGTTCCAACATAAAAAAACAACAAGGATGTATTTTTACTGATCTACTACTATGAATACACTTCCTGGAATCCCTCCATAAAGCCAGAATACACCAACATGCCTGAATACACCAAATAGAATCCCTCCAAAAACAAAAACAGTGAACATCTTCACAGAACTGGTCAGCTGCTGACTCCAGAAGGCAATTGCAACGCTGACCATGTGACGTCTTTCCTTTTAGGAATTCAGAAACCAACATAGTCATTCCCTGGCTAACACTCTTCGACAACAAAGAGAGAGAACTTTTGTTTTCATTATCCACATTTCTACTGAATCCAAGTGTGCTCTACCCTTGGAGATTGCTGCAGCATTTAGAGATTATTAGGGACAAGCCCAGCACCCCAATCAACCTCATTAAAGATTACCTTGCAAGATCAGTGTCACAGATGTTATACATAAACATCCAAGCAGGTAGTCTGATCGCTGGGCAGCACCAAGGAATAAGGACAACAAGTAAAAGGAAAAATATATATATTTATTAAAGATAAGGACAGATGTACACCACCAAAAATCAGCAACCATAAGCAAGCAACGAAAATACAAGACAAACCCCAAAACCACCGAACTATCTAACTAACTAATATAATACACAAGCAAGGAAACAAACAAGAACTAATAAAGCAGTGACAAAAGCAACAAGGGGACAGAAACCAGGGATAAGGAAGCAGACCAAGGAGCAGGGAACAGGGAACAGGACTCGATGACAGGATAACAAATGGGGTGCTGGAACAAACCGGAACAATAGCAGGTACTGGCAGGAACAAGGGCTAGCAGAGGAATTCTGAAGCACTGAGCATAGTTCAGGGTGGGTCTATATAGTCCAGCAGACCCAAGACAGGTGTGCTTGATGGCACGTCTGAAGTCCAAGCAGGGAGACACCCGCTGGTGGCCACTGGAATTACATCTTTTGGTACAGAATGTATTAGTGCCACCAGCAGGTGAAACCAGAAATGACAAAGTTCCTGACAATCAGGCTTACTGTTCCTGGATGAAAGCAGTGCTCAGGCTCTCAAGAACCCAATAGACTCCTAAGAATTTTTAGCTGCCCTCAAGTCCACTAACACTGGAAAACCAACCAACCCAGATGGGTTTTCACTCAATTATTATAAAACATACCAACATTTACTAACCCCATGTTTTGTGAAAGCATTACATTCAATGAGCCAGAATCAGGACCTTCATTCCTCTTTCTTAGTGATGCCCACTCGGTAATTCTGAGATAGGGAAAAGATGATTGAGCCAGCTTCCATTCAATATCCCTCCTTAATGTCAATTTAAAACATTTTTCGTCAAGACATTGGCTAAGAGATTAGTCTCCTATTTACAAAAATATATCCACTGGGACAAAATAGGCTTCATGCCTATCAGGTAAGCCAGAGATGACACAACATCAAATGAGATCCACTTGGCCCTATCTCAGCCAGAATGTACCTCCCTATTTTCCACAGATGCTGAAAAGACTTTCTATAGGTTTGATTGGACCTTCATCCATATGCAGCATTGGATAAATTCTCTTTACTCTTCCCTGTCAGCATGTGTTAGAGGTAACAGAATCCTCTCTGATCTCTTCTCCATCAGAAATGGGACCCATCAAGGCTGCCCACTTAATATTTATTTTAGCACTAGAACCATTTCTACGGTTATGTCTTGGATTCGCCTCCAGGGCCCCGCAATGTAACTTGGGTCATTTATTTTTCTTCCCATATTCTGTCCTGATGCATATTACAAGGTGTAGGTCTGGGTCTCCAAAATGTACTTGTGCATGCTTATCTCATGTATTTACAACATATGTTTTTATTCTTTTTAATAATATCTCTTGCATATATTCCCTGATAAAGGCAGGGTGGCAAAACATGTAGAAGATTATATGTAAAGGTACACAGCATATTATCAGAATCTTTATATCATTGTTTTACCATTTTAATGGAAACATTGAAAATAAATATTGTGTCATTTCAACAGTTATATGTTCAATAATGACTTTGCACCTAAAAAAATCCCATCCAAAATATCTCAATTGGTTCTCTGTAATATTTAAGGAGTGATGGTGCCATTCACTTTTACTCTTCCCATCCACAATAGCTGTAATATCTATGAAATATTACAAGATCTCAGTAATAGAGGATGCAGTGTTATCTACTCATACAAAAGGTTCTACTCCTCTGTATATAACATTAATCCATACTTATCTGAAAATGTTCCCCTTAAATGCATAGAGCAATGGTCTCTGGCTATGGGTGACAGTGTTGACGATAAATGGTCAATAATGAAGAAGATAATTGGTCAATGATATTAGGGGATTTCCCTCTGTCTCAATATTAGCCTCCCAGAGAGCAACTGAGAGTTGTTTATTGTCTAAAAAACAATTCACTTTATAGAGTAGAACTTTGGTATAGTTTCAGTTGTATTAGATGTAGACAAGCCTCATGAGATTTCATTATTCTTACCTGGAGATGTACAAAGTTGATAGGACATTGGAAAGAAGTTGTTCAACATTTAAATGCTATTTTAATACATGTCATATGGAATCCATATATGTGCATTTTGTTGCATCCAGAAGTTCCAGAAAATCAACCTCAGCCCTGCAAGGTCAAAATGCTAACTACTAAACCCTTGTGCTACCATCAAAACAAAAAAAAAAAAAACACACAAAAAATTACCTGTACTTGTAGAAAAACTGTCCCTGGCATCATATTCTCAGGTACGGACACAGAATAAGAAGTATTTCTAAAAACAGGGCTGTTGTCATCAATATCAGTAACTGTGATAGTAAGAGTTATTGTTGATCGACGAGGATCAGCAGGTGCACTGTCTGTTGCCTCCACGGTGAGTTCATAAGTGTCTCTTACTTCCCTATCCAACTTTACAGATGTATAAATACTTCCATTGGAGGTGATCCGAAAAATATTATTAAGGTTTGCCAGACTGTAACGTACTTGACCATTGACTCCAGCATCAGGATCAGTGGCCTAAAAATTTTTAAAATAAGGAGGTTAATATATACACTCACATATTCACATGTAATGAAATATTTAATACTTATGTTTTGGCTTGTAAGTATAATTAATATCTGCATATACCTTGGATTGTGGATTTTGCTCCACAAAAACACCCAATAAGGATGATTTAGTAGAGCAGTTTTAGTATCTTCATAGAATACATTGTGTGAAGATTCTTTTTAATTATCCAACTACGTGAAAATCGAATTCCTGTTATTTATTTTCTTCACATGATTGGATGATTGAAATGAAAACACAACAACAACAACAACATATTTAAGTGCAATATTTTATACTCACCTGACTTAAAATGTATTTTTTAAACATGTTTATGTTATATTATGATCAAAAATAAAGATAAATATACAAAACTTTTATACTGTATATTGCTTTAAAAACAGCACTAATTAATTACGAATCATTGAATAATCTATTTACTGTACATAGGTCATTTTATCTATTTTTCTCTTTTTAAATACACTATATGGCAGAATATAAACCTGGCCCTGCAGAGAAAAATATCTTATGTGTAAATTCCTTATATTGGAGAACAGTACAGGACATAGGACTTGTATTCATAGACCATAGGTTATATCAAGGCTACCTTCAGATGATTAAATAGTAGCAAAAACTTGCTGTGATGCTCCAGTTTTTTTTTGTATCGGGGTTAACCTCTAATTGGTATTTTTATGACAATTAAAAAGAAAATTATATTACTTAAAATAAATATTTATTTTCATACAGAGTAAAATTGCACAAATAATGATAAAAGCTGTCAACAACGTAAACATAGTGTACCAACGCTGCAACATCACACTGCATAATAAACAATGATGCAAAGTTTAAATAATCCTTTAAATAATTGCAGTTCGACAGAATGCCAATGGTTGTTGGTAGATAAGGGTATTCAGTTTTTTTTAGTAAGCAATAAGGACAGATCAAGACACAGAGGTGAGGGGCCTATGTCCTGTACTGTACTCCAAGATGAGGAATGTAAGTAAAAATTCCTATTATCTTAACTGTACTGTGGAGGACACAGGACTTGTATTTATAGACCATGGAACATCCCAGAGAAATAAACTGGGGGTTGGATAACAACTGTCCTATGGTTGCAGCATCAAAAGCAAGACTTAATTTTCACATTTATTTGATTATATAAACAACCAGCCACTATAAATCCTTCCATCGCTTACCAGAAGTGTTGAGCACAGAAAGAAAAGAGGTCAAATGCATGAATTTAGAATTTTGCACTGAAGATCACCCCTGTCACTGAGTAATTCAATGCAGACCCTTCAGGTCTGGTATGGATTTTAAGGGGAACTCCCTGCCAAATTGAAAAAAAATATGGTGTGGAGTTCCCCCCAAAAACCCATACCAGACCCCTTATTCGAGCATGCAACCTGGCAGGCCGCAGGAAAAGAGGAAAGAGGGGGGGACGAGAGATTGCCCCCCCCTCCTGAACTGTACCAGGCCACATACCCTCAACATTGGAAGTTCTTAAAGTGCAAGGGGTGGGGCCACCCCTTCTAAGGGCAGAGTAGTCATACGGCGGGAGGCCTTCCAGGAGGTGGAGCTTTTAATTTTCTTAAATTTTTTGGGTTTGACGGGCATCGTGATTGACAATGGATATACCGTATATACTCGAGTATAGGCCGACCCGAGTATAAGCCGAGGCCCCCAATTTACCCCCAAAAAACTGGGAAACCTATTGACTCGTGTATAAGCCGAGGGTGAGATATGCCTGTCCATCCCTGTGTGTGTGTCCATCCATCCATCCATCCCTGTGTGTGTGTCCATCCATCCATCCATCCCTGTGTGTGTGTGTGTCCATCCATCCATCCATCCCTGTGTGTGTGTGTGTCCATCCATCCATCCATCCCTGTGTGTGTGTGTGTGTCCATCCATCCATCCATCCCTGTGTGTGTCCGTCCATCCATCCATCCATCCATCCCTGTGTGTGTGTCCATCCATGTGTGTGTGTGTGTGTGTGTGTGTGTGTGTGTGAGGCCTTGTGTGTCCAGCCTACCTGTGTCCCCAGCCTCCGTCCGGTCCCGAGCCTCCGTCCGGTCCCGTCCCGTCCCGTCCCGAGACTCCGTCCGGTCCCGTCCCGTCCCGAGCCGAGCCGAGCCTCCGTCCGGTCCCGTCCCAGGATCACCGCTCTTCGTCGGCGCCCATTTTCCTGTTCAAATGCCGCGCCTCCCTGTCTGTGATAGGCGGAACACAATTTCCCAGCAGTCTGTGTTCCGCCTATCACGGCCGTCCTTTCATCCTCGTCCGTAGTACGAGGATGAGCGGATGTCCGTGATAGGCGGAACACAGGCTGCTGGGAAATTCAGTGTTCCGCCTATCACAGGCGAAGGCGGAGCCGGAGGCGCGGCTTTTGAATTAGAATAGAATGGCCGCTGTCTGTCTGCTCGACACGCTGATCGAGCAGGCAGACAGCGATGACTCGAGTATAAGCCGAGGGGGGCACTTTCAGCCTCAAAAAAGAGGCTGAAAATCTCGGCTTATACTCGAGTATATACGGTACATGTACACAAAAGAGGGACACGCTTTTTTATTTTTTTTAATAAAGAACTGGTCATATACTTTTTCTCATGATTATTCTTTTTTTTTTTTTACACTTTTTTGGTGCATGGTAAGGGGTACAATGTACCCGATACCCATTCACATGTGGGGGTGGGATCTGGGAGCTACCTTGTTAAAGAGGGCTTCCAGATTCCGATAAGCCCCCACCCACAGACCCTGAAAAACACAGCCCAGGGTTGTTGGGAAGAGGCCTTGTCCCCATCAACATAAGGACAAGGTGCTTTGGGGTGGGGTGGCACCCCAAAGCACCCACCCCTCATGTTGAGGACATGTGGCCTGGTATAGTTCTGGAGAAGGGGGCATTTACTCGTCCCTTCCCCTTTCCTGACCTTGCGTGCTGCATGCTCAGATTAGGGTCTGGTATGGATTTTGGGGGGACCTCTAACGTTTGTTTTTTAAAGTTTTGGCATGGGGTTCCCCTACAAATCCATACCAGACCCAAAGGGCTTGGTATGGACTGGGAGGGGACCCCATGTTGTTTCTTTATTTTTTTTTACCTGCACCCTTTTTTTTAAATTCAGCTGTCAGCTGAATTTAAAATGGGGAAACCCACTGACAGCTTAAGACTCATCGATTGTTAAGGACGCTGCGGCCAGTTTCCCAGCCCCACTCCTTAACACTGCGGCCTGATTGGGAAAATCTTTGCCCAATCAGGGCACAGAATGCACAGTGCAGTACTCAGTGCATTGCAGGGTATTCATCTGGGCGAACTCATGCTCAGGCTGAACCGTTCACCCATCCCTAATAGTCATCAGAGGTTTATATAGATGTAATAAATGATGCTGTATTGTTCATTGTGTGAATGGACCCACAAAAGCAAAATGGAGTACAGTACAGAACATAGAACTAGTATTCAAAGACCATGGGTTATATGCTGCTACCTTCATGTAATTGTACATTGGCAAAACCTTTTGCTAGGACCACCCTTAGGGGACACTCTCAACTCCACCCACTCTGTAAGGCACCAGTTTTTAACAAGCAATAAAGAGTGATCAAGGCACAGAGGGAAGGGACCTGTGTACTGTACTCCAAGATATGGAAGTTACAGGTAAATCAAAATTCTTTAGTGGTTTTAAAGATTTAAGGTTTTTTTACCCTCATGCATGAAGGTAAAAAACCTCCTTTGTGCAACACCCCCCCCCCCCCCAGCCCAATATTTACCTGAGCCCATCTCAATCCAGCAATGTGCATGAGAGCCTTGGCCTCCTCATTAGCAGAGACAGCAGTGGGAGCCCTTGGTCAATCACAGCCACTGAGAAAATCAGGTAGGAGGGGACGGGGCTCATCCACGGCTCTAAGTGTGAATTTACACAAAGTTGCATCTTGCAAATGAGCTTGCTTGGGTTCCCACATTGCAAGTTGCTTGCTCTAGGAGCACTCGGCAGAAGGAAGAGCCCAGAAGTGCCAGTGAGAGACCCAGAAGAGGAAGATCGGGGCTTCTCTGTGCAAAACCACTACACAGAGCAGGTGAGCATGGCATGTTTTTTATTTTTTAAAACACCTTTAATATCACTTTAGTGTTACAGTACAGGACTCATTTCCACAGACCATGGGATGCACCCAAGCAATACATTGAGTGGTAGGCAACAACACAGCAACCTGGAACTGCCAGCAGGCTCACAAGAAACATAAGAGTTTAAAGAACACAAACAAAACACTCAAAGCTCATTTAGGCTGAAGCACACATTAACTGAGGCCTAAAAATCCTCCTGGTGAAACTTGGAAACCGTGTGAACTGAGGAACAGGTGTTAGCCCTGCAAATATGGGGAATGGGTGCTTGAAGATAAAAAGCCCAGAAGAAACCAACCTGCCCGGTGGGTTTTAATGGAAGAGAGGTGGACCTTTTTCTTAGGGAATAAGGCCCTGGAGATGAGTTGCTTGATCCACCTGGCAAGGGTGGAGCAGAAAGTGGGGTTTCTTCTATACAGGGACCTCCAGGTATAACAAAAAGACTGCATCTAGTGAAAAAAAGGACATGATTGCCAAGTAGACTCTGACAGGCCTAACCACATGCACACAATGTAGGGAAGATTTCTAGTTATATTTTAGGGCAGGTCAGAGGGAAGGGAGGACAATCTCCTGATTGCGTTGGAAGAAGGAGACTACCCTAGGTAAAAAGAAGGGTTATGGTCACAAAACTACCTTTTCCTTGTACAAAACAATAAAAAGGAATTAGGTGGCAAGAGGTTTCTGGAAGAGAATGTATGGGATGGAAACCTACCCCTTAAGGGTACTCAGGGCCAAACATTGATCAAGACAAGACTGATTAAAGGCCAAAAGTGATAGAATATTCCTTAGGGTTAACCCTTCAGTCCTTGCATCAACCAAAGAGGAATTTCATGCAGGATGGTAAATCTTATGAGAGTAGGATTTTGTTGCTTTGGGCATTCCTTAGGAATAACTGAATCAGAGATACCCTTACCCTTTAGAACTTAGGTTTTAACAACCATGCTGTTAAAGCCAGTGATGAGATGTGGGATGTAATAGGGGTTCTTGGGCTGCTAAATCTGATCTGTTCAGAAGTGTGAGTATGTCTTTGTAGTAAGTCCTTCTAAGCCAATTTGGTGCAATGAGAATGACCAGGACCCTTTCCTCCTCTATCTTTCACAGCATTCAAGGCAGGATCTTCAATTGAGGGAAGTCAGGAACCAGTTGGAACTAATTTCAAGGAATCACCAGGGCATCTACTTTGACAGCTAGGAGATCATTGGTTTTGGCTATGAATTTGTTCAGCTTTCCTGAGAGGATGTGCTTTCTGTTTTTCTCTACCTTTGACAGATATTTTGAAAGATCTCGGGAAGCAAAGACCACACCCTGAGTCTAGTTGTTGCTGGCTTCCTGCTGAATGTCCACTCTTGGAATGTGGATGGCTGGGACAGATGGAATGTAATTTTTTACCCATGAGATTGAACTTGTCTCTTTTTTCACTTCTAAATTTCTGGTGTCCCTTGATGACTTATGTAGGGCACTGCTCTGGAAGGTCCAATGTTGAAGTGAAAATCTGATGGCTCTCAGTTTCAGGATGTTGATGGGTAGTTTTCACTCCTCAGGGGCTCATGTCCCCTGGACAGTCAGGGAGCTGTAAACAAAAGGGAACTGTCCCAAAGGAGAAAGAAAAATGTTTGTGTTGGTTGTGCCCAAGATGAGAACAATTTACTCCCGATGATGTAAGCAGATTTTGGAACACTGGATTCATAGAGGAGCCTAAAGTGGGGCAAGCACTGTTGTGAACACTTTGGGTGCAGAGGAGAATCCAAATGGCAATGACACACACGTTAATGATTTAAAAAGAAGAAAAAACTCTCCAGGAGGAGAAGAGATCCATCACCTAAAGACACTAGCGAAAAAATTGACCCTCACAGAGTAAGCAGGTGTACTCTAAAGGCATCTCTAGCAAAAGTTTTTGTCAGTGTCTGGTCACCTGAAGGGGTATATAACCCATGATGTTTAAAGATCACGCCTAGGTAATATACTATACAATTAGGTTAAAATAATAAAGATAGCTATTATCTATATAAACAAACTAGCAATTCAAATTCCCCTTGTTCAGAGCAGTAAGTAAAACAAACGATAATTGTTGATTACTTGCTGTAAGTTTTTGCATTTGCAAAAACTGTTTAAGTAACACAACTCTAAAGCATGAACTCCTGTTTTACACCCACTCCAATGTGTTTCACCCAAAGAGGCTTAGTCATTGAGACTGAGAGTGGTCCTATGGGAGAGTATTCTTATACACAGCATCAGTCAAACATAATTAATACAACACATATGGTAGAGTTCTTTCAAAGGAAACCCATGATCCCATTTATACTTATTAGGTGAGTAGAATCCTTCACATCTAGTGGAAATAATATGGCACACCGTAAAAATATGTATAAATTCCAATCTAATAAAAGGGACCCTAAACGAAAAAAGAAAAAATCTATAATCAAAAAATTCTTTGTGCAAGAGCCAAATATGTATTCTTAATTCAAAAAGCAACTTCTTTTTGATCTCAGCCTCCTCCAAATCTCTCTTTTTGTTTGGCTGCTGTGATCCAACCTCCTGTTAGAGGGTGGCTAAAATGTATTCTCAATGGAACCATTGTAATTAAGAGAGTAGCCATCCTCTGCTTCTAAGGCCGCGTACACACGGGCGGACTGTTCGCCCAACTTTGTCCGTCCAACAGTTTCGGCAAACAGTCCGCTCAAAATTAGCATGGACGGACATGGCCACACACGACGAACGAACAGTTTGCTGAAACCGTGCGCGATGACGTGAACGGCACGTACGACGGGACGAAAAATACGACGTCCTATACACTGCATTATAGCTTTCGGCGTGAAAATCCTTTCTGAGCATGCGCGCAACTTTGTTTGACGAACAAGCCTACACACGAGCGGGCTGTTCGCTGAAACAAGGTTTCAGCGGACAGTTTTTCGGAAATTCCGAAAAACCTTGTCCGTCCAACTGTCCGCTGAAACTGTCCGCTGAAAGCCCACACACGAGCGGACTGTCCGCCCAAACACTGTTCAGCGGACAAAGTTGGGCGAACAGTCCGCCCGTGTGTACGCGGCCTTACACTTGAGATGGATTAGCTACTATGGACTATTAAGTATGGGATGTGTATTGAGCATGTGCATTGCTCATTTCAAACAAATGAAGCGAGTTTGAAAAGGAGAGGTTCAGGAGCTCATGCAGGATTTTACAAGGAGGCATAAAGCACAGTAAGAAATCATTTCATAAAAAAAATAGATAACAGGGCCATTACATTGTAGATATATATTAATTATTTAAAAAAAAAAAATAAGCATATAATTTAGTGTCACTTTAACATTGTTAAAAACAATCTCCATCCATAATTGGCTGATCAAAACCATCTATAATAAATAACTGACTTGGAACAAATATGCAGGAAAGGTGTGAAGATTTTTCTGACATTGTTTATATTACAGTTTAGTGACTTACCAGCTACTAAAGGCAGAAACAGGATGACAGCCCCAGACTCTCCCCTTGTAAAAATCTCAGTATGGGCAACTCATATTTCTATTGTCATGGGTTCCCTCTAAGCCCTTGCTGCCCAGTGTACATATATAAATGTCCTGGGAAGAAAGTGGTTATACCGGAATGTGGCTGCAGCCACGGTCCTGAGTAATGTTTTGGGTTTTTTTCAGCGATTGACTTTCCTGTAAAAGTGATCTGGGCAGCTTTACAGTCACTCAATCACATTTACAGCACTGCGGAGCCCTCCCACCCCCTTCTGCCACTATTTTCTAGTTACACCAGGGAGCCTGGGACAGCAGTAAGGGTATTAATCAAATGATGAATGAAGCAGGGAGCAAAAAGGATTTAATTACTTCCAATTTTAAAGCTGTCTTTGCCTGGACGTTACAGTCAGGGAATAAAGTGAATATCAATCTGTGCAATCTCATGAAATAAAGTGATGTAAACTAATTTTAAATAAGTAATAATAGCTGCTATCACTAACAAGTGTTCTCACTTGACTTAAAAGGTGCAAATAATCAATAGACAGTCTAAAAAATAATAATAAAAGTGTAAAAAATGATAATCAATAAACATATATTGCTGAATGTTTATATATAGTATCTGTGACTGATTGAAGTGAAATTAAAAGATCAATACATCAACAGTGTAAAAATCTAAAATACGTGCGCTTTCCTCCACCAGTATCACAGCCTGTTCACCTCACATCTGAGTCAAATCAGCAGTGTTCCCCTCTGGGGATAATAGATAGGGCTGGCGTGGTGGTGGTAATCCCTTTTCTTCCTCCAAATCACTTATTCACATGGGATAAAAACCTCGATTATCTTATCAAATATGATGGATATGCAAAAGGAGGAAGGCAGAATCTAGTGCTCTCCATTTAAAATGTTTAATATATAAAAAAATGTAAGGTATAAACTCCCAAAGATGGCACTGTAAGCCGTGCAAGCTGAAAACACATTTCAGACACAGAAGGTCTCAAGATGGCCACGATGTAATGTCAGTACACAGGCTCCATCTCCTAGACACATATCGTCAAAGCATTGACTACTTCATAGTGAAGAAGACAATGCTTTAACGATACGTGCCTAGGGGACGGAGCCTGCGCATTGACGTTAAATCGCAGTCATCTTGAGACCTATTGTGTCTGAAATGTGTTTTCAGCTTGCACAGTTTACAGTGCCATCTTTTTGAGTTTTTTTACTTGTTTTTTATATTATTAAACATTTTAAACAGAGAGCACTAGATTCTGACTTCCTTATTTTGCATATCCATCATATTTGATGAGATGATCGGGGTTTTTAACCCATGAGAATAAGCAATTTGGAGGAAGAAAGTCATCACCAGCCCCACGCCAGCCCTCTCTACTATCCCCAGAGGGTAACATTGCTGATTTGACTCCGATGTGAGGTGAGCAGCCTGTGATACTGGTGGAGGAAAGCACAAGCATTTTGCATTTTTGCACCATTGATGTATTGATTTTTTGAATTGACTTCAATCAGTCACAAACACTATATATGAACTTTCAGCAATATATGTTTATTGATTACCATTTTTACACTTTTCTTATTATTGACGTTTTTTATAGTGCAGTACTGTCTATTGATTAGTTACAGTCAGGGAAGCAGCTGAGCACACAAATCTCTACTAGACCATTGATAAAGAGTACCTCTCATTGCCCAAAGCTATCACAAGGGACTTGTTCCTTGTGACAGGTCTGGCAACACGTGTAAATGGTGATTGCACCACACATGTGAGGTATTGCTGTTAACATCAGAGTGAGAGCAATAACTCTAGTGCCATAGCTCATTTAATTCTAAAGTCATAACCTGCGAAAGCTTTTAAAGTGTCAACTATGTACAATTTTTACAGGCATATGCAATTTTAAATCTTGACATGTTTGACATCTATTTACTTGATGCAACATCATGTTTTTTATTTTACAAACAAATTAAATAGTATTTTTTTCGTGAATGTATGTGCTTGATAAATGACTGCACAAATATCATGCAACATAAAAAATTGCAATAGCCACCATTTTATAGTCCTATGCCACTGCTTTGAGAAAATATATAATATTTGGGAGTTCTAGATAAATTTCTAGCAAAAAAATTTTGATTTTAATATGTATGTAATACATGTAAACATTGCTATGGCAGGCAAGCAGTTAAATGGTCAACATTTTAACATGTTGTACTTCCAGGTTCCAGAAACTAAAATAAAAATAGGCACAGCAACTGTTAGTAATATTTTTTTTTACAGCAGATTGCCATATCTTTTTTGCATTAACCGTATACAACATATACAAAGAACACATGTTTTTAACTGATGCTGTCTATGTTTAATTGTCACTTTTAAAAATATTTTTTTTTCTTTTTTTGACTATTAATAAAATACAATTTTTTATATAACTATTGTAGTCCCTGCCTTTAAAGTCCAAACAAATGTTCCCTTATCCCCTTTCCTGTTCCTAGTTATATTGACGGTTGTGGCAAAGGGAGTGACCCTAATATTTCTATCAATAGATGTCATTATCATTTAGACCTTTAAAGTGTTAATAAACCTAAAAACTTTTTTCATTGTTTGCATTAAGATAAACAAACTTTTCAGTCTCCCTGTGTCGCCCTTCCCCTGTGTGAAGAGGAAGAGAGGGGAGAAGAGATCTGCGCTGTGCACGGCTGTACCTATTCTCCCCTCTTTTCCTCTCTATATAGCATTTGAGCAGGAGCCCTTGACTCTTGCTGCTGTTAATCAAATGCAGTGAAGAGATAGTGGGGGGCGGGCATAGGTTCCGCTGTGTAAATCTATGGAGAATGGCTCAGTAGACACACAGGACAGGAGCGCAGAGACTATGTTTCTCCCTATAGCCAGCAGCTGGCTATGTTGATCCCAAAAAGAGAAGCCAAGATCTCCACCAGGGACCCGAGAAGAGGAGGATCAAGGCCGCTCTGAGCAATACCACTGCACAGAGCAGATAAGTATAACATGTTTGTTATTTTAATTTTTTTTAAATGTTGCCTTTAGTAACACTTTAAGGTCAGTGTTGAAAGGCTATTGTTTGCATCACACATGATGTCTTCATCAAGTGGAGTTTTTTAAACCCTGATATTGGACTAGGATCTCCTAAAACATCTTACATGTTAATCCATTAAGAATTGGTAAAAGCTGAACATGATCAAATTCAATTTAAATTATTCTGAAATACTTTGCTGTACAATATAAGGAAAGCAAGCGTTTTTTTCCAAGCCTGCACAAGAAAACCTTCCATAGATATTCTAAAAACACATTCCAAGGACTGTTTTATACCATTTTAAAGCAAAATACATAAACACTATTACAGTATATAAGGGGTACAAGCACTTAGTATTGCAATTTAACCATACGAGTACAGCATATAATAATTATTTTTATTTCTTTATCAATCTTAAGTCAAGCCTTTTTTAATTTTGGATAGAGTAAAGAATGGTTAAAACACCTTACAGTTAGTGCACATGCGCACGGCGCCAGAGCAGGGCATGTACTGATCGCGCCACACAAGACCCAGCTCAAAAGAAGCTTAAATTAGCAGACGGGACCCAGGGAATCGCCCCCACATCGGGAGCAGATCATGCGGCAGGGACGGCAGGGAACTCAAGGAAACAGAGGAAACCCGCGCAGCATCCCAGCACAACTCAAGTCTAGCAGCAGTCTCCCAGGCCCAAGATGGCAGTCGAGAAAGGGGATTCAGCACACAGCGGCGGCCCCAGCTCCGGACAACAGTCCCTGGGAAGGAGTAAGGCACAGGAGAGAGGGAGCATAGAGCGGGGCAGGCCACTGACCCAGCAGCAGCCCCCAGGCACAGATGCAGCAGCAGCTTCACCTGCCTAAGATGGCACCGACACAGTGTGCCTTAGGATAAGGGAGCTACCAGTCACAACATCCAGGCTTCCCCCATTCAGATATAACACAGGATAACACAAGCAGGGATCCCTTCTCTTTCCAGTCCCAGGAAGAACAACTTTCACCACAGGGAGTCTGATAGAGTCCAAAATGGATGGCACCTTGAAGAGAGTTATCCAGAACACCAAAATGATATGTTCCCTACAAGACCAACTAGATCAGGCGAACACAAAGATGGAGGTCTGGATCCAGGAGGTCCCCGCCGATCACTTGATCATTCCCAACCATGCCACGGGTCTTTGATCCATATTATGTGACTAGCCTCCCTACAGTCGGACATAGTCCAACCTTGAGGACTTCAATACTGATGATGAACAATCCTAATCTTGTTTAGAAGTGTTTCATGGGGGACTCAGACTCATTCTGGATTTCCAGATGACCGCATTGTTCCCCCTCCCACCCCCCTGTTTTGGGGGGGCGTTGGTTCCCCCCTTTTTTTCCCTTTTTTGGCTTTTGTCATTGAATGATCCTGCTCACGAGTGTGGGCTTTCCATATTTTACATTTATGATACCATGCCCAGTCGGGTGGCTCCCCCCATCCCCTCCAGACTATGTCAGAGCTGGGCTGGGGTGGAAATGCATGCCACTAGTGGTGAACTTGCCCCTACCCTGAGAGTGGAGGCAACTTCGCAACACAAGGGTGTTTGGCACCCCCACGGTTGCACTGACATACAGTGCACTGGTTTCTTTTTTTTTTACTTGTTAGCTACGTTAGCATTGTTAGCAACGTTAACGTGTTATTATTATGGCTTAACCAAAGACATACCGTCTATTTTTAAATTTGTCTTTCTGCCTTTTTTTTCTCCTTTCCAAGTGTTTCTTCCCTTTGGTGCATCCTTACCCCGGGACGGGGATCAACATGAGAGATCGAGGGGACCCACTGCAGAACCATTGCGGTTCCCAAAAACGTAAGCATAGCCCACCAAACCTTAATGACCAATAGATCTTCCGCAAATTATTCCATCTTAACTCATAATGGGCAGGGCCTTAACTCCCCTATTAAGAGGACAAAGGCCTTTCAACAATATAATAAAAATGGGATAGACATACTGCTATTACAGGAGACACACTTTTCAGAGACTTCTGCCCCTAAATATTTACATACACGATACCCCAAGGTCTTTTTATCAAATGGACCAGATAAAAAAAAGGGGAGTAGCTATTTGCATCGCTAAAAGGATCCCATTCACGCCCACCAACATTATACGTGATAAGGAGGAACATTATATCATGGCGACAGGGAAAATCAATGAAAATGTAATCACCCTTCTCTCCTATTATGCTCCCAACACAGGGCAAACTCAGTTTTTACGCTCAATGCTGACAACAATTATGCCTCATGTGGAGGGACTTGTGATCCTGGGGGGTATAGTAACACCTCTCTTGACCAAATTTTAGACAAGTCTAACCCCAGGAAGGCCATTCTAAAACACACTCCAGAACAAAGCGGGGAACTAGCACACCTACTACACAGCTATGACTTGATCGACATATGCATAGATCGCAAACATAAATGTGTGTTATTCGCGGATGATTTGTTGTTACTTCTTTACCCCCCAGTCACCTCTCTACCCACTCTACATATAATATTAAAACATTTCACATCAATCACAGACCCGCAAGTGAATCATTCAAAATCCCAAGCACTTAATATATCCTTACCAGCACATATAATTCAAGTTTTACGAAGCTCTTACTCATTTAAATGGCAGAACGAGGCCCTCCCATATTTGGGAATCTTTTTAACGCCATCCCTCTCTACATTATACAAACAAAACTACCCACCCTTGTTTAAAAAACTAGTAGAGGATCTGGAGAGGTAGTCAAACAACCCTCCATTGTGGTTCGGTCGGCTGTACTCTGTTAAAATGACAATTTTGCCAAAGATAGTGTATTTGTTCAGGACTCTCCCAATAGCAATTGTGCGATCCGATCTGGGAAGTTGGACCAGTTTAAAATGATTTCTATGCAATAGCTGGGATTCTCAGTGTCATTTTTGTGATGGACTATACCCATGTGCCTTTTTTCCCCACTCTGATAAAGAGCACATCTACCATAACAGGAAGGGGTACTACCCCCTACACACACAGTATGTACGAAACAGTTAAAAATATTGTCCAATTTGCAAAATACAGAATATATAAAAATAGTTTTAAAAGGATATAAGTGAAGAGTGGACTTGACCTTTAAAAATGTTTTTGGAATAGTTTAGAATGACTAAACTACAAGAAACATATTAAAATGTACATTGAAACAGGCAAGATGCAAAGTTCATTGCGGATCTATTTTATTCAAAGTAATAATTTTGTGCTTTGCTTCCACTGCAAGCATTTCCCAAATCAAACAAGCAAGCCATTTCAATTATATTTTGTAGAAGTAGAAATATGTCAAACATTCTGTACCAAATGAATAAAGTGACAAATAAGGCAGAGAAATATTTGCTGTTTCGGAGGAAGCGGACTATTGAGCAAATAAACAGGAAATAGAGGAAAGCATCATGTACTCTCATAATGTAGCTGTGCATTACTAATTTACAGCATAGGTTTACTAGGAAATTTACTATGTTACTATGTTATATTTACTAAGTTTACTATGAAAATAAAAGAATCATTTAGAAACATCTAACAGAATAGCAAATTTACCTCTTACAGAGGCAGAATTGATTGTCATAATGGAGATAGTTGTTACATGAAACAATGTACTTTATATTTCTAAATAAATATAAGTTTTAAAGTAAAATACCACTAGGGATGGGTGAACGGTTTGGCCAAGTTTGGGCCGAACTTTCGTTGTTCGGTCATTTGGCAAACAGCCAAACAAATGGGTCATTCGACCATATGTTCCCCCACCCGAACCAACCACAATGCATTACGGCCCTGAACAGTGCATTGCAAGCCCTGATTGGCTAAAGCAGTGAAAGCTTCAGCCAATCAGGGCACAGAGCACTGTCAGAGTCATGATTAGACACTTTCATCATGACTTTATTCAATCCTGGCTCATTCCCACCTCACAGTATAAAAGTATTCTTTCAATGGCAGCCATTTTCAGTGTGATTTTGGTGTGGAGAGAGAACAGGGCTCTGTTCAGTGCTATTCGTTACTGTGCTATACTGTGCTATTTTGCTTCAATTGTCAGTGTGGAATATTAGTTTAGTGTCAGTCTAGGGATAGTGTGAGTGTAATGAGGAGGACCATCATTCAGCTTTGCATAGTGTGCAGCTAGAGCAGGGACAGCTCATATAGTTTCAGTGTAGTATAGTGAGACCATGTCAGTAATCTTTCCATTAGTGTATAGCTAGAGTAGGGACAGTTCAGATAGCGTCAGTGTAGTGATGGTTGAACAATGTCTATTTGATTGTGTTACTGCCAGTTTAACGCCATTTACTTCTGTGTGCATTACTGCCAGTTTAACGGCATATAGTTTTGTGTGCATTACTGCCAGTTTAACGCCATATCGTTTTGTGCATTACTGCCAGTTTAACGCTATTTACTTCTGTGTGTATTACTGCCAGGTTAACGCCATATAGTTTTGCGTAAGTTACTGCCAGTTTGACGCCATATATTTTTGTGTGCGTTACTGCCAGTTTAACTCCATATGGCTTTGTGCGTTACTGCCAGTTTAACGCCAAATCATTTTGTGTGCGTTACTGCCAGTTTAACACCATATGAATGAATGACTTGTATAGCGCTACAAATGCAAACTGAATTTCCTCAAGGCGCTTGATCCGCCCTGTGTTGTCCTGCTTCTTAGAAGAGGTGGGTCTTGAGTTTTTTTCTGAAGGCCCAATGTTTTTCTTCCATGTGGATGTTAGTGGGTAGAGCATTCCATAGCCATGGTCCTTGGACTGCGAATCTTTGTTCTGCCTTTGATTTGTAGCAGGACATGGGATATAGTTCTGTGTGTGTTACTGCCAGTTTAATGCCATATAGATTTGTGTGCCAGTTTAACCCTATGTAGTTTTGTGTGTCACTGTACATTTGGTGCATTACTGTATATTGCAGTATATTAGAGTGTATCCGTGCAGTGTGTCTGTGTAGTGTGAGTACTCTAATTAAAGTGCACCAAACACCTCTTTACATTGAATAAAGTGCATCTACATACAGATTTCCACTTCTTCTTTACATTTGCTTATAAGCACTGCCCCCCCCCCCTCCCAATAATGTCTGGGAGGACAACAAGGACAGGCAGATGTTCTCTTGCCACTGTAAGGGGCCAGCAACAAATGTGTCCACAGGCAAAGGTGGATGTGGTGGTCAGTTCTCAGACAGGGCATCATTTTCTCTGTTTAGTGAGTTTGACCATGCTATCCAGCCACAGCATGCAGAGGAGGTAATGGACTGGCTTACTAAACCTTCCTCCTCCTCTATCACGCAAGCACAAAACCAATTTTTCTGCACCTGTTTGATAGGTGCATAGCATTGCAATTCTTTGCAGGAAGGCCAATTCTTGCTTTCATCAAGAGTACCTCTATAGGGTTATGGTAGGAAGGCGCCCCGAACACCCAAAGAGTAATTTTTCTGCACCTGTTTGACAGATGCTTATCATTGCATTTTTTTACAGCAAGACCAATGCTTGCTTTCATAAAGATTACCTCTATAGGGTTACAGTGGGAAGGCGCCACCAACACCCAAAGACCAATTTTTACGCACCTGTTACTTCTATCCAAAGTCAAAGTTACACCAGAATGTATCCAAAAAATCTCTAATCTTGTTCCCAGTGCACTACATTGTGGCCTCATCATACACACTTGCTCCCCAGCCATTGCTGAGAAAAATACAGCCAGCTTTCAGGGAAAATGTCATTTATTTTTGGCTTTATAAATGCAATTATTGATGCAGAAGATTCTAGACATGGTACAGATCTGCCACTTTACAGGTAGACTAAGGGGACCCCCCAGGCACTATATTGGAGGGAAATTTTTTATTTTTATGCTTTCACTTTAAAAATAAAAAAAATCACTGCTCATTTATAAATTAAGTTTTTCACAAAAAAATTGATACATGTTTCCCAGGGCAGTTCCCAGACCCCTATAACCATACCCAATTACTTGCATATAAGCCTTTAAAATGGGCACTTTTCATTTTTGACGTTCGGGTCCCATTGACTTTAATCACTTCCCACCCAGCCTATAGCAGAATGAGCGGTGGTTCAGTTATCCTGACTGGGCGTCATATGATGTCCTGTAGGATAATAGCTGATCACGATGAAAACAGCAAGAGCCGTTATCGGTTTTTCTTCACTCACATCTGACAGACGCGAATAGAGGAGAGCTATTGGCGGCTCTCCTGACAGGGGAAGTCTGCGCTGATTGTTTATCAGCACAGCCCCTCCTCAGATGCCCACACTGGACCACCAGGGAAGCCACCAGGACCATCAGGGAAGTTCCCAGCATGTGGATGGCCAGGTACATTCCCCATGGCCATCCACATGTGAAAATTGATGCAAAACATATTCCAATAAGTGCCCACAAATGGGCACTGACTGGCACCTCTGTGGCACAATAAAAAACAGTGATGCCCAGCAATGCCACCCATCAGTGTCATCAGTGCCCCTCATCAGTGTCCATCAGTCCATCTATCAGTGCCCATCCATACCCATCAGTGCCCACCCATGCCACCTATCAGTGCCACCCATAAGTACCGATCAGTGCAGCCTACGAGTGCCCAGCAGTGTCGAATACCAGTGCCACCTATCAGTGCCCATTAGTACCACCTATCATTGCCCATCAGTGCCACCTATCAGTGCCACCTCATAATGGCCACCTCATTGGTATCATCTCTTCGGTGCCCATCTGTGCAGCCATATCAATACCCGTCATTGAAGAACAAAACATACTTATTTACAAAAAAATTTACAGAAACAAAGAAAAACTTTTTTTTTCAAAATTGTCTGTCTTTTTTTATTTGTTGCACATAAAATAAAAATCGCAGAGGTGATCAAATACCACCAAAAGAAAGCTCTATTTGTGGGAACAAAATTATAACAAATTTGTTTGGGTACAGTGTAGCATGACCGCGCAATTGACAGTGCCGAAAGATGAAAATTGGCTTGGGCAAGAAGGTATATAAGTACCTGGTATTGAAGCGGTTAATGGGGTTCGTAATTTGGGTCCGAATTTCCGCAGTGTTCAAAAGTTCTGGTGCAAACCGAACAGGGGTCCATTCGGCTCATCCCCACTAGCTGCATACCAATGTAACGGCCCAGGTTATTATAGCACTTGCCATGTAGTGATAATAAAGTCAACATCTTTCTATCTGAAACTAACTATCTTTAGAAAGACTATAGAAACTTATAGAAACTACTAAAACATATATTTAACACTGATGTTAGTCTCATCAGCTAATTTGTGTTTCATAAAAAAGGGAAACAATGTCTGATTCTTCTTAAGACCTAATTTCAGTCAGAATTTATTTTTTTACATTTTTGAATAGTGATGAAGGATTACAACATGACAGCTTTGTCCCTTGTGAGAAGCAGACGCCCTTCTGTTAATTTTGTGGAGAATTGAGGAAGAACTTTTTAATAGGGTCACAAAAAAGCAGGAGCAGTCTACAGGAGCATATTTCTAAAACAGTGAATAGGACCAACACAAATATTCTCTTTAGGTGAATCTTAATGGTTATTTTGTTTTAAATTACGGGGATTAAACGTGTTTTATGATATGTGAATGTTACATTTGCTGTTTTATAAATATGCCCCTTGGGATCTGTTTAGGAGAGTTCCCTTACTACCTATCCGAGACACAGAGGTTGATTTATAAAAGCAGCTGAGACTATTCACACAATAATATATACGAATATCCACTTAAATTATCCAATCATGTTAAAAGCTAATTTCTGTTTACTTATTTTATCTGCAGGTGGTTGGGCATTTGAAGTGAATCTATTGAGGCTGATTTCCATATCAGTTGATAGCTTTAATTTGTGAAAACTATTTTACTAAAGGAGTTGAGAGTAGATATTTGACATGAACCTTCACACAATTTATTATGAGGAATTTTGTCAGAAACCATGAAATCAGGCTGAGACAGAAGTACAGTTAAACCACACTTGTTTAATAATAAAAGTAAAAAAACAAAGTAAAAGAACAAACTTAGTCAAAACATAAAATAGGCAGACATGAAATACATTCAAAATATGCATATTAGAAGGAAGGTCTAATGCGTAAGCCACTGGGTTAACCCTGTGAAGAATACGGAAAGGCCCAATAAACCGAGGTGCGAACTTCAGTGAGGGAACACGAAGTCAGAGGTTGTGCGATGACAGACAGACCCTGTCCCCAATCTGGTAAGAAGGCACAGGCAGGAGTCTGCCGTCAGCATGGAGTCTGTACCTATCATTATCATGACGCAAAGCCTCCTGGACTTGTGCCTAAGTGGAATGAAGACCACGGAGATGCTGCTCTAACGCAGGAATACTAAGCGGGCCAAACGAGTCAGGCAACATGGAAGGTTGGAAACCATAATTCGCCATAAACGGGGACAATTGGGAAGCAGAATTCAAGGCACTGTTGTGAGCAAACTCTGCCCATGGTAATAGGTCTGACCAGTTGTTATGATGGTCAGAAATATAGCAATGTAGGAATTGCTCCAAGGACTGATTGGCTTGTTCTGTGGCCCCATTACACTGTGGGTGATACGCAGAGGAGAAAGCAAACTGAATTCCCAACTGTGCACAAAAGGCTCGCCAGAACCGGGACACAAACTGACTACCCCTGTCCGAGACAACCACCTTGGGTAGCCCATGTAAGCAAAATACCTCCCGAGCAAACATGGAAGCCTTAGAAGTGGGCAATGTTTAAGTGGAATGCAATGACAATGCAATTTGAGAACCGGTCAACCACCATAAGGATAACGGTGTTGCCTTGGCAGTTGGGTAACTCCACAATGAATTCCATAGACAGGTGAGTCCAGGGCCTCTCTCCATTTGGTATGGGTTGTAGGAGGCCCAATTAAAGGTGTCGTAAAGTCTTACTCTGAGCACAAACAGAACAGGCAGCTATGAAGGCAGTTACATCAGCACATAAACTAGGCCACTAGAATTGTTGGGAAATGGCCCAGATGAGTTGATTCTTCCCAGGGTGGCCAGCTTCTTTGGGAGAATTGTAAGTCTGTAGACTCTCTGGGACAAAGCAGCGGTCACAACGTTTGTCAGGAGAAGCATGGACCTGAGCAGCAAGAATTTTGTAACCCAAAGGAGAAATGAGACTGGTGCGAACCGTAACCTGAATACGATCAGGAGGAATCACAGGAACCGTAACCGAGTCCAACATGGAATTGGAGGAAAAATATGCTGTGACAAGGCGTCAGCCCTTACAGTCTTAGTACCATGTAAGAATGAGACAATGTAATTGAAACTTGACAAGAAAAGAGACACACGTTTAGCCTCAGACAAGAATTTGAGATTCTTATGGTCAGTAAGAATGATAACCGGCACATTGGTATCTTTGAGGAGATATCTCCATTCCTTCAGGGCTAAAATTATTGCCAACATCTCTCTGTCTCCAATCTAGGAATTGCACTCTGCAGGTGACAATTTCTTGGAAAAGTAGCCACAAGGATGCATAGCGCTCTCAGAGGTAGGATGTTGAAACAGAAGGGACGCCAACACCAGTCTCAGAAGCATAACTCTCAAGGATAAAAGATAACGTAGGACCAGGATGTGCCAACACAGGAGCAGAAACAAAGGAGACCAACTCGGTGGGTTACCGTTCTTTCTGGTCATATCAGTCAGGGTCTTGAGATAAACCACCACACAACTGCAACAAATCTCAGAGGACATCATTAATAAATTCCTGCAAAAATGGCAGGGTGTTACAAAGGCAAAAAGGCATTACAAGGTACTCATAATGGCCTGTTCTGGTATTAAATGCAGTTTTCCACTCATCGCCCTCCTTAATCCTCACAAGATTGTATGCCCCTCTCAAATCAAGCTTAGTGAAAACTGTTGCTCACTTGAGGCGATCAAATAACTCCATAATCAATGGAATCGGATAGGCATTCTTAATCGTGAAACGATTGAGACTCCTATAATAAATACAAGGTCTCAGTTCACCACTCTTCTTCTTCACAAAGAAAAAACCAGCACCAGCAGGAGATGAGGATTTGCGGATGATACCTCAAGAAAGTGCATCTGCAACATACTCCTCCATGGTCTTATCCTCCAAGACGGACAAAGGGTAAACCCGGCCACGAGGGGGTATGACGGGGTATGACGAAGGTCAATTGTGCAATCAAATGGCCATTGTAGAGGCAAACCACAGGCTTGACCTTTGTCAAAGACATCGCTAAAACAGCGGAACTCTTCTGGCAGGGAGGAAAGTGAAGAGGTGCACAGGATCTTGGCTACCTTCTAGAAGCATGTCTCACTGCATTGTGGTGACCAGGAGAGAACCTCAGCATTGAGCCAATCAAAAAGAGAGGTTGTGCCTCTGTAACCAAGGATAACCAATAACCATTGTAAACTAAGGTGAGGAAATAACTTGGAATTGGATTATCTCATGGTGAAGAGCCCCTATGGCCATGGACAATGAAACCGTCTCATGAGTCACAGTCACTGACAGTCACAATCTGAGGCTGTAGAGGTCTCCCATCAAAAGCCTCAATGACAAGTGGAGTGTCACGCAGCTGCAGCGGAATCAAGTGCTTTGATACAAAGGCAGCATCAATGAACAGGCCTGCAGCCCCAGAGTCGATTACAGCCTGTATCTCAACGGATGACTCAGCCCAAGAGAGAGCCTGTCACGTACCTAGTGGTGAGCCCGGAATGCAGAAGGAAACCTCTCTTGCTTCCCCGACTCGCGGTCCCTGATGGTGGAGACAGGAGGCACGGGAGTCAAAAGGTAGCATGAGTGACTGGCAGGATCAGCAGCTGAAGGATGGATCAGGCAGTCTTCAGGAAACTAGCTGGATAAGACAGACCTCAGCAGCAGTGGACAGGAACCAGCAGACAGCAGGAGAACCACAGGAACAGATAGGTCCCTCAGGAGCAGGCACACAGAAGAGTCAGGCAAGCCGGGTCAAACCAGATGGTCAGTACAGGAACAGATGCAGCAGGCAGAGACAGGATCGTGGAACAGGCCAAGTCGGTAACAGATG
Organism: Lithobates pipiens; assembly: GCF_037356315.1. NCBI lineage: Eukaryota > Metazoa > Chordata > Amphibia > Anura > Ranidae > Lithobates > Lithobates pipiens. The sequence continues at coordinate 21,135,118 of NW_027507787.1, forward strand.
AGCACAAATGGACCAGGGGATAAGGCAGATAGAGATTTGTAGACAAGCCGGCGGTCAGAGGCAGGCAGAAGGCAGGGAAGGTCACAGGTCAGGCCAGCTCAACACAAGATCAGATCAGATTCAGACAATAAGCTCAGGAACACTGTAGATCAAGCAGTAAGATCTGAAGGGAGAACTGGGTTTAAATAGCCCACCTGGCGCTGGTAACCATGCGCGCGCACACACATGCACCTCTGCCTCTTTCTAAAGGCTCTCTCATCCGCCGAGCGACATGTGAAACCCAAGTGCATGGGTTCACCTTCACTGCCGGTACTCAGTACCAGGAGGCATGGGAGGTGAGGGAGGTACGGGTGGGACTGCAAAGCTCGGCGACAAATATACAGGAGGCTTACGCAAGCGCTCCTTAAAAGAGTGTCTTTCTCTGATTCTGGAGTCAATGAGGATGGCAAACGTGATCAACTTCTCCAGTTCAGTGGTATATCCCGGGCTGCTATCTCATCTTTGATGGTATCCGAGAGACCATGAGAAAAAGCAGCCACGAGGACCTCATTGTTCTACGCAACCTCTGCTGCCAGAGTACAGAATTCAATGGCATAGTTGGCAACAGTTCTTGTACTCTGTTTGATAGACATGTTTGATAGACATAAGGCACTTGGCAGCAGAAGTGGAGCATGCAGGAATGTCAAATACCCTTTTAAATGAAGCCACAAACTCAGGGTAACTCAATTCAACAGGTTTTTGCGTCTCACATAGAGGGTTTGCCCAGGCCAAGGCTCTCTCAGAAAGCAAAGATATCACAAATTCTTCTTTGCTTCTGTCCGTGGGAAACGCCTGGGGCAGCATCTCAAAGTATATCTCAACCTGGTTGAGAAACCCTCTGCATTGGACTGGATTGCTCCCAAATCACTGGGGAAGTGGAGCGGAACCAGACATATCTCTAATAGAGGTAATACTCGAGGCGGGTGCCTGCAGAGAGACTGGCGCACCAGCAGGGTTGACCTGCAACATAGGTCGTATTGGGACAGCCACGGTGAGAGATTCCAGGTGAGCCGAGCAACACATGAGTGTTTGTAACGTCATGGGGAATCGTTCCATGCAGTGATCCAGTTCATCCAACCTTGAAAAAAATATTACCAACAAGTGGATTGACTGCATCTTCTGAATTCATGGCCTTCGGGCTACTGTCAGAAACCATGAAATCAGGCTGAGACAGAAGTACAGTTAAATCACACTTGGTTAATAATAAAAGTAAAAGAACAAACGTAGTAAAAACATAGCCAAAGTTCAGTAACCAAACAGATAGTCAGCCAAGCCAAAAGTCAAGGATCAAAGTAGTGGAACAGCAAGCAGGATCTGGAGCACAAAGGGATGTCAGCAAAGCCAGTCTTTAAACAGGAACGCAGGAGACAGTTTCTTGTGATGTGACCAAGGTGAAGGTTGAACTCCTCTGGACTGGACTGTTTAAGTAGGCAGGACTGACGAACTGGATCATCAACAGCTGAGTAACTGTGGATAAAGATGTAGCTGGCAATTAGCCGTCAGCTAAGCAGCCAGCTCAGAAAAGGAAAGGCTGAGCCCAGCCCTGACAACTTTTTTTTAAAAAATCAGTTGCAATGTGTTTACCATGCAAAAAGTTGTGTCCCAACTATTCCCCAAACTAATATATCCAACACTAAAAAAAAAAGTTTCAGATTGAGTTGGGAGTTAAGCCTCCTAAAACAACAGAAATCATTTCACTTTTGACAAGAAATCATATATTGCTAATCTTATTACTAAATATGCAAATCTGTGACAGCCTCATCCTTCTGAACTCCAGTGACTGGCTTTTTTTGATGCATAAGTGATAAAAAAGTAATCCTTTTTTATGGGATGGGCAGGTCAGGAAATAGAATCATAGAAGTGCATCACCCTGTAATTAGGATTATACTAGGATTGGAGATAAAAAAAAATCAAATAAACTGCCTATTTCTGGCCAGCGCTGGCAATATGCACAGAAGCTTTCATTTTACATATTAGCCAATAGTATCAAGGCCACCTGGCTGCTACCAATATTTTGTATCAAAACTGCGAAACAAAAAACGATTGGTATTGGGTTGTCTGGATTCGTTTGTTAATTTTGCAATCTAAAGCTTCTTGAAAGGGGTTGAAATTGCCTGAAAATTGTCAAGTGTGTTGCCAGCATTACAGTTTTCCATAGGCATTCCAGTTTTTTTTTTCTGCAGATTAGATTAGATACAACACTCATTCAATAGCACAGCATCATTTTGTTATTCAAACTGTGTGTTTGCCCCGTCTAGCCTTATGCTTCCTTCTTGTAATTTTTTCATCTCAGTAAAACCTTTATAAGCACTAGCACAATAAAGCTGCACACATCAACCTGACAATTTGTTTAAATAATCTTTCTGTGTGATGGTAGGAATCAAGTCAAGAGCTCTGTAAGCGAGTAGGCCTGCCTCACTTGTTTACACACATAAATAAAACTGCAAATATTCAGCAGGAAAATGAAATATAAATCTCTGAGTATCAGTGAACTGTCAGGAAGTTCTCACTGATGTTTAATTCCCAGCCAAGGTGCTCTGCGTGAGAAGCAATAATGGAACCATTTATCTTCTTAGAAATCAATTTAAACTTAATTAAAATTGTTATAAGTAAATTCACACGTTTCTATCCTCTTGTAGTACATCACAGTAATAAACAGTAATGCCTGCATCTGTGCAATGATCTTTCTGCAGTTCGCAATCAATGTCTTTCTAGGTCATTATGATTTGCACTGACAAAATTTAGCAGAGCTTAGTAGTCTCTTCTCCTAAAATATATATATACAGACGATTGTATTACAATATATAATGCATGTCATGCTGTATTGCTATGCTTTAGTGATTCCGTCACTTGAAAGTAAGGACTTACCAGATTCAGGAACATAATGGATGGTACACTTATACCTTCTGCTCTGTAAACTGGAGATTTGTTATGTAGAGCATGTATATTTAGGGAGTGTAAGGGGCAATGATGGTCTGCGGTGCAAGTGCAGAAGGAAACATAGCCAATCAGATTGCCAGTCAAATCAGTGGAAAAATAAAACCATTTTGAATAACAGGAAAAGGCTTAACATGGACCTACATATAATGTACCTAGGCACTCCTGTTCTGTAGCCTAATGGTTGTATATCTGTAGTGAAATATCCAAGGCAGTGCTGCCTCTGACTGCTAGACTCACAGGATTTGGAACGGGATTTGGTTAGGTCACTATTGTGTTGCTCAATGTTCTTCAAGGGTTTGGTCACCAGGAAGCTGTACCTGAGGACCCGCATTGCATGTATCCCCTTGCCTCTGTCTAATTAATTCTGTAGATCTGTGATCTTTCTATCTCTCCTGCTGCTTACTGTTCATCCTCCCACCAGTTTTTAGATTATCAGTCATGGAAGGGGGCTAGGAGAGACGCTTACATGATCAAGCAATCCTGCTAGGGAAGAATTCCAACACATAATATGTAAGCATTGTATTGTAATTGGAATGCCTTAAAGAATTCATTTGATCCAAATCTTGTGTTGTTGCATAGCATTTTGATACTAGATTGCTGTATGGATTGTTTATGCATATTTGTGGCATCTACCATACCAAATTAATTCCTTGTGGATTCGTCATAATGTTATGAATGAAAACTTTTAGAGACTTGACATCCTTTACCATATTCAAGGTGAAATCTCAATAAAAGATAACAAAAAAAATGAATCTGGAGTCTGCTATATGTATGCATTTGAGCCTCTACACGATAAAAAATATTCACATACTGAAGTTATCACGAAAAATGTAAAAAGAAATTCAAATGCCAGGCAAATATAAAAATATATTAATCGTTACCATTTTGTATTAATACCCCAATAAATGTAGATTTTCAATACAAGCAGTGTAGGTAACTGAATTGAAATTGGTATAAACGTCTTAGAGTCCCTATATACCAGAGCTCTGACTAAGAGTGGGAAGAAGCAGCACAAGGCTCCAATCTTAATTGGGCTTATGCTTCTCCTTTCACTATCCAATCACAAGGAGAGGGCAGAGACAAGACCTTTAAGGCCTCATTCACACGTGCAATTGGAGCCGTTAGTGATTACATGTGGGAGACCCAGGAAGGGTTGGTGGATAGTCACCTGAGACCACACATCACAGGTTTTCCATTATATATCAAAGACATCTTAATAAAATTACTGTGTGTGTTAAGATTCTACCAGGGCATTTACTGGTGGCGATAGATGTAGAAACCATTTAATGTAGCATACCACATAATTAGGGAATCAAAATGGTTGAGGGATTCTTGAGAAAAATAGATCAGTCAAGCTCTTTAATGAATTTATCTTGAAAGTGCTTAGACACAGCTTGACACATAACATCTTTGTTTTTCAGGACAACTATTACCTCCAGGTGCAGTAAGTGGTGGTGGGGGCATGTTGTGCACCATTGTATGTTAACTTGTACCTAAGGGGGCAGTGGGAGAGAAGGCTCTTTTCTGATGGTCTTGTATCAGTGTACCTGTGCAATGAGCTTACCTGGAACAGGTCCACAGACAATAATTTAATGACCTGGACTGGAACTCCTAATGATCTACCTGAGTTTATGTGAATTTTTACCTATAGCAGAAATTCAGAATTTACCAAGGAAAAGATTTCCTTCTTGGATGTTGAAAATGTGGTACAAGATGATGGAACAAAATTGTATGGCAAAGAGACAGCTGGTGACACCATCTTAAACGCTCATAGTGCACACCCTTCACCCCTAATAGAGGTAAACACGCTGACATTTTTTTTTTAGACCTGCATGGGAAAAGCCATAATGAGCTAGTATGCACCGCATACTGGGTATCGCGGCTCTGGCATGCGCGTGGGAGATTTCTTTCCGGCAAGGTCCGGCGTCTGCCGGGCTTTCAGCCGAAAATCCCCGATGCACATAAACCATACAGGTTTAGGAGATTTTTTTTTTACCTACAGGTAAGCCTTATTATAGGCTTATCTGTAGGTAAAAGTAAAAAAACAAACAAAAAAAAACACTATACAACCGCGTTAAGGCTCTGTAGGAACTGTACTAATGTCAACAATTTTGAGAGGGAGCCTGTAATGAAACACTACTAATATGAGGTTATAGCAAGAAACTCTTAGTTCTTATCAGAAGACAAAAGATCAGCTCCGGGAAACACTTGCATTAAAGCTAATTTTCAACTTTACTGTCATGTCCCAATCAAACTATTTTCTACAATAACAGGTATGCCCATTGGGCCAGCTGTATAAACTATATATAGAATCAGCTACATACAGTATACAGCCTTGTGTTCTGTCTGTGTAACACAAACATCCCGTTCCACACGTGGAACAAAATTGAGTCAAGCTGAACAGCACTCCCAGGCAGCTGGGATGTCATGGTTGTTATTGTACCAAATTTTATACATCATATCTCCATTGTTTTGCCAAAGTATACTTATCTGTCCATTGTAATTAATATATTGTTATTACACTGTTTGGGTATGGATCATGCACTGCCTATTTATAGCTGTGCTCATAAGTTTACATACCCTGGCATAATTTATATATTTCTTATTTTTCTGAGAATATGAATAATAGCACAAAAACCTTTCTTTCACTCATGGTTACTGTTTGGCTGAAGCCATTTATTATCAATCAACTGTGTTTACGCTTTTAAAATCATAATGACAACAGAAACTACCCAAATGACCCTGATCAAAAGTTTTCACACCCCAGTTCTTAATACTGCATATTGCCACCTTTAACATCAATGATAGCTTGAAGTCTTTTGCAGTATTTGCAGTATTTGTGGATGAGGCTTTTTATCTTCTCAGATGGTAAAGCTGCCCAATGAGAGGTTGACTTGGCCTTATGTTTTGGATCATTGTCATGTTGGAATGTCCAAGTACGTTCCTTGCGCAGCTTCCTGGCTGATGAATGCAAATGTCCCTCCAGTAATTTTTTTGATAACAAACTGCATTAATCTTTCCATCAATTTTGACCATATTTCCTGTGCCTTTGTATCTCACACATTCCCAAAACATCAGCAATCCACCTCCGTGTTTCACAGAAGGAATGGTGTACCTTTCATCAAAGGCCTTGTTGACTCTAAATGTAGCATTTATGGTTGTGGCCAAAAAGCTAAATTTTGGTTTCATCACTCCAAATGGCTTTGTGCCAGAAGGTTTGTGGCTTGTTTCTGTGCTGTTTGGCATAGTGTAAGTGGTACACTTTGTGTCATTTGTGTAGTAATGGCTTTCATCTGGCGACTCGACCATGCAACCCATCTTTCTTCAAGTGCTTCCTTATTGTTCATATTGAAACAGCCACACCATGTATTTTCAGAGAGTCCTGTATTTCACCAGAAGTTATTTGTGGATTTTTTTCTTTGCATTCCGAACAATTTTCCTGGCAGTTGTAGCTGAAATTCTAATTGGTCTACCTGACCGTGGTTTGGTTTCAACAGAACCCCTAATTTTCCACTTCTTGATTAGAGTTTGAACACTGCTGATTGGCATTTTAAATTCCTTGGCTATCTTTTTATATCCCTTTCCTGTTTTATACAGTTCAACTATCTTTTCCCACAGATCCTTTGACAATTCTTATGCTTTCCCCATGACTCAGAATCCAGAAACGTCAGTGAAGCACTGGATGAAAGTTGCAAGGAGCTGTCAGGAGAGCAGAAACTCATTGACCTTTTATACACACACACTAATTACAAGCAAACAGATCACAGGTGAGGATAGTTACCTTTAAAGCCATTCAAACCCCTTTGTGGCAACTTGTGCATGTTATCAAACCAAAATCACCAGGGTATGTAAACTTTTGATCAGGGTAACTTTGGTAGTTTGCTGTCATTATGATTTAAAAAGAGTAAACACAGTTGTCTGATAATAAATAGCTTTAGCCAAACACTAACCATGAGTGAAAGAAATGTTTTTGTGTTATCATTCATATTCTCTAAAGAATGGCCAAGTAATCAAATTATGCCAGGGTATGTAAACTTATGAGCACAACTGTATATATTAGGATTGTGTCTATATATTTTAATGCTTGGTGTACACTGAGTACAATGTGCATTTAGGCGACTAGGTGTGTTTCTTCACAATGGCCCTATTACCCTGCATTTTCAGTCATTTGGGCTCCCAGCAAGGAGGACGTTGTACATTTGTTTTGGAGATGTGTGTGTGGCTTTCTTTTTCCTTGCCCTCTCCATCATGTGATTATGCTGTGGGTTTTCTTCCCAGTCTCCTCCTCCTCTTCTATCCGTAGTGGACTGGTGGGTGGAGTGGAGAGTGGGCAGAGTGATCTATTCCCAGAGCTGCATTAATCTCCAAGTGCACGCTAGGGACTTGGTCACTACCCATGCATAAAAGTTATAGGACACCCACATCACACGTGACATCACTAGTTGAGTTGGAAGCATATTAGGGGACTTGGGTGGCCCCATGGGCAGAATTGCTAAGGCATGAGGGTGCCATTTCTCTTAAGGACATTATTACTATTCTCCAGACATATTTCCTTAATGATCTTGCCACATGTGGTTTTTAAGCTATGACCCACTGTAGAATATGTATGTGTTCACAAGAGTCATTTGACTATTCAATGTTACTTCTACAAAATCTATACCCATTCACTGGCATAATCTGTACTGTATCTGTAAAGTACTTGGCCTGAGAAGCCATGGCTGTCTTCATTACCTTGTTTCTCAGATATGTACTGCCACATGAATTGCATTGCATCTATACATCCTCTTCCTTTCTCTTTGACTTCCTTTGTAATCTGTAAAGATGGCTATATGCCTAACGCACATGCCCTGTGTGCCATATTTTTCTATCACACATTTTGTACCAATGCCTTTTTGTACAAATACTTCTGTATCTCATTATGTTTTCACATTTAAAACAATAAAAACGTAAATAAAAAACAAACAAAAAAAAACGACAGTGTGACTTCTGATCAGTCTGCATTTGTTCAGGTTTATTTGGAGCTGGGTGTATATGTACACTAACACTATATAACTAAATCTCATATAAAAACTAACATGTCGATGCAATTTTAAAAATAGTTTTTAATATTTTTAAATCTGCAGCTTCAATTAAATTAAATCCTGATGATCCTGCCATTAAGGTCCTGGTTCAGGAACTTCCTGTTATAAGATGACAGCACTCTGTCACTGTCTCACAACTGTGCACATGCATGTGTACAATCTGTCACGTAGGTTTCTAGTAAAGACTACAAGTAGCGATTTTGACAGACACTATACAGGCATTATCCACTGTTGTCACCATCAGGAAACCTGCTCCAAGATAAACCATGCAGTCATCACCAGAGTAAGTGCTGCAGATGTGAAGGTAATGGAAATAGGCTTTTATTAGGGAATGGTGGACAGTTCGGCCCAAGCATAAGTTTGGGCCAAACTTTGGTTGTTCGGACGTTCGGGGGAACAACGAACATTATGCTGTTTTTGCTGTAAATTTGAAAGCCACGGAACCCCGTTAAAGTCTATGGGACACTAACATGAAAAACCAAAAGTGTTAATTTTAAAGACTTATATGCAAGTCATTGTCATAAAAAGTGTTTGGGGACCCAGGTCCTTCCCCATGGGGACATGTATCAATGCAAAAAAAAGTTTTAAAAAAATCATTTTTTTCAGGAGCAGTGATTTTAATAATGCACCGCATACTAGCTCATTATGAAATACTCACCTTAGAACGAGGCGTCGGTAACTCACCTGGTCCACGCCGAGGGAGATTTCATGTTACCTCAGCGTTTTTTCCGGGTATCGCGGCTCCAGCACTGTGAGTGGCTGGAGCCGCGATGTCATCCGCGGTAGACTTCTTTCCAGCTAGGTCCGGCATCTGCCAGGCTTTCAGCCAAGAATCCCCATGCGCATGCGCCGCTGCAGTTGGCGTTAATTGCACTGGGAACATCTCCTAAACCATACAGGTTTAGTAATTTTTTTTTACCCAGAGGTAAGCCTCTTTATAGGCTTACCTGTAGGTACAAGTTTGAAAATAGACCATACAACCGCTTTAAGGTGAAACAATAAAAATGAAGTATTCCTTTAAATATCGTGCCTGGAGGGTGTCCTTAGTATGCCTGTAAAGTGGCACAATTTTCCCATGTTTAAAATACCACTGCAAAATTACATTTCTAAAGAAAAAGAAAATGTAAAACTGATTGCGGCTGTAATGAATTGTCGGGTATCAGCAATATAGATAAAACTCATTGAAAAAATGGGTCTGGTATGAAAATTAAGGAACCCCCGAACCAAACATTTATAAATTGTGTGGGGGTCCCTCCAAAATCCATACCAGGCCCTTCAGGTCTGGTATGGATATTAAGGGGAACTCTGCACCAAAATAAAAAAAATGGCACAGGGGTCCCCCCAAAATCCATACTAGACCCTTATCCGAGCATGCAACCTGGCAGGCCGCAGGAAAGAGGGGGAAGGAGAGAGTGCCCCCCTTCCTGAACCATACCAGGCCACATGCCCTCAACATGGGGAGGATGCTTTGGGGTCACCCTCAAAGGATCATGTCCTCATGTTGATGGGGACAAGGGCCTCATCCCCACAACCCTTGCCTGGTGGTTGTGGGGGTCTTTGGGTGGGGGGCTTATCAAAATCTGGAAGCTCCCTTTAACAAGGGGACCCCCAGATTCCAGCCTCCCCCCTATGTGAAATGGTAATGAGTACATGGTACCCCTACCATTTCACAAAAAAAGTGTCATCGGGTGGTATGAGATGGATCTACATTGCAGGACATTTTTATTTTTTAATAAAGGACTTGTCCCAAAGTGTCTCCTGTCTTTTTTACTATTTTTGACACTTTTACAATGTACCCGTTACCAATGCACATAGGGAGGAGGCCAGGATCTGCGGTCCGCTTGTTAAAAGGGGCTTCCAGATTCCTATTAACCCCCACCCGTAAACCCCCACAACCACCGTGCAAGGGTTGTGGGATGAGGCCCTTGTCCCCATCAACTTGGGGACAAGATGCTTTGAGGGGGACTTGTGAATTTGCTGTAGTACTGTTCTAAACATGGGAAAACTGTGCCACTTTACAGGCATACTATAGACACCCCCAGGCATGATATTTAAAGCAATATTTCATTTTTATTGTTTCACTTTAAGCATTATTAAAATCAATGCTCCCAAAAAAAGTCAGTTTTTAAAACTTTTTTTTTGCATTCATACATGTCCCCTGGGGCAGGACCCAGGTCCCCAAACACTTTTTATGACAATAACTTGCATATAAGCCTTTAAAATTATACATTTTTATTTTTTCATATTCGTGTCCCATTGAATTTAATGGTGTTCGCGTGTTCGTCCAAATTTTTTTTGCCTGTGCGCAAGATCTGGTGCGAACCAAACAGGAGGGCGTTCGGCTCATCCTTAATCTGCAGCACTGAGATGAAAGAAAATATAAACAAAAGATGAAAACAAAATTTTTTATGACAATTTTGATATACAGTGCATTAGAAAACAAAATGGTTAATGAATCTTTCATGACTACATGCACCATTGGAGTACTTGTGTTTTTCAGCAGCTCTGTTAACATGCTCCATGAGTCTTTTCCTAATCCCATCCCGATTGTGTTATTTGATTTGTCAGTATCTATTCAAAGAAATGTTAAAATACCAAATTCATCTTCCCTTTAGCTACAGAGATTGGCTGAATTAAGTGAAAGAACTAGCAGAGCAGCTGCGTTTCAGTTCAAAGCAAGAACATAAAATGTGATAGAGAGAAACAACGAAGCAAGGAAACCTCAAAATCAAAGTAAATAAGAGTGAAGCAAACACATGATATAAAAAATACCAGTTTGTAGATATAAAAACATATCTTCTAAAGAAGGCATGCCAATAAATAGACCAGACATTGGAAATGGTTTTCAAAACAAAGATCAGACAATATGTACATTTATGTGAATTTTAAAACCTTAAACTAAAGCTGACCATAATAAAAAGTATATCTAGAAAAAATTATTTATTCCCCAATATAGTAAAAAACTTTATGTTACACTTCTGGCTAGCTGGCCTTAATGCAACTGAAAACAACAAGGCCCTTGTAGATATCTGCATACAATAAAAAGCTTATATGCAGTGTATGATGATCATAACCAAACGTGCACTGTTCAGTAAACAGCAGATTTTCAAATGCATAATCTAAACAAAGTTTTACCATATAGAGGGAAAAATCTAAAATACTGGTTGTGTCTTTATGTAAGAACAACATTTTCCTGCTACTTAGTGGGCTGCAGGCCTTTCAAATAAACTAGTACAGAGTTGATTTACTAAAATTGTAGAGTGCAAAATCTGGCTCAGCTGTGCGTGGTAGCCAATTGGCTTCCTACCAGGGGCGGACTGACCATTCGGCCACTCGGGCACTGCGCGAGGGCCCCCGGGCTACTAGGGGGCCCCATCAGAGTTTCCAGCCTCAGTAAAACCAGGGACAGTATGTAAAAATCTGTGTTTTTTTTTACATCTGTCTCTGAAATGTCCCTTACCGACATCCTTTTGGTCTGCCCCACCTCTCCAGTACCTTCTCTGCCAATAGAAACATGTCTGTGTATACTGAGTGATTGTATACTGTGTGTGTATACTGTGTGAGCCCATAATCTCTCATTGCCTGGGGGCCCCATAATCTCCTATTGTCCGGGGGCCCCATGAGTTGTCAGTCCACCCCTGCTTCCTACTTCAGCTTGTTCAATTACGTTTTGACAAAAAAACCTGGAAGTTGATTTCTACGCAGAACTGTATTTTGCACTCTCCAGCTTTAGTAAATCAACCCCACTAATTAAATCAATATTTGCAGGAATTCAGACATATGGATATGCATTTCTACTATAAAACCAATCCTTCTCAAATCCCAATTAGCTTTATGAGGGTTATTGCCTGGGAATTGATTTGATGATGATACCTAGTCCAGATTGAATAGTTTCTTGATTCTTACAGCAGATGTTGAAGTGCCTTGGACTTAAAGAAAGTCATGTATGCATTACCGATAAAGAGGAAGCGATGGAAACATTAAAACAAGAAAATAATAACAGTATTTTAGTACCACTACTGGTGTTATTGTAGTAATGATACAAAAAACTTGCCACCACCCTCATCTACAGCTGGCTATAGCAGTAAGCAGCATTGGAAGGCTGAAACAGATAACAACAAAGCCTGGGGAATGCCCAGGAAAAACCCAAGCCTACTTACCACCAGCTCGCAGACAACCAAATTGACCCGTCTGTGTTAAAAACAGGGGTTTAGTCCGCATGCATTTGCCTCCACTATGGGGACACTCATATTTTAGTGTTAGGACCACAGATACCAGGGTGCCGTGATGAGGCTCTGTGGCTTACGCATGCGTTTGCAAATGCGTACGGTCTAAACCCCTGTTTTTAACTCACTGTTAGACAGTTTCATTTGGTTGTCTGCGAGCTGGTGGTAAGTAGGCTTGGGTTTTTTCCTGGGCATTCCCCAGGCTTTGGTGTTATCTGTTTTAGCCTTCCAATGCTGCTTACTGCTATAGCCAGCTATAGATGAGGGGGGTGGCAAGTTTTTTATATCATTGTCACGTTGGTGTTTGTATTGGTCCAGCAACGCACCAACACCTTTGCAGTCATAGTGCAATTTGCTGGGTGCTTGGTGTGCTCCTGTACCTTTAAGAAGGGGTGGGCTCCCCTTCAGTCCACCTGCCCTCATTTATCCATTAGAATGAATGTGCCTCCACTGTGGGGACATATTTTAGTGTTAGGACCGCAGATACCAGGGTGCCGTGATGAGGCTCTGTGGCTTACATATGCGTTTGCAAATGTGTATGGACTAAACCCCTGTTGTTAATGCACTGTGTAGGTTAATTTGGTTGTCTGCAAGCTGGTGGTGTTACTGTAGGACTACTATTGCAATATTAGTTCCTTTTTAATAAAAGCGTATATTTTACATTTTGTAAGGCTACAAATAATGTGTTTGCAATGTGTTATGCAAAAATGACATCTGAAATGTTTTTGTATAGCTTTTACTTGTTACTGGATTTCCTAGTAATACTGTTCAAATGCAATGAGTGACCTGGTCTGTGTTTACTAAGAAAAAGAGTCAGTGCTACTTGCTGACACTTTGAGGAAACCAGTCAAATTACTTATTACAAATTACATTACTTAAATGGGCTGTCCCTTAGTAAATGCACAATTTCACCGAGTTAATATGCACAGCTGGCAATACTGATTTATGCATTTTATGTACTAATCTGTAGGTAAATAAATTACAAATTGAACAGTTGGGAGCGGTCTGCTAATCTGCTTCCTGTCCACTGTACACACATACATACACATATTATATATATATATATATATATATATATATATATATATGTCCTCGGATGGAAGAGGTAATAGCTAGGTCATTGTTGCGGCTGTTGCAAGGGAAAGGTGATCGAAGTAGCTACACAGCCACCCGATCTCTTTTACAGGTGGCAGAAGGGGGAACCCTGGCTGCACCGGCTGCCTTTACTAAGCTCTCCAGTCCCACCTTTGAGACAATGCGCAAGGGCAGAGGAGAGATCTTGGGACCCCTAGATCTCTTCATAAAGAGGACCAACCTATTACAAAGGGATGGCTTTCATCACCTGTGAGAACAATAAAGTGTGACATGTTAGACTTGTTAAGTATCTATTTACTCAGCATAACATTATTCTTTATATTTTACAGAAAGATATAGTATTATATTATGTTTACGTGCACTTTAACTCATTAAAGTCTATGTTTTCTGAAAATGTGAGTTTAGTAAACTATTGTGCAAATGCTGTGCAACATAAACAATTACAATAACAACGGTTTTATTCTTCGGGCCTTCTCTTATATATAATTATATTATAATATTGTGTTTAGAGGTTCTAAGTAATTTTCTAGAAAATGCTGATATTTACAGGTATTGGAGAAATGTCAGAACTGGCCCAGACTGGTGGTTAAACACAGGGTGTGGTAAAGCAACTCACCCTGTAATAAAACTATTTTATTTTAATGCCATTAGTCAAACTAGGACATCACTATACATAGCCAACACTTTTGAAAGTTAACCTGCCCACAGTCAAGGGTGAGAAGTATTGGGTAGATTAACCTATTAACTTATGCAAGAAGCATCATTCAATAGAAAAAAATGAATGAATAACCACTTGCCGACCAGCTCACACAGATATACTGCAGCAGGTCAGCTCTCCTGCATGAACTGATGTACCTGTACGTCAGTCTGTGCAAGGAGGATAGCGGGCATCCATGAGCACGCCCATGGGTCCCGCAGACTCGATGTCTACAGAGGCAGAACGGGGAACTGCCTATGTAAACAAGGTGATTCCCTGTTCTGCCTAATGGCATGTCAGAGATCTTCTATTCCCAGTGATCGGGAACAGTGATCTTTGTCATGTCCGGGTGTACCCACCCCCCTACAGTTAGAACACACCCAGGGAATGCCCTAAACCCCTTGGTCGCCACCTACTGTTAACCCCTTCCCTGCCAGTGTCATTTTTCCATTAATCAGTGCATTTTATAGCACTGATAAATGTAATAATGTCACTGGTCCCCAAAAAGTGTCATTTGGGGTCAGATTTGTCTGCTGCAATGTCGCAGTCCTGCTAAAAATTGCAGAACCGTCATTACCAGGAAAAACAGCTAAATCTATTCCGTGGTTTGTAGACACAATAACTTTTGCACAACCAATCAATATACGCCTATTGTGATTTTTGTTTTTACCAAAAATATGTAGAAGAATAAATATTGGCTATATAAAAAAGATATATAAGAAAATATATCTTTTTTATATCTTTTATTTTGGATATGTATTATAGGTTAATTGTTGGTCTTCTTTTGTTTATAGCACAGAAAAATAAAAACCACAGAGGTGATCAAATACCACTAAAAGAAAGCTCTATTTGTGGGTAAACATTTTGTTTGGGTATAGTGTCGCACTACCGTGCACTTGTCAGTTAACCACTTGCCGCCCGCCCTATAGGCAATTGACGGTGGCAAAGTGGTTTCATAATCCTGATCGGACGTCATATGACGTAATCAGGATTATGAGCTGCTGCGCGCCCCCGGGGGCGCGCATCGGGGCGATCGTTGTTGCGAGGTGTCAGTCTGACACCCGGCAACTACGATCTCGGTAAAGAGTCTCCGACAGAGACTCTTTACCACGTGATCAGCCGTGTCCAATCACGGCTGATCACAGTGTAAATAGGAAGAGCCGGTGATCGGCTTTTCCTCACTTGCGTCTGTCAGACGCGAGTAGAGGAGAGCCGATCGCGTGCTGCTCCTCTGACAGGAGGGGTCTGTGCTGATCGATTATCAGCACAGCCCCCCCGAGGATGCCCACACTGGACCACCAGGGACACCACCAGACCACCAGGGATGCTAAGCAAAAGGTAATCCTCCCTAGACCACCAGGAATGCCAGTCAGCACAATGGATGCCAATCAGTGCCCATAATGGATGCCAATCAGTGCCCACAATGGGCATCACTGATTGGCATGCATTATTGTTTGGCACTGATTGGCATCCATTAGTACAGTATAACACCAATGCTGCCTATGAGTGCCCACCTGTGCCGCCTATGAGTGCCCACCTGTGCCGCCTATCAGTGCCCACCTGTGCTGCCTATCAGTGCCCACCTGTGCCACCTATCAGTGCCCACCCATGCCCACCTGTGCCGCCTATCCATGCCCATCTGTGCCGCCTATCCATGCCCATCTGTGCCGCCCATCCATGCCAATCCGTGCCAGCTATCAGTGCCAATTTGTGCCACCTATCAGTGTCCATCCGTGTCGCCCATCCGTGTCGCCCATCAGTGCCGCCTATCAGTGTCCATCAATGCCACCTCATCAGTGCCACTTCACTGGTGCCACATCATTGGTGCCCATCAGTGCCGCCTTATCAGTGCCCATCAGTGTAGCCCCATCAGTGCCCATCAGTGAAGGAGAAAACTTACTTATTTACAAAGTTTTGAAACTGAACTTTTTTTTTTTCAAAATTTTCGGTATTTTTTTATTTGTAGCGCAAAAAATAAAAACCGTAGAGGTGATCAAATACCACCAAAAGAAAGCTCTATTTGTGGGAAAAAAATGATAAAAATTTCATTTGGGTACATTGTAGCATGACCGCGCAATTGGCATTCAAAGTGCGACAGCGCTGAAAGCTCAAAATTGGTCTGGGCAGGAAGGTGTTTAAGTGCCCGGTATTGAAGTGGTTAAAACAATGCAGTGCCTTATCGCAAAAATGGTCTAGTCATTAAGGGGGCAAATCCTTTCAGGGCTGACGTGGTTAAACTATAAGATATGGATTATTATAGAACCTATACATGCTACCTTCCATAACAAGAATTTTTTTTTTTTTAATTATAATAAGCTTAAACTGTGTACCATAATGAAAAAGTTTGTACTCCTAAAAAATGAATGGGCTGAAAACCTTAAACTTTGATCTGACTGTGTTCTAAAGTACTTTTAACAGCATGGCGTATGTACTTTGAGATGAATATGCAAATTAAACATGCAAAGATTGACAGCCTAAGTTATTACTTCTTTCTCTTCACATGTTTCTAGTGTAAACTTCTTTTGTGGATTAGAAGTCAGATAAATCATAGCAGCTGTGACTTTTGCAAGGGAGAGCATTTTCTAGTTATTGAAAACAAGACATTGAAAATTAATCAGACATGCTTTCACATCACTCTCCAATTCACTTTAAAATTAAAGTGGTTCTCTAGCCATTTCATTAAAATGAAATACAGTCTATAGATGGATTTTGTAAAATGAAATTTCAAACTTCACATAATTTCATATTTAAGAACATAATCATCCTAAACTTGACTTAGCCCTTAATGTATATTAGTTTGCACAATGCATGTGTTGCCAATGCACCTCAACAGGCCTTTTAAAGCATCCACACCTTTTCCACCAGTGCGTCACAGTGTACAGATGGTTCTCAATCTGTACTTTGTGGTGCACTAAAACCCTGGGCCTGGGCTTAAAGAAGACCTAAGTTCAAACAAAACTTTTCTTTTTCTTTTAGACAGTATTTTTCATCCATTTAATTGTTCAAAATAGCATACAAAAATCTCAATAATGTGCAATACTGGCTTTTTTGATAAGCACTTGTCAAATGAAAGGATGACATACAAAGCGATCAGATTACAACAACCAGTAGGATTTCCCTTGGCTGCAGTAAGGTCTTGCATAATGCACACATCCATCTAGTAAAACATTTATTTTTCAGGAATGTTTATATAAAGGTTACTCTGATATTCTCCAAATAAAGGGATTTTTGCAGTATAAGTTCACTGAAAAATAAATATGTTTATAAAAGTTTACATTTTATTTAGTATACATGTATACTAATATGGATTTTGTTTGTGTGCTTTTAAGTTTAAATATTTTATATAATTTGTGATGTTGCCATGAGCCTTTCATGTTTTTTGATGGACTCCCGATGATTAAATGCTGTTGAAAAAAAAGTAAGCAAAATGTATTTAGTAAACGTATTCATCGTAACCCATTCTTCCAGCAAGATCCTGAGGAAGTATGCTAAATCCTACAAAAGATGCTCCAGCACAGTGCAATGTACTCAGCACTCCCTGCAATCTTGTCAGAAGGATGGTGACACTCACCTAATAGGCAGAAACTGGGTAGGGTAAGTATGTATTTCATGATTTTATTTTCTCACAGACTTTTTGTTTTTCATTTTACTACAGTGTTTTGGATTGGCAGAAGGGGCAGGAATAAAAAAAATAGGCCTTGCTGTTTTGGTGCAAAGTTTAAAGCGGAGTTCCACCCAAAAATGGAACTTCCGCTTTAAGCACTCCTTGCCCTCTTACATGCCACATTTAGCATGTCATTTTTTTTGGGGGGGGGGGGGTGGGAGCTTCATTAGGAGGGGGACTTCCTGTCCCACTTCCTCCTTCCACCCAGGGACCACCTAGGTGACTCCTCCTTCCGCCTCAGGCGGCCCCTCCCTCTAGGCGATCTCCTGGGACACGTGACAGGTCCCAGGAGATCGCCTGTCCACACCGGGAGTGCAGCACAACTCACGCATGCGCTGTGTATGCCCTGCCATGAAGCCGAAAGCTGTCACAGCCAGGTACCCAGAGTGGCAATGGATGCGCCAGCGGAGCGGAGGGGGAGAGGAGCGACACCCCGTTCGGCTGCATCGCTGGACCGTGGGACAGGTAAGTGTCTGTTTATTAAAAGTCAGCAACTACACTTTTTGTAGCTGCTAACCTTTAATAAACATTAAAAGCCAGGAACTCCCCTTTAAGTTTCCTATGGTTTGATAAAGGGGCCCTCCTTTCTGCCCTGAAACATGTAGCCACATCCCCTCCACTTCCTGTCTTCACCCAGCCAAGAGAGGTGCTGATTTGGAGCTGCAGCCATCTTGCCACTTCTGGAAGCTGCTGATGTGTATGTTCCAGCCTGATGCCTGACAGCTGCACATTCTTCCAAAACTCTGCCTTAACCAGTGACGTGCCTGCTGAGTGCTGCATCCTCACAGTGATACTATGAAGGTCGATATGGGTGTAGGACAAGCCTTGAACTACTTTAATCTAGTGAGTGCATTTTAATAGTTTATGCCTTTTTAATTAAATCGCTACACCTAGATGGAGGCGCCCTCTTGTGTTTGCTTCTTATATGTGCATTAGGATCTCAAGAACTAATTTGAGAAGAGCAGGATCCATTTTACCTGGTGTTTTCTACCACTCTCCTGTCCCTTTTATGTGCCCGGTTCAATAACGGTTGAATTTCAGTCAGCGCAATAGCTTATTCTTTTTTCCAAAGTCTGCTTTAAGTCTGTTTAGTTAACCACTTCCCGACCAGCGCACGACGATGTACGTCGACAGAATGGCACGGGCAGGCATATTGGCGTACATGTACGTCCAATATTCGATGCCGCCCTGCCATCGGGAGCGCGCCGCCGGCGGCGCGCTCCCGCGCTGGTCGGGACCCCCGTGAGTCCGGTCGCGGGACCCGCGGACTCGATCGCCGCGGGCATCCCCGCGATCGTCTCACGGAGCGGCCGAATGGAGGAAATGCTGTATAAACAACATTTTTCCATTCTGCCTAGCAACTAGTGACGCTGATCTCTGCTCCATGTGATTGGAGCAGAGATCAGTGTACACTAAATGAAAGCCCAACCCCCCCACAGTTAGTAACACACCCCTAGGAACACTTAACCCCTACACTGCCACCCACTGGTTAACCCTTTCACTGCCAGTGTCATTTACACAGGAATCACTGCATTTATATAGCAGTGATTACTGTATAAATGACAATGGTCCCAAAAATGTGTCAAAAATGTCTGATGGGTCCCCGACAATGTCACAGTCACAATAAAAATCGCAGATCGCCGCCATTACTAGTAAAAATAATAATAATAAAAAAATATTAATAAAAACGCTATAAAACTATCCCTATTTTGTAAACGCTATAACTTTTGCGCAAACCAATCAATAATCGCTTATTGCGATTTTTTTTACCAAAAATATGTAGAAGAATACGTATCGGCCTAAATTGAGGGAAAAAATGTTTTTTTATATACTTTTGGGGGATATTTATTATAACAAAAAGTAAAAAATAATGCGTTTTTTTCAAAATTGTCGCTCTATTTTTGTTTATAGCGCAAAAAATAAAAACCGCAGGGGTGATCAAATACCACCAAAAGAAAGCTCTATTTGTGGGAAAAAAAGGACGTCAATTTTGTTTGGGAGCCACGTCGCACGACCGCGCAATTGTCAGTTAAAGCGACGCAGTGCCGAATCGCAAAAATTGGTCTGGTCTTTGACCAGCAAATTGGTCCGGTCTGAAAGTGGTTAAAGTAATTCTAAACCATTTTTTTTTAAATAAACATGTCATACCCACCTTCTCTGTGCAATGGTTCTGCACAGAGCAGCCCAGAATCTCCTCTTCTGGTGTCCCCCTGCAATGTTTCTGACTTCTCCTATTCGGCCATTGCCCCATATCAAGCTGCTTGCTATAGAGGCACTCATGCAGGCTAGATTCCAAGCCGCACTGCCTGCAACCATAGACACAAACAGTGTGGATTGGCCCAGTTCCCTCCTCTCCCTCATGAGAGCTTGGGAAATATAGCAGCAAGAACCAATGGTTCCAGCTGCTGCCTCTCTCTGAGGAGACAAAGATCATAGAGAACATCTGCTCTTGAGCACGGAGCGAAATCGAGATTGGGCTCAGGTTAGTATTTAGGGGGCTGGGGGGATCCTGATCATAGAAGATTTTTATACCTGTGTTAAAACATTTCAGTATAAAGTAAAAAATTTGTCCAAACCAGTACTGTTTTTTAAATTTTATTGGATTTAAGTAACCTTAGAATGAGTAAATTTGAATTATGTTTATCTCAGCATGCCTTGTAATATGCCTGGTGCAACTGATTTTATTGCATTCATAAGTGTTGAAATGCTATTTTAGTTTTGTTTCTAGCTATAAAATTAATCTATTCGTATTACAACCAATATGGATCACTGCAATTTTCCTAGCTATTGCAAAGAAAGCTGCTTACGTGTGGGCACTGATGCAAAAATGCTTTTGAAATGAAGCTATCATAGTTTAACAAGATTATATCTGGAGAACAACCAAAATACATTAGGCAAAGGGAAATTAAAACACAGAGGCAACTAATCAGCTTTGAGTTTGACTCTTCAAATATTGTTATAATTCCACATAAGTATGTTAATCCACAATTTGAAAATGTCTGTAAAAATCTCTTAACAATTTCAGTGTAGCCTGAAAACAGACAGCCTGGTAAGAGCTGGGTCATAAAATGGATATCAAATGGAAATTATAGGCTGTATATTAATAAATGTGAGATGTGCATGTGTGTGTGTGTGTGTGTAAAAAATCAAGAGCAATATTTTTAATATGTGCTAATGTATTAAAAACTTGTTGTTTGTAACCATCAATAGCCCAGCCATTCTTAACCAGGGTAACTCAAGATATCGCTGGGGGGGGGGGGGGCACTCCTTGAGCAATTTATGACTCTCAGATAAGTAAATACTAACACAAATTATCTTTTTTTTATCTATCTGTAATTGGGACATTCTTCCCACTGACCACCAATGTTAAGAAATGCTCTTCCAACTGACCATTAGTGTAATGAGACCGTTGTCTCACCAACTCTCCCAGTGACCCACCACAGTAAGGGGGTCCTTCTGCCACTGATCACTAAAGTAAAGAAAAGAAGAATTTCACTGATCACCTGTATACAGTGGCTCTACGCTGACCATAAATGTAACAGTGAAAAGTGTACAACGCTGCAAACCCAGTGTAAGAGTATGAGACAGCCTAAGCCTGCGCTCCGACCAGGCCATGCCCCCAACATGATTCGCTCTGCCCTTTGAGCTTAATCATGGGAATTCCATGCAATGGGGGAGATTAAATGCATCAACTGTCGTATGATTAAAACAAGATCCCTGAAAACAAATGGTTGACATCCCTAACAACGCACTCATATATGAAGATATCATAGTATTACAAAAGGTCAGATCAAACTTATGAATAAGCGTATAGATGAAAGAAGGTGAGTGATAACAATATCCTCCCTAAGTTCCAATAAACTGCTGAGAAGTGGAGGTTAATAGAACTATTCAATAAAATTATTAATATCTCACTCCATATTTTAACTCCTGCCATATGGGTATCTAATTTAAAAATCCAGTATACCTCCCTCCTACAGAGAAAGGAGAAATGGTCATCACCACAAATGGGATGATCTACTTTTTCAATAATCTGAACTTTAAAACATAGTACATTCTGATGATGGAATTGATTGAAATGTCTAGCCAAATTTGTGTTTTTATTTGTTCTTGTATCAGGAAGATGATCCCTCATCCTCTCACTAATTCATCTGGTCTTAGCATCTTATTTTAGCATATATTAGAATAATCTTCACCAATGCAAAGTACATCAGTCTTCCATACCATCGAGGCCATCCCATAAGGACAATTCATTCAAACCAAGCGTAATTGTTCCAGCCTGGCTGATTATGACCCCTGATCCCCATGATTAGGCTCAAGGTGGTAAAGCAAAATGCGTTAGTGGCATGGCCTGAGGCTGTCACATACTCTCTTACACTGGGTTTGCAGCAATATGTGGTTTATGGGACACTTTTTCTGTTTTAAACTGATGTTTGGAGCCGAGATAAGCTCTGTCCCCAGCCGGCACCCTTTGATTAAGACCCTTTTTCTTTTGAGTTGTAAAGTGGGGACTACCAATGTTAGGTAACACTGACATTTTTACTTTCTGCATTGATTTTCTGGTCATTATTATATATGTTTTATTCCACTATTATTACTGAAAATAATTTTGTTGTATAGATAGGTCCTGAGTGTTGAATACACTATATACACCACATTTATTTTTATTTTTTAAATTCTAATATTTTAACTGTCTGTTCACACCAATATAACATGAGCGATAAATATAGTAATTATTAGCACAGATTCTCTAAAACATGAACATTTTTTCAAGGGTTCCTGTGTGTTAAAATAATTTAAACAGGATGAAATAGGCTCTCTACAGTAATGATTGGTATCTAAAGTATCTGGACCTGGATCATCTGTTGGTGGCACTGTGGTTCCTGGAGCTAAAGGGTGCAGAGCTGGTGGCCACCAGCAGGTGTCATCCAGCCAGATTCTAGTTATTAGGCTCCACCGACTTCTGGTTGCTGGGAAGGTATATCATCCCCTTAATTTTCGTCAGAGCTTCAGTGTTTTGCCTGTTAACCAAATAACTGCCTGTTGATTATCCTGATACCTGCCTTATCCTGTTACCCCATCTCTACTTCACTTGTTCCCTGTCCTAGTCCTGTTATGCTCTGCTATGTCAGCTTCCCTCCATTTGTATATAGTGTAAAATAGTTAGGTTGTTGGTTTTACTTAATCGTCACGTTTAGTTTTATGGTCTCTTGGTGCTGGATTGGCGCTGTGTGCATTAAAAAACTTTTATAATCGTATTCAGTCTGAATCCTTGCTGCTGCTGGATACCTGCATTTGGTATCCCTTACAGAAAGACTATGGACATAGTTTAGTATTGTCTGGAATATGTCAGCTGAAGTATGTGTCTATGGTCAAAAGAGACAATATAACCATAGAGATTATGATGAGAAGGAAACAAGCAATCAAAAAGCCCTTAAAATAAATTAGTGCATAGCATAGTAAATCTTTTCTTTTTATTATTGCATTTTAGTGTAAATATGAGAACTGAGGTCTTTTTGATGCCAGATCTCATATTTAAGAGGTCCTGTCATGCTTTTTTTTTTATTACAAGGGATGTTTACATTCCTTGTAATAGGAATAAAAGTGACACATTGTTTTAAAGAACAGTGTAAAAATAAAAATTAAGGGGGGCGTGGCCGGATGTAGAACAAGGAGGACGTGTGGTGCTGGAGCTCCTGCCATCCTGATAATAATCCTGTGGCATCCTTCGCCTGTGTGACCTTGGGGACAGCATAAGTGTACCTCCTGTGCTGCTGCCATTCCGCTGGACCGTCGGGAGGTGTTTTTGGAGCGGAGCGCGGTGTCCCTGGAGGCCTCGAGGCTTGCGGCCTAGTTGATCTGCGGGGTCCGGCCGCCATCTTGCGGCCTGTAGAGCCTTCGGACCGGCCGCGCTGGAGTACCGAGTGCGGGAAACGGCCGCACGAGGAGCGGACCGGAGGGGAAGGAGAACCATCCTCGGGCCCCACCGCCAGAAACGGATTCCGTGACGGCCAGGATCCGTTCCGAACGGCCGCGCTGCGGCGCTTGTCCTGCGGGGAGGCCTGTCAGCTCTGTGGAGGCCCTGTATTGACTTTGCTGGGCGGTGAGTCCTTTTACAGGGGGGCCCTGTTATTTGCTCTGAAGCGGTGGAGAGAGGGGAGGGGGAGAGGGTAGCAGTCTTGGTGACCTTGTCTGCTGTTTCACCTGCTGTACTAATGACTGGCATGATCTGACTGTCTTAAAGGGCCATCCTCAGCCTTCCTGGTGTATAGCAGGTCTCCCTGCCTTCTGTGTTACTTTGCTTGTGGCTGTGAGTGGCTCGCTGGCTACCAACATTGTGCCTTTTGTCCTCCTCATCCTTCTCCTGCTACATCCCAGCGACTACATATCTTTAAAGGGCCGCACCACCCTCTAGTGCATCCACAGCCAGTCTGCCTGCTATCTTTTCCTCATGCCCTCCAAAGGCAAGTCTGCAGCTAAGAAAGCAGCGTTACAGCCTGCGCACACCCCTAGTGACTTTCTAAATCAATTTAAGGCTCTCATGGCGGATATGGAGCAGGCGGCCCCACCGGAGGCTAACACATCTGCACCCACGGTACCTCCCACCAATGATACCTCTGTTATTCTTGCAGCGATTGAGCAAAGCAGAACCTCCTTGTTGGTGCGTATAGATCACCTGGCGGAGGAATGCAACCTTATAAGAGCAGATTTTGACAAATTCCGGGGCAGGCTCTCGGAGACTGAATCGCGCATCTCCGCGACGGAGGATACTACTCACCGCCATGATGCGGCCATCCAAGAGCTGCAGCGCACGGTCCAGACTCTGGTGGCCAAGTCTGATGACGCTGAAAACCGCCTACGCAGAAATAATGTCAGGGTCTTGGGCTTACCGGAGGGGGCAGAGGGGGACCGTCCGGCTGAATTTGCTGAGGGTTTCTTTAAATCGCTGCTTCATTTGACTGATCTCCCTCCAACATATGTGGTTGAGCGAGCTCACAGGGTCCCGACAAGTCGGGGTCCTCCGGGGGCCCCCCCTAGACCGTTTTTGGTTCGCTTTCTCAATTTCCGGGACCGGGATCGGATCCTACGTGAGGCCCGCGCACATCAGACTCTGCCTTTTGAAAACACGGTGGTGCACCTGTATCCTGATTTCTCTGCGGATCTTCAGAGACGACGCAAGACATTTACAGACGTCAAGAGGAAGCTCCGTGAGCGTGAGCTGAAATATTCCATGCTTTATCCCAGCCGGCTGCGGGTGCAACATGGAGGATCGGTGAAATTCTTTGAGTCTCCCGCGGAAGCAGATCAATGGCTGCAATCACTGTAATTGGCCTGCCATGACACTCCTGCTCATCAAGTGGTGGTTTGTTTGGTAGCTGCCTGCTCCTCTTTTTGCTTTTTCATGGTTGCCATGTGTGGTTGGTGCCCCTAGTCGGGGGAGCCGGCCTCCTCTACGCATATGTCCCCGGCTGGAATATCCTTGCTACTCACCAAGAAGCTTGACGCACTTTGACTGGGGTGGGGAGCGGGTGGTGGCAATTGAAGGCAACTTCTCCCGTACCCTTTTTTTTCTTTTTTTTTTTTTTTTTCTTTTTTTTTTTTTTTTCTGCAGGTTCCCTGCCGAGGGTGGGGCGGCCTGCCTTGGTTGCCTGTATTATCCTTGTGTTTACCTCTACCTGGATGAACGAGTGGTTGTGGGCACAGGGCGGCACAGGCTTTCAGGAAGCTCATACCGAGGGACAGGCAGGCTGTGAAGGGAGTGGGAGCTCCAGGCACAGGAACACTATGTCCGTGTTAGTTTGGACTTTTGACCCCCTTTTTCTTTTTCTTGGTTATAGGGGTTTCTTACTTTTTGTCTTGGGGTCCTTTTTTGACCCATCGAGGCTATGCCTTCCGGGACTATTTTTGGACTCAGTTTGGGGATAAGCTGCGTGTACGTGTTTTTTTGTGTTGTTACACGGCAGCAGGGTGTTTTTGGGGTTCACGGGGTAATGGGTGTGGTAGGTGCAGCCCTCCAAGGTACATGGTTTATCTGTATGTTTAATGTTATCTCTGAATTCAGTCTGCCGGTGTATGTATCACTGCTGTTGTTGGTACTGTATTTATCGTCTAATGAGTTATGTGGGGAATGATGGCAGGATCGGGGTTTAATGTAGTTTCATGGAATGTTAGAGGTCTTAATGATAAATTCCGTAGAGCTTTAATGTTTCAATATTTAAAAACGTTCAATCCTCATGTGGTGTTTTTGCAGGAGACGCATTTGGATGGGAGCAGGGTGCTGGCCTTGCGCAGAGCCTGGGTACAGAGGGCGTTACATGCTACATACTCTACCTACTCCAGGGGAGTGTCAATCTTAATCAGTAAGGCGGTACCGTGTACCATCCATCATGTGATCTCGGACCCGGGTGGTAGGTTTTTGGTGATTGTGGCGGATGTGGGTGCGTGCAAAATGGTATTGGTGAATGTGTATATCCCACCTCCCTTCCAGATTCAGATCCTGTATGACCTTTTGGGTAAGTTGGCGCCATACACGCATCTCCCTCTCCTTATAGCCGGGGACTTTAATGCTATCCTCTCTACTGCCTTGGACTCGTCCAATGCATCTAGGGTGGCGTCGGCCGATCTCTCTGCCTGGGCGGCGGTTGCTTCCCTGACGGAGCTTTGGCGTTGGAAAAACCCTGTCACTAGAGGTTACTCATACTTGTCCAAAACTCATAAGTCCTCTTCGAGAATAGATTTAGCGTTTGCAAATGCTTCTATGTTGCAATTAGTGGGGGGGGCACAATATCTAGCGGGGGGTATTTCAGACCATTCGCCCTTGTCGATACATATTGGCTCCACTGTTAATCCTACGGGGAGGGGGTGGAGATTGAACCCGGGGTGCCTGGAGGTGGAAGAGGTGTCCTCTCATGTAGCGCCACACTTTGCCCATTATTGGGAGGATAACGAGGGGTCTGCCGACGCCGCCATAGTTTGGGATGCTTTTAAGGCCTGCATGCGGGGGCACTATATTTCAGCCATTAAACAGGCCCGCAGGTCCCATAATCAGGTAGATCAAGAATTGCAGGACAGGGAGAGGGTGTGTGCTATGGAGCACGCGAATAATCAGTCTGATGTCACCTACGGTGCACTGTTGGAGGCGAGGCGTGCTCTGGCACTTCATTACTCTGATCTAACGCACACATCTAGGACAAAAATGGCTGAAGCCATTTTTGAACAAGGGGATAAGAACGGTAAACTGTTAGCCATGCTGGTGGCTGAGCAACGGGTACAGACTAATATCCCTTGTATCAAGAACACTCAGGGTGACCTGTTAACATCCCCGACGGACATACTGGACACGTTTGTGGAGTACTATAAAACTCTGTACGCACCCATTCCGACTTATGACATGACAGAGTTGGACGGGGTGTTGGCATCGTTGCAGATCCCGAGGCTGTCTGAGGCGGATAGGGACTTGTTAGAGGCTGACATAACGACAGAAGAGATTGAAAAGGCTATTAGGTCCTTTCCTCCCCGTAAATCCCCAGGGCCTGACGGCTTCTGCATCGAGTGGTATAGACAGCATTTGGAAGAATTGGTTCCTAGACTTAAAAACTTATATGACTACTGTCTGGAACACAGGTGTCTCCCGGCTTCTTTGCTGGAGGCACAGGTGATCTTGCTGCCGAAGCCGGGCAAGGACCCCTTATTATGCTCGTCATATCGACCGATTGCACTGTTGAACCAGGACTTAAAGATTTTAACCAAGGTGCTGGCTATCCGACTCTCTCAGGTTATCACGACCCTGGTAGATATAGATCAGACGGGTTTCATACCGCAGAAATCTACTGATACTAATCTACGCAGATTGTTTGCCCACCTACAGATTGAACACGCAGACAGGGGATCTAGAGTGGTGGTTTCCCTGGATATGGCCAAGGCCTTTGATTCAGTAGACTGGCAATACATGTTGACAGTTCTGCGGAAAATGGGTTTTGGGGAGATCTATGTGACCTGGATCTCTTTGCTTTACAGTTCTCCACAGGCGGGTATCAAGATAGCTAACTTAGTTTCACCCCAATTCGGTGTTCACAGGGGCACGCGTCAGGGGTGTCCTTTATCCCCGTTTTTATTTGCATTGGCAATAGAACCGCTAGCTATAGCCCTGAGACTATCACCTGGGGTAGGAGCATTGGAGGTGGGGGGCATTAGGGAATGTGTGGCGCTGTACGCAGACGACATGCTTCTCTTTTTGAAGGATGCAGGGCCATCTTTAGAGGCGGTGTTTGGGGTGCTTGACAAGTTTGCGGAGTTCTCCGGGCTCCGGGTCAATTGGGAGAAATCTAATGTGCTGGCTCTTGACGGGGAGGCGCGGGAGTTGGCGACCACTAGGGTCCCCATTGCATGGGTGCAAGAATTTAAATACTTGGGGGTGAGAGTCTCCCCAAGGGTGGGCGATTTTATGTCTCTGAATCTCCTTCCCTTGCTGGCCAGGGTGA
This sequence comes from Lithobates pipiens, assembly GCF_037356315.1. Taxonomy (NCBI): domain Eukaryota; kingdom Metazoa; phylum Chordata; class Amphibia; order Anura; family Ranidae; genus Lithobates; species Lithobates pipiens. The sequence goes on from NW_027507787.1 coordinate 21,163,341, forward strand.
AGGGGCAGCTGGAAGCTTGGAAGCATCTGCCGCTGTCCCTCATAGGTAGGGTTAATTTGCTCAAAATGAAGGTTCTGCCTGTGTTCCTCTATCTTTTACGCAATTCCCCTATTTGGGTTCCCTGCTCTTTTTTTCGGAGGGTCAATAGTCTCTTTGGATCCTTTTTATGGGCCGCTGCGCACCCCCGCATAAGTCTCAGGGTTTTGCAAGAGCCATGGGGTCAAGGTGGCTTAGCATTGCCGGATCTTTTTAAATATTATTTAGCTGGGCAAATGGTGGTCGCCGGACGGTGGCTGACACGGGAGGACGGGGACTCGGCGAATGTACTAGAGGCGGCCCTTCTGGGCTCCTATGAGAGCCTATCCCATCTGGTGTATAGGGGTTCGGGGGCTTCATCAGCTCTGACGGCCTCTATGCGGGCAACGATACGGGCCTGGGAAAAAGCGCAGACTTTGTTGAAACAGCCAGAGGGGAGTTGGTCTCCTGACACTCCTCTATGGTTCAATCCTAAATTGCCACATTTTGGGGGCATACCAGATCCTGTGATTTGGGCTAGGGTAGGCATTAAGCAACTGAAGCATGTGGTGGGAGGGGGGCAGCTCCTGACGTTTGATCAGCTTAAGGTAAAGCATGATCTCCCAAATTGGTATTTTTTTAGATACTTACAGTTGCGGCATGCCTTTCTCTCTCAGTTCGGTCCTGGGGTTCTGCGGGTGGAAGTCTCGCCTTTGGAGACTGTGCTGCGGACAGAGGACCTGAAGAAGCCTCTCTCCGTTGTGTACAGCATGCTGTTCCCGGACAGGCCGAAACCTGTCCAAAACTGTAGAGATGTTTGGAGTGCTTTGATACCTGACTTTGGAGGGGAGGATTGGGACGACATGTGGGGACACCCGTTTCAGACCTTAGTATCAGCCAGAGACAGACTTATTCAGTTTAAAATTCTACATAGAGTATACTATACCCCAGCCAGACTGGCTAGGATTTACGGTACCGGCGCGGGGGGATGCTGGCGCTGCACGGCTGACCGAGCTGACTTTGACCATGTGTTTTGGCAGTGCCCGCGGATTGAGGAGTTCTGGGAGGGAGTGACTCAGGTTATACAATCTGTCCTTTCGGTGCCGATTCCAGTCACGGTTGCGGTATGTTTGCTCGGACTGGTGGAGGAGTTGGCACCTCGAAGGGCGCAGAGGACTCTGATTTCTCTGGCACTGTTTTATGCACGTAAAGCTATCCTGCTGTGTTGGAAGAAGCCCGAACCTCCTACGGTTTCTTATTGGAAAGGTTTGATTAATAATGCTTTGCCGTTATACAAAGCCACCTATCTTAGCAGAGGGTGCCCTAACAAATTTGAGAGGGTGTGGCGGTGCTGGCTTGATGCCGCAGATACTGTGAATTAATCGCTAGGCGTGGGGTTTTCTCCTTAAGGTTGGGGTGAGGGGCGGGGCAGAGAGGTGCTTTCCTTTGGATTGGTTATATCCCCATTTCAAGTAGTTTGTTACTCAGATACAGTACAGGCCATGTGTTTCTTTATGAGTGGTACTGTCGGTGTTTATAGACTGAACTAGGAGGCAGAATGGAGGGCTGCACAGAAGGGAGCTTGGTTGGGTGGGGGGAGGGTGGAAGGGAGGGGGGGGGGGGTTTGGGGAGGTTGTTGGGACCGTTGGGTATGTTTATCTGTTGTTAATGTATTGAAAACTTTCAATAAAAATAAATTAAAAAAAAAAAAAAAAAAAAAAAAATTAAAAGGTAAAATACAAAAGACATTTTTTTTTAAACTCGCCCCGTCTCGCCAAGCTCGTGTGCAGAAGCGAACGCATACGTGAGTAGCGCCCGCATATGAAAATGGTGTTCAAACCCCACATGTGAGGTATCACCAATATCGGTAGAGTGAGAGCAATAATTATAGTCCTAAAGCTCCTCTGTAACTCAAAACATGCAACATGTATCATTTATTAAACATCGCCTATGGAGATTTTTACGGGTATAAGTTTGTCACCATTCCACGAGCGGACACAACTTTGAAGTGTGACATGTTAGGTATCAATTTACTCAGCATAACATTATGCTGAGTAAAAATTGTGATAACTTTACTGTTGTCTTATTTTTTAATTAAAAAAGTGAGCTTGTGAGACCGCTGCGTAAGTACGGTGTATCAGAAAGTATTGCAACGACCGCCATTTTATTCTCTAGTGTGTTAGAAGAAAAATGTATAATGTTTGGGGGTCTTAAGTAATTTTCTAGCAAACTTGTAAACAACAAATCTCAAAAAGAGGCTTGGTTCTTACGTGATTAAAGTATTCATGTGTTCCTTTCCATTACATATCCTGAAAAATAAAGAGGACTATTCCTCATTTCAGGACAGTGGAGTCATGCAAATACGTAACCACTGTGTACAATGCATATATATCCTAATAATATACAGTTGTTAAAGTTTTTGGTCATCATCCCTGCAGTATATGATGGAAACTATGGCTTTTATGGAGTATAGTTACATAGTCAGGTTGAAAAAAGACACAAGTCCATGAAGTCAACTGATAAAAGAAAAAACAATCATACAATCCCATATACACAATCATATACCCACAGTTGATCTAGAGAAAGGTGAAAGCACAGAATGATCCAATTTGCTACAGCAGGGGAAAAAAATACTCCCTGATCCCTCGAGAGGCAATTGGATATTCTCTGGATCAACTGTACTTATAAATGTTAGTACCCAAATATTATGTACATTTAGGAAAGAATCCAGGCCTATTTTAAAGCAATCTACTGAGCTGGCCAGAACCAGCTCTTGAGGGAGTCTATTCCACATTTTCAGGGCTCTTACTGTGAAGAAACCTTTTCATATTTGGAGAAGAAATCTCTTTTTCTCTAGATGTAAAGCGTGCCCCCTTGTCCTCTGTGATGACCCCTAAAGTCAATAACGCAACACCAAGTTCACCATATGGACCCCTTATGTATTTGTACATGTTGATCTTACCCCCCCCCCCAGCTACTCTTCTCAAGAGAGAATAAATTCAGTTCCTGTAATCTTTCCTCATAGCTGAGCTCCTCCATGACTCTTATCAGTATGGTTGCCCTTCTCTGCACTTTTGACAGTTCCCAGATATCCTTTTCTGGTGATCTGGTGCCCAGAACTTAACTGCATACTCCATATGAGGTCTTACTAATGATTTGTACAGGGAGAGAATGATATTTTTCTCTCTGGAGTTCATTCCTCTCTTAATACAAGAAAGGCTTTTGCTCAGTTTGGAAATCACAGCTTGGCATTGCACGCTATTATAAAACTTATGATCTACCAAAACCCTCAGATCCTTCTCCATTATTGATTCCCCCAGTTTCACCCCCCCCCCCCCCCCCCATCATGAGTAATGCATGCTGCCTATTCTTAGCCCTAAAGTGCAAAACTTTACATTTATCAACATTGAACCTCATTCTCATAAACAAGAGAAAAAGAGTAAGAGGACTAGATGGTGAACTGCAACATAAACTAATCACTAAAAGAGAAGGGTTGAAGGAATTAATAGAATTAGAAACAAGGGAAATTTATAATAAAATAGCAAAAGAAAGATATCTTTGGGGGAATAAAAATAGTAAATGTCTAGCCAGAATATTAAGGAAAAAAAGATCTATAAATTATATAGAGAAAATTTTAGATAGAGCAGGGATCCCGATATATAATACTAAAGATATTGCGTAAGTATTTCAAGAATATTACAAGCAGCTGTACTCAGTGAAGCGATCACAACTGGGACAAGTGGAGATTAACAGAAGAGAAAAAATTAAGGAGTATGTGAGTCAGGCTAAAGTCCCTACTCTGTCTGAAGACTGAAGAGTCAGTGCAGGAATTAGAGAAGCCAATAACAGTACAAGAGATAAATCAGGCAGGGGATCAGTAGGAGGTAATGGGATCAGTAGGAGGAAAAAGCCCAGGACCAGATGGCTTTATAATCAAATATTTTAAAAAATGTAGAGAAATCTTAGCCCTGAAACTCTGTGCATACTTTAATGAGCTAGGAAAGGGGTATGAGTTAAATAAAGAAGCCCTGAGAGCGACAATTACAACTGTATTGAAAGAAGGTAAAGAAAATACAATCTGCTCTAATTATAGACCGATATTGTTAATGAATATAGATACACAACTGTTTTCTAAGGTAGTGGCAACTAGGATAAAAAAGCGAATGCAGTCGGATCAGTCCGGCTTTGTAGAGGGGAGAGAATGTAAGGACAATGGGGGAAGAACGCTGCTCCTTCTCCAGAAGATGAAGGAGAGTGGAATCCCCAGTCTACTCCTTTCGATTGACGCAGAAAAGGCATTAGATCGTGTAGACTGGGGATTCATGATTGGTACTCTGGAGACAATGGGCTTTGGCCCTAGAGTACTGGAGTGGTTTGAGGTACTTTATAGAAATCCAACTGCGGTGATAAGGGTTAATGGAGTACTGTCTCCCCCTTTTGAAATGTTCAATGGAACAAGACAGGGGTGCCCGTTGTCTCCTCTCCTATTCGTCTTGACACTATAACCCTTATTGATGACAGTAAGGAATAACCCCGATATAGGAGGGGCTAGAGTAGGTGAGGAGATACACAAACGAGCTGAATTCGCAGATGATGTGTTATTTTATGTCTCAGAACCCCTGAATCTCTATGCCTAATCTATTGAAGGTTTTAAAAGAGTATAGAGAGTTATCTAACTTTAAGATCAACATAGGAAAGTCAGAAATATTGAATATCAATATACCCTCAAAGGAAGAGCAGAGTCTCCGAGCGGAATTCCCTTTCTCACGGAAAAGTACAGGAGTAAAATATCTAGGAATTAAGATAACATCATCTCTTGAAGAGATATATCAGGCAAATTATAGTCTGCTATTAGATGAGCTTAAAGAAGAAATAAGGAGAATAATGATGAAACCCCTGTCCTGGTTCGGCAGAATAAATGCCTTAAAAATGATAATTTTTACCTAGAATACTGTACAAATTCCAGATGCTCCCGATTTATATTCCCCAAGTGTATTTTACAAATTTTAATTTCAAAATTTATTTGGAAAAATATGAAACCTAGGATATCCCTAAATATGTTGCAAAAGGATAAAGATCAGGGAGGAGTAAATGTGCCAGATTTTAAAAAATATTACAAAGCTGTGATATTAACCAGAGTTGTAGAATGGATGAGGCAGAGTAGTAAAAAAAGGTGGGTGGGAATAGAACATTGTATGGCAGAAACAAATTTGGGGAAAAGTATTTGGTTACCACCACAATATCGAGCACTAGGACGAAATACACTCATAGTCACTATTAATGCAATTAGGATTTGGGATGAAATGCACAAACAATAAATGGAAATATAACTTGCCACTGACACATTTAAAAGAGAATGATCTCTTTTAACCAGGTAAAAGGGAATGGGGAGGGAATTGGATAAAAGAGGAAAATGTTCAACTTAGACACATAGTACAGGGAAGGAAAACAATTGCACAAGAAAAGTTAAAGAGAGAGAAAGAAATGTTTGAATTAAATGAGTGGAGATACCTCCAGCTCAGACATCTGGTTTCGGCCTTCCTGGGCCCCCTGAGAGGGGGAGAAGAACTTACCGCCCTGGAGTGTATATGTGATGGAAGAACAGCACGGATAGGGACCTCTCAGATATATAAGATCTTGGTGCGGGAGGATGAGCTGGAGGTACCCTCATACATAAAAAAATGGGAGAGGGAAATAGGTCCACAGGGGGAGAAACAAGAGATAGGGAAAATATTGAAAATGGCACACAGCTCTTCAGTTAATATAGGGATGATGCAAACAAACTATAAGTGTTTGGTGAGATGGTACAGGACACCAGACATCTTAACAAAATATCAAAAGGGGCAATCTGGGGATTGTTGGAGGAGATGTGGGCAGATTGGATCTATGGCCCACGTATGGTGGAATTGCCCAAAGATCAAAAGATACTGGGAGGAAATATTAAAATATGTAAAAGAGATAACTAACGTGCAAGTCTACAAAAATCCATGGGTCTGCCTGTTCCATGGGACAGACTTACCCTTAAAAGAATATAAAACGTCTCTGATACCTCAACTATTAAATATAGCTAAGAGTATGATCCCAAAAAAATGGAGAGAAGTGGAAGGACCTAAGATAAAAGAATGGTTTGAGAAAATAGAGTACGTTTAGGATGGAATATTTTGATAGGGAGGAAGAAGGGAACAGAGAACCCCAGAGAAAATGGGAAAGATGGAAAATCTTTAAGTCAAGGAAGAAATATAGCGAGGTATATGGGTTGCAGGAATAATTTAAAAAAAAGGGAGGGGAGGGGGGAAAGGAGGGACTAGAGTCATAAAGTAATAGATAAACAGATAATAGGAAACAAATAGACAGAACATGTATGGATGAGCGAGAAGCTAGGGGTAATAGGTAAAGAACATTTTGGTATTGCCCCATGGGTGCTATGTCTTGTTGTTATATATGCTCCATTATGATTCTGTCTCAATTTTTTTCGTTTTGTAATGATGAAACTTGGAAATAAAGAATAATAAAAAAAAATTGAACCTAATTTGCCACTTAGCTGCTCAATTAAACAGTGCATTAAGGTCAGCTTGTAAGTTGGAGACATCCTGTAAGCATGTTATTCTACTGAATAGTTTTATGTCATCTGCAATAACTGAAATTATACTTTCAATCCAAGACCCTATATCATGTTTAAAGCTATTAAAAAGTAAGGGTCTCAACACTGAACTTCGGGGTACATCACTGATAATCTTAGACCATTCAGAGTAAAGCCGCGTACACACGGGCAGACTGTCTGTCCAACTTAGTCCGCTGAAACACATTTCAGCGGACAGTCCGCTCGTGTGTGGGCTTCAGCTGACTTTTTCAGCGGACAGTCTGGCGGACTAAGTCTTTCGGAATTTCCGTAATACAGTCCGTCCAACTTTGGTTTCAGCGGACAGTCCGCTCGTGAGTAGGCAAGTTGGACGGACTAAGTATGGCGCATGCTCAGAAAGGATTTACACGGCGAAAGGTTGCATTGCAGTGTATTGGACTTCGTATTTCTAGTCCCGTCGTACGTGCTGTACACGTCATCGCGCAAGCTTTCAACGGACTGTTTGTTCATCATGTGTGGTCAAGTCCGTTCATTCGAAAGTAGGACGGACTGTCTGTCGGATAGTCTGACGGACTTAGTTGGCCAGACAGTCCGCCCGTGTGTACGCGGCTTAAGAATCATTAATCACTACGCTCTGAATTCTGTCTTTTAGCCAGTTTCCTATCCATTTACAAACAGATCTTTCCAAGCCTGTAGACTTTACCTTACACATTAGCCGTATGTGGGGAACTGTGTCAAGCGCTTTTGCAAAATCCAAGTATACCATGTCCACTGCCACCCCTCTGTCCAAGGTGTTACTTACCTCCTCATAAAAATAAATCAGATTTATTTGACAACTTCTGTCTTTCATGAATTTATGCTGTCTGTTGCGTAAAACATTTTTCCAGAAAGAACTCATCTATGTGGCCTTTTATTAAACTCTTCAATATCTTCCTGACTATAGAAGTTAAACTAACAGGTCTATAGTTACTTGGTAAAGCTCCTTTTTTAAATATAGGCACCACATTGGCACTACGCCAATCCAGTGGTACTATTCCAGTGATTAAAGAGTCCCTAAGTTCCTAAAAATTAGAAACAACTGCTTTGAAATTACAGAGTTCAATTATTTTAGTAGGCATGGGTGGATGCCATCTCTAAAAATGTAAGGACCATATCACTGTCGAGCTGTTGTGGATCATCTGGGGCTGTGTCAATACCATTCCCATTATGTACATTATCTCCCCCATGTTCCTTTGTATACAAAGAGCTAAAGAAAATATTTAATACATTTACCTTCTCTTTTTCCCCAGTCACCCACTCTAGATTATTTTTTAAAGGGCCTACATGCTCAGACCTGACCTTTTTATTATTAAAATATATTTGAACATTTTTTGATGGTTTGTCCTACTATCTTTTGCAATCTGTTGTTCATTTAGAATTTTTGCATCTTTGATTTCCTTTTTACATATTTTGTTCTTTGTAACATTTAAATGATGATATTGTTCCTTCATTTCTATATTTTTTAAAGGCTCGTTTCTTATTATTTAGAGCTTTTTTTTTTTTTTTTTTTTTTAACTTTGGCCATGAACAGCATAGGTTTTATTTGTAGCCTTTTAAACTTATTGTCCATGGGAATATACTTTGCAGTAAGGCTTGGAACCCAAGGAGACAGTATAACTACACAGGTTATGATGAGAAGAAGCAAAAACTAGCAAAAACGACCCTAGTTGAATTAGTGCAAAGCACAGTAAAACCTTGTGAAAACAGAAGGTATTTATAAACCTCATTCCATCACAAATGCCAAATATAAGGGGAGTGTTCCTCATTTGTTGACAGTGGGTGTGAACATGCAAATCAGTGCTTTATGAACCATCAGTCAGATGCATGCTCAGAACCATACTCTATCAATAGCCAGGAACCCCAAGTTATTCAAATTGCAAGACCGACAGTTCTCGAAAGGTCTTGCAATGGGACTCTCAGGGATTCCATCTCTAATGTCCTCGACATGTTCTTTGATATGTTGCCAAAGGCATTGCATCCTCCCATGAGGAGATATACAATGCTCTTAGTTTGACAATTTGTGAAATGTTTGGGTCTAATGGTGGTGGATCAAATCAATATGGGATCCTTAGATACACATATATAGTGACAAAAACCACACTAGCCACACCTGTAGGTCTGCACAGGCCAGGTCCCACATGGATCAGAACCCCCAGTTCTTTCAAAAAGACTGGATGTGAGAATGTCTTTGGTTGAACAATTTCTGTTAAAAGTGATTCGTGGAGTAAGGTCAACAAAGCACTTGATGGTTTTGTCCTCCATCAGCAAGTGCCAATGTTCCCCTAGGACACTCATTACGTAGTTGAGGATTGGTCTAATCTTTACCTCCTCTGGACGGTATTTCCCCTGGGAGAGTAGTAATTCCCACAGGCTCTCTAATGCCCTTTTATAGGCTAACTTCAATGTGAAATGGAGATTCAAATCATTAATGTGTAGTCTGTTCACAAATTCCAAAAGCACATCCCTGGGGCTATTCCAAAAGATGAGGATGTCATTGAGGTACCTCCGCCACAGAGAAATGTGGTGGCAGTACATTGACAAGTCCTCAGCTCCAAAAATGGCCAGTTCCCACTCCCCCAGATAGGAGGGGGCACAACTGGGCCCCATAGCCAAGCCCTGCACCTGGAGGTAGTGGGAACAGTTAAAAAATAAACGCATTGTGCGTCAAAATAAATTTCAATAGTTCCAAAATAAACATATTGTATTCCTGATGGATACTGCTCCTCTCATCCAAAAAGGATCTCACAACCGATAACCCAAGGTGATGGGGAATGCTGGAATAAAAGTCCCCAATATCAATAAATAGCAAAAAATTACTGGTGTCTACATGGAGGCCATCAAGGATATTCAGTAAGTGTATGGTATCCTTGAGGTAATGGGCAGGCTTTCAACATGTGGTTGTAAATAATCATCCACAACAATGCTAGCTCTGGAAGACATATTCCCTATCCCAAACACAATAGGGCATTCAGAAGAATTGGTTAAAATTTTATGAACCTTGGGGAGAGCATAAAAAGTGTATAAGGATGGGTGTTTGATAATCAAGTTGTCCCTAGTGTCTTTGGTAATAATGCCATGGTAGAATGCCAAATTGACCAAACTAAAAAACATATCCTGGAATTGGATAGTCTGCCCATTGAGCTCTGACATCACTTCCAGTCAGAACACCTGATGTCACTTCCGCTTCCTGGGTGGAAGTGAAGGAAAACATGGCATTGAGTCTGATGTGGTTTAGACAAACACCTATGCAGGTGTATTTGGGTGTCATTTTGGCACCTTTATTATTCATTCGATTTTTGTATTGGCCAACTGAGAAAGGGCCCATCCAGTACCCCAGTGACCATCCCCCTTTTTGGATCCATTAAGGGCAGATCTGTGTGGGGGTTGCTGTGCTGGACTAGTGGGCTCTCGGGAGACCCAGATACACACCTCCTGTGGAGCCTCGTTGATGCCTTGGTTATTAGTGCAGATTTGTCCATACATGAAGACCAGATATTCATTTGAGTGCTTCCTGTTTTGGGTGAGATGTACATTGTTTACTTGGCTCAATGTTGATTGTATGACTTTTTTGGTGAGGGTATATTTCCTTTAAACCTCTCTCAACTGTGGTCTGTAAGTGCATCAATTTTGATTGATATTACATCTAGATGTGCACTCCTAGCTCGCTTTTCACCCACTATAGCGTGAACCAATGTATTTTTTGCCACCCCTCTATGCAGGGGAGTGCAGAAGTATTCATGTACTTTGATCATCTTAAGTGCCATTGGTAACATGGCTATATGGCTAGTGAAATGGGAACCCTGGTGTATTATTGATATATCTTCTTGATTTATTCTCATTTGGTGTGTATTTTATCATAGTCTACACCATGCATGTTGACCAAGTTTCATATATGCTCCATATCAGTGAGGTGGAGTGTCGTCTCTTTTCTTGGTCTCCCCTTAGCCTGAACATATTCAATTATATAGGTATGCTATTGTGGAGTGATGTTTTAAATGTGGGTTGGATGGTCAGGGTTTTTTTTTTGTTTTTTTTGTTTTTTTTTGTTTTTTTTCTTCTGCTTGTGTGGGGACAGTTTATTGTGTGTGTGTGTGTGTATACAGTATCTCACAAAAGTGAGTACACCCCTCACATTTTTTAAAATATTTTATTATATCTTTTCATGTGACAACACTATCATGTTTGCTTTGTTGATTATGTTTTGCTTAACTACTTCCCACCTGGCCAATGTATATATACAGCCGGGTGGGAGCCTTCTCCTTCTGACTGGATGTTCCTGAATGTCCTTCAGATGGAGGGGGATTACACATGCGCGTGCCCATGCAGCAGCGTGATCCCGATGCGCTCATGTCACCCGACATGGCTCTGTGATTGGCCCTCCTGATCACATGACGGCCGTGTCCAATCACAGCCATCATGTGATGTAAACAAACAGACGGTTGATAGGCAATCGGCTCTCCTCTCCTCACACAGAAGTCGTCGCTGAGCAGAGGGGAGTGGATCGCTGCAGCTGGCTGGTGATCAGTGAGTATGAGCTGTTTTTTACAGCTTTTTACTCACTGATCACCAACTTAGTGTTAAACACATGTAAACACACGTCCCCACACATGTCCCCAAAACACATGTCCCCAAATATTTAAAAAAATGTCCCCCACATATGTCCCACTAAAATCACATGTCCCAATCATTATCTGCACACGTCATCTGTCCATGATCACCCTTCACACATCTTTACATAATCATTTGTGTACATATGTCCATGATCACACAAACCATTATACACTTAACGGAATTTTTTTTACCAAAAACATGTAGCAGAATCAATTTTGGCTTAAATTTATGACAAAATTCTATTTTATTAGATTTCTTAAAATAGAAAGAAAATATTGTTTTTTTTTCCAAATTTCTGCAATTTTTTCGCTTATATCTCAAAAAATAAAAAAACTGAGTTTTGAATAAATACCACCAAAATAAAGCTCTACTTGTGCAAACAAAATGCTAAAACTTTCATTTGGGTACAGCGTAGCATGACAGCGCAATTGTCATTGAAAGTGCAAGAGCGCTGAAAGCTGAAAATCGGGCTGGGAAGGAAGGGGGCGAAAGTGCCCTGTATTGTAGTGGTTAAAGATATTATTTATCCTATAGACTATCCTCCTGAAGAAGCGGTTTGCCGCGAAACCAGTTAAGGAATTTTGTATACCCCTCTTCAACAGAAAACTCTACGGGGAAACCCAACAGCAGCATTGTTTAATTGTGGTATATACACTTTTATAGGTTTATTGTTTGTATGTATACACTGTCTGTCTTCATTAAATATTATATATTTTTTATTTCTTTAACTTGTTATTCATTACAGAGTACAGAGATAGTCCATTCAAACTCAAGGCCTAGTAGATGTGGATGTTTAGGAGTCAGCATCAGCAACTTCCCAGACACTCCCACATCTTAGCATTCTACAATTACTAATTTGGATGATGGTACTTCTATTACTTTGATGTATGTCCTATATGAACCTGAGGCTATACTCACCATTTGGTCATGTGACAACACTGAAGAAATTATACTTTGCTACAATGTAAAGTAGTGAGTGCACAGCTTGAATAACTGTAAATTTGCTGTCACCTCAAAACAACACAACAACAACATAACACAGCCATTAATGTCTAAACTGCTGGCAGCAAAAGTGAGTACACCCCTAAGTGAAAATGTCCAAGTTGGGCCTAATTAGCCACTTTCCCTTCCCAGTGTCATGTGATTCATTAGTGTTACAAGGTCCCAGGTGTGAATGGGGAGCAGGTGTGTTAAATTTGATGTTATCACTCTCACTCTCTCATACTGGTCACTGGAAGTTCAACATGGCACCTCATGGCAAAGAACTCTCTGATGATCTGAAAAAAAGAATTGCTGCTCTACATAAAGATGGCCTAGGCTATAAGAGTGCCAAGACTTTTAACTTACAGCAGTTAAACGGGACAGGTTCCACTCAGAACAGGCCTCACCATGGTCGACCAAAGAAGCTGAGTGCACATGCTCAGCATCATATCCAGAGGTTGTCTTTGGGAAATAGATGTATAAGTGCTGCCAGCATTGCTACATAGGTTGAAGGGGTGGGGTGTCAGACTGTCAGTGCTCAGACCATATGCTGCACACTGCATCAAATTGAATGCATGGCTAATGTCCCACAAGGATGATGCACAAGAAAGCCTGCAAACAGTTTGCTGAAGACAAGCAGACTAAGGACCTGGATTACTGGAACCATGTCCTGTGTTCTGATGAGACCAAGATAAACGTATTTGGTTCAGATGGTGTCACGCGTGTGTGGCGGCAACCAGGTGAGGAGTATAAAGACAAGTGTGTCTTGCCTACTGTTAAGCATGGTGGTGGGAGTGTTATAGTGTGGGGCTGCATGAGTGCTGCCGGCATGAGGGAGCTTCATTTTATTGAGGGAACCATGAATGCCAACATGTACTGTGACATACTGAAGCAGAGTACGATCCCCTCCCTTTGCAGACTGAGCCGCACCGCAGTATTCCAACATGATAACAACCCCAAACACACCTCCAAGACAACCACTGCCTAGCTAAAGAAGCTGAGGGTAAGGGTGATGGACTGACTAAGCATGTCTTTAGACCTAAACCTTATTGAGCATCTGTGGGACATCCTCAAATGGAAGGTAGAGGAGTGCAAGGTCTCTAAACATCCACCAGCTCCGTGATTTCATCATGGAGGAGTGGAAGAGGACTCAAATTGGATCCTCTGAAGCACTGGTGAACTCCATACCCAAGAGGGTTAAGGCAGTGGAAGCCACACAAAATATTGACACTTTGGGCCCAATTTGGACATTTTCACTTAGGGGTGAACTCACTTTTGTTGCCAGTGGTTTAGACATGAATGGCTGTGTGTTGAGATATTTTGAGGAGACAATAAATTGACACGTTATACAAGCTGTACACTCAATACTTTACATTGTAGCAAAGTGTCATTTTTTCAGTGTTGTCACATGAAAGGATATAATAAAATATTTACAAAAATGTGAGGGGTGTACTCACTTTATATGTGTGATTGTATGTTAATATGAAATGACTGTCTTGTTTGTATATATACCAGATGTTTTTGATCCGATCCACATATGGAGGATTAAGTCTTGAAGAAGCGGTAATGCCCATGAAACATGTTGACAGATCCCGTACAAGTCATGTGATATCATATCTGTTACTTTTGTGATGTGTTCTCTACATATAGTTGGTCTTTAGGTGCCCCCTTTGCCTCTTTTTTATGAACAATATTAATAAACTTTTTATCTTTATAATTATGATTGGTGTACATATATGTTTTATTTCAACCATGGGGCTACCATTTAAAAGCCCATCTTCTACGATACCTTTCCTTTTCTTAATTATGTCGAGCTGGTATCCCCTAGGTGTGGAACATGGGTTTCCCTCTCTATTAGGCCCTCTAACAAATTTTTATCTATTGGCAAATACTTTATCAATTTGATTAGGAAATGATAGTATGGGCTTCCATTGTTAGATTATGTTCGACAATTAAAACAGGCAATAAAATGCATGGTCATAGATGGTGCAAATTTATTTTCTGTCAGCACGGCTAGAACAACCCTGCTCGGTATCTGTCAATGTTTAGCCAGTGTCAGCACTGTCTGTGTTGATGGGGGAATGGTGCAACAGTGATTATTGCTAGCAGTTATAGCAGCCGCTGGCGATAATGGCACGTAAAATCCATCAGGCTGGGTGTACCCAAGTTGATAGATCAATCAACTTGGTACATTCAGCCTGTTCATACACTGTTCAAGCAGTCTATGGCCGGCATAGGGGGGCCTGGCATTTTGCTGAATTTTAGATGACATGGTGTTTGAATTCAGGATGAATAATACTAATGACTGGTAAGTATAAATGCTTCATTAATCTTATCTCATATTATCAGTACTGACGTTACTGATAATTGTACATCTTATTAAAATGACTTATGTGAATTAATATTGCAAATTTATGTAAATTGTATTCATTTGCAAATGCAAGACTTTTGCTTTGGAGCTATATTTCTTAGTAATTGCTATTTTAGATGGAGTCTTTGTAAAACTTCAGAGACCAAAAGTCATTTTAAGCAATCTGCCAAATTATTATGTGATGCAAATGCACCCTGAATGCAAGACAATGAATCTATCAGGTTGTTTGTAAGCATTATATAAAAAAACATGAAAAAAAACATTAATGCAGAGTTAAAAGAGAATTATAATGACTCATTTTTTTCCTGGACTTTATTAATTATTCTACTTACCTCATAAATTTTGAGGTCATCGTGTAATGGTAAAGCTACATTTAGCATGTTTTATTTTTATATATATTTTTTTGTAATAAAAGCAATGTTCTCATTGAGTTGTTTGGTACTAAAAAGAGGTGACCTATTTTATTGAGAGACAAAAATGTAATTATTTTATGCAATTAAAATCTTTCATAACTTTTTGCAAGCTTATAGCCTAACTCCCTCCATACGTGCAACCGGTCCTTCACAGCCTCCTCTCAAAGGCACTCTGGCCTGCAGTTGCATACTTACCTCCTCACATTAATTTTATGCAATGATACCCTGGGATTCCCCTCAGCCCAGAGCATCAGGAGGAGGAGACCTTCAGATTGAGATGTATGGTAAGTAACACAGGCTCTTCCTCTATCCCTAGAGTTGACAAGCATTCACTCTTGCATCCTAATCTTCGGTTTTAATAACACAACAAAAATTCTACATCATTTTGTTATACTGTATGGCACCAATATGAAACATGGTGGGTGCACTTGTCACCAGGAAAGGAAGGTACAGACATCAGTAAAACACTGGTGGTAGTTCTAGCAATGGCTATACTAAAAAAAGGGTTTTTGTTTTGGTCTCTATTGGAGATGTGGTGTATTTATTACATGTAATATTAATTGTATTAATATGTTTTTCAAGCTAAAATGCTAACTAGCCACAAAGGATACAAATACATTTTGTGTATGAAATGCCTCTGCAAACTTTGTAAAAGGTTACAAATAAGGGAATCCAAACAGCAGAGCAAGACAGATAGACAGAAAATTAAGTCCATTGTAGAAAAGTATCGGCATGTCTTAACTTTTGGATCCCATCATAAGTCCCTTTGTGCCAAATACCAATACCAAGATCTCTTTGTGACCAGCTAGTCTCTAGTGAATTCAAAACATTCGGGTGGTCTGTCTTCGTGGTGGTCTATCTTCCTCTTTGTGAGTGTGCATGTTTTTACGTGGGCAAAACAAGAATTTTGGCAAAGAGCCTATCGCCATCTCGCATTTATTAGGACATGCAACCCCAGTTTGCCTCTTGATCGTGTCCATACTGATTGGAACAGGACTCTTCCCTCCAAATGCCACCCAACCACTTGGTTTTACTGGGTCACAAAAAAGAAGTAGGGATAGGGGAAAACACTGCGCTAAAATCAAATATACATAAAGAAGCACAGCAGCCAACTGCGCTAAGATCAAATATACGTAAAAAAGTACAGCAGCCAACACTCAAACAAACAAAGTTCAACAAACAGAAATAAAAAATAGTGTAGCGCTTCTAAGGTGAAAAATATGTTGAAAGAATGCTCCTATAGCAAAGAACATATAGATGTGTAAATTAACAAAATAAACTCCGAAGAAATGGATGTAAGCTTCCGTGGAAGGACCGGCACAATGGTAGTCAGACCGTATCACAATACGAGGCAAATCTCATTAAACGGACATGTCCTTGTACAACAGCTTGTCTGGAAACATTGGGAAAGAATAGATGGATACTTCTTACCAGATCTGTTGGACTCACACAGTCATATGACGGTTGAGTCAATAAGGCTTGGGGTCACAATCTAGAACCGAGGAGTGGATCAAAGTGGGTTCATCAGCCTGGTGGAGAGACTTCAAAAGACCGTATATCCAAATGATGAATCTCACCGATGGAACTTCGGAATGGTTAAGAAATCCAACTCAGGTATAGCTCACTGCACTCCGATACTCCAAATACCCCAAATGGAGGGGAAGATATTTAAAGGGTTTAAACCAAAAAAAGAAAAAAGAAAGAAGAAAGAAAAAGCTCCACATGGTGCGGGTCAGGCGATAAAAAATGGTAATTTATTAAAAGTCAAAAGGGTAACAAATGACTTGATCACAAAGCAATGCCCCTGTTGAAGACATATGTGTCGAAACGCGTCGGGCTAGCTGTTGGCACCCCACATTGCTTTTACTTTAATTTTTACCTTATTGCTTTGTGATCACTAAGTCATTTGTTACCCTTTTGACTTTTAATAAATTACCATTTTTTATCGCCTGACCCGCACCATGTGGAGCTTTTTCTTTCTTTTTTCCTTTTTTTGGTTTAAACCCTTTAAATATCTTCCCCTCCATTTGGGGTATTTGGAGTATCGGAGTGCAGTGAGCTATACCTGAGTTGGATTTCTTAACCATTCCGAAGTTCCATCGGTGAGATTCATCATTTGGATATACAGTCTTTTGAAGTCTCTCCACCAGGCTGATGAACCCACTTTGATCCACTCCTCGGTTCTAGATTGTGACCCCAAGCCTTATTGACTCAACCGTCATATGACTGTGTGAGTCCAACAGATCTGGTAAGAAGTATCCATCTATTCTTTCCCAATGTTTCCAGACAAGCTGTTGTACAAGGACATGTCCGTTTAATGAGATTTGCCTCGTATTGTGATACGGTCTGACTACCATTGTGCCGGTCCTTCCACGGAAGCTTACATCCATTTCTTCGGACTTTATTTTGTTAATTTACACATCTATATGTTCTTTGCTATAGGAGCATTCTTTCAACATATTTTTCACCTTAGAAGCGCTACACTATTTTTTATTTCTGTTTACTGGGTCAGTCTCATTCAGACCCTTTCTGGAGGGTTTCACTTCGGGGGGGGGGGGGTCTGAATGGGAACTACCTGATCCCACCTAAACAAACATAAGCATTGAATGGTGGCTCCCCATGTCCGTATTACATTCTGGCTATGGGTCTTATATTTAACTAGCTATTGGGTTTTAGCCCTTGTACACACGGTCACACACTGCGACAACAAAATCCGTCGGATTTTGTCTGGAACTTGTGTTGCATACACACGGTCGGACAAAGTTGTCGGAAAATCCGATCATACATAACGTGACGACGTTATTTCATTACGACGGGACTACGTTCAGGCTAGTAGCCAATAGCTTTGGTCTAGGAATTTAATCTGAGCATGCGTGGCACTTTGTCCAATCGGAATTCTCTACACACAATCGGACAAAGTCCGATCGGATCATGTTGTCAGAAAGTTTTATAGCCCAGCTCTAAAACTTTGTCCGTCGGATATTCCGACAGAAACAGTCCGATGGAGCCCACACACAGTCAGATTATCCAACAGTACGGTCCAATCGGACATTTTCCGTTGGAATGTCCTACCGTGTGTACAAGGGCTTATACTTATAACTGGCTTCTCTTGCTTCTTTGCTTCTTCCTGATAGTCCGTTTGGACTTCTGTGATAAATTGTTATGCCCTGTTACCAACATGCCATGATTATAACAACATCTTTGCTATTGTGTTATTTCTGTTAATTCTGTTTATTTATGTGATAATTTATTTTTTACAGTTATAGTTATTTTCTTTATAACTATTTAATTGGTCTGTCACCCTGGGTTATTATTAACAACAACATATGTCTGTATATATTTTTCTTTTATTTTAATCCCTGTGTACTTCTGTCCAATCTTTTCTTTTTGATGTATACCAATGGATATGTGTCCACCTTTGGCTGTCTCACTTGCCTCCTGGCCGGTAAGCTGTCATCTGTTCCTTGCGCATGTCCTTTTGGTTCCCCCACTTAGCACATGGGGGCCACTCAAGTAGCTCTGATGTGGGTGGCCTTTGTTTACATTGGAGCCACATGACCGGACATTTTCTGGATCACGTGGCCCTTGATTGTGCACCACAGGAGGGTGACGCAGGATGACGCAGCTTGCACATCACGTCTGGCTCTCCTAGCCAGTACCCCTGTCGTGATTATGTCACGTCCGGGCCAACGCTTGCTGCTGTTGCCCCGGCCACTTCCATCCCCATTGCCCTGCGTGCTTGAAGGTGCTGTCCACGTGTCGTTGTCTTGGGGGACGCCCCACTGGCTCCGCCCCTTTGTGTGTGTGCTTTATTGGCCCTTGGCAATAAATCACACACATAAAATGTGTGTGTATCCCAGCCATTTCCTCATGCTGCTTTGGAGGACATTGTTCAGCTCTCGTTAACCACACATCATGTAAATTAGTATTTGCTGTGATCTAGTCTTTAATCTGAGGCTGCTTCTACTAATACTCTCTTTAGGGGATGTGAGTGCTGTTGGCACTTGCTCCTTCTTTCTTCCCCCCAATGGATTGTAGATTCCAGTGTCTGAACATTATAATAAAATACTCCTCTGACTTTTATTCAGCCACATAGCTCTATCCAGCATTTTTTTCTCAACATTTTTGTTTCTATACTAGATTGTAGGCCTTCTGTTCAGCCATCTTCTGGCTTTTTCAAGTTCCTTGGCATATTGGTGCCGCAAGCGGAGTGGGGAACGAGGGGGGATTCATTCCCCCGCATCGCTGGACCCTGGGACAGGTAAGTGTTCGATTATTAAAAGTCAGCAGCTGCAGTATTTGTAGCTGCTGACTTTTCATTTTTTTTTTTTAAGGGCACCCCACTTTAATCTCACCCATTTATCAGGCCGACTACACAATTCTTTAGCAAGATTCGTAAACATTGTCCCCTCTCGACTATAGCAGGCCCAATGTCTCCAATAAGACTAAACCCTGACTTCCCCCAGGCATAATTTATGACTTTTTAACACAGCACTGGTCAGAGGAAAAGGTCTTTGCCCATCACTTCTTTGACCGAGGTAAACCCTATACTACACCTCTCCTCTCAACACGGTTTGACAAACCCCCGATATTGCCATGGACGTACATGTTGATTACACATTTTCTCGGAACATTAGACAGGAAATCTTAATGTTCTAGACAGCTTTGTCTTTTGAACACCTTTGTACTCAGACGTCCCCCCAAACAAACCTGATTTCCGCCACACATTCCCTTCTTTTTATGGACTGCCATCCCAATAACTCTACAATGTGTGACTTATGGGATAGAGACTTGTCACTATCTTTAATATAGGAAGAGTGGGGTAAAATTTAGCCCGACATCCACAAAGGGTCCATTAATGTATCAACTCAGGAAAACAGATACAAAATCCAATCCCGCTGGTACCGTACACCTACTTTATTACACAAATTTAACCCAGGAATTTCAGCTGATTGCTGGAGATGCAATACACACCTGGCACATTAATCCACATTTGGTGGGAATGCCCACATATACAAACTTTCTGGAAAGAAGTACACCATATAACTTCCCTTGTCACTTCTTGCAACTTGGAAAGGTCACCAGCTCAATTTCTCTTAAACCACTCAAACCTATCACATTGCACCTATCACAAATCACTGGCGATGCACATGATAAATGCTAAAAAACAGTTTATACCTATACATTGGAAGTCCCAAACCATCCCATCGATTCAAGAATGGTTCTGTAGAATCAAAAAGATTGCTGAGCTAGAGGAGCTGACCCACATAGTTTGAGACTCCCCCAGCAAATTCGTCATTAAATGCAAAATTACCAATACACAAAGCCACGCTTAGGTCAGCAATCGCGGTGGCTGCCTCCCCTGAAATAAAGCTCCCCTAGAAGAGCTCCTAGGGTCTGTGGATTTGGGAGTATTTTGCATGGATAGAAACCTATTTTGTATGAGTTTGTTTGTGTGCGCTGGGATGTTCTTGAGATGTTATAGGAGAGTGGGGTATAATGTACATGAGTTGTGTAGCTAATGACGTCCTGTTAAGGTCATTGGTTGTGAAAAGGTGGGTGGGAAGGAGTGTGGAAGGGGAGGGAAAGTGGGAACTTAAGTGTAAAGGGAATGGGCTATGCATGAGGGTGATGAGGGGTTTTAGTGGTAAGAGAAGGAACTAACGGGGGATAGGGGGGCATTGAAAGAGGGGGGAGAAAATAAGGTGTTTCTAAGTGTAAGGTTGACTGTCTCTTGCGTCCCTCCTCCTGGGGGTGAACCTCCTAAATTCTGTTGGATATCATGGAGTTTTGAGGAGAGGGTGGTCCTTTAATCGTGAGTATTTTAGATTTCAAGTTCAGGCCATGATGGTGTAATGAAGGAATTACAATTTTCTGATTTAGGTGCGTTTAGTAATCAATTTTGGTGATTTGGGGAGTTTAGAAGGGAGTATTCAGCCGTGGTCTGGTGTTTCCAGCAAGTCCATTTAATGACCAAACTGTACAAAAAATGGGGTCAGTGGCGCTACCTATAATATGGGCATATGTGTTAGTTCCCACCGAGCATACCTTAAATGTATACCCTAGGATTTTCATGCAACACCCCTATATATACTCTCAATAAAGGGGGTAACAAGGCTGTGTGGTGGGCCCCCCAGACAGCTCAGTGTCCAACTCTCTCCTATTAGGAGTGACTATAGTGGTGCTATGTGAATATAAGTATGTGTTAATTCTCTGTAACAGTGTGACAGTTTAGGAGATTTTATAACAATATCAAATTTACAATGTTACAAAAGTAAGAATAGTGCAAAAAAATAAAAATAAATGTGATATAATGTGCATATGAAAAACAATAAATCCAAAAATCAAATCCCAATAAAAATGTAAAATCAAGTGAAGTAAAGAAATGATCAGAAAATCAATAAATCAATAGAAAAAACACAAGTAAAGAAACACACACCCCTAACCAGGGCAAGCTATATGTGACATAAAAGTGATACATAATATGGCCAACCTTCTGTTCTCGACGGAACCATGCACACTACGTCAATTCTGGGAACTCGATCGAGTGGAACGCAGCTGGAACGCACGCCGCTCGTTCACTGATCCTGTTCTCTCATTGATACTATTAACCCGGATGGGTATGTGTTTTACATAGCTTGGAGACTTTTCGTTTATATATTTTGGATACATTGTTTACTGGCTAGTACAGTGACTTTGCGGTCACATGTAGCTGGATGGACTTTGGTGTAATTGACTTTATGGGTTTTATTTTTGTTTTTATTTTTTAATAAATGGAAGCTGATTTTTTAAATTACTACACTATGGGAGCCATCCTTTGTTTTCTACGAGAATTAGACCTGGATACATCTGGCATATACAAAAAAGGGGACGCCCTGTATATTATAGAATTCTTGGAGTTGTGCAGAGCGGAGCCTGAAACTGAGGGAGCCAGGCTGGTCCAGCCCGAGGGTGTGGAACTATATGCACACTACCCCTGCAGGGGTGCGAGGATTCGGTGAGTAGGGACCCTTGAGGGGTAGCACTTACCTGGAGATACTACAAGCACAAAAGTCACTTTTTATAATTTTTCTGGTAATTTTGCACACTCATTTATAAAAAGTTTTTATGGACAATTTTTCATTTATATATATATTATATATTTTCTATAACCTTTTTCTTCATACACTAATACATTTTCACGGACATTATTATTTTCAGTCTTTTACGTGTGTATGCAAGTAAGTCACCGTATAGGTTGGCCATATTATATCACTTTCATGTTGCATATAGCTTGCCCTGGTTAGGGGTGTGTGTTTCTTTACTTGTGTTTTTTCTATTGATGTATTGATTGATTTTCTGATCATTTGATTACTTCACTTGATTTTTAATTTTTATTGGGATTAGATTTTTTGGATTTTTTGTTTTTCATATGCACTAACACACATTATATCACATGTCATTTTTTGTGCACTGTTCTTACGTTTGTAACATTGTACATTTGATATTGTTATGAACTCTCCTAAATAGGTTATGGAGAATTAACACTCTCCTCACAACTCCATGATATCCAACAGACTTTAAGAGGTTCCCCCCAGGAGAAGGGACACAAGAGACGGTCAACCTTACACTTAGAAGCACTAACCTTGTAGTTAGTGTTGTTCTCCCCTCTCTTTCAATGCCCCCCATCTCCCGTTAGTTCCTTCTCTTGCCACTAAAACCCCTCATCACCCTCATACATAGCCCCATTCCTCTTACACTTAAGTTCCCACTTTCCCTCCCCTTCCACACTCCTTCCCACCCACCTTTTCACAACCAATGACCTTAACAGGACGTCATTAGCTACACAACTCATGTACATTATACCCCACTCTCCTATAACTCTCAAGAACATCCCAGTGCACACAAACAAACGCATACAAAATAGGTTGCTATCCATGCAAAGTACCCCCAAATCCACAGACCCTACCTTGAACAATACAATGGCAGCATAAAAAAATTGCCAAAAACTTATGGATTTGATTTAATAAAATAGGATTACTCTAATTAGATTGCTTAGACGTTTTGATATTCTACATCAAGGTTTATGTAGGCTCTTTGGGACACTGATTTTACCTTTGCCCATTACACTTATTGCTCAATATACTGTGTATGTTCGATGTACCTATACAATACCACATGTTAACTTGTCTGACTAAACAAATACAAACTTTTTGAATAAAAAAAAATATTGGGATCCACCCAGATGTTTAACCAGCAGCCAACCCAGCTGGCTCAGTCTCTCAGTGAACTGCTGAGAGCCTGAGCCAGTCACTCTTGCCCATCATCCTGATTACTGGAGGGACAGACCACAGAGTGGTAACTGACAGTCACCACTCTGTGTTCTGAGTGGACCTGAATACTGAGAGATCAGCAGTCTTTGATCACTTAGTTCTTGGTGTAGAGCTGGCTAGGGACAGCTGTAGCTCTTATATGTCGTACAGCCATCTGAGGGCGTATGTATATTTGTGTCTTTAGTATAGTATAGTCTCTCTTAATCTGACCAGTAAACTGTATTGTAGGTTCTCAATGATACAATTAGAAACTATGGAAAAGTTTTCATCCCAACCTTATCCCTTCCGTTTGCAATAAGTCTTAGTGCTTTATTGTCTTTAAATCAAGGTTACGAAGGCCTGTATGAAACCATAGTTCTGTTTTTTGCTAGAGCATGTTTTTGCATACTAGTTGTCATTAGGAAATTGGTACAGAGCAAGAAGGCATATGCATACATTACGGATTTCCTAAAACTACCAACCTTTCATATTTCCATCAATAGCTTCATTTTTTTTTATTTAAGGTACTAAGTTTTATTAAGGCATTACTTTTTAAGCATTATTTTGCTAATGTAGTACAAGTAAAAACCAAGTACAGATGTGAAGTGGGCAATCTAGAATAAAATAAATAAGACTGCTTAACACCACTTTTTCATTACATAAATACTTATACTCTGAACAGCCGACTAAATATTGTACTGATGCATACAGTATGCATTTGGAATGCAGGCATTTTTTATTACCTCTCCTCGAGACTGAGAATGCTATATACACCCAACATATCAGCAATGCAATTCACTTTAGCAAGCACAAACTGTTTGCTACACCACACTGTAGTCCCATCCGCTAGTTTGTATATAGAATTTATTATAGATATGCATACAACCCATTTGCTATGCACTATGCATCAATCTTTTATAGGCAATCGAATAAGAAATATTATATTTATAAAATGTATACATTTTATAAATATTATATTTTTTCTTTCATTGCCTATAAAATCCCACATTTCTTGAGGTTTATTCTATATACTATTTAAGTGATGATGGCAGAATACATGTGTGGCTACATGAATCATTACATTTCAAGTTTCTAGAACCTAAGTTCGCCTACTAGCTGATTAAGATTTATTGATACTTTATTTGTATTACTGTATACTTATTTGTTGAAATGTTTTTTAAAAATCAAAAGCTCTTCTTGGTTATGTAGTTTACTGTGGCTTTGGAAACAATTTCAGCACACCATAAGAAATAAATAGAAGAGAAAAATAAATAAATAATTCAACAAAGATACATAAATGGAAACAAAATGATGTTCTCGTAGTCTACGTGCAGTCAACATCCTGCACTTTAGAACTATATTGTATTTACCTTAAAGCTAGAATTGTCTGCAATAACAAAAGAATGTTTAATATCAATTCAGCATTAATGTTCATATAGCTTGAAGCTTTTATATTCTTAAATAAAATTTTCTACAAATGTAGCTGCTGTCAGAATTCAAGTAAATGGAAAGAAGCACGAAGGTAAGATAAAAAAAAAACAAGATGAAAGCCTGAATTATTTCTGTCTAGAGAAGACTAATTAAATAATGGTGCACTCACTCTGACTTGACCCACAAAAGCATTCACTTCTTCCTCTTGGACAGAGAGATTTCTAGGCAAGTAAAGATCAAAGATGGGGTTGTTGTCATTCACATCCGTCACCAGCACATTAACAGTAGCAGTTGATGTCTGAAAGAAATTTATGTTAGTTTTAGTGCTTGCAGTACATATTTCACACAGCTCAAAATGGATTGCTGAGATGCACTTTGTTTACAGTTTTTTTTTTTGTAAAGTGGACTTTATTTGCCATCACATCAGTGTTTGAAGCCTCTCTTGCAATAAAGTACCTTTAAAAGCTGTCATACAACCTGTCAGTCAATGAACTAATGTATTTGACAGACATGATAAAATCCTAATACAGTAGTTGCTCGATCGACAAAGCACATGTGTATTGACTCTTGAAGCAGAAATAAGCATGATGGGGGCAACCAGCATTTTCAATAAAGTCCACCAGGTTCATAGTTTTCTTGTTATACCCATTTAGCAGACCCTGATTACATTGTGTATATGCACAATTGAGTGACGTTATTTCTGGCTCTATTCATGGCATCCATAATGCGCATACACCACAGTCAGTGTAGAGATTAAAGCATTGCTAGCAGGTATGTAAAGGGTTTTTGTTTTTTGGAAAAGGACCCTACTTGCTGGCAAATTTTAGTTTTTTAGCATTACGTCTACTGGACATCAGTAATGCCAGAAATTGTTTAATTTAAAGTAGAACTATTGGCAAAACTTTTTTTTTTCATTTTGGATAGGGTAAGGGAGGTTATAACCCATGTGAGCTTATTTTTTGTCATCTGTGTCTCATTGGGGATATTCCCCTTCATGTCATGTCCTATATCTTAAACAGGAAGTCAGAGGAAATGACTGAAAATTAAGGGAATCCCTTGGGGACCCCTAGGTCACCAAAGCAAGTGTCCCCATTGCAAGACTTCCCTCTATTACTTTTCTGGAGACAACCCAAAAACAGGGAAGCAGACAGCAATAAAAAAAGTGACAGGTATTCTAATCCATCTTTACTCTGTCCAAAACAAAAAACTAAACTAAAAAAAAACAAACAAAAAAAACAAAATAAAAACTGTTTTGCTTTAGTTGTACTTTAAAAGGAAATTGGACTTCTGGATATGGCAGGTACTTCCCATTATAAGGACACAATGTGCAATAATTACTGTAAATATATTGACTGACAACACACACCACAGGTTTTTTAGTTTTTCATGGAGTGGAGATTATGAAGAGGATTAGAACACCTCTGAGGTTTTTTATGCTGTCTGTGCCCCCATTAGGGAGATTCA
This sequence comes from Lithobates pipiens, assembly GCF_037356315.1. NCBI lineage: Eukaryota > Metazoa > Chordata > Amphibia > Anura > Ranidae > Lithobates > Lithobates pipiens. The sequence continues at coordinate 21,189,537 of NW_027507787.1, forward strand.
CTCTATTTATTTGTTCTGTTTACCATTATCATTGAAAGTGAATGTAAAAGATCCCAAATTTAGGTTTGACACCAGAACAGTGATAAAGAGGAAATCTTCCAGTTTGAAAACTAGTTCTGGTGAATAAGAACACAGAAAGCAAAAAAAAAAAAAAGAGAAACACTGACATGGTTTTAACCCTCTCTTATGCAATAAAAAAAAAAGTTTTTCCTTTAGTGACACCTTATGTGAGAATTTGGGGTTATTTACGAAAGGCAAATCCACTTTGCACTACAAGTGCAATTGGAAGTGCAGTCACTGTAGATCTGAGGGGGACACCCAAGGAAAATAAAAAACAGCATTTTAACTTCCACATAATTGAATGATAAAATCAGCAGAGCTTCCCCTCAGATTTACACCGGTTGCACTTCCAAGTGCACTTTTAAGTGAACTTGTGGTACAAAGTGGATTTGCCTTTAGTAAATCAATTCCATTCTTAAAAAATGCCTCTACACAGTTTATTTACAATGATTACATATGCAGAATATATTTAAGTTGTGACAACAGTACAAGCAAAAAGGTACCTGTAAGTATAGTTGCTCAAATATGCCTTTCTTGCCTCTGTTTGATGCGTAGGCAGTTCATCCAAACAGAAAATGTTTAGGATTTGAAAGATATCAGGACTAAAACCTATTAAGTCATCTGGGGAAAATATGATATTTTTTTCTTTGGAGGGGGAACTACAGTAGATAAATTAAAAAAAAAAGGCACAGGAAGCCCACCAAATGTCTGAGGAACACATGCTTTTAAAAAAAAAGGGGGAAGGAATGTTTACAGCAATGGGGAGGGGTCTATTTGTGTGGCCTTGAGAGCAGCATAGGAAATCCAATAAAACTTTCAATTTACAGCAGTGCTAATGCTGTACTGGCTGTTATGGAATCACAAAGTTTTCTTTCTGTGAGCCCAAGCAGGAACACTATACATTGGCAGTGCCTACTTAGCTACAGTATATATGTCATCATTGCTGTACTTTTAAATGTCATCAGAAGAACCTCAAAAATTGTATTAATCAAATGAAAAGGCTTTTCTCTTATAGTCTTATGCCTTGTACACACGGTTGGACATTCCGAGCACAAAATCCGTCGGATTTTTTCAGACGGATTTTGTCCTAAACTGGTGTTGTATACACACGGTCGGACAAAGTTGTCGGAAAATCCGATAGTTTGGAATGTGATGACGTTCGTTCGTTACGATGGGACTACGTTAAGGCTAGTAGCCAATAGCTTTGGTCTCGTAATTTGATCTAAGCATGCGTGGCACTTTGTCCGATCGGAATTCTCTACAAAAGATTGGAAAAAGTCCAATCGTATTTTTTTGTTGCAAAATTTAAGATACTGCTCTACAAAATTTTCCATCAGAATTTCCGACGGAAAAAGTCTGATATAGCTCACACACGATCGGATTTTCCAACAATATAATCCAATCGGACCTTTTCCGCCGGAATTTCTGACCGTGTGTACAGAGCATTAGCTGGCAAAAATGGATTTCATACTAGACATTTGTCATGATAACCACATTTTTGAACATCAGGGTTTGCTGGTTGACAGCTAGCACTTGGCACCCCATTTTCATGACATGACATTGAAAAACATAAATGGTGGTCATGGTACCAAAAGCCCTTGGGTATGCAGTATATAGGTACAATTTTTCAATTAGCCTGGCCATGCTACAACATTTGGATGACAAACCGAGTCTGAAATGTCAGGCAGAAGGCCTTTGAAAGTATCTTTAAAAAAGCAAATAACATTTATAAAGTGTTAATTTCAGAGTTTTAAATCTTTATATATGTATATCTTTGTTTTACTTTTTGTTATATTTGTATGTATTCATTGATTAATTTTGAAGGGAGCAGGAGGGTAATGGGTTGAAATGGGCATATTCCAAGGATTGACCAAGCTAGTGCTAGGATTGGTGCCCAGCATTATTTACTATATTTAGAAAGCCAAATTATTACAGATACTCTATAGTGAGAAGAATATAGACACAGCAGTAGCAGCAAAATCACAACAATCCTCTTAGCAGGAACAGCCTGTGCTCTTATTTTTGGAAAATTATGTTCCAACACAGACAAAGAAACTCAGCTGTATGTGGCAGGTAATTGGTGGAAGCCAATAGGGGTGTGGATGGCATCTGCAACCCATTCTTGGTTCATTTTGATAAAGTTTAGGCAGACATCATTGCCTGTGGATAGTGAGATGGGTCTGTTGTTTACTACCCCTCCAGATGATCAGTACCCCTAGTATATGTTTTGAAATCTCCAGCCACTAGTTCATTCTAGATACCAGTATGTTGGTATGACATACTCATTGACCATCATGGACAAGCCATTATTGGGAGTGCTATCTTGGGCCAGACCTGGTCCCAGCTACCCAAAAAACAGTTTGAAATGCCTGTTTGATATCCCCTGCTGGTGTTTGTTCCACTGCTGCTGCCTGCTTGCCTATTGTGCACCTTTTTGTGGTGTCACATTTTGTCTTCCTTCCGGTGTGGTAGGATGAAATCCATTATTTTGGTAGCATGGATCCAGGATGCTGGCCCTTGAAGGGGTCTTCCCCCAAAATGGCCTCATATCAGAGGCAGAAGGCCCTTGAATTTAAAAAAAAAAATCAAAATTTTTTTAAATGTTTAAATGTCTTTATTTTTTTAATTAACAGTATAGCTTTTGTTTTATTAATGCATTTTTTTTTATTTGAAGTATGTTTGTATTTATCTGTTATTTTAATTGGTGGAATCAGTCAGTAGTGAGCGCCACCTGGTGTCAAATCCGCACACTGTGGATTTGCTGCTGAGAAGGCCCAGAGCTTTATGGAATAGCTAACGTAATTTTCCTAATGACAATTTTCATTTTTTCGTTTGATTGTTCCAAAATTGCACACAAAATATTTTAGGTAATTTACATTTTACTTGAACGGCTAATTGTAAACACAAGCTGAGAATAGAAAGAAGCTATTATCAGTTGTGCAGGATTTGTCTACAGAAGCCTGACATTGCAAGCCTGATATTACACTAATCGGGGGTGGAATGCGTTTTAGGCTCCTGCAGGAAAAAATAATAAATACAATTTTTTTTTTTTAAGGTGAATGCATCCTTTAAGGACTGCTGGTATTATCCATAGCTGGTGATAGCTTTTCTTGGAAAGTCTCAACGTGATGAATGTTTTTAGCATGAGAAAGTGATGCTTTCTTCCTTTCCTCTGTGCTTTCAATGCAGAACTTTATATTAAAAGATTGCTTGCAATGAAACATATCTACGCTCTTGACACTGGTTTTATGTCTCAGTGCAGATTATTGAATTACTCATGTTTTACCACTTCAGGACCAGCTACTGTAACTAAATGGCTGGGAAGCCCACTTCCTATTTCAAGTTACTGTTTATAGATGTATTTTTTACAGTGTCAGCAACACTGGTAACACTTGTATAATAATCATATTTTAAAAAATGATGACTTTTTCTAATTTTTAAGTAACTTTTTTTTGCAGGCAACGGGCAGTAGAAAATAGTAACCAACAACGATTTTACAAACAAGCAGAATTTTGACTGAAACATTTTGAATAATGTTACACTCAATTTTCACAGTTTTTTGTCTGTAATAATTTGAGGGAAGATCTAAAGTGCACTTTTAAAGTGGTTTTACCCGAGCCCTATTTCGATCCTGCGCAACACACGTCTGCAGGTCTTCTCTCCCCTCACTTCCGGGTCTCACTGGCTGTGCTGGGGGCACTGGGAGCCATTGGCTCCAAGTGCTGTCAATTAATGTCATTGGCTCCAAGTGCTGTCAATCAAAGCCAATGACGAGGAAGCAGGGGCGGGGGCAAATTTCACTGTGTGTCAATGGATGCAGCAGCAGGGCTCAAGTGCATGAGTGCACTGGACAGAGGGAAGGGGCTAGGAGCGCAAGCAGGGGACCCGAAGTGAGGTGGTTCATGGTCACACAGGTACTGCAAGTAGAGACATGCTTGTTAAAAAAATAAAAAAAATAACCTTAACAATTATTTTAGGCTATTTAAAGGAAAATGTCACCCTTCAGAACTTGTTACATATTCCACCTGTATTTAGGGTGGAACATGCAGCATGTTCCAACTCCTGCAACCTCTACTCTTGCTATCTGCCTCAGTGTGACAGCAGGTGGAGGATCTTCTTTGCACAGCTGTTGTAACAATTCAAAAACAGCGCAGCCCTGAGGGACTCCAACCACATGGCAGCATCATTCATTCACAGCAACCTGAAAATGGATAGACTACAACTACCATCAACCACCATGACTGATGGCTTGCAGTTCTGAATGGACTGCAAGGGCACTGATACGCACTATTGTAGTTCCTTCACAAGCCCTGAAGATTTTTTTTTTTACAGTGTCAGCATGCACACCTGTAGCTGTAATCTCACTGTTATTAGAAAACAGTAAAAAGGTAAAGAGTTTATTGAAAGTGGCTCCGCACTATGCAATCACTGTGACCAATCATAGCAATCACAACTTTGAACAATGCCTATGATCAGGGGCGGACTGACCATTGGGCCACTTGGGCACTACCCTAGGGCCCCATGCCACTAGAGGGCCCCATCAGGGTTGCCAGCCTCAGTAAAACCAGGGACAGTATGTACAAATTTGTGTTTTTTTTTTACATCTGTCTCTGAAATGTCCCTTACCGACATCCTTTTTGTATAAAAATCCTGAGATTATAGCTGCCGCACCTCTCCAGTACCTTCTCAGCTAATAGAAACATGTCTGTGTATACTGTGTGATTGTATACTGTGTGTGTGTGTTTGTGTCTACTGTGTGGTCCCATAATCTCTGATTGCCTGGGGCCCCATAATCTCCTATTGCCCGGGGGCCCCATGAGTTGTCAGTCCGCACCTGCTTATGATCACATTGGTGAATGCAAAGTGCTGAGCACAGGCAGATAGTACAGAGAGTAGCTCCATACATTGTAATCGCTGTGGCCAATCACAGCAATCACAAATGTAAACAATGGATGCGATGAGCTCTCAGCTCTCCCTTTCCCGTCATATGCTCAAAGCCATTGTGGGAGAAAGAGGAGAGCTTGCTGTCATCCCAGCTAGAACTCCAGTGTTCAAATCACGGTGTCCCTACCTGATCATGGTGATCACAGTGCCCCTACCTGATCACATTACCCTATCTGATGATACAGCCCCTGCCTGATCTAGTCAGTGTCTGATTACAGCCAGTACCTGATTACAACCTATGCCTGATTACAGAAAGCCCCAGATTACAATGAGATCAAGATTACAGCCAGCACCAGAACAACCAGTAGAAGATTTCAGCCTGCAATAGATTATAGCCAGCATCTGATTACAGTCGGCAGCTGATTACAGACAATACCAGAGTTTCCAGTTTGCTGATCACAGTCAATGCCAATAATTCCAGCTTGCTGATATCTGTCAGTGCTAGTGTTTTCAGTGCTACTGATCACAGCCAGATCTAGTGTTTATCCTTTCACAGTTAGGTGTCTGCTTTCCAAAATAGGGTAATGTCTTTAGGCCTCAGAAAATGTTATAGGTAGTGAAGAAATCATATGAGTAATTTAAGCCCTTTGAAAATCTAAAGGGGGCTAAATGAATAATGAGCCTCTGTATGCAGCTAGGCAGCAAAAATGTCTCAAACGTGGTATTCCCATCTCAGCGAAAGTACCAAAATGTGTTTTGTGGTATAATTAATTATGCCCTTGCTGTGTGTGAGAAATAAGCTATTAAAATTACAATGTTGTGAAAAAAACAAAACTCACATTTTATTTGAAATGTGGCAAAACTTTGATCTTTAAAAATACTTTTCTTTTTGGGGGTGTTTGTACTGGCCTGGAATTTTAGGGCAAGAAAATAGGCAGTTGGAACATCAGTGTTCATAGGTTTAAAATATATACAGTATATTATAATTTATAGACTTTTTTAAAGTGGTATTAAAGGTTTGGCTTTAAAAAAAAAAAATAACAAACGTTATACAGTACCTTCAAAAAGTAATCATACCCCCATGAAATATAACACATTTTCTCATGTTACAGCCAAAAATGTAAATATATTTAATTGAGATTTTATGTGATCGACCAACAAAAAGTGGCACATAATTGTGAAGTGGAAGGAAAATGACAAATGTTTTTTAACATATTTTACAAATACAAATTATTCTGATACCCTTAACTAAAATATAGTGAAACCAATTGCCTTCAGAAGTCACCTAATTAGTAAATGGAGTCCACCTGTGTGTAATTTAATCTCAGTATAAATACAGCTGTTCTGTGAAGCCCTCAGAAGTTTGTTAGAGAACCTTAGTAAACAAACAGCATCATGAAGGCCAAGGAACACACCAGACAGGTCAGGGATAAAGTTGTGGAGAAGTTTAAAGCAGGGTTAGGTTATAGAAAAATATCCCAAGCTTTGAAAATCTCACGTAGCACTGTTCAATCCATCATCAGAAAATGGAAAGAGTATGGCACAACTGAAAATCTACCATGGCCATCCACCTAAACCGACAGGCTGGGCAAGGAGAGCATTAATCAGAGAAGCAGCCAAGAGGCCCATGGTAACTCTGGAAAAGCTGCAGAGATCTACAGCATATGTGGGAGAATCTGTCCACAGGACAACTATTTGCCATGCTCTCAACAAATCTGGCCTTTATGGAAGAGTGGAAAGAAGAAAGCCATAAGAAGTCCCATTTGCAGTTTGCAAGAAGCCATGTGGGGAACACAGTAAACATGTGGAAGAAGGTGCTCTGGTCAGATGAGACCACCGCCTGTAAAAGAGCTAGAAGAAGGCGCGTGGCCCGGCAAGAAGAACCGAAGAGGGGGACAAGACCCCCCGAAGTCGGAAGAAGAGGGCGGCGGGGAAGAAGAAAGCCAGGCTCCTCCGCTAGCAAAAGAGCTAACAGAAGATAGCAGAGGAGTCCGGCGAGAAGACCCCCGAAGACGGAAGACCCCCGGAGCTGTGCAATAAACTATTTTAACCCTTGTGTGTTGTGTTTTTTTTAACTTTTTTTTACAGGTGAATGGGTAGGGGTACATTGTACCCCATACTCATTCACATAGGGTGGGGGGCCGGTACCCGGGGGTCCCCTTATTAAAGGGGGCTCCCGGATTCCGATAAGCCCTCCGCCCGCAGACCCCGACAACCAACGGCCAGGGTTGTCAGGAAGAGGCGCTTGTCCTCATCAACATGGGGACAAGGTGCTTTGGGGTTGAGGGCATGCGGCCTGGTACGGCTCAGGAGGGGGGCCCCTAGCTCACCCCCCCCTTTCCTGGCCGGCCGGGTAGTGTGCACGGACAAGGTTCTGATGTGGACCTGGGGCGAACCCCCACGCCGATTTTTTTCGGCGTTGGGGTTCCCCTTTAAGTTCATACCAGGTGACGGGGCCAGCGACGCCTCCTTCGCTGGCCCCGGCTACCTGGAGACACGCTCAAAATGAGCGGACTTTCCTCCGCGTGTGTGGGCGAGTCCGTTCATTTCAAAAGTAAGGCGGATAGTCCGGCGGACTACTTAGTACGCCGTATTAGTCCGCTGAAAAAGTGCCGTGTGTGGGCAAGTAGCTCGTTCGGAAACTCCGGCAGACAGTCCGGCGGGAAGTCCGCCAGACTAAGTCCACTGGATAGTCTGCTACGTGTGTACGTGGCTTTAGAGTCAGCAAAGGACTTGAGACTGGAGTGGAGGTTTACCTTCCAGCAGGACAAGGACCCTAAACATGCAGCCAGAGCTACAACAGAATGGTTTAGATCAAAGCATATTCATGTGTTAGAATGGCCCAGCTAAAATCAGGACCTAAATCCAATTGAGAATCTGTGGTAAGACCTAAAAATTGTTATTCACAGACACTTTCCATCCAATCTGACAGAGCTTGAGCTATTTTGCAAAGAAAAAAGAGCAAAAATTTCACTCTCTAGATGTGCAAAGGTGGTAGAGACATACCAAAAAAGACTTGCAGCTGTAATTGCAGTGAAAGGTGGTTCTACAAAGTATTGACTTGGGAGGCTAAATACAAATGCATGACACACTTTTCACATATTTATTTGTAAAAAGGTTTGAAAACCATTTATCCTTTTCCTTCTACTTCACAAATATGTGCCATGTTGTGTTGGTCTATCACAAAAAATCCCAATAAAATACATTTACTTTTTTGGTTGTAACAGGACAAATGTGGAAAATTTCAAGGCGTTTGAATACTTTTTTCAAGGTGTACTTACCTGCCCTTGCTCTAAATCCACCACAGTGGGACCAGCAGGACCAGACTGGCTCACCACAGAGGTGTTACCTAGATGATAATTTTTCCTTCTTACTGTTGTGAGTTGTGACTTTGTTGTTTAATAAAGTCATTACTTTTATGCTACACTTAGAAGGCACTGTTTCTTATCCCAGTAGTCTCTATGTGGTCTCAATCAGTCATTACATCATCTACCATGGGTGAGATTACGGGATCCTCTGGGACCTCTAGCAGTTGGCTTGGAGTTCTGACATCTTAGATCTGAAAGCTGCTGGGTCTGTCTCTTTGATTGTGCCCAAAGCCTTATCCTCATAGTGGGTGAGACTACGACCAGTACACACCCAGCTCCTCCTCCTCTTCAGAGTGGTATTTTGAGACTTGGTTAGTAGATGGGGTCTACAAGAAAGTCTCCTTAAAGGAGATTGGTGCCATTCTTTTAATGGGCCAAACTCTGGGTGGATCTGATAAGCTGGAAGCCCAGGAAATTGTTTGCAGATGATAAAGCATTGGGGCTTCCAGCAGTCAGATACAGAATAGTTTGTACAACTTTGTAACAATTATTCTGTATGACTTGCCTTCACTCATGTCACCAATCTGGATCGACTAGCCTTTCTGGATATGGAACTTTTCCATGATGGTCCAACCATATTTGCTAACAGCTTTGTTAAACCCATCGTCGGCAACTCCATTCTCCATTATCAGAGTTGCCATCATCCTAAATGGATCCATAACATTCCTAAAAGCCAATTCCACAGAATGTTCAAGAATTGCACAAGGAATGTGGACTTCTCAGCAAAAATTTTGCGAAAAAGGGTATTCATCTTCATTGGTGTCTGATGCTTTCCAGCAATATCAAAAACCTCCCTCCCCGAAACCAGTCAGGAATTCGGAACCTGAGCCCATGCAATTAACCACCCAATTTCACAATAAACATAAAAACATGGAGAGCATTTTGTCCAGATGCTGGCCTATTTTACTTGAGGACCCCTTCCTGGAGGCCACCCTCACTCATAAACCAAAAGTGTCTTATTGGAAAGCAAATATAAAAGGGAAAATTTAACCCATTAAACTCAAACAGTACCCCCTAACTCACAGAAATGACATTCCCATGATCCCTTTGTTGGGTATGTTTCAATGTCGTAAAAAATATGTTTGAACATATTTGGCAGAACCTATGTGATTAAGGAATTCCATAACTGTTCTAGCGAATTTGCCGTATACTGCCTGACCTGCCCATGTGGTCAATTCCATGTGGGCAGGACCATTTTCACTCTTTGCAAGTGTTTTACTGTACCCAGGTGATCAAAGAAGGCTCTGACAAACATAGTTATCCCAGACGTTTCCTAGAGCAGCACCAACAATCCACAGTCAGTCTCAACATATGGATGTTTGAGGCAATTCCAAGTAGCCTTCCTGCAGCAGAACATTTCAGACATTTATGCCAGCAGGGTACTTTATGGATATATTCCTTAAATACTCTTACTCCTGCGAGGTTAAATGAAGAAATTGAGATTCCCACCATATTGTAATATTCACTTTACAACATTCCAATTTTCATCATATATCCCTCAATTTTTTTCAATGGACCCTTATGGTCCTATACAGTACATCTTGGATATCATATGATTCAAATCCTTGCCTTGGGGTGGTGGCTTACAGATAGTAATTATAGGTACCAAACCTTGGTATATATCTTATATGACATGCTGTATTCTTCTTTAATAATTACTGTCAATCCAGGTTGATATGTACTGTAGATTTCTCCCCTCTCTCCTTCCCCCCCATCCTCTCTCTTTTTTATCCAGTTGTGTATTGGCTTCTATTTTTTATGAACTATATTTGTAAAGTTCTTATTGCTGTTTCATTTTTATGAATGTTTTATGCAATGTGCTGTAATCCACCTATTGTTATTATGATTCTACGATTGCATTAGGTCCACTGGCCATTGTAGTTCCACGGCCATGGGCAGTCGCGCAGTGTGTACTTAAGCTGCAACCTTCCTGGTGTAGTAGGCCAGTAAAAGGAGCTGTACGCTCAGAGCGTGTAGCTAAATGCTTTTTTCTTCCTCTCTACCATCCGGGTCCGCCCAACCAGTGACGTCACTTCCTACTGTGTGGTCCATGGCAGCCAGCTTGGTCTTCCAGGGTCCCAGTTCTTCCTTGCACAGCCACTGGGCCACAAATGGAATAATGGACAGAGGCAGACCCAGACGATGACATTCCATCTAAAGAACCTGCATGTATCCACTTACATCTAGTGAGTGTTATTCTAGTTGTGCAATAAATTGTGTCTTAACTACTACACTTAGGTGTGCCTCCTTTCCCCCTTCTTCCTTTCCAGCAGTCAGATACTGTAGTTGTTTTCCTAAAATGCCTAAATGTCTTAACAATATTCTGTCCCCTGGCTGCAAACCTTGTATTCTCTTTGAGATCAAAGTTCTTTTTGTTTCATTGACCCTGGGCTTCTGAAATCATCAAGGCTTTTTTATATGCCTTTTTCAGATCCTTGTTGTTGTGGAATCTGTAGTTCAGAGAGCTAATAGTGCCCATACCGGGTTGCAGCCTCTAACTACAACTTCCATATATCCAGGAATAATACATTGAGGTCTATGAGTTCACCCGACCTAATATCCCCCTTCTGGCCAGAGCAGAATTGTGTAGTTCAACACTAATAACTTAAAAGGGGAAGTAAATAAAGAGCACTGTCTCCTACATATTACAATGGTCCAACATCTGACTACAAATGTATTCCACATATCCCAGCACAATTAGCTTATGCTGTTAAGTTTCAAATCCAAAAGTGTATCATTGTGCTGTCCATTAAGAAAAAAAAACATGTTCAACAGATTCATTAGAAATCTGATAAAATCTTTAAAGAGGTGATATGCAGTATACATAACAGAATTATCCAGGAAAGTATGAGGGTAGGTTCATTTGCTTTTGCCAAACATAAAAAAAAAAAATTCTACATACAATACACAGAGGTTAAATATGCCCTTGCATGGGCTGTGGTAATAAATGTGTACTGGGTTAAACACTCCTGGAAATTACTAATTGTAGGCTGGTAAATGGGGTGTCAGACAATCACCAAAGAAAAATAAAATTAAGAAAAACATCTCTTATATCATATAATATAAGAGATAAATTATCTATTCCCTCTTAAGCAACAGTTTCAACATTGTCTGTTATGCAATGGTTGTTTTAGTAATTTTATTTAAAACATTTAGTCAACTATATTATCATAAACATTTTTCTTTCTCAGTGCTGCACTGATAATTTAGTTATAGCTTAAGAAGGTGCAACTATACAGTATTTGGCGCAATTGTGCTGAAATGTTGCAGTACTCTGAAATCAGTCTGCATTTGTGCAAAATATATTCAGATTTTCTTTTCTATTCCAAATGAATTAAGACTTAAAAATGGCATGACATACTTGAACAGTTTTTAGCTTCCAGTGATATACCATGACATGTGCAAAATGTGGTGCCTAAAAAAATGTGCAGTGTAATTGGAAATTTGCTGTAAGCAGTCAGGCAAGTCCACAGGGAACAGGCAAGAACTCCAAGGTTTCAAAAGTAATAAGAACCTTTGAGATTTCAAAGCAGACTACTGATCCCTGTTGCATACATTTTTTTCTAGGCTTCTACATTTAATAAAGGTGTCATCCAGTCATAAATTGGAACATAACTTTTAGAGTTCTGTCTGAAACGAGTATGAAATAAAAAAAGATGAATAGACTACTGTATAAAAAATGTGGAAACTACTTTTTGATGTGCTCTGCAAAAAAAATTTACTCTAACAAAACAGCAATGAGAAGTGTCATTTGATTAACATACACATTTTTCAAGACAGTTGCTAGCCATGAAATGTGCACGTTGGCAATAAATGACTACTAATCTGAAAAATTGGTTTAAAAATTCTAATGCAATTTTTTTAAAGTTGCAATTTTTTGTCACTTTTTATTTAGGAAAATAAAGAAATTAAATAAATTATCTTCACAATTTTTTTTTTATTTCTTTTAACATACTGTCACCAGTGAAGTACAGCATCATCATATATGTGCATCACTGGTCGGGGATACTGACTGGTGACAATATGTAAAAAATAATATTCACATTTTTAAAAATGTTCTCTCTTTTTTTTTAAACACTGCACTATTCTGGGGGTTGATCATGATTTTTTTTTATACTGTGCTTGCTTGTTACAGTGATTATCACTGTAAGGCCGCGTACACACGCGGGGACTGTTCGCCCAACTTTGTTCGTCAAACAGTTTGAGCGGACAGTCCGCTCAAAATTAGCATGGACGGACTTGGCCACACACGACGAACGAACAGTCCGCTGAAACTTGCGCGATGACGTGAACGGCACGTACGACGGGACTAGAAATACGACGTCCTATACACTGCAATGCAACCTTCGCCGTGTAAACCCTTTCTGAGCATGCGCGGAACTTAGTTTGACGAACAAGCCTACACACGGGCGGACTGTCCGCTCAAACCAAGTTTCAGCGGACAGTTTTACGGAATTTCCGAAAAACTTTGTTCGTCAGACTGTCCGCTGAAACTGTCCGCTGAAGCCCACACACGAGCGGACTTTCTACCGAAACACTGTTCAGCGGACAAAGTTGAGCGAACAGTCCCCGCGTGTGTACGCGGCCTGACTGTCATGGATGGCTTTCATTCATGACTCATTGTTTACCATTTTGATGATGCTGTGATTGCCTCACAGCTATCACATGGTACAGAGTGCTATAATTGACCTAGGGTCTTACTGTCAGACCTGAAAAGAAGAGTGGTGCAGAGCTAAGGAAAATCTCTCAGGTTCCTCATTGACTCTGACATGTCACATGACACAAAGCTGAGGGGAAATACAGTATGTGAAGACCAAAAGAAAGCTCTGTCCGTCTCAAAAAAGTATAAACATTTAATATGGATCCAGCGTTACATGACCGTGCAATTGGTATTCAAAGTGCGACAGCACCTGAAACTGTAATTTGGCCTGGATAGTAAGGGGGTGAAAGTAAAGAAAGAAAGAAATATTCAAAGAATGAAGACAGAATTACTAATTCTTCCTTATTTTTTAGTGTGGAGCACTTTCTGGGTCTTCCTATTGTCCTCCATTGTGCTTGGGGCACACCCCTTTCAAGCTGTTTTTTTTAAATGTTTGTATATATTGCGGATTTTGCATCCGCTTTTTCGACCACTCGTGGTCTTTGCTGTCTGGGTATTTTAGTTTGTTGACCCCCCCCTTTCTTTTTGAATCTACTGCCCACTTGTCTCCCCATTTTGGGAGGCTGTTCTGCCTATTTTTGGATGTCTTGTCACTGCATCTCTATTCCGATTCTGCGCTGTGTGGGCACCTAAGTCACTTCTGGTATTTACCGGAAGTGCATCAGCACGATCGAAGAACGCGGCAACATATGCACACTCGCGGTCTTTTTGATGGAGGATGGCAGGGCATGGCATGGAGGATGGGAGGCAACGGGAGGAGTCATTTTCCCTGGTATATAAACAGGGTGTTGCCACATATTGTTTCTTTGCCATACTATCACTACAGGGGTGTGCCCCTGCTGGGCATCTCTACCTTACTCTTTCCCCATCACTATTAAGGTGAGCTTTATATACTTTAACATATTCAAGCCTACCAATATATTGATGCTTAGACTCTGGTAAATTTCAAATTACTTGCATTGTGTATATGTTTTGCAGACTTTGGTGTGGCTGGTCTTGAAGTCTGCTTGGCTAGCTTTCAGGCCCCCCTTTTTGGGGACTTTTGGAAGGACTTCCAACCTTTACATTTTCTTTTTCCCTCCCCCTCCCGTAATTTCTTTTTGTTCTTTCACTCATTGGTTTTTGGGTCCAACATAAATCTTGATCACGTATTCAATGGTAAGTTTGGGTTATTTCCCATATTGTTTGACTTTATGTTGCAAAATATAATTGATCCTATTTTATCTTCACTATTTCCCATTGTATTTATCCTTTACCAGATGGCTCTCACTGGATGGTTATCACTTTGCCTCCTCTGATCCTCACAGTATGTTGGTTGTGATATTACAGCACCTGCAAACTATATTTGGTGTATGTTTTTTACACCTTTTATGTTGTTTTCTAACTTTGACAAGGTAAGTTTGTCAAGTTTGTTTCTAGCATTATAACGCCTTCATTCTGGTTTGCCTCATGTCCCCCCGAATATTTTTGAGGGGGTGAAAGTGCCCAGTAATGAAGTGTTATATTAGTGTAGCACTGACCCCCGAAGGAGCAGCTTTTTTTGGGCTTACCGTTTACCTTCTCCACCTTGTTGTTTTTGCCTAGGGGTTACCGAGGTTGATGGCCCAATAACTGCAGAGATCGACACTTGAATCCCTTTTAAAGAATTTTTATTTGCATCAAATGTTGAATAGAACACAGTCTCTCAGTTGGGAATAGAGGGTATGGGTAGAAAAGCTCGGGCAGTTCGGAAACTGCTGACACTTAAAGATGTCTCTCTATAGATGATCCAGGGAATAGCAACTCGCAACTGGATATTTCTGCTGTCGGATAAATCCTGGTTTATGGATTTAGCAGCCGACAAGTGATTCAAACTTAGCAAAGTCTCTGCCACAGACTTGGTTGTAAAACTTTAGATGAACACAGAAAGTCTCTCACAGGAACTTAATTGTAACCGAAGGATGAAATTAGGAACTTTCTTACAGTACCAGTATCTTGCAGCCGGTCTGGTGATACCGTAAGAATGCGGATTTACTTGGTGTCCTTTCAGCTCAGCTTCCAGGCTCTTACCGAGCAGCCAGCCTCGTGCATGGCCATCTTCTGAAGAGTCCTCCCCTGGTTGCGTTTTGAGTTGCTAGGCCTCTCCAAACCCGAGACGGCACCAGACCACCTTGAAATCCTCCTTCCAGTTACTGTGCCTCGGACTAGCCAGTCCCCAGACTCGGAAATGGATGGATCCACACCTCAGGCCATGAGGGCCTCTGGGGGCTGGTCAGGAGGACCAGGACCATGGAGTCAGAACATACTTCTGGACCGTAACCCAGAACCACGTGACTTCAGCACCTTATGTACCTTCTCCCAGGATACACAGTGAGACAATGCACCCACTGATTGGCTCCGAGAGAGAGATTGGTACCCAATGCATCCAACCAAACTGTGTTCCATTGCCTGTCAGAGATGATACATACACCTATGACCAGGCAGAACATAGTACAGTCCAGCCAAACTGATGCCAAAACCACAATTTAGTGAAATTAACCACAATACCCAACTATAGTCTTAGGAAAAAACTAAATTAACAAACATAGCGCGTGCTCCTCATGAGTACCGGGGCTACATTAGGTACAAACAATGCATTGGAATTTCAATTTAAGGAAACAAACCATAAGAAATGGTAAATCTTCAAAGTACAGTCTATCTGAGGTCAACTAAACATAAGCAAACTGACACTAGAAATTCAACATCCATGCCATTTTTTCAGGTCCACCATTTGTGGACCATTTGACCATCAGGAACATAGAAAAAATAATACTAAGCCATCTGACTCTCTCTTCAGCAGCGCCACTGCTTAGGCCCCAAACTTTGGCCTTTGGATGTTGATTCTTCAGATCATCTTACACATTACCTCTGTGTTCATTCAACTTTACCAGCTATCCTTGGTCTCTCAGCCCTTTCAGTTGCAGCACCCTGCTGCTAAGGCCCACTCTCGGGCCTCTGGATAGGGGGTTCTTTTGATGCCCAAGGCTCACTCACTCTTCTGAGACTTCCAGATTCCCTCATTCCCTCGCACTCACCTAATCATCTTGGCTCTCTTAGTCAACAAGCCTCACTTATCAGTCTCGACTTACTTAGCCCTATGAGCAAAGAAATCTCTCCAGCATGGAATGCTATCTCTTGAATGGAGAACATCTGTCTGCCAAATGAGAGCCTTGAACTATGCCCAAGTCCTTCATTAAAAGGACTTTGTGACCTGTACTCAAAGCCTGCTGGTCTCTTGTAGATCCAAAGTTTGAAGACAAAACCCATTTTCTCCACTTACAATTGATATTCTGGAGCCCTGCACTACGCATATGTGTGAGCTCTATGATCTTTTTCCTTACTTTTACACAGTAGCAGGGCCTCGCACTGTCAACATTTTTACAGTATAATATAACTATTTACCATAAGGGAATTCCTTTTCTTTGAAAATTTACATTTCTGTGAAATGTACATGGGTTACAAACCTAAAAAATTGATTCATTAAAAAATTCATTGGCAAATGTACTGCACCATATTTGTCTGGACATTCTTGTAAGAAAGTAACATTCCATGATAATATTAATTTTATTTGAGATAATCAATAGGTTATTATACTCTTTGTTCTTTTACATTTTTATTTTAGTTGTGTAATACTTCTAAAACATGTTTGGAATGTGTCTCAATGCAGTAGCAAGGACAGTCTCCTGATATATCCCTGTAATATGTATGTAATGTTAACTTTTCTGGTTCATTTTTAGGAAAACAGACATTTCTGACATTGTCTCTGGTTCAGGAGTGGCTTGGCACAAGGAATGTGACAGTTGTAGCCCATGTCCTCGATACATTTGTGTGTGGTGGCTCTTGAAGCACTGACACCAGTCGTCACTTCCCCAAATTCTGGATTGGCCCTTGCTTCACAATCCCCTTAAGGCTGTGGTTACCCCTGTTGCTTGTGCACCTTTTTCTACCACACTTTTTCCTTCCACTCAACCTTCCATGAATATGATTTGATTCAGCACTCTGTGAACAGCCACCTTGTTTAGTAATGACCTTTTGTGACTTACCCTCCTTGTGGAGGGTGTCAATGACTGTCTTCTGGACAACTGTCAAGTCAGCAGTCTTCCCCATGATTGTGTAATCTACTGATCAAGACTGAGAGACCATTTAAAGGCTCAGAAACCTTTACAGGTGTTTTGAGTTAATTAGCTGATTAGAGTGTGACACCATTAGTCTACAATATCAACTTTTTCACAATATTCAAATTTTATGAGATACTGAGTTTTTGGGTTTTCACTAGCTGTAAACCATAATCATAAAAATTAAAATAAATAATTGCTTGACATACAGTATCTCACAAATGTGAGTACACCCCTCACATTTTTGTAAATATCTTTTCATGTGACAACACTGAAGAAATTACACTTTTCTACAATGTAAAGTAGTGAGTGTATAGCTTGTATAACAGTGTATAAGTGCTGTCTTCTCAAAATAACTCAACACACCATTAATGTCTAAAACGCTGGCAACAACAGTGAGTACAACCCTAAATGAAAATGTCCAAATTTGGCCCAATTATCTATTTTCCCTCCCTGGTGTCATGTGACTCAGAGTTAAAAGGCCTCAGGTGCGAATGGGGAGCAGGTGTGTTAAATTTGGTGTTATTGCTGTCATGCTTTCATACTGGTCACTGGAAGTTCAACATAGCACCTCATGGGAAAGAACTCTCTGAGAATCTAAAAAAAAAGAATTGTTGCGCTACATAAAGATAACCCAGGCTAGAAGAAGATTGCCAAGAACCGGAAACTGAGCTGCAGCACGAAGGCCAAGACAATATAGTGATTTAACAGGAGAGGTCCCACTCAGAACAGGCCTCACCATGGCTGACCAAAGAAGTTGAGTGCACATGCTTAGCGTCATATCCAGAGGTTATCTTTGGAAAATAGACATATTTGTGCTGCCAGCATTGATGCAGAGGTTAACGGGGTGGGGACTCAGCCTGTCAATGCTCAGATCATACATGGCTGTCATCCCAAAAGGAAGCTTCTTCTAAAAATGATGCACAAGAAAGCCAGCAAACAGTTTGTTGAAGACAAGTAGACTAAGGAAATGGATTACTGGAACCATGTCCTGTGGTCTGATGAGACCAAGATAAACTTATTTGGTTCAGATGGTGTCAAGTGTGTGTGGTGGCAACCAGGTGAGTAGTACAAAGACAAGTGTGTCTTGCCTACAGGTAAGCATGGTGGTGGGAGTGTCATGGTCTGGGACTGCATGAGTGTTGCAGGCACTGGGGAGCTACAGTTAATTGAGGGGACCAGGAATGCCAACATGTACTATGACATACTGAAGCCGAGCATGATCCCCTCAGAGAGTGGGCTGTAGGGCAACATTCCAACATGATAACAACCCCAAACACACCTCCAAGATGACAACTGCCTTGCTAAAGAAGCTGAAGGTAAAGGTGATGGTCTGGTCAAGCATGTCTCCAGACCTAAACCCTATTTAGCATCTGTGGGGCATCCTCAATTGGAAGGTGGTGGAGTGCAAGGTCTCTAACATCCACCAGATCTGTGATATCATCATGGATAAGTGGAAGAGGACTCCAGTGGCAACCTGTAAATGGTGGCCACACAAAATATTGACACTTTGGGCCCAAATTGAACATTTTCACTTAGGGTTGTACTCACTTTTGTTGCCAGCGATTTAGACATTAATGGCTGTGTGTTGCACTATTTTGAGGGGACAGCAAATTTACACTGTTATATAAGCTGTACACTCACTACTTTACATTGTAGCAAAGTGTAATTTCTTCAGTGTTGTCACATGAAAAGATATAATAAAATATTTACAAAAATGTGAGGGGTGTACTCACTTTTGTGAGATACCGTATCACTCTGTGTGTAATCTAAATATTATACGAGTTTCACTTTTTGAATTGAATTAATGAAATAAATTAACTTTTTGATGATATTCAAATTTTTTGAGATTCACCTATATAACGGTTGTGCCAGGGCTGGGCTCTCAGCCCTTTCTTTTCAGTGCTCAGGTTGTTCAGCTGTCAGTTAATTGCCAGGACTCATTGTTTCCACAGTGGCTCGCCTGGTGATCATTTCCTGTTCATCAGTCCAGCCTACAGCCAGCCCCTTCTGGCTATTTAATGGCCTGATTCATTCCTTCCGTGACTTTGCCATGGTCAAACATATCTGGAGACTATCTGCTGTGTTCCTGTTGAAGACTTGCCTGGCTGACGTCCTTTCTGGTACCTGATCCTGTCTGTCGCCTCCGACTACGCTGATCTCTGGCTTTCTGATTTACTGGCTTAGACTACCCACTTTGGCTACCAAACCTCAACTATGTTTTGACCAAATATACTAGTTGTACAATTTTTACCATTTTATTAAAAGGTGTGATTTTTACTGCATATTCTGTATCCGTCTGATTCATGGTTCCTGACAGGTTGAAAGGGGAAATAAAATTCTGTTCCCCAAAACAAATGGATGTTATGTTTGTTAAGGTTGCAATGGTGTAGATTTACTAAAACTGGTGCTCACAGAATCTTGTGCTGCATAATTGAATGTGCTGAAGTTAGAACCTGCTCTGTCATTTCTAACAATTTGCATGATTGGTTTAGGTTTCCAAACTTATTAAACAAGAACTGAACAACCATAACTGCTCCCTTAACACAATGGCAAAGAAATTAAATTGATGAATAAATTGGACAAGTTGGAAAGTAAATAGTCAATATTGATACATTTAGTGTATACCTGCTTTAATATCCAATTTACTGTACACATTACTGGGAATGTTTTGTGGGTTAGTGTTTTTATGTGCAATTAAAAAGAATATAATTTCTAAGTTCTAAGTTCTAGTTTGTTCTTGCCATTGTCCTTTAGTTTATTGTCCTATCGTCTTTATCCTATTCAGTGCCAGCATTCGATAATAAACAATACCGTTGCGCATACTATTTTGTTTGTTTGAATTTATTGTTATAAAATGACAGCTGTAGCTGCATGTGAATATCAATGCCATTATAAAAACATGTCTCTAGTAACCATGCAAAGTTGTTAAACATAAATGGCAAGCCAGCAAAGCACATCATTGCCAAAATATCCCAGGTCACAGAAACACGGTACATAAAACCTGTTACGGCTCACTACCTGCACAAATGTAAGCTGCTTCCTATTTTCTCTGAGAGGAATAGAAACAAGAGTGTGAAGTGACCTAAACAAACATTGGTACAATATCAATGCATTAAATGTGCGTTTTTTTCCTTTTTAAGCATTATTTACGAACAACGGCATATGCATTTGAAACAGGTGCTGATGACTGTTCTACATTGCTAAAGCTTGCCATACATTGTGCATTTCCTAAAGAACCAAAGGGTGGCCCTGCTATGTTTGACAAAAGTCAATCATTCGAAGGAGCTTACTTAAAAATGTTCAGCATAACAGTGGTTGCATCAAATTCCTACATCTATACTAACTATTCTGTAGAAAGAGGATGCATATACTTACCAAATCTTAGGACACTCGGGTCTGGTCACATGATCTCCCTAGCAGCCGTCTTCAGGGGAGTAGAAAGAGGATGGACAATGGATGAAATGCCTCTGCTTACTATAGGGCTATTTTCAACTATCCCTCCTCTTCCCTGATGTCAGCTGCCAGGAGTCAATCACATGACTGCACCAGAGTGCCATGGAAATAGCTAAGTATAGACCGTTTCCTTCTACAGTGTAGTTAGTATAGTTGTTAGAAGGGGGTAGAATCAGCTTTCTTTTTCTTTTATTGTAAATGCTTTATTTGATTTTACAACATGAAAAGAATAAAGTTACAGATCAGGAAAAAATTATTTTGAGGCATACATTGAAGATTTGGTAGTCGGAATGTCTGACCGTGTGTACAAGACATAACAAGTCACATGAAGGGAAATGTCTAATTGGGGCCAATTTGGACATTTTCACTTAGGGGTGTACTCACTTTTGTTGCCATCAGTTTAGACATTAATGGATATTTATTGAGTTATTTTGAGGGGGATAGCAAATTCACACTGTTATATAAGCTGTACACTCACTACTATACATTGTAGCAAAGTGTCATTTCTTCACTGCAACAAAGGGGCCAAGCCCAAGCCCTGAAAAACAACCCTACACCATAATCCCACTTCCACCAAATGATCAGTGCACAAAGCAAGGTCCATAAAGACATGGATGAGTGAGTAAGGGGTGAGGGAACTTCACTGGCCATGCACAGAGTCCTGATCTCAACCCAATAGAACACCTTTGGGATGAATTATAGCAGAGACTGTGAGTCAGGCCTTCTCGTGCATATCAGTGCTTGACCTCACAAATGTGCTTCTGGAAGAATGGTCAAACATTCCAATAGACATACTCCTAAACCTTCCCAGAAGAGTTTAAGCTGTTATAGCTGCAAAGGGTGGACCAACTCACTATTGAACCCTCTGTACTAAGACTGGGATGTCATTAAAGATCATGTGCATATAAAGGCAGGTGTCCTAATACTTTTGGTAATATAGTACGTTTGTATTAGACAATTGAATAAAAACTTTTAAAATACCACGTGACCAGATTTTCTTTACAATGATTTGTAAATGAACTTGATTTCAAGGAAACATTTCAAAGTTTTAGCAAATAGAATAGCATTAACATAATTAACATTAATAAAATGAACATAACATAATTGACAAAAGTCAGTCAGAAACTTACTCCATCAGGCCGGCCATCTGAAGCTGTAACTATCAAAATATAACGGTCCGTACTTTCCCTGTCCAGAGTTTTTGCCAAGATTAAAAGTCCAGAGCTAAATTAAAAAAATATATTGCAATTGTTAGTGACAAGCATATACATTAACATAGAATGTGTAATATTTTTTTTTTTGGATTTTCCATATTTACTGTGTTCAGATCTATGCTCAGCAGGTGGAACTTGACTACTTCTGCTCTTTTTTGACATTACTATCTTCCTTTGAATAGTCTGTTTTATAAATAAAATGACACATTCAGATGTACGAGTCAGAGGAGGGACTCCCTCCTCTTCTACTCTGCATATTTGGCCTTGTCTAGGTTTCTCCTTTGCATAATCAGTGTCATGGGTGCACCATACATTACTTATTATTAAAATAGGAGTTGTACACAAATTAGAAAAATATATCATGGAACATCTGTTTATAAATTTGAAGATTAAAAATAAAAATAAAAATAAAAAGCATGGCCAAAACCCATCATAGTTTCACATTAAAGCTAATCATCAGTTTGAACCTCCTATAAAAAACATAATCAGGGATCATTTCACATATTTTTTATCTTTTAAATGTACACTTCAGTCAAGTATACCTTATTGCTCTGCAGTTGAGTAAACATGGATAATAACTCTTCCTTGTTGCTCTGCTGTTTTACCTTTCCTCCTCACCCCTCTTGGTTGTAGAGTGCCATGTGGCCTACAGGGGACACATAGAGCAGGAAGGGAAGGCTATCAAAGTCACTAGGGAGAGTCTTGACCTCTTTTTTACTCACTTGCTTGACATGTACCTGGCCTAGTTAAATAGCTATATGGGTAATACAATGTATTTAATTAGGCAGAGTAACCAGACGAAGAATAAAATATCTGAAAATTTGACCCGGATAGGCTGTGTTCTCGGCCACATGATGTGTGTGATATTACAGTAGCCTTCAGTGCCTGAACACATGGTTACTCTATTTGTATAGTTCTTGTTTTAACGTACAAACCAGATGATGTACAAAAAAAGTAATACTGCATGAAAGCACCAGATGCACTGGGCTAAATATCTTCAAATGGCAGTATTTTTATCTTGTAGTTCAGTCCTGCACAGAAACCTCCTAAAAAAAAAAAACAACTAAATTTGTCTTTAATTGCACGATTTTACAGATAGCATTAACAACTGCTAATTGATTTCACATTTTGCCTGAAGCTCAGTAAAATGTATTTTTGACATATGAAAGACCAATTTGCAAAAATGTTCTTTAAAAAATATAATTTGCATTACTAGATAAACTTGTGTATTTTTTTTCAGCCTGACTATGTAACAAGCTAGGTAGAAAAAGCTGATGCCAAAAGTTACATGGGGTGAAAATTCACTTTGCAAAGAATATCCAATCAAGTGCAAGAAAAAAAAAACAAAACTTTTTTTCTTCCACATAATAGAATGATAAAAGTCAGCAGAGAGTCATTTTATTCACTAAGCTATGGCAAAATGTTCCTTGTAAAGTGGACTGCCTATTCACCTTCAGTAAATCAATCAACAGTAAAAAAAAAAAAAAAATACACTATAAATGGGACTTCATAAGGTGGGTGTTTTGTTTATATTGGGGTGTTTTGTTTATATTGGGACATTTGCACACAGGAAGGTATGTTATTATTATTTTTTTTTATACAAGGGTTGTTTAGTAGTAATTGTGTCATACACTGTCATCATTATTATTATTCTCTCTGGATTGTTAGTGTAGTGTTCGAAAATACTGTTTTAAATACGTGGGTACATTTGAGATATATCATTTAGATATGTAGGTACATCTTGGTTTAAGGGTCCCCTATGGGATGCACATATGCATTACAGTGGTAACATGGAAGGGATATTAATGATTTACTTGTCTACATCAATATCTATGCTAACATCCTTTAATGTTCTAAGTTGTGGTGTGCAGCTATAAAGCTTCTGTCCTCCCTAAGGATCATGCACTATCTATTGTGGGGTGATAGAAGAGGGCTAATAGAATGGTATACATTATTTTACGATGAAGGGATACTTCCCAAGACCCCTCCAAGTGGTATGCATATTTACCAGTTTATTTTAGGCCCCTCATAAGATGTGTTTTGTTTTTTTGTGATTATTCAGTTCTCCTCCCAGGAGAAGTTTGCCGTGGTGGTGGCCCCAAGGTTCCCAACCCTGATCTCTGATCACCTTGCAGAGACAGACCTGTCACATCTCTACTTTCCTCTATGGGGAGATCAGATTAAAATGGACTGCCTGTCTGTTTTCATCCGATCTGATCTGCCAGACGGATGGAAAAAAGGGTCTCCATCCTTCTGGATTTAGCGGAGTGGATCGGATGTCAGCGGAAATGTCTGTCGCATCCTAGATGCATGGAGCGTCTGTTCTGGTTCACCTAAAAGAAACTGACTTGACTGAATGGTCTGCATGTATGAAAAAGCCCTTAGAGTAGGGTGGAAAACAGTTTTTTTTTTTTTTTTTTATGTCCCTGCAATGTGGATTTGTAAATAGGCCATGTGTGGGATATTGTACTTTTAATAATTCGTGAATGAATTAGCAACATTTTTATAGTGGTGTATATTATTATATGTATATTGTTAGGCATGTATAAAGTCCCATTAATGTGTATTTTTTTTCTACCTCAATAGCAGGCCAATACATTACATATACATGTAAAAATCTAGTGTTTTTTTTTGTAGAAAACTACTTAGAACCCCCAAACATTATATATTTTTTCAAGCAGAGACCATAGAGAATAAAATGGCAATGTCATTGAAATATTTTATTTTAACTGCGGTCTTTCAAACGCAATTTTTTGGGGAAAAAATAAAACAAGACAAAAAAATTTAAATAAGACACGGTCCGGACACCAAAATAATCATGCATACAGAGGTCGCCAGTGGTAATAACCACATGAAAAAGTTGAACCACAAAACTCAACAAAGAAAAAAATATCCTATTAGGCGGACTGTTTTTGCATGGCCCCCAGGGGATATTAGAGCACAAGGAATATAAAGTATTGGTGAGTCTGCTAAAGATGAAACCTAGCAAACACTGAGACTTGCGGTAAAGGATCTCATATGGAAGTTCAGAGCATACATGTCCATATCTTCCAATTCTGCAAAACCATATGGCTGAAAAGCAAATGGACCTGTATTTAAGAATGGCAGCTATGGCATGAAAAAATCCTACAGGATAAGATTGTGCATTGCCATAGGTAGTCACAACCAAAGTGGATGAACTCAAGAGACTGCTGGTATAGTCCATGCTTTATGTGAGCTTATGATGTGCCGTGCGCCTCCCACTGTGTATTTGGGACAGGCTACTTGCTCTTAGAAAGCATGTGATGGCAAGTCTCAACATAAAATGTATACATATACAGTAGGTGCTGCCGATATTGTGTCAATCTCGCTGCTGTTAGCGGCGAGATTGACACCTGCAAGCCCCATCGTGGGAGCCAGCACTGAGCTCTGTCGCTCGCTCACCGCCCCCAATGGATTCCTATGGATGCACGGCATCTCATGGGGGTGGTGAGTGCGAGAAGTACAGCCACGCAGCGGTGATTTCCAATACGATCCCATTGCGCTCTAAACACAATATCGGCAGCAGGTAGTGTATACAGTTCATCCAAAATAAATTTCCATTTGAATAGCTGCAATGATGAAGAATGCTGTGCATGTATTCAGGTGGTAATCAGGTGTTGATGTGGTGTACGTGGGACATACCGCAATGATTACAAGCGGATTCGTGGATGCTTCCAGCCATCAGGGGGATCATATGGATGGCATCACGTAACCTTGATGATGTCAAAAGGTTTTGCAGCAGCAAAGTGGCATGGCTTCATCTTGGGAAGATGAAGTTATGCCACTTTGCCGTTGCGAAATGCATCACGGTCATCAGGGATTCCCCTGATGAAGTTACGTGTCCATGATGCCACATGTAGGGACGGAAAGGCACCTATTATTGACGCTGGCAGACGAGATCGTCGTTCGTGGAGTTCTGTGCATTATCCTATGATTGTATGTGAGTACCCTCATTGTTGTTATCAATAAAAGCTATGTTTATTTAAAATACTACACAATCCGAACCCCCTCTTTTTTGATATCTCCCTTGCATCCACTGAGAGACAAAGACATTTCTAGATCTACAGTGGCCCAGCACAATGGTAGAAGGAAGAAGTGAATCTTACAGATTTGTATACGCATTTGTATACAAATGCGGTTACCTCATTACCGTAATATAAGAGGCCATTGCTACCTGGTGTTTGCACTTTGATGTTCTTTGCACACAGAAGAAAGTACAGTATTGCCGTTTTGCACTGTTCATCTAGTGTTTCAACATAATTTATTTTGCATTTTGAAATCAGTCACTTTACAACCCATTGCTGATATTGTTTACACTATTGATCTATTTTTATTTGTTTATTCATTTGCATGTGCACCGATACCTTTATTTATTTTTACCCTATAGAATTATTGTTGTGTTTTCATTATCTATTTTGCACTTTGTTACCAGTCACTTTACCACACACTGTGGTTATTATTTACATTGTTTATTTATTTGTACTGCTACCTTTAGCAGTTTTTTTTCTCTGATTACTTGGTTCTCTTTTAAACAGCACAACCCCAACCCCCATTTGTTTTAATATTCTTACGGGTATGGTTTGACCCTTTTTTTGTACTTGCAGCAGTTCGTTATATACCTTTCATTTCCAACATAGTAGCGCAGAAATATATATATATATACACTATTACCAGACTCTAGCATTGCCTTTGGCCCCCCCGGTAGCCACTTTTTTCCTCTGGGACCTCCCAACTTCTCTTTTTGTTCAATATGTTTGTTTACGGCAGCAACACCCTCCTTGGGTGAATGACACATGGTCTATGTCAACTATTTATATGATAAAGGTGTTATTAGTGGACACGTCACCTTTTTGTGTTTTAGTCTAATCTAAATTCTATCCTTCAAAATTGGGGGTTTGGTACCTATTTCCTAAGGTGGATTGCCGCCCTATATCACCATCCTAAAGCTTATTTATCCTACTCGGGTTATTGCTCTAAAGCCTGTGCCATTGAGAGAGGAACCTGACAGGGTTGCCCCCTATCTCCTATATTCTTTGCACTTGCAACTAAACCCCTAGCCCAACTTATTCGTTCTAACCAGAATATTAAAGGTCTAGAGCTTGGAGGCTATCACCATAAAATGTGCATATTCGTGGATGAAGTTTTGATATTTCTCACATCCCCTTTATTATCATCGCCAACAACGATGGATATCCTTTCTAAATTTGGACAAATATTGGGCCTAACCATAAATGCACAAAAATCCAAAGCCTTAAACTTATCAATCCCATCTGCTCTTCAAACTCAACTACATGATTCCCTCCCAATCACCTGGTCCACGACACATGCCTCATACTTAGGTATTAAGCTTACAGCAAACCCAAAGGATCTCTATGCAATATATTATCCTCCTTTAATAACTCAAATTTCTAAACTCCATACAACCTGGTCATCCTTGCCATTGGCTTGGATGGGTAGGATAACAATAATCAAAATGTCTATCCTTCCTAAAATTCTCTACCCGTTTAGAGTACTCCCAGTAATGATTCCTTGACATTTTTTATGCATGTTACAACGTAAAGCCATACAATTAATTTGGAACAAGCTCAGACCATGTCTACCTAAACCAACCCTATATACCCCCCGAATCCACAGAGGACTTGGGGTACCAAACTTCAACAAATATTACTACGCAGCTCAATTGGCACAACTCCTCAAATACCATGCTACGAAGGAAACGACTATGGGTAGCTATAGAGTCAGTTGACCCCCTCTCTACTGCAAATATCTTACAGCTCACCCCTGCCCAACGCCAGACCATCACCAACCCCATTACTAAATATTGCCTATTTGGAACAAATTAAAAACCCGCTTCGGTCTTCAATCCAAGCATAACCCTCTCCTCTCCTTCCTACACAATCCTTCCTTCTACCCAGCCTGGTCCTCTCCAATCTCCTTCTCCGCCTGGTCTAATGCTGGATTTATTTATTTATGCCCACCATTTCTTTTAATCTCATATTACTATTCCCTTCCCTACCTTACATGAATCACATGATCTCCCTTCTTCAGAAACCTTCTGTTATTAACAAATTACATTTTTTTTTAAGTTATTACACACCCCCTAACACGACAACCCCTGACTTCACAGTCTTTGAACGCAGCTATACATCGGACCCACACAGACGAGGTCTTATTTCAGATTTATATGCACAGCTACTCTCACACACCACCTCTTCTCCCCCCATATTACACAAACAAATGAGAGACTGACCTCCACCTCCAACCAAAAGATCAGAATTGGGCCCAGATCTGGCAGGTAACCAAATTGGCCACTCCAAATATAGTGGCTCTTGAAACCAACTATAAAGTTCTTACCAGATGGCATGTAGTCCCTGCCAGGATAGCTGAATTTTGGCCTCAATATTCCTCTCATTGCTTCCGTGGTTGTACTACCCCGGGCACACATGTCCACATTTGGTGGGAATTCCCCATTGTCAGTTGCTTTTGGATGGAGGTTTTTCAAATCCTCTCTACTTTATTTTCTACCCCCTTACATTCTGACCCAGCTGTAGCACTCTTAAATATCAAACCACATTCCAGTACCCACTGTCAATTTAAACTTCTGCTCTTTGTAACCACAGCAGCAAAGAAAACCATAGTGAAAGCATGAAAATCTACTTCATTCTGCATACTATCTGTTAAACACAGAGTAACACAAGCAATGATACATGCAATAACAGAAGCTATTCTTTTTGATAACATACCCAAATTTGAATCAATATGAAAACCTTGGGTCGACCATTACCTACCCCCAGGCTTTCATGATTCACTGGTACTACCTTGAATCCAAGTAATATTACCCTCCCTGTTAAACTTACCGTATGAGTGGATATCTTGACTCTTATACCTTACTGGAGACTCCTTTCTCCCTTCTCCCACCTTACACTTAACTTCCCCCTTCCCTCTCTTTTTTGTCTGCTATATTATTTGATTTCAGATGGGAACATTGAGGACGGATAACATTATTGGTCCTCTCACTGAGATAAGCCAGGCCATAGTGTTGGAACCTGTCCCTGATTAGATCTGACGACCTTCCATTCTATCCCCAACTAATTATGCCTAAATACACACTGGCATCTTTGCCTTCCTAATTTATTTGTTTTGCATACATTTACAATATGTTTATTTTATAGTTTATTTAATAGTTTATTTTCCTTGCTCATTGTTAACACCTTTGGGACCACAGTTCACAAAGTTCCCAACTGATATTCTATTACTTCACAATATTATATTAGCTGATTCAGTTTGTTAACTTGCCTCTGCTTGATAAATTTTAATTATCTGTACTTATTTTAATGATTTTACTGCTTTTGTTACAATGTACACTTTTTTTGTACCTTGTAATAATTTGGAAAAGAGATCTAATGGTCTCTATGAATCAATGGGTTTTGGTGGGTGTTTATAATGTTATGGCTAGTAGGTGTACTTCTGATTGCTGAACTCCGTATGCTATGGGTTTACTTTGCACACTCCTGAATCCTGCACTCCCAGCATACAGAGTGGTCAAAATAATGCACACAACTTATCACTGCCCACTTTCACATTTCACTTCTGCACCCACTGTCTACAGCTCACTCACCGTTTTTTCCTTTGTATCCCCCTCTATCCACAGCTCTCACATTTCCCCCCTCCCCTTATACACAACTCTTATCTCTGCAATCCCCCTTTATCCATGGCTCTATCCTTTGCAGCCCCCTCTAACCTCTGCCCACACCTGTGCACCCTGCCTTCTCCATCCTCAGCTCCCATGTCTGCAACTTCCCTTTTTATCACCAGATCTATCCTCTACAGCTCTCACCTGTGCACTCAACTCCCCTCCACAACTTTCACTTCTGCACCCCCTCTATCCACAGCTCTTGCCTGTTTACCAAATCTCTCTCCACAACTTTCACCTTTGCACCCAGACCCCCTTCATATCTCTTATGGGTGCACTGAGCCCCCCTCAACAGTTCTCACCAGTGCACCCAGTCCCTCCCTCCACAGCTCTCAACTGTTCAACCAACCCCCCTCTGCATCTTACACTTGTGTGTCCAGCAGCTGTTCATCTACACATGTCACCTCTGCACCACATCCCAAATCTCCCTACCATCTTCCACAGTAATCTCTTTACACAGTGCAGTGTTAATAGTGTGATGGGAGGCACTTTGGGTGGGGGGCCATGGAACCCATCCCTTGGAGAGGTTGGGAAATCCTTGTTTCAGCTCCCTGTGTGCCTCCTATATCTAAGTCACCCTGTGTCTATTAGGGGCACAGGGTGACTGAGAACCCCAGTCTGATCTGTACTAATCGGACTCACTTTACAACCACATTAGAATATTGTCTATCTATATTGTATATTGTCTCATACTGTTGTGGACTCTTTGCTGACAACAGGGCAGAGCTCTGCTAGCCGCTGCCCAGCACCAGTAACAACATCTATATTCTACTGACAAGAGATAGTGAACCTCTATCCCCAGACACCAGTTCCAGAGACCGGGGATATAATAGACTTTTATGCTGAGGAAGAACAACCTGGTGAGATTCCGGCAGAAGGGCTGGCATCAGGGCCAAACATCACTGAGCTCTGCCCAGCACCAACAGCAGCTTCAGCTTTCCTGAGAAAAGGGGCAGTCAGCATTTCTCCCACACCAGTGACACAGGGACACTAATTTTGAAGTTAACCCGTCTGGGGTCTCCTCCTGTGTTAGTCTGCTCCCAAAAGGGGAGAGATGTAATGGCACTTTGGGCGGGGGGCATGGAACCAGAGTCCCTTGGAGAGGTTGGCAAACCTTGTTTCTGCTCCTCATGCACTGCCTATGTCTAAGTTACCCTGTGTCTATTAGGGGCACCCCAGTCTGATCTGTACTAATCAGACTATATATTTTGTATATTGTCTCATACTGTTGTGAACACTTTGCTGGGTCATTTGGGGTGTGGCTGTATTCCCTTGTTCTATTGTGTCTGTCTGCCTTGGGAGAAAGGTATTATGGGATGTGTATGTGTGTTTGCTGTGAGAAGGGAGGAGGAATTCCTCCAACAGCTCTCCCTGGTGATTAGACAGTCTACCCCGCCCTGGAATGAAAAGGGAGGAGGGTTGTCCCAAGTGTTACCTCTGTGTACCTGAGTTTCAATAAACAGTTCATGTTCAGCATCCAAACCGGGTACTGCCTAGTTCTTGGTTGCAAGCGGTTGGAATACCTGATATCTGTATACAGACAGAAGGTATATAATGAAAGCACTCAAGCGGAATGTGGGACATTCGTTAAATAGCACACTGCCTCAATGTATTTACTTGCTACTGGACAGCAACACCAGCAAGATTTGTAGCCCAGAGCTGAGGAAGAGTTTTGGAGCCTCTGTACTACCTCTGTATTACATGTCTGACAAGCCCCACAATGGACCAGGAGGTTGGGAACAGAAGCCTGCAACTGCAGAACAAAAATTAAATCTGTCATGATGTTGGAACCTGGGGCCCTCATCAACAGATGTGGCACATGTGGCCTGTGTGCATCATACTAGCTATACTCCTGACAAGAACAAGAGAACAAATTAATTCATATGAGCTTCAATAACTTATACTATACATATACTGTATGGTAGCCTAGAATTGTTTTATTTTTTTAATGACAGTAAGAGTGTCTTACCTTACTGTTATATTAAAGACTTTCTGAGGGTCTCCATTCTGTATTAAATATGTAATAGGATCTCCTTCTCTGTCTGTAGCCTTTAAAGAAAGTACAAACATGCAAATTAAGTGTAAAATAAACATAATTCCTAATTTGATCCAAGTAAAGCATATGATTAGTTACATATTTATAAAAAGTACTTGATGAATTAAAATCTGTTCTTTTCTCTTCATACTTTAGACCACAGGTGTCTAACTGGCGGCCCTCCAGCTGTTGCGGAACTACAAGTCTCATGAGGCATTGCAAGGCTGACAATTACAAGCATGACTACCACAGGCAGAAGAATGATGAGACTTGTAGTTCCGCAACAGTTGGAGGGGTGCCAGTTTGACACCCCTGCTTTAGACCCTGAGGGCAGTTGATACGTAGGAAAAAAAGTCAGTGTGCTGTGCTTAGCCCTGTCTGTTGGCCAGAATGAATTGCATTGCATTGCACCAGTGCATGTACCTTGAATTGCCACTATACAATAAAGTGAATGGATACTTAATCTGTATTTCATAAATTAGGGAAATCTAGGCTTAATCTGGATTCAGGTGCAGATGACAAAATATATAAAAAAAAATCACTCTGTTCTTATAGCAATAACTAGTGTTATTTCAAACAGAATGCCAGAAAACCGTTTTTACACCTAAACTGTACCCTATCAAAATCCCCCTTCAGCTTTAGAAATACAACAGGTCACCGGTGATAAACACATAAGTAGAGTCAGCATATTTTTGGTTCACTTGAATATTTGGCTACTAATCAGTCTAAATTATGGATAGTTCAGGCAATTTAACCACTTGCTTACTGGGCACTTAAACCCCCCTCAGTCCCAGACCAATTTTCAGCTTTCAGCGCTGATGAACTTTGAATGACAATTGCGCGGGCATACAACACTGTACCCAAATGAAATTTTTATCATTTTTTTCCCACAAATAGAGCTTTCTTTTGGTGGTATTTAGTTACAGCTCGGAGTTTTATTTTTTGCTAAACAAACAAAAAAAGATGCAAAAAAAAAATCATGTTTTAATAGTTTGTTATAAAATTTTGCAAACGGGTCATTTTTCTCCTTCATTGAAGTGTGCTGATTAGGCGGCACTGATAGGCTGCATTGGTGGGCACTGAGGGGCTGCATTGGTGGGCACTGATAGGCTGCATTGGTGGGCACTGATAGGCTTAGTTAACCACTTCAATACAGGGCACTTTCACCCCCTTCCTTCCCAGCCCAATTTTCAGCTTTCAGCGCTCTAGCGCTTTCAGTGACAATTGCGCGGTCATGCTACACTGTACCCAAATGAAATTGTTATCATTTTGTTCGCACAAATAGAGCTTTATTTTGGTGTTATTTATTCACGACTCCGTTTTTTTTTTTTTGCGATATAAGCGCAAAAAAAGCGGAAATTTGGGAAAAAAACAATATTTTCTTTTTTCTATTTGAAAAGAAATCCAATAAAATCAAATTTTGTCATAAATTTAAGCCAAAATGTATTCTGCTACATGTTTTTGGTAAAAAAAAATCCGTTAAGTGTATAATAATTGGTTTGTGTGATCACGGACATATGTACGCAAATGATCATGTACATATGTGTGCAGGTGATCACGTACATATGTGTGCAGATAATCATTGGGACATGTGATTTTAGTGGGACATATGTGGGGGACATGTTTTTATTATTAGGGACATGTGTTTTTATTATTTGGGGACATGTATGTTTTGGGGACATGTGTGTTTTGAGGACATATGTGGGGACTGTGTTTTCACTGTGTGGTGTGTTGTGTGTTTACACTACACTGATGATCAGTGAGTAAAAAGCTGTGAAAAGCAGCCCATACTCACTGATCATCAGCCGGCTGCAGCGTTCTGCTCTCCTCTTCTCAGCGGTGACTTCCGTGTGAGGAGAGGAGAGCCGATTGCCTAGCAACCGGCTGTTTGTTTACATCACATGACGGCCGTGATTGGACACGGCCGTCATGTGATCAGGAGGGCCAATCACAGAGCCCTCCTGCCGATCTGAGATGTGCCGTGTCCGGGTGACACGAGCACATCGGGATCGCGCCGCTGCGCGGGCACGCGCGCGCGCGATCCCGCTGCTCCTGAATGATGTTTCTGAACGTCCTATCAGGAGCAGGCGGCTCCCACCCGGCCGTATATATACATTGGCCGGGTGGGAAGTGGTTAAGGCGGCACTAATAGGCACAGATAAGGCGGCACCGATGGGCACAGATAAGGCGGCACTGATGGGCAAAGATGGGCACAGATAAGATGGCACGGATGGGTGGCACGGATAAGTGGCACGGATGGGTGGCACGGATGGGCACCGATAGGTACCACTGATAGATGGGACTGATGGGCACTGATGGGCGGCACTGATAGGTTGCTCTGATAGGTGGCACTGCTGGGCACTGATGGGCGGCACTGCTGGGCACTAATGGGCGGCACTGCTGGGCACTGATGGGCGGCACTGGGGTGCAGCACCTTTGAGGCAGATTGTGGGCACTGTGGGTGGCACTGCTGGGTGGCACTGTGGGTGGCACTGTGGGCACTTCTGGGTGGCACTGTGGGCACTGCTGGGTGGCACTATGGGCACTGCTGGGTGGCACTGACGGGGGGCACTTACTTTTATTCAGGATGGCACTGCAGGGGGCAGGTGGGCACTGGCAGGGGGCAGGTGGTCGCTTGCATTGCTGGCCGTGATCGGGACTGATGTCCCGATCACGGCCGCCGGTGATTGGCTTTTTTTACTAGCCGATTGCCGGCTCCGTTATATCACATGATCAGCTGTCATTGGCTGACAGCTGATCACGTGATAAGGGGTCGGGATCGACCCCTTGCACGGATCGGTGATCAGGCGAGTCTCATGGACTCGCTGATCACAGAGCGCGCCGCGCGCGCCCCTCATGGGGCGCGCAGGCCGCTCGTACACGGGACTACGTCTATTGACATCGTCCCGGAAAAGGAGATCCGCGCTGTAGCCGTCATTTGGCTATAGCGTGGATCTCAAGTGGTTAATAATGGCGGTAATCATGGTTTATAAAATGGTATCAGCATTTATATATTTTGGCAAACAAAAAATGCAATTGAACTTATTCATCTGACTTGACAGTTTCATTAGTTTTAAATCAACATTTCTAGGTCAAAGGGAAGTCCAAAAAGTGAGGCACATCTGGACTGAGTTTATCATGTGTCTTTCAACATTATTTTTTTTCATTCTTCTTTAGGAGCAACAGCTAGAAAATAATACAAAGCATAATATTTTGTATAAAAATAAGAATGACATACAAACAAGAACATTAATATTTTTCTGTATTACTAGCAAAATGTATCAAATATTTTGATTTCCTGTTTATTGTACTTTCATCATTTTTGTAGCGAAAAATGTTATTGCCTTTAAAATGAGCACCTTTTCTTTAAATTCTTCCAACTTCAAAATAAATGTGACAGAAACAGCATGCATTCTGCCATAATTAGCTTGTTCTAACAAATAAAAAGAACTGTAAAAGTTGCTAGGCTCATATGAGCTGCTGTCAAAGTAAGTGCAATTTGTACTAAAGGCTATTTCCATCAAAGATTTTGGATGGATTATAAAAAGTTTATAAAATTTTAAGAATTATCAGTGTATAAAAATATACAGTTAAACAGCAGGTGGTCCTTAGGGATCATAACTGCCCTGGAGAGAAGAGCTGAAACCAGGGCATCATGATACTGAGAATATGTATACATTTTATATTTATTAGTGAATTTCATCCATATATATTTTTTATATATATATATATATCAATTATGGAGAACTTCATAAGTATTTACATGGTAGCCTGTCATGCAATATTTCTGCTCCACTGACCAGAGGTAATTTCAAAAACAAAACAAACCACCACTCCTATCCATGTTGACTTTGCATAATGCTTAAGATGGGTTTTATTATGGCCAAGAACATTGTTTATTTGAAAAGAAGGAAAAAAATTGGTCGGCTGCACAACTAAAATCTCCTTTATGGAAACACGTGGGTAAAACCACAAATCCACAGATAAAACAGAGGACATAGTAGAAACACAGCTAATGTGTTTCACGTTTACTCACATCTGATTGAACAACATACAGTGCCTTGAAAAAAATATTCATACCCCTTGACATTTTCCACATTTTGTCATGTTAAAACCAAAAATGGAGGCCCAGTGGTTCGCTAGGGTAAACAACATTGAACGAATGGAAGACCTGACTGCCACAATAAGGGATAAAACTGAGGAACATGGGCACAGGTGGTTCTACTGGACCCAGTTTCGCTTTTCGGAAGAATACCTCCGCGAGACATAGTAAGCTCATGGTGATCACCAGAGGTCACTGTTCCAAACCTTGGCCAGCCGATGAGCTGGTGAGCCGGGGGGGGGTCTTTTGCTTCCTGGGAGGGGGCCCCACCCTATCCACTTTACCCACAACCCCCCCTTACCTCTTCTCTTCCTTTTCTGCCATTCCCTTCCCCAACCCTCTCTTTTCCCTTCTCCCTCCTTTTAGTTCCACTATCTGCCCTCTTAACTCTAAAAACTGGTATGTTCCGACCCCATTTGACT
Source organism: Lithobates pipiens (assembly GCF_037356315.1). Lineage (NCBI taxonomy): Eukaryota > Metazoa > Chordata > Amphibia > Anura > Ranidae > Lithobates > Lithobates pipiens. The sequence continues at coordinate 21,225,585 of NW_027507787.1, forward strand.
ACTACATAATAATCTTCCCCTATCTATGGATACCTAAACTCTTCAAGGGTAGCAGGGCTAGTATCAATAATATTTTAAGTGGTGGGGGATCCCAACGAGGTGGAGCTTTAATCTTATCTTGACATGACCACAAAGTTGTACACGTGCTATTCTCCTCGGACTTCTTACCACTGGCTCTGATACCCATGCAATATGCTCGTTTGTTTGTAACTATTTGTATCACACATTCTGTGAAGCTGCCTTTGCATTGTATGTCGCATACTACTAAATAAAAAATAAAAACAAAACAAAAAAAAATGGAAATGTATTTTATTGGGATTTTATGTGATAGACCAGCACAAAGTGGCACATATTTGTGAAGTGGAAGGAAAATGATAAATGGTTTACAACATTTTTTTGCAAATAAATATGTAAAATGTGTGGCGTGCATTACTATTCTGATACCCCTAACTAAAATCTAGTGGAACCAATTGCCTTCAGAAGTCACCTAATTAGTAAAGAGAATACACCTGTGTGTAATTTAATCTTAGTATAAATACAGCTTTTCTGTGAAGCCCTCCGAGGTTTGTTAGAGAACCTCAGTGAACAAACAGTATTATTAAGGCCAAGGAACACACCAGACAAGTCAGGGATAAAGTTGTGGAGAAGTTTAAAGTAGGGTTAGGTTATAAAAAAATATCCCAAGCTTTGAACATTTAATGGAGCACTGTTCAATCCGTCATCTGAAAATGGAAAGAGTATGGCACACCTGCAAACCTAGCAAGACATGGCCATCCAGCTAAACTGACAGGCCAGGCAAGGAGAGCATTCATCAGAGAAACAGCCAAGAGGCTCATATAAACTCTGGGGGAGCTGCAGAGATCCACAGCACAGGTGGGAGAATCTGTCCACAGGACAACTATTAGTCATGCACTCCACTCCATTAGATTGGCAAGAAGAAAGCCATAATAAGCCCAATTTGCAGTTTGTAAGAAGACATGTGGGGGCACAGAAAACATGTGGAAGAAGGTGCTCTGGTCATATGAGACCAAAAGTGAACGTTTTTAAAATCAAAATGCTATGTGTGGTGGAAAATGAACACTGTACATCAGCGTGAACACACCATCCTCCCCGTTAAACATGGTGGTGGCAGCATCATGTTGTGGGATGCTTTTCTTCAGCAGAGACAGGGAAACTGGTCAGAGTTCATGGAAAGATGGATGGAGCCAAATACAGGGCAATCTTAGAAGAAAGCCTGTTAGCGTCTACAAAAGACTTGAGGGCAGGGCAACAATCCTAAACATACAGCCAGAGCTGCAATGGAATGGTTTCGATCTAAGCATATTCATATGTTAGAATGGCCCAGTCAAAGTCCAGACCTAAATTCGAATGAGAATCTGTGGCAAGACTTGAAAATTGCTGTTCACAGATGCTCTCCATCCAATCTGACAGAGCTTGAACTATTTTGCAAAGAAGAATGTGCAAAAATGTCACTCTTTAGATGTGCAAAGCTGGTACAGACATCCCCAAAAAGACTTGTAGCTGTAATTACAGCGAAAAGGGGTTCTACAACGTATTGACTCAGGAAGGCTGAATAAAAATGCACGCCACACTTTTCACATATTTATTTGTAAAAAATTTTGAAAGCCATTTATCATTTTCCTTCCACTTCACAATTTTGTGCCACTTTGTGTTAGTCTATCACATAAAATCCCAATAAAATACATTTAAGTTTTTGGTTGTAACATGACAAAATATGGAAAATGTCAAGGGGTAAGAATACTTTTTCAAGGCACTGTATCACCTATATACTTTTTTATACAACCTAAAACCTCCCACTATCAGATACAACTCAGTAATGTGATAAGACATGCAGCCATCAATAATTAAGTGCATGATGCCTGCTACTAAAACAAACAAAAAAATAACAACAAAAATGTAAAAAACCAATGAATAAAACCATATCCTACATAACAGGTTTCAACACAAAGCCTTCTGGGTATACTAGATAACCCCATGGGGATAACACATGGTCACTTATATAATTCATTCATATAAATAGAAGATGTCCCACACATGACTTAGCCCCATTGGCTTCCTAGTACCCAGCTGGAAAATTCGGACCATTTACATAGAAATGTGTCTCCCCCTCTTTTGGGGGTGACAACTTTCTCCATTCCCTGGATGAGAACTCAGACGTATTGCCAGCATGATATTCATTAAAGTGTACAGCTACATTTGTTAAATGTTTCTTTTCAATGCCATATAAATGATCATACAAGCAGTATCCCCAGCTGTGTACTAGGAAACCGAAGGGGCTAAACCATGAATGGGACATCTTTAATAGTGATGGCCGAACGGTTCGCCCGGCGGTCGTTTCGCGGCGAATTTCCGACTTTCGCCGTCCGCGGGTTCGAACGCCTTTTTCCGTCGTTCGCCCCGGCGGACTTACGTGTTTAATGTATACAAGAACTTTAACCTTTCGTGACACGTTTATCATGTGTTACAGGACAACCAATTGAGACATGACAGCTCATGGACACTTGGACATTCCCCCTAACCTATAAATACACCCGATCCGGTGGCCATTTTACATTCTTTCTTCTGTCACTGTAGGGAAAGGATCCTGTGTGGAGTAGGGACAGAGAAAACGCTAGCTATTTGGTACACAAAAGTTCTTTTCAGGACTGGTATAGGTGTTAGGTCAGCAGCCTGAGTTTCTTTTGTCAGTTTAGATAAAGGGACAGAGCGCTGTATGCTGCTATTTTAGGGACAGCTCAGCCAGATTAGTCTTTCTTCATCATCATCATCATCATCATCATTAGCTGTTACTATCAGGTCCACAAAAGAGCTGTTCCAGCTAATCGTTCCAGCCTACTCTTTTTTGCCAATTTGTATAGGGACAGGCAGGAAGCAGTGTGTCAGGCAGTGAGGATAATTTTAAAGACTTGCTGTTACTATTAGTTCCACAAAGGTTCTTTTCAGGACTGGTATCAGTGGTACGGTAATAGGCTTGTACACGTATAATATTCTTTCTTCCAAATATAGAAAGAATATTATACTTGACTGCTGCCCTTCTGCTGCAGTCTGCTAATCATTCACAACTCACTTGTTCCACAAAGCTCTTTATCAGGACTGGTAACTTGGTCTGTCTAGGGTGCTACGGTACATAGGCTTGGGTGCGGTACAGTCTGCTGTTCTGTAAGGACCGCTATCGGTCCACAATACATAGGGTTGCCGTGCACTACTGCTGACCGCTGCCCTATACTGCAGCAGTCCTTCATTGGTATAGGGACTGACGTACAGTCTGCTAATCACTAACACACAACCTGCTTGGTCCACAAAAGTTCTTATAAGGACTGGTAACTTGGTATAGGGTGCTACGGTACATAGGCTTGAGTGCGGTACAGTCTGCTGTTCTGTAAGGACCGCTATCGGTCCACAATACATAGGGTTGCCGTGCACTACTGCTGACCGCTGCCCTATACTGCAGCAGTCCTTCATTGGTATAGGGACTGACGTACAGTCTGCTAATCACTAACACACAACCTGCTTGTTCCACAAAAGTTCTTATAAGGACTGGTAACTTGGTATAGGGTGCTACGGTACATAGGCTTGAGTGCGGTACAGTCTGCTGTTCTGTAAGGACCGCTATCGGTCCACAATAGATAGGGTTGACGTGCACCACTGCTGACCGCTGCCCTATACTGCAGCAGTCCTTCAGCGGTATAGGGACTGACGTACAGTCTGCTAAACACTAATACACAACCTGCTTGGTCCACAAAAGTTCTTATAAGGACTGGTAACTTGGTATAGGGTGCTACGGTACATAGGCTTGAGTGCGGTACAGTCTGCTGTTCTGTAAGGACCGCTATCGGTCCACAATAGATAGGGTTGACGTGCACCACTGCTGACCGCTGCCCTATACTGCAGCAGTCCTTCAGCGGTATAGGGACTGACGTACAGTCTGCTAAACACTAATACACAACCTGCTTGGTCCACAAAAGTTCTTATAAGGACTGGTAACTTGGTATAGGGTGCTACGGTACATAGGCTTGAGTGCGGTACAGTCTGCTGTTCTGTAAGGACCGCTATCGGTCCACAATAGATAGGGTTGACGTGCACCACTGCTGACCGCTGCCCTATACTGCAGCAGTCCTTCAGCGGTATAGGGACTGACGCACAGTCTGCTAAACACTAACACACAACCTGCTTGGTCCACAAAAGTTTTTATAAGGACTGGTAACTTGGTATAGGGTGCTACGGTACATAGGCCTGAGTGCGTTACAGTCTGCTGTTCTGTAAGGACCGCTATCGGTCCACAATACATAGGGTTGCCGTGCACTACTGCTGACCGCTGCCCTATACTGCAGCAGTCCTTCATTGGTATAGGGACTGACGTACAGTCTGCTAATCACTAACACACAACCTGCTTGGTCCACAAAAGTTCTTATAAGGACTGGTAACTTGGTATAGGGTGCTACGGTACATAGGCCTGAGTGCGTTACAGTCTGCTGTTCTGTAAGGACCGCTATCGGTCCACAATACATAGGGTTGACGTGCACCACTGCTGACCGCTGCCCTATACTGCAGCAGTCCTTCAGCGGTATAGGGACTGACGTACAGTCTGCTAAACACTAATACACAACCTGCTTGGTCCACAAAAGTTCTTATAAGGACTGGTAACTTGGTATAGGGTGCTACGGTACATAGGCTTGAGTGCGGTACAGTCTGCTGTTCTGTAAGGACCGCTATCGGTCCACAATAGATAGGGTTGACGTGCACCACTGCTGACCGCTGCCCTATACTGCAGCAGTCCTTCAGCGGTATAGGGACTGACGTACAGTCTGCTAAACACTAATACACAACCTGCTTGGTCCACAAAAGTTCTTATAAGGACTGGTAACTTGGTATAGGGTGCTACGGTACATAGGCTTGAGTGCGGTACAGTCTGCTGTTCTGTAAGGACCGCTATCGGTCCACAATAGATAGGGTTGACGTGCACCACTGCTGACCGCTCACCTATACTGCAGCAGTCCTTCAGCGGTATAGGGACTAAGAGTTTTGTCACAGGGTCATTTAAAAAATGACATGCAGAGGAAGAGGCAGGCCCTTCCGCAGGGGTGGTAGGGGTAGGGCAGGAGCAACAGGCTTGAGCCAAAGTGGGAAGTTGCAGAAGGTGCGTTCAATTACTTTAAAGGATGCACCAGACTTGGTTGAGTGGCTCGCTCAGCCTTACTCTTCTGCACCCTCCTCATCCTCTCGATCTGCACCCTCTTCTTCACTCTCTGCTATGTGCACCCCCAAAGACACTACCACCAACAACACGACCACCACCACCACCACCACATACCTTCCGCTTGAGTCACTGGAATTATTTTCCGATCCATATCAAGAGGACATTTCTGATGCGCAGCCACTCTTGGTATTGGATCAGGAAGAGGAGGTAGCAACAAGCGCTACTCAGCAGTCTGACGCCAGTACCCAGATCAGCCCAAGGAGGAGGTTGGTCCCCGGTGTTGCTGCCTACTCTACTTATAGCGGTGGGGAAGGTGACGTTGATGATGACGTGTCTAGTGATGTCACGTGGGTGCCCACAAGAGAGGAAGAGGAGGGGAGTTCAGAGGGAGATATGGACCAGCAGATAGGGAGGAGAAGCAGCAATGACTTACATTGCACAGCAGGGACAAAGCAGACTGCAAATGTATCAGGAGCGAGTCATCGACCATGTACGGTCACATCTGGCGCTCCCAGGACACCGGCACATGGCTCCGCAGTGTGGGCTTTTTTTAACGTGTCCGCTGCTGACAATAGCGTTGCCATCTGCAATCTTTGCAGTCAACGCGTTAGTCGCGGTAAGCCCAATACTCACCTAGGGACGACCGCCTTAAGAAGGCACATGAGCAGCCATCACCGAGCCCAGTGGGAGCAACGGAACACACAAAGCCACACTGCAGGCTCTCACCGTCCAGCCTCGTCTTCTACTTCTCCTTCTCCTCTCTCCTCACAATTGTCCTCCACTCCACCTTCCATCACGCCAAGCTCACATTTTTCTGCAAAAAGGCAGGCTTCCGTGGGCCTAATGTTTGAGCGTAAAAAAATGATGACGCCGGATAACCCTCTTGCCCAACGGTTGGCGGCTGGCTTGTCAGAACTCATAGCCCGCCAACTACTGCCATATAAACTGGTGGACTCGGAGGCCTTTCGCAAATTTGTGGCCATTGGAACACCACAATGGAAGGTCCCAGGAAGGAAGTATTTCTCAGAGAAGGGCATCCCAGAGCTATATGGCCATGTTCAGCGGCAAGTGAATGTATCTCTGGCACACAGTGTCGGTGCCAAGATACATCTGACCACAGACACGTGGTCTAGCAAACACGGGCAGGGAAGGTATATCAGTTTTACTGCCCACTGGGTGAACCTTCTGACGGCCGTCAAGCATGTAACCCGTGGCACCCGTGTAGATTTGGTTTTACCGCCACGGATTGCATGCAGGCCTGACTCTTCTTCTCCTCCTCCTACTCCATCCTCCTCCCTCTCCTCCTCAGCTGCCTCCTCCTTTTCCGCTGCTAGCGTCTCTTCCACTGCACCGCCCAAGCTCCCCAGAACCTATTCCACATGCCAGGTGAGACGTTGCCATGCCGTGCTGCGTCTGTTGTGCCTGGAAGCAAAGAGCCACACTGGCCCGGCACTCCTTTCAGCTTTGCGTTCACAGGCAGATGAGTGGCTAACACCGCTCAATTTGACAGTTGGTAAAGTGGTGTGTGACAACGGTGCCAATCTGCTTAGCGCATTGAAACAGGGCAAAATCACGCACGTGCCGTGCATGGCACACGTCTTAAACTTGGTCGTGCAGCGATTCCTTGTCAAATACCCTGGGGTCCAGGACATCTTGCGGCAGGCAAGGAAAATCTCGGCCCATTTCAGAAGATCTTACACGGCCATGGCTCGCCTTGCTGACATTCAGCGGCGACACCATCTGCCGGTCAGACGTCTTATTTGCGATTGCCCGACGCGATGGAACTCAACCTTCTATATGCTTGATAGGCTGCTCCAGCAGAAACGTGCAGTTAACGTCTACCTGTATGAACTCTGCGAAAGAAACGGTTCTGGGGAGCTGGGTTTTTTTTCACCGCGCCAGTGGCTGCTCATGCGCGACACATGCAGACTTCTGCGGCCATTTGAGGAGATCACCAAACTGGTCAGTCGCAGCCATGGCGCCATCAGTGACATGGTACCTTATGCCTTCTTTCTGGAGCGTGCATTGCGTCGTGTCATTGATCAGGCTGTGGAGGAGCAGGAGCGGGAAGATGAGGAAGTCGCAATGCTGGATGAATTCCCAGGGGGGGCTACTCTATCTGAGACAAGTCAACAACAGGAGTCTGATGAGGAGTCAGAGGAGGATGGTGCCGGGGCGGATGAGCAGGAGCAAGAAGAGCATGCTTTAAACCTTTCTGGGATCCCTGTTGTGCGAGGATGGGGAGAGGAGAATGAAGAGGACGACATTATCCTGGATGATGAGCAGGAGCCAGGCCACCACACCGCTTCCACTTTAGTGCAAATGGGGGCCTTCATGCTCCAGTGTTTTAATAGGGACCCCCGTATAAAAAGCATGAGGGTCAAGGACCAGTACTGGGTGGCAACGTACTTAGACCCCCGGTACAAACACAAAATGGCGGAAATGTTACCGCCGTCGCAGAGGGCTGTCAGAATGCAGCACTTCCAGGCCTTGCTTCGAGAAATGCTGCATTCTGCTTTTGCGTGCGCTGGCAGAGGAGCAATTCCCACTCCCAGAGAAGGATTTGCGGGTACCAATCCAACAGCGCCTGCAAGAAGAGGCCGGTTTGAAGATGTGTTGGTGACTTCGGATATGAGGTCATTCTTTCAGCCGACCCATCGACAGGTGTCATCCGGATCCAGCATCAGGGAACGCCTAGACCGTCAGGTGTCCGACTACATTGGGTTAACGGCCGATGTGGACGCTCTGAGGAGTGATGAACCCCTAGACTACTGGGTGGGCAGGCTTGACCTCTGGCCAGAGCTTGCCCAATTTGCAATCGAACTGTTGGCTTGCCCCTCATCCAGTGTCCTGTCCGAAAGGACGTTCAGCGCAGCAGGGGGGATTGTGACCGATAAGCGTACTCGCCTAGCTCACCACAGTGTTAACTACCTCACATTTCTAAAAATGAATGAGGCATGGATCTCGGAGGAATTCAACACATGTGATCAGTAGACCATGTATATGTCTATAAACAATTTTTGGAATCAAGCACACAGACCTTCTTAATTCATTTGGCTCACTTCCCTGACCCAAAAAAGCACACCGTACTATATGCCCCTACCCTCCTCTTTGAAGAGGTTGAGCGGTGTCATATTTCTACTGGGGCTGCTTATTATGAGGGGTTCCCACCATCCCTGTGCTGTGCTGACTTCCTCCTGGGTGTTCTTATTATGAGGGGCTCCCACCATCCCTGTGCTGTGCTGACTTCCTCCTGGGGGTTCTTATTATGAGGGGATCACACCATCCCTGTGCTGTGCTGACTTCCTCCTGGGGCTGCTTACGGTGCTGCTGTCAGCGCTGTATGTCACGGAGCTGCTGTCAGCGCTGTATGTCACGGAGCTGCTGTCAGCGCTGTATGTCACGGAGCTGCTGTCAGCGCTGTATGTCACGGAGCTGCTGTCAGCGCTGTATGTCACGGAGCTGCTGTCAGCGCTGTATGTCACGGAGCTGCTGTCAGCGCTGTATGTCACGGAGCTGCTGTCAGCGCTGTATGTCACGGAGCTGCTGTCAGCGCTGTATGTCACGGAGCTGCTGTCAGCGCTGTATGTCACGGAGCTGCTGTCAGCGCTGTATGTCACGGAGCTGCTGTCAGCGCTGTATGTCACGGAGCTGCTGTCAGCGCTGTATGTCACGGAGCTGCTGTCAGCGCTGTATGTCACGGAGCTGCTGTCAGCGCTGTATGTCACGGTGCTGCTGTCAGCGCTGTATGTCACGGAGCTGCTGTCAGCGCTGTATGTCACGGAGCTGCTGTCAGCGCTGTATGTCACGGTGCTGCTGTCAGCGCTGTATGTCACGGAGCTGCTGTCAGCGCTGTATGTCACGGAGCTGCTGTCAGCGCTGTATGTCACGGAGCTGCTGTCAGCGCTGTATGTCACGGAGCTGCTGTCAGCGCTGTATGTCACGGAGCTGCTGTCAGCGCTGTATGTCACGGAGCTGCTGTCAGCGCTGTATGTCACGGAGCTGCTGTCAGCGCTGTATGTCACGGTGCTGCTGTCAGCGCTGTATGTCACGGAGCTGCTGTCAGCGCTGTATGTCACGGAGCTGCTGTCAGTGCTGTATGTCACGGAGCTGCTGTCAGCGCTGTATGTCACGGAGCTGCTGTCAGCGCTGTATGTCACGGTGCTGCTGTCAGCGCTGTATGTCACGGAGCTGCTGTCAGCGCTGTATGTCACGGAGCTGCTGTCAGTGCTGTATGTCACGGAGCTGCTGTCAGCGCTGTATGTCACGGAGCTGCTGTCAGCGCTGTATGTCACGGAGCTGCTGTCAGCGCTGTATGTCACGGTGCTGCTGTCAGCGCTGTATGTCACGGAGCTGCTGTCAGCGCTGTATGTCACGGAGCTGCTGTCAGCGCTGTATGTCACGGAGATGCTGTCAGCGCTGTATGTCACGGAGCTGCTGTCAGCGCTGTATGTCACGGAGCTGCTGTCAGCGCTGTATGTCACGGTGCTGATGTCAGTGCTCTGTATTACGGTGCTGCTGTCAGTGCTCTGTATCTCCTGCACCCTCTTGTTTGCCTACCCTGGTCCCTGACCTTCCCTCTCCTCCATTGCCTTCATTAGCTCCATAGTCCTGAATTGTCAGAACAATTTCCCAAATAAAAAAAAAATGCTTGTAGTTATCGATCCCAAATTCACCTCATACATGTATTATGCTATTGTCCAGGTGGTGGGACTACGTGCTACCCCCTAATAATTACCCCGTGGCCGCAAATTCGACCTAAAGGTTTGCGAAATTCGCCTCCCATTGAAGTCAATGGAGCCCGCGGCGAACGGTCGTTTTCGCGAACGTTTGTGTCCGTTCGCGTTTCGCGTTCGCGAAACGTCCCGTCGGAAGTTCGTCCATCACTAATCTTTAATGTTTATGAATAGTTGTTGGTTCTATGAGTAATCATGTCTTATCTCCATGGGGTTATTTATAATACCCAGTAGGCTTAGTATTTAATCACTTCCATACTGGACACTATTACTCCCCTTTCTGCCCAGGCCATTTTTCAGCTTTCAGTACTGCCACACTTTGAATGACAAGTGTGTAGTCATGCAACACTTACCCAAACTGAATTTTATAAATTTGTTCACACAACTAGAGCGTTCTTTTTTATTTCTTATAATAAAAAAAGCAAACATTTTAGAAAAAAATAAAATTTTCTTTGTTTCTTTTATAAAATTTTGCAAACAAAATATTGTTCTTCACAAGTTTAGGCAAACATGTATTTTGCTACATTTATTTGGTGAAAATAACCTTAGTCAGTTTATATTATTTGGTCTGTAGGAAAGTTATAGAGTTCACAAACGATGGTCTATATCTGAAAATTGATCAATCATACTAGTGGCTATTCAATAATATAACAATCTAATTTCCCAAGGCCCAAAAATGGCACTAAATTCAATTGCTATAAGCAAGAATTTTACTGAATTAAATCCATCCATTCAGTTTGTTTTGTTGTTATTAGCTTTGATTGGCCAGAGCTAATCACATGGTATAGATGGGCTGTGACTAGCCCTGACCAATTACAGCTAGCAATAGAATTGTACACAATGGATGGCATGAAAAGAAGCCATCTATTGTTCACAATTGTCATGTGATCTGCTGTGATTGGTCACAGCGATTTTGTTTTACCGCCACCAAGTTAGTACACTGATCAGTCATCACTGAGAAGCATGATATGGGAGCATGTCATATGACGTCTATGCGGATCAACAAAAGACCCATCTGGCCATCATTTTTCTATAGGTCAGGCAGGAACTGGTTAAACCTGGTTAGGAAGTATAAGAGTTTTCATTTTTTTTGTTAAATCTTTTGGTTTGTTTTAGTAGCAGATGTCATGGAATTAATTACCAATGGCTGCATGTCTTATCACCTTAGCAAGTTTCACCTGACAGTGGGAGGTTTCTGTCAGGGATCTTCAAACTGCGGCCCTCCAGCAGTTGCAGAACCACAAAGCCCATGATGCATTGTAAAACTGTGACATTCACAAACATGACTAGGCATGATAGGAACTGTAATTCCTGAACAACTGGAGGGCTATAGTTTGAGGACCCCTGGTATAGGTGACATGTTGTGTAATCACCTATTAAGTGATAAGTAAGCATGAAACACATTAGCTGTATTTCTACTATGCCCTCTTCTTTATCTGTGGATATGTGATTTTATGCAAGTATTTCAATAAAGGAGACTTTAGTTGCGTGGCCAAGAGGATTTTCTTCCTTCATTCTATCAAGTCAGCCATGAGCTGGGCAGGCACATGTCAGTGTGGTAGCTGTGGTGGATCAGTGGACTGACCTAGAACTCTGTTTATTTCTAATGTTTATATGAACTTTCTCCTTGTATGTGCATAGATTTCATTAAAGTATTATTGGAAAAAAACAATACTCTAATTAATATTTTGTATTTTTTATACACTTTTAAGTTAAATAAAAACAAAACAATATGAAACACTGGCACAGATGATGTAGAAAGGTTTTGGTTAGAATATACCTAATATTCAATTAGTGCTATAGCCAATACCTGAAGATTTAAAAGATTAGCACCTATACGCATAGCTTCACTGATTTCAAGGTTGTACATCGATTGTGGAAAGCGTGGAGGGCTCTGGTTGTTTGGTGGTAGTACTTCAATATAAACAGTAGTGATGGAACTCCTGAAATAAACAATGAAGACAGAATCCAAGTAAGAGAAGAAAATATTCAGGCTTTTAGATTTACAGCAGAATATCAGTAGCCATTGATAAAAACAAGTAAAACATCAGAATAGAGTGCTGTTTGTAGTGACTAAGCAGTGTTTGTGCCATTCGAAGAATGGTTAAAGGGGCCAGATTAAATTGTTGTGAAAGCATTCAAGGACTACAGAGCACCAAAATCTAGGTACAATCAGTGGCAAACATGGTGAAAGCTTTTGCTGGCTCAATATTGTTGGACACTGCAGCAAGATGCACCGGGCACAAGTTCAAATCCAAAGATGGGTACACACTATAAGAAAATCAGGCGAATGATCGTCCGGTTCTTCTCGATGTTTCATAGCAAGTCGGAACAGAGGATGGAAATAATTGTATGAAAATTCTCACATGACAAAGGCATTATTTTGTCTTTTATTGTTTCTGATCATGTGCAGTCTTTCGTATCAGATTTTTCTCATATGAAAACTGTACGATAACAGTATACATTAAACAAAAAACGTTCATTCTGTTCATGTGCAAGAAAAATATTGGAGTTTGTACTTTCGTTAATTTTAATTTGTGCCTCGTATCGGATCTTTCTTTTCCGATTTTCTCATAGTGTGTACCCAGCTTAAATCAGCAAAACACTTTTAGCCCTGTTGAACTCATACAGTGCCTTAGAAAAAAAATATGCAAATCAATACATTATAGTTTCTCAAAGTTAATTTAATATCTCCCAAGATTCCTACATATTACAGTCATTCTGAAATCATGTCTGTGCTCAGTTTGAAGGGGTTTATCATAACCACCAAAAGTTCTTCAGGAAGCATAACTTTGGAAAAAAAAAATGCTGCCAAGTGTCTTTTGATTTTACTCTTCCACATTCAAGTTGTATAGGTAGATTCTTTGAATTAGGATAAAAAAAACTTCTGTGTGTACCCTTACCTGAGCCTAATCTTGATCCAGCACTGTGCCTCAGCTCTCTCTGCTCTCTCTCTCTTCACTGGGCATGGAGGTAACACAGCAGTGGGAGCCATTGTCTCATGCTGCTGACAATCACAGACAGGGAGCAGAGATTGGGGTTTGCGGCTGAACTGTGCTGTGAGTGTCAATGGACACACCCACCATGGCTCAGGGTTGAGCCCATACAAGTGCCCCCACAGCAAATGGCTTGCTATGGGGCACTTGGCAGGAAGGAGAAGCCAGGAGCGCCAGTGGGGGACCTCAGAAGAGAAGGATAAGGTCTGCTCTGTGCAAAACCATTGCACAGAGCAGGTAAGTATAACATGCTTGTTATTTTTGTATGTGTTTACAATCATATTAAAGAAAGATTTATCTAATAAAGTAACTGAAATATACAAACCAAGACAACTGTTCAATCTATAAGAGATGACATTATCTCAAATACAGCACCAGATCCACCACTCTTTTTAATACTTCACATCAATGCAGAAATTACTTAGTTTACATTTAACAATTGATCACATGAGTTTTAAAAAAAATGCCTGTATAAGCCAAAGCCATTCTGTGTATAGCTGTAAAACTGTTGTAACAAAGTCAAGAAATACAAGTAGAGTAACAGTAGAGGAGACTGCTTGTCAAGTTCTATATTGTAGATTACCAATTCTTAGATGTGATGCTGTATTAGTTTCATTTTATAGGATTTCTTTCCTTTATTTTCAGCTGGTGATTTGTCCAGTAAGTCTGCTATTTTTAACAAGCACAAGCTCTCCAGCAGAATGTATCAGTTTACGTATATGAGACAAATCACTTAACACTTGTGTCTGCTGTGCCACCTATTCTCATTCCTCCAGAGTTGTGTCTCACTGATATAGGAGATATGTTACTGGCCAGATCACCAGGTGAAAATAGAGGGAATAAAATCCAAAAAAGAAAACAAATGCTGCCACCATATCTAATGACTGGTAAGCTGCAGTGTAATACTTTTTTTCCATATAATTGTTCATTGGCATTGACACTCTTAGTGAGAAAACAATGCATTTTATTTACAACGGTAGTGTTACTATGCAGCCTATAGAAATACAATTCTCGATAATGTATTTTATACGTACCTTCTTTGAGCAGGAGGGGCATTATCAGATGCTTTTACCGTTAGAGCATATGACTCTCCAACTGTCAGTGTGACTCCTGGACTAATGCTGATGACACCGGACTTGTTATTAATGACAAACTGCCCCTGAGCTCCAGCTAGGATTTCATAAATAATCTGCCCGTTAGTTCCTTCATCTGCATCCACAGCTGTGAGCTACAAGTAAAACATCAGAGGAAATAACCATCAGCTCACAGATTTCATTATTTATCAGCTTTCTGACTTGTCTATAAAATAAACTGTTTGATATGAATGTTTCTTTACTACAAGTAAACAGTTTATGCAGTGAGACGTAAATGTATGTACTATTTTAGAAATTCCTTTTGTTTGGAAATAAACCTTGACCTGTAGTTTAAGATACAGCCATATAATGGAAGGAATGGACCCCCTTACACTACAGATCCCATTAGGCACTGTGCAGTAAGAGGGGTGGAGAGAAATTTTTTTTGAACAGCTCCCCAGAAAAGTTCTTCTTCTTGGCACCAAGGGAGTTAGAGAGAGAGAGCACCTGTGTCTGCATATTCACCTGCCAGCAGGAGACCATTCCAGTGGAGATCTGAGCCTGACACTGAGAGTGATGACACCATGGAGCATAATCACTAACCACATCACAGGACCTGCACTGCAGCAGCAGGGAGAATGGAGCATCCACTCACCCTCTGCTATTCACTGCTGATCACTGGAGGCTTTCAGGGAGAGACCAAGGGGGCCGCCTTCTATAACGAGAGGTCACCAGAGCATCCTGGGGACTGCTGAGAGGGCTATTTGCTCATTGGTGATACTGCTAGCAGGGAGTGAGCTGATGAGCAGGACACCAAGTGTACCCAAGCCATACTGCACCCGTACTGCACTCTATATCGCACATATTCCAAACTTAGACTGCACCTATACCTTTGTTCCCTTGCCCCCTCCACTACCATCCTCCTTTTGTTGACAAAGCATGCTCAATTGGTTTAGGACTAGCATCACCATCATAAATGCTCTAAATAGAGTTCAAGCAGTCTGTATATTAAACTTTACTACTGCTCACTGCTGCACTTGAGGAGGTTTTGCTACTGATTATGCTGATCTGGGTGCCATATATCATCTGATGACTAGTCCTTACTTTTAATTACTTTGTATGCTAAATTGTGTTATTACCAATTTTAATTCATCTAATGCTTGCTTAGTTATCAACCAAATTGGGTGACAATGTATTAGGTTTGCCTTTACTATCAGTTTTGTTTAGTGATGTTATTTGATAAAGCACTACTATTGGGTGCCGAGTATTACTTTCAGTGAACAGAGGACCCATCCTATCCAGTGGCTCTACAGAGATAGTGCTTCATACTGTATATGAAACTATTTGGCAAAATCAAAATAACAAAGTTAACATCATCAGGTAACTAACAGCAGAATCTAACTGGCAGCTGTAAAAAAAATTGCCTCAGAAATTCCTAGTAAATCCTGATACTGATATGCAAATAGCAATTTGCTGGAGATGACTATATGCATAAAAATAGACATACATGATCCTCCGTTCTCCACATATCAATGCAACATCGGGTATTGGAGGAAGGGGGCTAATTTCTTCTATCAGAAAACAAAGACATTGCATAAAGTTCAGGCTAACCCTTAGGTGAGGCATTCAGCAGCAGGTTATGTTAGTAGCTGCTTTTAGCTTTGTTGTTCTGTCTTTGGCAACGGGTTTGGTTTGAAGATGGTGTTAACATGGCCAATAGGTAACTGAAAGTGAGAGGAACCATCGGACGGCTTACGTCTATCTTCACCAAGGTGCTGGCGAGGCCAAGGAGCGTTGAGAGATTTAAAGAGTGTGTCTCGCATACCCTGGGTCCGCTAAAAATCACCAATGCTTTGGCAATCGGCTGTGTTAAAGTGTGCTGTGGCTTGATTTATTTGGTGTGGTTACAAGTTTTTAAATGTGAGTGTAACTTAAGAGGATCTTCTTATGTGTAAAAGTTTTTTTTACGGTATCACGCTATGGGAGCATTTCCTTTTTTCTATTTCATGAGAGCACTGTCTATGAAAGTATCAATTGGGTCAGCTTTTCTCCCTCTGAATGAAGGATTGTATGCCTGTCATCCACATCCCTGCAAAAAAAAAGTTTGGAAAGCGCTTTTCTGCCAAACACGTTGAGTGTGAGGCTGATTTAGTCACACTTCACAGCGGTGTGGCGAATGAAAGGCTGTTTGAGAGAAAAAAAAACTGATCAATATTGCTTGTTAAAGTTAAATGTTTTGGAGACTCACAAACTTTTGCAACATTGTATGAACACTGCATATGCACTGCAATACTCCCTGAGGAGTGTTTAAATGTATAGTGTGAACTATCACTTATTCACTGGGGTATTTATTTTTATTTAATGTTTATTTACTATTAAATAATTTTTTCATTTTTTATTTTTTTATGTATACAATTTTTTTTGAGCTATATCTGATGCACTTTGTAGTATAATATTTAGTGGTGTAACAATCACTTGGTTTAGAGCCAGGTGTTTCAATTATTTATAATAGGAACAAATACACAGAAATTACACACTATTTTAAATGGCTGCTTAGTGGGGAAGGGTTCTTTTGCTGGAAGCACAGTGGTAAATACACAGGTGAAAGGGCATAAGTGAGTGTATTATTGATTTGCACAATATTACTTTTGTGTTTTATTTTTTATATTTACATATTACATGTTTGTATTTAGTGAATTACACTTTTTCAGATTTGTGAAAATGTGTCAGTACAGACAATGCAAAGATTCTCTCTGTTACTACTGCAGTTATTAATGTCAATCAAAAAAAAAAAATGCTACTTTGCTTAGGGCCCCATTATGTCTTAATCCATTTTGAACCAAAGGAGAGAAGTGCTGTGTATTAACACCATGTTAAAAATGTTATACCTTATTGATAGTCACTAAGGGCACATGTATTCTGCAGTCCTGTTGGGAGCCCTGCCATCTTTTCATTCTATAAGAATAGTGTAAGCCAAGAGGCTTTTTTTTCCCATCATCAATGGGGAAATAAATTACACTTTGACTTATAGGCTTATACAGGGATCTCCACATTAGGGCATTGTACTATGTTTCCATTGATTGCACAGAGAAATAGACATAAAATGCTTTTTAGAAGCAGAATGTGCTGATGCCCGAAACAAGAAATGACTCTATGTAGAAGAGTTGTAGTTTTGAAATGGGACCAAGGCAATCATTTTTAAGCCCATTTTTTTTTTTTGTCAAAGTTGTCTATTTTCAGGTTAGCATAGAGTTTACATGTAGAGAACAAACGGGCTCCACTGAGCCAATTTTTAGCTTGCGGCACAGGGGAATTTAGAAATTTTCACATATTGTATATGTAAAAATCTGTCTTCCAAAGCATCTGATGAAACCGAGAACCGAAACGGTGGGTGGTGACAGAGCCCTGTAAAAATGATTGGGTGACCATAGAGCAACTCGGTTTACTTTTACTTGAAAGTGAGTCACAGTCTGTCAAAATTTATACCAGCATCTGCAGCCATTATTCTGCTTTGATTGCTTTCACCAACGATGTGCAGGTATGCCCTAAGGATTGGAAGTGGTTAATGAAGAATGGGAACTGAAGGTAGCTTTCTATACCTGAAAAAATACTTTTAATTTCATGGAGGATACCAATAGCAATTAGATTGTTAAATTTTTGAAAGCTGTAGGTTTTTGGGAAGAGGTATGTTGATCTTTGCAGGACTCTACCCACTGAAGGTATAAGGATGGGATATGTTTCTTTATGTGGCATTCACAATGGTTTTTAATCCTCATATCTATTTTTATATAATTTAATTTAAATTCGAACAAACTGGCATTTAAAACCATGTGTTTAAAAGTAATTACAACATAAACGTGCATTACTATTGAGTAAGAATTATTAATAATTAATGACACAGTAGATCTGGGAACATTATAGTTTGGTAGCTGTGAATGCAATATATTCAGTGAATTATTGAAATTTCAGTTAAACCTTTCTAACATTATTAGAAGTTGCTCTGTACTGTTATTTCAATATTTCAGTCAGTACTAGATCTAACATGTAGTTATTGCTGTTCCATTTTCTCTATTCTTAATACTGCAGGTCACAGCTATGCTGAACTCTGCTATTGTTCTTTGGAATATATTTAAAAATGCTACCAGAATTTATTTATTTCTCTGTGAAATGAGTGTGCTAGATGAAAATATTATATTTCAACACATTTTATAAATATACAACTAATTTAGGATACTGCGAAACACTCAATAAAATGCAGCATTAAAAATTAATACGTTCCAAAAGATTCACATGTCCATCATCTTTTATTCTGGAGTAGAAAAATGCATAATACTGTATCTCCCTGTAAACTTATCTTGGATATAAAATGAAGTCAATAGACCTAGACTACAGGTTGATTTTACAAAACAGTTGCAGTTCATTCAACAATAATTGTACTGGCAAAATATAGGTAAAACCTTTTATAGAAAACATTACACTGTACCTTTATAAACATTTTATCACTGGTAAAACCATATCTGCCTGCAACTGTACACCTTTATTTATTCATTCTTGGCACTTACTGTATTGTGTACTAAGGTAAGCATCCCATATGTTTTGATATGGCCTTGCTTCATTCAGAGAAGATTGGGTAACACTATCATGTGTTGTAAACATATATGAGTTAAGCGGGCCTTCATAAAGAATACTATTTTTTATTTCCCACAAGCACCATTTAGATTCAATAAATATCAGAAACACAAGGTCTGAGGAGTCGCCTGCTGGTTTCAGGGCCTGATTTAGAGGAGAAGGCTGCAGATTTGAGCTGCAAATACTATCATTTTTACTTTGGTGTTCAGTGACACATTACCATTATAATGTGGCCACCATAAAACCATGGTTTGCACTGGCCATGGATTCACACTGACCCTCATAAAGGAATACTCTTGAACTCTGCAAGCTCTTAAGCCTGGTACACACTGAGTTTTTTTTTTCCGTTCAATCTAGAGAACTGAAAAAAAAAAACCTGAAGAGCTCAAAAGGAGCCGCTGTAGTAACGATCCAATGTTAGTACAGCAATCTCATCTGCTGAGCTGTTGTTCTGACAAGGGGCGACCCCCGCCAGAATAAACCGTTGAGTAGATGATGGTCAGCAGAACTTTTTTGGACATGCTTCTGTTGCATCAGCAGCGGTACAAATGGGCCCAATGTTGACCAGTTTCTATTGAACCAGCTGATGGCACCCAACATTCGGCCCGTGAGTACTAGACTTTACTCCAGTTTTTTAGTTGGCAGTGGCAACAGACTAAGAGCAATCGGGTACCTATTTTAAAAAAATTTATGAGGAGGGCTCTTTTTTACCTACAGTAATATTTCTGTTTTATTTACAAAAAAATATAATTCCCATATAGGCCACTAGCTGCAAAGGGTGTACTGTTATAGAAAACACTAAACACATGGGTATAGGGACACAAACTATTTGATGCCAGAGGGATATGTTCAATATAATATTTTTTTTTCCAATTGCCATGTTGTTGTCACATTCAGATGCCCCCTTAGTTGCTAAACTTTGTAATGCTGCTTTTGGACAAATTTACTGATTCTCCTTTCTAATAAACGATCTATTTTCAAAACTAGTAACAATCAAGGAGGTTACACAATTCTGAGTGTATGTACTTCATTGTTTTTTAAATAATGAAAAGTGAATTAAATAACCAATACTGAAATCAATGATGTTGTTAATTTTGAAATACGGTATCTTCTCTACCAACTACTCAAACTTTGAAAGTATGGCTAATGATAACACATAATATTGTACTATAATTTATGATACACTGAAAGCATACAAAGTACTTTATTTTAGCTTTTCAGGCTGATTCTTTGGCAGAACTACTGCTAAATTATCAAAGTAAGTGAGACATCTGTCCCACTTGTGGGAGCTAATAATATGCTTTTATAGTTAGATATAAAATTATAAAATTAACACACTGAATTAGGATCTACTTCTTTTTAATGTGTTTTTACCTCACTGCCATTTAAAGCCATCAGTGGAATGGAATTAGGACAATGCAGTCCATTAGTTAAGGATTGATTCAGTTTGCTAGCAGTGTGACTAATAATCAAAATAGCAGGAAATAAAATGCCAACAATGGGTGATCCCAACAAGCAATACTA
Organism: Lithobates pipiens; assembly: GCF_037356315.1. Taxonomy (NCBI): domain Eukaryota; kingdom Metazoa; phylum Chordata; class Amphibia; order Anura; family Ranidae; genus Lithobates; species Lithobates pipiens. Next base: position 21,245,761 of record NW_027507787.1, read on the forward strand.
AAGCATATTTTAGGGCAGGAAATAAAACATTTAGTACATCTCTGCTATAAACGCACATTTCCCTATGTTATATCCCTAAAATACTGCAATTACCAAAAAATAACTGTTGATCTGCCAGACATCTAACAGGCTCTTAACATGGTTTTAAAGGATCAGTTTTTCTTTAATATAATAAACATGTTATACTTACCTGCTCTTGGCTATGGTCTTGCACAGAGCAGCCCAGATGCTCCTCTTCTCATGTCCCCCTCCTGGCTCTTCCCTCCACTGAGTGTTCCCATAGAAAGCTGCTTGCTATGGGGGCACTGGTGCGTGCTCACTACCGGGACCCCTTCCCAGCTCTCTCCACATTGGCTGCGAGTGACTGGTGGTTCCTGCTGCAGTGTCTGAGCCAAGTCAGCCTTGGCTTTCGTGCATGTTGTTGAATTGAGATCTGGTTCAGGTAAGTATTTAGGGGGGCTAGGGGAGCTGCATGAGTTTTTTTACCTTACTGCATACAATGCAGTAAGGAAAAAAAATGTCAGCCTGTGGTTTTTCAATGGACCCAGAGAAACTTTTGGCAGTCTTACGGTGGCCCTGACCCATGGGTTTATGTCCTCTGCAGTGTTTACTTAGCTTTGCCAACTATTATCGGAAGTTTATTTGTAACTTCTCATCTCTGGTCAAGCCCCTGACTGATATGACCAGAAAGTACGTTAACCCACAGAGTTAGTCTCCGGAGTCCATTAAGGCCTTTGAGAGTCTCAAGGCTGCCTTTGTTTCTGCTCCTGTGTTGGCACATCCTGATCCTACGTTACCTTTATCATTGAGGTTGATGCTTCTGAGACTGGTGACTGGTGACACTGTCTCAATGGCCTACCTCTGAGAGTGCTATGCATCCTTGTGGCTATTTTCCAAGAAATTGTCCTCTGCGGAATTCAATTATGAGATTGGTGACAGAGAGCTGTTGGTGATCATTTTAGCCCTGAAAGAATGGAGACATCTCCTCAAAAGGTTCTACTGTATCTCACATTCTTGTCCGAGGCTAAACGCCTCTCTCCCAGAAGAGTGCAGTGGGCTCTTTTCTTGTCAAGTTTTAATTACACTGTCTCATTCTTACCCGCTAAAAATTTACGGGCTGACACCTTGTCACGGAAATTTTCCTCCACTTCCAAGTTGGAGTCAGTTCCAGTTCCTGTGATTGCTCCTGATTGTATTCTGGCTACGGTTTGCACCAGTCTCACTTCTCCTCAGGGTGACAAAATTCTTGCTGCTCAGGTCCCAGAAAGTCTCCGTACAGTTGTGCTCCAAACTTACCATTCTCCCAAGGCAGCTGGCCACCCTGGGAAGAATCAACTTGTTTGGGCCATTTCCCAACAATTTTGGTTGCCTAGTCTATGTGCTGATGTAACTGCCTTCATAGCTGCCTGTTACGTGTGTGCTCAGAGTAAGACTTCCTGACACCTCCCTGTGGCCCTCTTACAACCCATACCCAATGAAGAGAGGCCATGTCTATGGATTTCATTGTGGAATTACCAAACTCCCAAAGCAACACTGTTATCCTTATGGTGGTTGATCGGTTCTCAAACATGTGTCATTGTATTGCACTTAAGAAGTTGCCCACTTCTAAGGAACTGGCTTCCATTTTTTCTCAGGAGATCTTTCGCTTACATGGGCTACCCAAGGTGATTGTCTCAGGCAGGGGTAGTCAGTTTGTGTCCCAATTCTGTTGAGCCTTTTGTGCACAGTTGGGAATTCAGCTTGCTTTCTCCTCTGCGTATCACCTGCAGTATAATGGGGCTGCAGAACAAGCCAATCGGTCCTTGGAGCAATTCCTACGTTGCTATATTTCTGACCATCATAGCTGGTCAGACATATTACTGTGGGCAGAATTTACTAACAGTGTCTTGAATTCTGCTTCCCGATTGTCCCCGTTTTTGGCGAATTATTGTTTCCAACCTTCCATGTTGCCTGACTCATTTGTTCCGCAGAGTATTCTTGCATTAGAGGAGCATCTGCATGGTCTTTGTTCCACTTGGGCTCAAGTCCAGAAGGCTTTGCGTCATGCTAATGATAGGTACAGACTCCATGCTGACTGTCTTCCTGTGCCTTCCTACCAGGTTGGGGACAGGGTCTGGTTGTCATCTTGCAACCTCCGACTTCACGTCCCCTCACTGAAGTTTGCACCTTGGTTTATTGGGCCTTTCCATATTCTTCCCAGGATTAACCCTGTGGCTTATGCATTAGACCTTCCTTCTATTATGCATATTTCAAATTTATTTCATGTCTCCGTATTAAAACCTTTGGTCTGCATCCGCTTTACCACCTCGGTGCCATGTCCTCCCCCTGTACAGGTTGAGAACCATGAGGAGTATGAAGTACAGTCCACTGTTGACTCCCGTAGGTTCTGTGGGAGCATACAGTACCTGGTGCATTGGAAATGGTATGGTCTCATCCTTGGAGGTACATGCCCCTGTCCTCGTCTGTGATTTCCATAAATGTTTTCCCCTCAAGCCTGGTGGTCCTCCGAGGGGGAGGGGTTGTTGAGGAGGGGGTACTGTCAGGGCTGGACTCAGCCCTTCCATCTCTGAGCTGGCTACTCAGCTGTTGGCTAATTACCAGCTCCCATCTCTCTCCAGAGTTACTCAGCTGTTGATGATCCTGCTCGTCAGTCCTACCTAATTAAGCCATCCAGTCCAGAGGACCTCTGCCTTTGCCTTGGTCACATTACAAGAAACTATCTCCTGCGTTCCTGTTTAAAGACTGGCTTTGCTGAATCCCTTCTCTCTCCAGAGCCTGCTCACTGTTCCACTACATTGATCCTTGACTTCTGGCTTAGCTGACTATCCATTCCGGTTACTGAATTTTGGCTATGTTTTTACTACGTTTGTTCTTTTTACTTTTATTATTAAACAAGTGTGATTTAACTGTACTTCTGTCTCGGTCTGATTTCATGGTTTCTGACACACTGATCCGTTGTCTCTTTACTGCTTCCAACACATTCCATTCTTCTACTGCCTGCATCGCTTGATTCATTCAACTTTATAAATCGTCCTCTCTTGGTGTGGGAGCACGGCCCAAGAAAATCTGAAGCTTCCGATAACCCTGATGAGCGGAAATGGTGTGGCTTTTTTATTAGGCTCTCGACCAATCAGCTCATGTCAGTATAAAAGGAAGCTGGTGGCATTCCTGCAGCTGGGCTATCTGCCACCTCTGTGGCTGGACTCACTGACCCTAACCCTTTCCATCAGGATCACTTGCTGGCAGTAATGGTATCACTTGTGCCTCTAGTCCTTCCGCCAGGCTCACAGTGTTCTTCTGGAACCCACCTGGAATATTTTCCCACCATTTTTAAAGACTATAGGTGTAATCATCTTCATCATCAGGTTTCATGTCTAAAATTAAGACCCTTGATCTGGGGTGGCCTTCCTCATCAACTGTGGTATCTCTTTCTCAGTCCATCCAACTCCATGTAATCTTAATACTATGGTCAGCTCCAATCAGCTCCCATGTTCTCACCCCCAGCCAGTGGCTGTGACTGAATGCATCCCCTCTTCTTCCCTGGACACATCAACTGACTTTCTCGAGCATCCCAGATGGGGTTTCCCGGATGAGTCCCCAAAAGTAGTACTACCCTCGTGAGGGCCACTGATCAAATCTGTACCCCACTGGTTGCCACAACTCTGCAAGTCTTCCAACACCTCTGACACCCTGGGTTCAGCCATTTTCACCAACTATCACCAAAATAATGAACTTATGCAATGTCAGTGAAACTATTAAAATTTGTTTACTGAGGCAAAAGTGGCACATGGAAAAGCATAACATAAGACTGTATGTCATAAAGGCAACTTGTAAGAAATAATAAGGCACTGGCATGCAATGTGATTGTGTAATCTAAAGACCTCTACTTAGTAATACACATGAAATGCAAAGAAACACTACATTTAAATCCTTGAAACCTATGTGAACAGGCAGCAGAGAAGCTGGGGACTGACACCTAAAAAGACTATGTCAGACCACTCCCCTCTATCCCCTCAGCCCACAGACACTTAACATTAACTACTGATAAAAATTCAGCAAACTGTTGTATATAGAATGACTGGCTCCTTTAAAGTTCCAGAGAAATGTCAGTAGACCCCTTATTCTAAATAGTATCAGTCTCTTAGTAAGATGAGGAAAGAACAAAATGATGAGGAAATGAACAAAATGATCACTCCTTGGAATGCGGAAAATTCTTTAGCTATCACTCAAGTAAGATGAATTAAATGATTCTTTGGTTGGTGGAGCAGAGCAAATTTAGCTGGTGTGTAATAAACTCGTTGTAATTGCAAGCATTTCCCATTTAACTTACAAGCACCTGGTCACCATATATATATAACTTCAATAATATTCTATCCAATAGGGTCACAGAGGCCAGAGATGTGAGAAAAGCACAGATGTCTGCATATAGTATTGTGGGTAATAAAGAACTTGCTTCCTGTGGGACTACATGTGTCAGAAATACAGGCAAAGACAATGATGTCTATATGCAGTGTTTATGTGTTCAAATGGGCAGGTGCCCGCTCACCGATCACCACGGAAATTGCTGGCAATGTGGTAATGATGCAGATGATCCAGACGATGATTTCAGGCTCTCTCTCTGGGGTTTGGCTCAAGGAATGGCATCCAATCCCATGATCACACTGTGCCATGGCCTACCCAGATCTGAAGTGCAGATAATGCTGGAAAATCTAGATCAACCTCCAGACTGCTGTAGCTAAGAAGCAATGCTGTCAACAGATATCCCTCTGGATGCAGCTGTATGGCTCCAGTCTGTGCAGGCCGCGATTCGGCCACAGCTCACATTGGCACAGAACTCCTGCTGGCAGATCCAGGCTGATGTCTCAAGTGAGCAATCTAGGCCTAAGTCAGACTTTTTATATCCCCTCCCAGCAGTCTGTTCTTTCCTCCTCAGCAATCTGGTGGTTGTAGTTCAGGCCAGTCCTGCTGCAATTGAAACCTCAGCCCTCTGCACTAACCATCCCACAATGCTTTGCTCTGCTCCAGTTTCTGTCTGTCAGGAAATTAAATATGGAGTTCAAGCCAACACTAGAGGGAAACAGCTCCCCATTAACAGCGCTGCATCGTGTTTCTGAATTGCAGGCACAATAGCCAGTTCCTGGCTACCCTACACTGACTGCACTATATACTCTGCACTGCGTTATATATACTAGACATGTGCAGAGTAAAATATTTAATTTCGGAATTTCGTTTTCGTCCGAAAAACTAATTTATTTAGTTACTCCCGAAAATTGTTTTTATTTATTTCGTTTTTCGTTCAAAAATTGCATTCATCCGAAAATCCACATGAATTACGGTCGAATCTGTCTTTGAAGGCTTATGGTGTCTGTCGAATGTATAAAGAAGATTCGACGGAGCTAGTATATAGCATACTTCGTGTGAACTTTAGAACCCTATTAAAGTCTATGGGACTCCAACGTTCAAAATCTAAAGTGCTAATTTTAAAGGCTAATATGCAAGTTACTGTCCTAAAAAGTGTTTGGGGACCTGGGTCCTGCCCCAGGGGACATGTATCAATGCAAAAAAAAGTTTTAAAAACGGCCGTTTTTTTCGGGAGCAGTGATTTTAATAATGATTAAAGTGAAACAATAAAAGTGTAATATTCCTTTAAATTTTGTACCTGGGGGGTGTCTATAGTATGCCTGTGAAGGGGCGCATGTTTCTGGTGCTTAGAACTGTCCCTGCACAAAGTGTCATTTATTACACTTTGTGCAGGGACAGTTCTAAGCACCAGAAACGCCCCTTCACAGGCATACTATCGACAACCCCCCCCCCCCCCGTACGAAATTTAAAGGAATATTACACTTTTATTGTTTCATTTTAATCATTATTAAAATCACTGTTCTCGAAAAAACTGCCATTTTTAAAACTTTTTTTTGCATCGATACATGTCCCCTGGGGCAGGACCCGGGTCCCCAAACACTTTTTAGGACAGTAACTTGCAGAATCTTCTCTCTGTCGAATATTTTCTCTATATAATCTTGGACTAATAGAGGTAAGGTTAGGCACATTCGACCACAGGTTCTATAGACACAGATTGTTATTGTCAGAGTCACGTTGAATCTCCTATTCTATATTGTATAACTGTTGTAACAACGAAAACGAAAATAAAGCATTTATTTATATCGGGTCTTTAGTTTTTCGGATTCTGCACTTTCGTTATCGTTTGTCAAAACGAAAATGAAAATAGCTGAAATTCGGACGAAAATACATTTGGACGAAAACGAATGCACATGTCTAATATATACTACACTGACTGCACTATATACTTTTAACTATTATATATACTACACTGACTACACTATATACTCTGAACTGTATTATATATTACTACACCCACTGCACTATATACTCTGAACTATATTATATATACTACACTGACTGCTCACTACACTACCTGCCTAATCTCTATTCATTCACTATATACGTCCATTGTGTAAGCAGTAACCTTATATAGTGTGGGGCGTGGACTTGAGTCATGATTGGCCTATGACCAATCATGACACTAACAGCACATTGTGCTGTGATTGGCCAAAGTCTACAGGTCAGGAGCATGCTTTGACCAATCAGCAGCTGTCAATGCATTGCAATCTCGCAGTGCATTATGGGGCGCTTCACAGCGGGCAAACTTTCCACGATCACCCCATATGTTCATTTGTTCTATGAAATGTCAGGACCATCCCTATTTATGACTACTTTATACTGTATGTACCAATTGTATGATAGGAAAAGTACACATTTGCTTAGTTATTAATGCATTGTAACAGTAATGATAATATGCAAAGTGCAGAAAATAATATTAAGTGATTCATTTTAAAGTATATTTAAATCCCAATGATGGACTTCTCTTATTTGCTCCCCTTTGGTCTTTTATATATACATGTGAGAGATATTTTCTTTTTCTTAATTGTTGATTCTGCTGGAAATCTAGTGAGTTTGTACACTTTGTGTACTACATTCTTCCGCTTAATTGAGATCTGAATCAGTGTTATGAGCTTTGCCTAGTTCACCTCAGAACAACCTCCTGTGTTATGGAGATGCAGAAAAGTGCACTTGTTTTGTAGTTCTAATACCATTCCGGTCGTACAGTGAAAACACTGCCCCCCTATAGAGTATGGTGATTAAGCATTGTCATACAAGGGAAGGAAAAGCACTATTGGCAAGATCACCAAGTAAGTATAAAGGAAAACAATGCTTGAAAAAATTAAAACAAATTCAGCCACAGCACCTAAGGACTAGTAAACTGCAACATGTTAAGTGTCTGTTTTTGGATTTAGATACTCTTCAAGATTGTTAGAGCTAGATAAACTAACTGGGAGTCGAGATTGGCTGCTATTAGTTAACAGATGTTTCATACTCTTGTGTTATTGAATATGCCAGTCAGTATATTAGCATTTACACCTGGAAATCGTGACTTGTGACCAATGGCTATCCTTTCTTCGGAAATGTAAGATATTCAAAGCATTCAACTAGGAGCATATAGTGCTATAATTTACCTTACGATTATTTTTAGTAGAGAAGTATTTACCTTTAGAAATGTATATTTAAGATCCATGGTTTAAATATAACAGTAACAACAAGGAGAGCAAGTTTGAAAAATAAGAGGAGTAAATGAATGTGAGTCATAGAACAATAGATTCATCATAAAGTAGTGCATGTTGCAACTAATATTTTTAAACAACAAGTGAAGGTTAAAGTAGCCCATAATGCATGAATATGTATTAGAACAGAGTGTGTTCTTGAGGACAAACTTAAAAGGAATGCAAACTGATACTAACTGAAGCTTCAGTGTAATTCTATGTATATCCCACAGGAGCTATACTAATTTAAATGTGTTGTTTCTTGGAATGGAATTCCTTGAAATGGTGAGCAATGTATTAACCATGTTTGCCACTGTTGAAATATTCATTGCACTTTATTCAAATAAAAAGTATAATATTTAAGAAGGAATTCTTAGTGCAAAATTGGGCAAAATTTCTCTCTTTTATCTTTTAAAATGTTCATTAGGTTTTGTACATGTATAAGATACCCTATCTACGGCAAATACAGAAAAATCCAACAATTATAGTAGATTGCAGTCTAATATGACAGTGTATTTGCCCTCAAGCTCTGCCGCCTGTGCATAAGTGAAAGTGCTTCTTGTTACAATTAGTTATTTCTGTATACTTGTAAATTCCTTGACTAGGGGAACCCAGACCCCTTTTATTTCAGTTTAAAAAAAACTTTACACATATCTTCCTTTGGTTAGCATGCTAACTCAGAACTAAAGAATTATAAGTTACAACACTGACCCAGTCAGTTTAAACCAGATGCTAGAGCTGAGGCCAAGTATGAAGTTACACTCAGGTAATAAATAGGTAATAAAGACAAAATTCAAACCTAACAAAGTCAGAAGCAATAAATATCAACCTATTCCCCAAAACACTGGCTAGAACACTAGAAAATTGTCCTTTCAAATGGGAAGAGACAGCTTTGAAATACCTAGGTATTTGGCTGACCCAAAAAATCTCACTAATCTTTGACGCAAACTTTCCACCCCTTCTCCGGGCAATAAAAAGACTTAAAACTTTGGAACGCGGGCTATTTTTCCTTGTTTGGTAGGGCGGCCATCCTTAAAATGGTCATCCTCCCAAGGTTGCTATACCTACTATGAGCGATACCGACATCTATTCCCCAAAAATTCTTTAAAAAATTTAAATCAATCCTACTACAATTCTGGTCACAAAAAAAATCTACAATCAAGTTCTCACTCCTAACGAGACCCAAAGAATCCAGGGGACTGGGTCTCCCTGACTTTACAAAATATTATCAGGTGGCACATTTAACAAGATTAGTAGACTGGCACTGCCACAGAGATTCCAAAGACTGGGTTACCCTAGAAAAGGACCGAATCCCCTCCACAATACATATCTCACTGTGGAACCCGGGCCTTAGACACAAACTACTACTTCTCCACCCCAGCACGAAGACGACTTTAGAAGTATGTAAAGAAGTGGCAAAATGCTCCAGAGCCACCTCCTTACTTAGCACCTGGTTGGCAAACCAGACTTTCCCCGGGTGTCGGCAATCACTATACCACCGCACATCCAACAAACCCCTGCTTACAGGTGAGTGCTTGCATGCGGGGACCCTCAAAGAATATGGACCTCTCAAAATAGACAATGGACTCCACACTCTTCCACTGTGGACTTACTTCCAACTCCATAGCTACCTGAACAGTACTAGCAAACAGGGGGAATACACAAGACAGATAACAGAGATAGAACAAACCTGTGCCCTTGGTATCCCTATCACTAAAACCACCTCCTTAGCCTACACCTGGCTACAAAATAACAAGACACAAACAGTGGACAGATTCCTAAATCTCTAGTCCATAGCACTTGAGACAAACATAACCGGAAAACAGTGGGAAAGGGCTTGCATACTAGCTCATAAGTGCTCAATCAGCAGCAAAATGCAAGAAACGTCCTACAAACTGTTGACCGACTGGTATATCACCCCGGCGAAAATACATGTCTGGAGTCCCCCCCAGACATGTATTCTCCATTAACTCCCAATCAGTGTCGGAACCAGTGGTGCTGTGGAGCACCCATAAAGCTGTCATCAGGGGTGTCTTTATTCAAATAGGGGCTATAGAAAAGAAAAGGAGATCACAAAAATTTGACCACGGGAGACATAGAAATCAGTGAATCTCAAAACAAAAAAAACCCCCTCCCCCCTCCTCCAAACAAAAATCTTCAAGCTGGGGGCGTGGCCAGCGCATGAGCTGAATGGAAGCTCTGTGAGAGAGCTCTGTGACACGAACGGGCATATTAGCGACAATTCACAGCGAATATCGGTAAAAAAGATACGAACAGACAACGGAAGAGTTCCTGAATCCGAAGGTGATGTCAAAAAAGCGGAAAGACGAACGGAAAATGAAAAAACTAACGACATTCTCCTCTCAGTCAGCGGGAGGGAGAAAAAAAGATGGCACAGATCCTCTCACAGCTGCTGTACCAGCAACAGCCTCCTCAGGGAGAGCGCAATACACTGACAGGCCTGATGCTGCTCTAGAGGAATCACCTCAGAAAACATATCTGGAATCTCCTCATGAGGAAGATTACCTCAGTCCTACATGTCGCAGCCAGGCTAAAACTCGTATCAAACTGGATTTCACAGGCCAGGAGGTAAGCTATAAAATACCTCATATTAGTCAAGATAACACAGTCATAACTCCTATAGCTTCACCTATAGCCGCATTCCCCACTAATAACCAGCCTATTCTGGACACCCAATTAAAAGAAATGCTATTAACTTTACATACTTCGCTTCATACGGATATTTTACAACTCACAAATCAATTCTCCAAAGCAGTGAACTCCTTAGGTGAAAGAGTACACACTATTGAGAACTCTATGGGAGACATGACCAATACTATTAATGATTTAATAGATGCTCATGAAGAAAATAAAGCTGAAAAAGAGTGGCTTAAATTTAAAATCGCAGATTTAGAAGACCGCTCAAGGAAGAACAATCTCAAAATCAGGGGTATCCCTGAAAATATACAGCAGTCTGATCTTAAAAAATATGCCACTGACTTATTCTCCAACTTGCTGCCAGCTATACCAGCCTTAGAGCTCACAATTGATCGTATCCATCGGATTCCGAAACCGTCATTTCTCCCTCCACAGATACCACGTGATGTACTACTTAGAGTACACTTCTACCATGTTAAAGAACAAATCCTATATAAAGTGCGACATCTAGGACAACTTCCACAACCATATAATACAATCCAGATTTATGCTGACTTGTCTAAACATACTCTAGATATGAGAAGACAACTTTCCACGATTACAAAAGCTCTGCGTAATCATAAAATTGAATACCGTTGGAAACAACCATCTAAACTACTGATACAGAAGAACGACACCTACCATACAATCACTTCTGTGGAACAAGGCATTAAGTTACTTCACGCATGGGGTATTATCCCCGAACCAACTCCACCTATCGGAGCTAAGAAGAATCTGGAGAAACTTACGCCACAATGGCATTAGCTTTCATTGACTAGATCCGGTCAAAATACAATCCTATCTATAGGAAACCGATCTATCAGCTTGCCCGCCGTGCCGTGCGATACTAAATCTTTGGAACAGCTGACCTTTGAACTAATTCCCCATTCTAATGTTGCAGTATACATTGAAATGTTTACCACTGCAAGTTAAGTTTAATGTTTGGTTATATTTTTGTTTGTGCTTTTACTTTTATTTTTTTCTTCACAGTATCCTATACACAACTCATAGCATTCAAAGGGACAGGTATGTTGTGAACCTACAAAATTTGAATCAAAACTTTTCAGTCACTAAATTTTTGGACATTCATAGTCATTTCAGACTACAGATTGTTCACATGGAAGTAGAATTTAAAGCTATTATCAGGGTAGTATGTACTTACTTTTTCCATCTTATTAATATCCTTTTATGAGTATAAAGTTAATATCTTTAAATACTAATGGTCTTAACCATCCAGCAAAAAGAGCGTCGATGTGGCAAATGGCTAACACCCAGCGATGTCAAATATTGTGTATACAAGAAACCCATTTCAAAACAGGCGCTACTCCCACTTGCACCCATAAGAACTTTCCTCACATATTTACAGCATCAGGCCAACAGAAAAAAAGAGGAGTACTTATTGCCATACATCATTCAGTTAATTTTCAATTGCATGAATCTATTGTAGATACCAATGGACGATACCTCATATTAATATGTACCATTGATAATACACTTACTACATTGGTAAATGTGTATGCACCTAATAAAAGGCAATCCCATTTTCTGAATGGCCTGATGAGAAAAATAGGTAAATGCCGAAAAGGTGCCTTAATAATTTGTGGAGACTTCAACACAATACATGAACAAGAACTAGACACTTCTAATCCCAAAACCAGAACCAACTGTGCACTTAAAAATTTTTTGAATAAAAGCGATCTCTATGATGTATGGAGATGCCATCATCCTGGAGATCGTGAATACACATATCATTCCCTGGTACATAATACCTATACTCGTATCGATTATATTTTTACGGATAAGTGGTTATTGCAGCGGGTGAGGGAGTCTGACATTGCACCCATCACTTGGACTGATCATGCCCCAATTAGTATGACTATTCTACCTAAACACTCTCAAACGACCCATTTTCTATGGAGAACAAATGCATATCTTATCAAAATGCCTACCTATGCTACAGCTATACAAAACCAGATAACCGAATTCTTTAAATATAATGTGGGATCGGTGTCAGACTCCGCCACCCTATGGGGTGCTCATAAAGCATTTAGTAGGGGAATCCTAATGCAACTGAATGCTCAATTCAGGAAAAATAAAACGAAACTCATTGAGAAACTTACTGCTGACATTAAAACATTAGATTCCCAAAACCAATCTCACCCATCACAACAACTGAAAACTAAACTACAAATATTACGACAGGAACTCAGAACGACTTTATTGGATACATTTGAAAAACATACTAGAAAACTTAAAGCTAAATATTACCATACTAGCAACAAAGCAGGAAAAAACATGGCACTTCGGATCAAAGGCAGATATTCCAAATCAAAGATTCCATATCTATACCACCCTATTACTAGAGAAAAATTGCAAGAGCCCCAAGACATAGCGAATGCATTTAGCTGTTATTATAGCTCCCTTTACAATCTTAAAGATGATTCTCAAACTCCCACACCTACCCCAAAGATAATAAGTGATTTCTTAGATACTATTAGTCTCCCATCATTAACTACTGATCAAATCTCTGATCTTAACGTCCCATTTTCAGTGGAAGAAATTGCTAGAACTATAGACTCCCTGCCCAACAATAAATCTCAGGGCCCAGATGGAATGATAGGAGAATACTATAAATTACTTCGAGATATACTGGCTCCCCACTTATGCTCACCTTTTAACGAAGCGGCATCCAAATCAGAATTTCCGGCTGAGATGCTTCAGGCCTTGATCATAACACTGCCGAAACCAGGCAAAGATCCCAATGCTCCCCAAAATTTCAGACCGATTTCATTATTGAACATTGACATCAAAATATACGCCAAAGCAATAGCGAATCGACTGATGAACTACATACCAGACCTCATTCACAAAGATCAATCTGGCTTTACTAAAGGTCGACAATCTTCAGATGCAACAAGACGTCTGATTGATATTATACACTTCACTGAGAGACATCAAACGCCTTCTCTGCTCCTTTCTTTGGATGCAGAGAAGGCGTTTGATAGGGTCCATTGGGGCTATTTACAGTCAGTGCTTTTAAAATTTGGCTTTCGTGGAAATATTTTATCGGCAATTTTTGCACTGTATAAGGGCCCCTCAGCGAGAGTATACACAAATGATATGATGTCTAGGCCCTTTGGCATCTCAAATGGAACACGACAAGGTTGCCCCTTATCTCCTTTAATATTTAATTTAGCCATCGAACCTCTAGCAGAACGTATACGATCTGACACAAAACTATCTGGTATAAAAATTGGGCAAATAGATAATAAAATAAGTCTGTTCACAGATGACATAGTGCTTATAGTGTCTGATCCTATTTCATCTCTCCCGAATCTCCAAAATATACTAACGGCATTTGGAGCAGTATCATATTATAAAATCAATGAAACTAAGTCCAATATTTTAGACCTAGGATTAGATAACACAACCAGGCAGTTATTGTCTAATAAATACCCCTACCACTGGAAAGACGAGGGAATTTCTTACTTAGTTAGGAAAATTAAGTCCACAATTACAGCTCAATACCCACCAACGGTGAAAGCGACGCTACACTCTTGGCAGAGAATCATCACATACAAATGGGATAAAACTCCAATCACGGTGTTAAACCCTCCTCTAACAATTATACCAACATTAATTCCTGGCGTACAAATACACGACTGGAATTTGGGTGGGGATATCAAATTTGGTTCCTTCTTCCAACAGGGCTCATTAAAGTCTTTTTCTCAGTTAAGTAATGAATTACAGCTTCCGAATTCTGAGCGATCTACATATATTCAAATAGAAAAGTGTCTGCTACACAATCCACAACTCAGAGCTTCAATCCCGGTTAAAATATGGTCTTTCCTTAATAACCATGCCACCTCACAGAAAGGAGTAGCTACAATATACCCAATTCTAGGGGAAAAAAACATACCCAGCAAACTACCTTCCTTCCTTAAATGGGAACAAGATTTGGGGCAAGACTTTTCAATTAAACAATGGATGGCTTCCCTACGAAGCATATATAGGGCCACTGCATGTGTTACACTATGGGAACTGGCACAAAAAATTGTTCAAAGACAATACCTGACTCCACATATCCTAGCAAAATTCAAGGGGAACTCGTCACCTAATTGCTGGAGAAATTGTACCCAATTGGGGACCCTATTTCATATTATGTGGGACTGCCCAAGCTTACATAACTACTGGCAGGCAATCTCCCATTTACTCACTTCCGTAACAGGTATTGTCCTTCAACTTTCACCAGAACTAGCCATTCTGAATATGAATTTACATACGATTCCCAAACAATATCGTAAAGTAGTAACACATATACTTTTAGCTGCGAGACTATCCATAACTAGAAAATGGAAAACTGACTCTCTTCCTACTATGACAGAAGTTATAGAATTAACCCAACTCCACCACTCCTATGAATTGTTATTTCCTAATGACAAATCCCTATATATTAAGGAACAACAACTATGGGAACCTTGGAGTACATGGTACAAAAATTATACTTCCACAATTTAGATAATGCTGATTCTTTAATCATATAGAAGAAAGAACTCCTGTGCGTTTTAATATTTTTTTTTTGGATGGCTTTAAAAATAATTACATAGCAAAGTGACAAATATATCACATATTTGTTTATCTGAATTGAGCTGCAGAGTAAGAATAGATCTTTATTTTCCTTCATAAAAGATAACTACTGAATTTCCTTTAGGATGTTGGCCTAGGTACTCCAAGACACAGATAGATCCCTGTGAGGGGTGTCTTGGGGTCCAGAAGTGGCCATTATCCATATCGCTATTTATAAATCTTACAATAATTATATTACAGACTTTATTATACAAATTTTAAGAGACTTACTCTTGTTCGAGTCCCTTTATGACTATGAATATTAGATACTTAGGAATACTACTTTATTCTTTATTGTGGATTATTTGTTTCTATGCTATATTATGCTGAGAAAACCCTGTCACTACATTATACTGTGTTATGTTACTTTTATTACTATATATTATTTTTTTTTTTTGTTTTGTAACCCTTGTTGTAACTAACTCTGCTAAAAATCTCAATAAAAACATTTGAAAAGAAAAATCTTCAAGCTACGCCATGAGTTGCACTCACTACTACGGGAATCATTTGAAAAAGCGTACACCAAACTTAGGGCAAATACCTACTCAACAGGTAACAAAGCGGGGAAACTGATGGCATTAAGATTGAAAGGTCACAGAACCAAATCCAAAATCCCATACTTATACCACCCCCATACAAAAGAAAAACTACTAAAACTCCACAAAATTGCGAACGCATTCAGCTCATACTATAACGACCTTTACAATATCAAGGAAGATAAACACACTATGCAACCCTCCCAAGAAGAAATAAATAAATTCCTATCACAAATTAGCCTCCCTTCCATCTCACCAACGCAGTTATCTACTCTCAACCCCCCATTTTACAGTCCCTGAAATACTAAGTATAATCAACAAACTCCCAAATTCCAAATCCCCTGGCCCAGATGGATTCAATGGGGAATGCTACAAAAAATTCCAACACATCTTAGCTCCCACACTTTGCAAAGTATATAATGCTGCTGCAGCTCCTCCTCTTTCCCCTCAGAAATGTTAAGTGTGATAGTAATAACACTCTCAAAACCTGGAAAGGAACCGATATCACCCCAGACTTTTCACCCCATATCCCTACTTAATGTAGATGTTAAAATCTACGCAAAACTGATAGCCAACAGACCAATTGACATTCTCTCAACTCTCATCCACAAGGACCAATCAGGCTTCACGAAAGGCCGCCAATCTTCAGACACCACTAGAAGGATGATAGACATCATTCACCAAGTGGGAAACTCGGGCACCCCCTCTGTACTCCTGTCCCTGGATGCTGAAAAAGCGTTCGACAGGGTACATTGGGGGTACCTTTCTTCAGCTTTAAAAAGGTTTGGTTTCATGGGACAAATACATAATGCCATTATGGCCCTATACTCTTCTCCCTCAGCCCGGGTGTATTCAGCAGAATCACTATAATCCCCATTCAGTATCTCAAATGGTACCAGGCAGGGGTGCCCCCTGCCCCCTCTAATATTTAATCTAATAATGGAACCCCTCGCACAAACCATCCGTATGAATGAACAAATAAAAGGTATATCCATAGGAGACCAAGAACACAAAATAAGTCTATTTGCAGACGACGTGATACTCATGATTTCTGATCCTACTACCTCCATCCCGGCAGTTCAGAAGATGCTAGCCTGGTTTAGTAACATATCCTACTACAAAGTCAATTACTCAAAATCCTACATCCTGAACTTAGGAGCTTGATTTTACAACAACAATTCCCATTTACATGGGTAGATAAAAGCATAACTTACCTTGCAGTTCAGCTAACTAAAACAACTGCAGAACTTTACTCTCACAACTTTATTCCCTTTCGTAATAAACTCCAAGAAGATTTGTGCAGGCTGGCATCCTTTGAGCTGTCATGGATGGGTCGTCTAGCAGCCTTTAAAATGCTCCATCTCCCCCAAATACTATACCTATTTAGGACACTACCAATTGCCATTCCTAACAACTACTTCAGATCACTACAAACCATACTCTCCTCCTTCATATGGCAAGGTAAAAAAGCCAGAAGAGCACACAAAACTGATCAAACTCCGCACAGCCAGTGGTACGGGCTACGTAGATTTCACAATTATTATATGGCCTCAGTGCTAACTCAGGCTAGAGACTGGTTTTCACCCTCCCAACACACTCTATGGGCACAATTGGAAGCTTCTCTCACTCCAGGGAAAAATCTGTCTATATGGCTACTCTCTAACCCACACCCCTTCTAATTATCTTCACATATTCCCCCCACAATGATTGCTACAACCCAAGTTTGGAATAAATTTGTACGCCTCAGTCAAAACTACCCCATCAAAGCCACAATGAAAACCCCACTGCTGGTATTACAGAACAAAATAGATCTAGTATCCTTCAAAAAATGTCAGGAAAAGGGTATGTTGCACATTAATGACCTATTCACCAATAACAAGCTCGAATCATTCCCTGACTTACAAAAAGAATTTCAACTACTTAACTCAGACCTCCATCTATATCTTCGAACAAAAAATTATCTACACTCATCACCATCGTGGACATGAAAGATCCCCCAACCCACATGGATATATTTCTTAAAAACCCCTCAATTAACCACAACGGTATCTCTTTTCTATAACATACTTCAGCAAAAAAGCATATTTACCAAGTCCACCTCTATGATTAAATGAGAATCAGAACTAGGACACACATACACAACTGAACAATGGGCTAAAGCATGCAATTCCACTTTCAAAGTCACCAGTTGCTCCAATCTATGGGAATTATCCACAACGGTGGTACCTGATCCCAGAAAGAGTATCAAAATTATGTAAGAAAATAGATGCTCAATGCTGGAGACAATGCGGTAAAAAAGGAAATATGCTCCACACATTCTGGAGTTGCCCCAAATTGGCACTCTTTTGGGAATCAACGTTCCACCTAATGTCTGAAATAGCCCAAACGACAATAACTCCACAACCCAGCCTAGCACTTCTATCCATAGACTTGGACCAATACCCGAAACAAATGAGACACGTCATATCTCACGTTTTACTCTCAGCTAGATTGTGCATAATTAGAATGTGGAAAAATCCCACACCACTTTGTGAGAAGTGGTGAGAACAACTCACTTACATTTCATATATGAGCAAACGGTTGCACTCAGGAATAGTAATAGGAAACACATTTCCCAAATGTGGCTTCCATGGTCAACATGGCTCAATAACAGTTTAATACCCCTAAAATTAGCATGACCTACACAACCTAGTTACAGATGTCAAGGTGTAGATCCACCCTCTCCAATACATTTTGGAGATAAAGCTGTATTATAATTTCTTTCGTAATCTGTTTTTCCAGTTGAATCAATAAGAACAGCCAAATGGAATTATTTTTCCTATTGGGGGGTGGGCTCACTTCCTAGACACAGTCTTGATCCTGCAGGGGGTGCCTGGGATGGGAGTCCGCTCCTCCCCTTACTATCTCACTGCAACAAGGTAATACATTTACTGTTGTTCAAAAAGGATTGCACATGTAAGTTCTGTACGGTTGCTTCCCTCTACCTATTCATGGCGTTGTTTTACCGCCTTAGGACATAAACATGTTTTCTTATTCTCTTACCAGTGTATTGAAATGGCTTTTATGTACTAAATGTTAAAAGTTCAATAAAAATCTATTGAAAAAAAAGTGCTAATTTTAAAGGCTTGTATGCATGGTATTGTCATAAAAGTGTTTGGGGACCTGGGTCCTGCCCCAGGGGACATGTATCAATGCAAAAAAAAGTTTTAAAAGCGGACATTTTTTCGGGAGCAGCAATTTTAATAATGCTTAAAGTGAAACAATAAAAGTGTAATATTCCTTTAAATTTCGTACCTGGGGGGTGACTATAGTATGGCTGTAAAGTGGCAAATGTTTCCCTTGTTTAGAACAGTCTGGCAGCAAAATTACATTTCTAAGGCCGCGTACACACGCGGGGACTGTTCGCCCAACTTTGTCCGTCAAACAGTTTCGGCAAACAGTCCGCTCAAAATTAGCATGGATGGACATGGCCACACACGACGAACGAACAGTTTGCTGAAACCGTGCGCGATGACGTGAACGGCACGTACGACGGGACGAAGAATACGACGTCCTATACACTGCATTATAACTTTCGGCGTGTAAATCCTTTCTGAGCATGCGCGGAACTTAGTTTGACGAACAAGCCTACACACGGGCGGACTGTTCGCTCAAACAAGGTTTCAGCGGACAGTTTTACGGAATTTCCGAAAAACCTTGTTCGTCAAACTGTCCGCTGAAACTGTCCGCTGAAAGCCCACACACGAGCGGACTGTCCGCCCAAACACTGTTCAGCGGACAAAGTTGGGCGAACAGTCCGCGCGTGTGTACGCGGCCTAAAGCAAAAAATGTGTATTACGGACCGACAATTCATTATAGCCGCGAGTAGTTTTAAATGACTTTTCTTTCCTTTAGAAATGTAATTTTGCTGTCAGACTGTTACAGGCGTACTATAGACACCCCCCAGGTACGAAATGTAAAGGAATATTACACTTTTAATGTTTCACTTTAAGCATTATTAAAATCACTGCTCCCGAAAAAACTACAGTTTTTAAAACTTTTTTATGCATTGATACATGTCCCCTGTGGCAGGACCCAGGTCCCCAAACTTTTTATGACAATACCATGCATATAAGCATTTAAAATTTGCACTTTTGATTTCTCCCATAGACTTTCAAAGGGTGTTCCGTGGCTTTCGAATTTGCAGTAAACACCCAAAATTGTTCGCTGTTTGGTGAACTGGCGACTCGAACATAAAGCTCATCCCTGCTCTCTGCACCTACCACACATTGACAAAGCCTTTTTATAATTCATTAAAAAATGCTAATAACTCTTTCAGAAGAAATACTCAAACTTGTCAAAACATAAAAATACATACAATCTTTGTCAAAAATTAATTTAATTGTCCCAAATCATGAAAGTCAATACCATTCAAGAATTTCTTCAAATTCTATCTTCAGTAAGATTCTCAACACATATGAGGTAATATTTACAAAGTGCACTCACAAATCTGTGTGCCCATATTTCTCACCTTCATAAATAGACCTTTTATAACAGAAGGTCTACTTATGAAGGTCAAGGAAAAAGTGTCTATAAAAGCATTTGTCATCAAGGAAGGAAAAGGAGGGTTCCACCAGACCAATCAACTGTGTCATTCAATCTAGAAAGGATTTCCATCCACTGTTTCTTCCCAAAATGCCAATAGCTCAAAGATCATAGTGCGCACTGTTATATAAAAACATTTCTAAATAAAATTATTCCACTCACAACAATACCTTGCTTCATACAACAAATAAGTGCAAAAATCCAGTGCACTTGTTTGTTGTAGGAAGCACAGTATTTTTGTGAGTGGAATAATGTTATTCCACATAACATCACAAATATTTGTATATGACAACATTGAGCACTATGATTTATCCTTCTCTTTGAGTCATTGTTGTTTTGGGAAAAAACAGTGTATGGGGATCCTTTTGAGATTAAATGTTGCAGTTGATGAGGACATGTAGAACCCCCCCCCCCCCCCCTTTTCCTTTCTTGAAGACAAATGCACGTTCAGACCTTTTCTGTTATAAGAGATAATCTATATTTATGAAGGTGAGTGATATAGACATACAGATTTGGGAATGCACCATGTAAATATTACTTCATATGTATTGGGATGTTTTTTAAAGCTAGAACTCGAACATATTTTTGAATGGTGTGGCTTTTTTGTTTTGTTCTTTTTTCTGCCATTTGTGTAACCACTTCTGTTGTCATCAACATGACTCAAATATTTGGCAGTGGATACCTAGATCTTAAATAAGTATATGTTTAGTATAACCTTAGTCTATTGTTAACAAAACTGATATTTTGTTGCTTGTAAGCTGCAACTGTGGATCACTATGAGAACATAAATCCTATTTATCTGTGGAACCAGAGGTAATAGGAAAAGTATTATGGAAACTTGAATGAATATATTTTAAAATTGTCCATTGCAGCCAAATAAATTTATTTTCACAAAAACCATGAGACCAAATCGACTGATTGAGCAATAAACTGTTATTATGACAAGGGTCCAGTTTGATTTACTTTTTAATTACTTCAATATAAACTAGGTACAGACACAAATATATTTAAATGTTTTGTAAGAAACCCCCTCAAATGGCCTCCCCCAAATATTATCTCCTTTCCTATCACAAACCCTGTCTCTGTGGGACAAGATGAGACCAGTAGCATCCCTGTCCTCAGAATGTAGACCCTTGGCACATATTTTCCACAACCTGGACTTTCCTCCTGGTCAGGACATCAAGTCCGTTCAATGGTGAGTGGACAAGGGGCTGTATCGCATCAGGCACTTCTTCACCCCCTCAGACCCGGTTACCCAGAAATTCTGTGTGCAGAACCTGGAAATGCCAGCCTTGGAGCACTACAGGTTTCAACAGATACAGCACTGTCTACACAGGCTATGGAGGGGGAACCCATTTCCCCCTAAATTTACACCTTATGAAATGTGGTGCAGACAGGCTAGGGATCAGAGGGGTGGAATTTCCATCATTTACCAATTGCTTGCTCACCCGTCCTCCAAATCCTCATACTTGCTAGCGTGGGAAAATTACCTCCAAATCAACTGGAACCTCGAGGAGGTGGCAGTCCTCATTTTCCAGTGCTTTTAAAGGGGATAGAAACATCTCCCTAGTTGAATGCGGCTTCAAGGCCATGACCAGATGGTACCTCACCACCTCAAGTCATCTTTGCTTCCATGGTTGCCAGCTCACAGGCCCCATGGCCCATACTTGGTGGGAGTGCCCTAAAATTAGGTCATTCTGGAGCAAGATGTTCGCCCTGATCCAAACTGTGACTACTCACCAGCTCCTGAGAACCCCAGCTATAGCTCTCCTGAACTCCATCCTCCCTAGAATTCCCAAAGCAAGCCGCAAACGAATACATTTTATGCTGCTAGGGGCCAAGATGACCATAGCTAAAGTGTGGAAACAACCCACTGTAACCCTCTCAGCAGCCAAACGCAAGATCTCCTGGATAATGTCTCAGGGGAAACTTGCCAGCATATTAACGGTCACGGTCCCGACGTTTGAAGCCACCTGGGAACCCTGGTCCCTACATGTGGGGGTTCTTCTGCACCCAGGATTCCAGGCCCAGCCAGAAGCTGCTGGGGATGGGCAATCAGCTCCCTCCCGGTAAGATTGGATCTCTCTCCTCTACCTTTTCTCTCTGTGACTCTCTCTTTTCACCCTCCTCTTATCTCCTCTCATCTTAAGTACTTTCCAACTCCATGTGGCCTTTTTCCAGGCTTGAATCTGGAATGATAGTCTGACATGTAGCCTTCTCCACTGAGCTTGCTGGCTCCACACTAACAATTAACTACCATCCACAAGGTCACTAGCTTTCTTTGAGATCGAAGGGGCAATCCTCCAGGCATAGTTTGCTCCCAATAGGTGTGCCTGAGGTCTTCTCCTCAAGATCCTGTACCAACGCCATAGTAGTGGGTCAGGTCCTTTAGATTGAAAGTGCCAGTCCCCGGTTGACTATTCTATTCCATAAAGGCCTTGTTTGTATGTTGCCATAATGTAATGTGATTCCAACTGTGGAAAGATTGTACTTTGTTTATCTTCTTGTACAAAATCAATACAAATCTTTGAAAGAAATGTTTTGTAAGAGTAATTAGGGAGAAAAAGTAACATAGGTATGGCAGTTTCAGCAAAATATCTAGCCACATTAAAATCTTTTTATTATAGGGACTAAACAGGCATGGCTAAGACAGAATTGGACCACTATCCAGGGTAAATAAATCACTGCCTAGCCTTTCTAGCAGTTTACCATGCTTATGCCTTCTGCACCTGTAATCCCTGACAGACATCTGCAGATATTTGCATACAACTATGCCTAATTTATCACCATACTTTCTACATTTTACTGTCTATTCTGTCACAAATGTCGGAAGCATATTTTATTTTTGTATCAAAGTCACTTTTATCCTACTGAGGAGTATTTCTGAATCCATCTGTCTTAATAGCTAAACTCCTCCCCTTTAGATGTATCTAAACTTCATATACATTGCTATCTCTACATAGCAACTTTTCATTGTCCTACTGAATGGCTGCATGTTCATATTAGGACCTTGAGCATTTCAGATGTTGCCAGTGTACACACTCAAACATATGTTCTGTGTTTGTCGTCACTAAATCCTGCAAATTATGTTTCTTCTACTCTGTACCCCCCACTCCCAACACCTCCGCTTGATAAATAATTGCTGCAGAAAAAAATTCTCATGCTGTGCTACAGATTGTTAGCCCGAATTCTGAAACAGAAGGATCACAATATGTCAAAACACTATTTCATTATTTTCATTTTTACAGTCTAGTTATTATATTTATAAGTATTTACTGACACATTATGTAAATCAATAGTCTCTATACAAAAGGAGAGTCTGGTTTTGGAAGACTAAATAGATAAGCATATTCAATAAAACAGTGAAAACATCAATTATAGCATTCCAAGGGTAGTAACCCACAATAATAAAAAAACTGATCTTTGAACTGTCTTCATTTAGGTAAAATCTGGTTGTTTTGTGTTAACTACTTATAATATAATTTTAACATTTTGGTACATCTGTTACAGTAGATATGTTTTCTGTGCCAAATACCACAATTTGTATATATTTAAAAAATTGTTTTATTTATATAAAAGCAAGATCAAAGAAATGCGTAGTTATTGTCCCTTGCAGTGGCTTTCATCTTATATAAAAAGAAATAAATACAAGAAAAGAAAAAAAAAATCTACAATGAAATACAATATAAAGGGCATGAGCGTAGTTTATGTTGTGAGCTTGGAAAGCACAGGCAGCTGTGTCTCAGATTTAATTGCTAAAGCAAATTTGCCAAAATAAGGGATTCTGTGAATGGTGGTGCCAATTCTTCAGACAGCCAGGAATGACAGTCACTGGCATAGATCACAATGTCTGTTTTACAAGAAAAAAACACAGTAAAAAATTAGCAAAAATAAATATTTCTTTATCGTACATTACAGGACACAGAGCCAGTTATTATAATAATAACCACTTGGGTTATATGCCACCTAAAGGTGAATGGACACTGGTAGATCAATCAAACAGGAAGTATTCCCCTATATAACCCCTTCTACACAGGAAGCACAACAGTTTTTTCACCAGTGTCTGTAAGGCGGTGGTCACTGATGTGATACATGTGCTCTTGGAGCATACTTGGAGGTATGGATGGTTCTATTAACAATCATGGACTTCAAATGGATCCATTCGAAAAAGCTGTCACCCAAACATGTATGGTGCCCGAGCTTCATTGGAAGGAGAGAAGATTCCTTGAGGTTTGCATATAATACAGCCCTTACGGCGCTGGACCCTGTGTACTGGAAGCCTGTGCAGTATTTGTTCTGACCAAGGAGCTTTCCTGCAGGATGCTATACAGGTCCAGGGGAGTGGACCCCAGATTAAGGGGGACCCAGTCTCTGAAGATATTTTATGACAAAGCTTGCTGTGATTGGTGAAGACTGGACTCCTGTTATGTTCAGAGTCCTGCAGCAGGAATGGTAAGTCTGCCTTTTTGCAGTTTCTCTTTTTTTGAAAAATAAAAAATAAGAGAGAGATCTGTCTGTCTGTTCTCCAAGTGGCCACTCAGAGCAGTGTGCTGGTTAATCATGCTATGTACTTCTTAATCGTGTAGGCTGCAGTTTCTCCTCCAGCTACTAGAGGGTGCAGGCTCGCTCAGTATGGCCCATTTTTATATAGGCAGGAAATGGAAGGGCAGCCGGGATGTCATGTGGCAAAAGATTCAGCAGGGCCTCTGGAGACATAGCAGCAGCCCATGGATACTAACAAAGTTTGAGTTCTTACTATGACAGAACTGTGGGACAGACAAGTGACGATTATATGCTGCATATTTACTGCTTATCGGGGGGGCATACAACTAAGTTGATACACCCCTGGATGGTTAACAGTTCACTTTAAAGGGTTGTTGACTGCTCGGTAGGTAGGTACAGCGTAGTATACATGATTGCAAACTTGTTGCTTAAATGCATGTTTAAATATATAATGTTGGAAAAAAACATGAGCATGGGTGTATTTTAAAGAATTGTATCTCCAGTATAGTGTGCTTTTGGTCTACAGAAGCTTATTTTTGTTGCTGTTCTGAAACAGCCTAGAGGCTGCATTGGATGCATATGTGCTTAGCTAAATCATGCAGAACTAGTATGGGGCCAACTGCAGTTAAGCAGGTGCATGCTTGCAAACTAGCTAAAACACATGGTTGCTGAAATGCACGGTTGCTGAAACACACAGTTGCTAAATACATGTTTTTACAGATTCAAATAAATATGCATGGTTATACATGTTTGCATAAAGATACATGATGCATGGTTGCACAAAGATGCATGGTTACACACAGATGCATGGTTGCACAAAGATCCATGGTTGCACAAAGATCCATGGTTGCACAAAGATGTATGTTTATTCATGTTTGCATAAATATACATGGTTATACATGTTTGCATAAAGATAAATTGTTGCATAAATATACATGGTTGCACAAGGATGTATGGTTGCACAAAAATGCATGGTTGCACAAAGATGTATGTTTATTCATGTTTGCATAAATATACATGGTTATACATGTTTCCATGGGCACGTATTGCATGAATGCGTGTTTACAGGGACACACGCTTTCATATTGTGAATAAATGCATAGTTGCCTAAGCACATGCTCACAAGCTTCTATAAACGTATGCTTCCATAGATGCATTTTGCTTAAACACATGCTGGCAAGTTTTCATTTGTACTGCATATGTATGTTTATTTACATTAAGCTGTATACAGTGGTGTGAAAAAGTGTTTGCCCCCTTCCTCATTTCCTGTTCCTTTGCATGTTTGTCACACTTAAGTGTTTCGGAACATCAAACCAATTTAAATAATAGTCAAGGACAACACAAGTAAACACAAAATGCAATTTGTAAATGAAGGTGTTTATTATTAAAGGTGAAAAAAAATCCAAACCATCATGGCCCTGTGTGAAAAAGTGATTGCCCCCCTTGTTAAAACATACTATAACTGTGGTTGTCCACACCTGAGTTCAATTTCTCTAGCCACACCCAGGCCTGATTATTGCCACACCTGTTCACAATCAAGGCATCACTTAAATAGGAGCTGCTTGACACAGTAAGGTCCACCAGAAGATCCTTAAAAGCTACACATCATGCCGAGACCCAAAGAAATTCAGGAACAATTGAGAAAGAAAGTAATTGAGATCTATCAGTCTGGAAAGGGTTATAAAGCCATTTCCAAAGCTTTGGGAATCCAGCGAACCACAGTGAGAGCCATTATCCACAAATGGCGAAGACATGGAACAGTGGTGAACCTTCCCAGGAGTGGCCGGCCGCCCAAAATTACCCCAAGAGCGCAGCGACGACTCATCCAAGAGGTCACAAAAGACCCCACAACAACGTCCAAGGAACTGCAGGCCTCACTTGCCTCAGTTAAGGTCAGCGTTCATGCCTCCACCATCAGGAAAAGACTGGGCAAAAATGGCCTGCATGGCAGAGTTCCAAGGAGAAAACCACTGCTGAGCAAAAAGAACATCAAAGCTCGTCTCAATTTCTCCACAACACATCTTGATGATCCCCAAGACTTTTGGGACAACATTCTGTGGACCGATGAGACAAAAGTGGAACTCTTTGGAAGGTGTGTGTGCAAGTATATCTGGCGTAGAAGGAACACTGCATTTCATAAAAAGAACATTATACCAACAGTAAAATATGGTGGTGGTAGTGTGATGGTCTGGGGCTGTTTTGCTGCTTCAGGACCTGGAAGACTTGCCGTGATAAAAGGAACTATGAATTCTGCTGTCTACCAAGAGATCCTGAAGGAGAATGTCCGACCATCTGTTCGTGTACTCAAGCTGAAACGAACTTGGGTTCTGCAGCAGGACAATGATCCTAAACACACCAACAAGTCCACCACCGAATGGCTGAAGAAAAACAAAATTAAGACTTTGGAGTGGCCTAGCCAAAGTCCTGACCTGAATCCTATTGAGATGTTGTGGTATGACCTTAAAAAGGCCGTTCATGCTCGAAAACCCTCTAATGTAACTGAATTAGGACAATTCTGCAAAGATGAGTGGGCCAAAATTCCTCCAGGACGCTGTAAAAGCCTCATTGCACGTTATCGCAAACGCTTGGTTGCAGTTGTTGCTGCTAAGGGTGGCCCAACCAGTTATTAGGTTTAGGGGGCAATCACTTTTTCACACAGGGCCATGATGGTTTGGATTTTTTTTCACCTTTAATAATAAACACCTTCATTTACAAATTGCATTTTGTGTTTACTTGTGTTGTCCTTGACTATTGTTTAAATTGGTTTGATGTTCCGAAACACTTAAGTGTGACAAACATGCAAAGGAACAGGAAATGAGGAAGGGGGCAAACACTTTTTCACACCACTGTACATATGTACTTGTTTTCCTGGGACTACATACATATGTGCTTATTTGCCTAGGACTATACATACAGTATGTGCTTATTTGCCTAGGACTACATAAATATGTGCTTATTTGCCTAGGATTACATAAATATATGCTTATTTGCCTACATGCATATGTGACTATTTGCCTGGTACTACATGCATATGTGCTTGTTTGCCTGAGGGTACATGAATGTGTGCTTTTTAGCCTTGCAATGCATACATAAATGCATGAATGGCAAGAATACTTGTATACCTGCATGTTTGCATACCTAGGCACTTGCATACCTGGGTACTTGCAGACCTAAGGGGTTGCATAGAGGTAAACCAACATTGTTTTAGGCCTGCATCCTTGGAGGACTGTATATTAGGTTGGCTAATATAGTTTCTGCGTTATTTAACTGTTATATCAGTTAAATGGTTCCAGAAAAGAGAAGCACCCGGGGGAGGCAGGGGCACTGCTCTCGGGTTTAGGGATCTGGCGGTGTTCAATGGACAGTGGTGTCAGGTGCATCTGAGCCACTGTGGTGTTTGGCATTGCAGTGTTTCCTGTCGCATTCATTTTTCATCAGACTGCAGCTGCTTCACCTTGATCATGCCTGATCTTAGTTCATCGAAGCCTAAGCAGGATCAAGATGGAAGACTGCACGGGGATACAAGATGCTGTAAGCTTTCCCCACCTAGGTGAGGGAGGCATCTTATGTAGTTGTGTTTTGGGAGTGTCTCCGGCCAGAATATCTTAGGTGGTTTTTTCGTCTTTAGATGGCAGAGACCTGGTAGGTTAAGTGCACCTCTTGGAACTGTCTAGGTCTGCTACAGAGTCGTCAGTCTTTTTCCTTGTATTTGCAGAAGTTATGGACTCATTATTGTGAGACAAATGGTAGCAGCTCCAAAACCAAATTCAGACATGAGGTCTAGCTTAAGATCTCAAGCCGCTGAACATCCTTCTGTTTTCAGATAGGCTAGATCTGTTCAGTGATGACCTCTCTGCAAGAGGTAGATTCTGGGGTCCATAATCATCTGTAAACACACATCTTTTCCAGTCTTATCAAGGATTTCTGTATTTGCAGTGGAAAGCATTTTTTTGGTGAATCTTCCTTTTGGGTTGGCTAAAGCTTCACAAAGCGTCTAGCCCCAGTGCTGGGCTTGCTGAAGACACCTCATACGCATTACCTCAATAATCTTTGCTCAGGAAGCAAACGATTCCAGGGGTTCCTTCAGTATATTTCTACAGGAGGAAGCTGTGTTTAGGTCAAAGAACATTCCCTACATACAGCCCTACTCCAGGTCTTGGTAAAGGTTCATTCTCTCTGTCTGGAACCTGAAGATCTAGGCACTGGATTGCCAGAAGACTGTTTCTGGGGTGTTGCAGAGCAAAAAATGATGGTTGATTTCTTCCTTTTCTAATACTCACATGAAGAGCAATGGTGTTGCAATAACCCATTACAAACAATCACATTTTAGCGTTCATAAATTTAGAGCAATGAATTTTGTTTAATTCTATATCTTGCAGAATGTGTACAGAATGCCACCCAGAAACATAATTTTCTGCTTGTGTTATTGGCTCACCGATTTCCCCAGAAGTGTACATTAACATACAATTTAGATTTCAGGCATCCCCTGGAATAAAAATTTAATTTTTGGTGAGATCCTCCCAACAGGAACATGTCTAAAGGGATGCAAACCCTGCAGTTTTCCTCATTAGTGCCCCACAGGTACACAGCTGATTCAGAATAACAAAAGGTAGGAATCTGCAACAAAGTTTGTTAAAAATCTTTACAATGCACTTATATCACCCGGAGGGATGTTTTTTTCTCAACAAAAGTGGAATGTAAAACAATACAGTAACATATTTTTTGTTGATGCTCTTAAATACACACTTGCCTTTGTACTATAATAGTGTGCATGAATCACAATACATGCAACAATATCAGTTTATCAATGCCAACCTTGCACCAACGGCAATTATGTCCGTTTAACATCTTGCAGCACAAGTGCTTCAACCATATCTTTAATTGCCTATGCCTAATTGAGTCATATAGAAATATGTGGATACTTTTTAAAGCATTCACTGTTTAAAGACTGTAATAGACAGTAATTGTAAAAAAAAAAAAATACATATGTTCTACTGAAAACATGAACAGGCAGCTTAATAAATATGAGGGATACCATTGGGATTTAGTGCAATTTTGGAGGTTAAAATAATATTAGGGGGAGTGTCCTGACTGGATCTGAGCAAATGCAGATGAGCTGACCGAGCTGCTTCACCTGTCTTCAACTAATCACCCTCTATGCCCGAGCAGGAGAAAGCCAGAGCTCTTATTGGTCACCCTATTTAGCAAGATTTAAGGGAATACTTCCCGGTTCCATCACCGCCCACTTCCAACCCTTCTTCCGTGACCACGATGTCTGCCAGGATGACCTCCAAATCAGAGAAAAAGAAAGACAATGTGGTGTCCTTACCAAAAAGCTCTACAGTCTACAGAGCATCTGGAGAAGCAGTTCCCTTCTCCCATTTCCACTCCTGCATGGTGACCCTCCTCCCCTCAGTTTCCATCAGTTGATCTCATAAGCTCGAAAACTACCCCAATGGTGACAGCACAGGAGATGCAGTCTCTGCTCTTGTCCTTTCCCAGTAAGCCAGTATGAACTGCTGGGCATCAGAGATCAAAGAGATGCTCAAATCAGAGGTAGATACCCTCAAGTAGCAGGTGACTGGCGTGTCAGCAACAGTGGAGCATCTATCAACCACAGCATAATTATAAACCCACCTGGAAATTACAAGCACAACATCAGAGAGACTACAAGCACAACATCAGCACAACAAAATATCTACGGCTGAGAATGGAGGATGCTGAAAACCACTCCAGAAGAAACAACAAACTCTGCAGTATTCCTCAGGCTATCCTTGGTCACGACCTTCAGGCTACAGTTTCAGCAATCCTGAACAATGTCCAACTGGACAGGGTGTACAGAGTAGCCAGCCCTAGGAACCCTTCCACCCTCCCACCCTCGCAGAGTACATTTTTACTATATCAAAGAACACATCCTATGATGAGCATGGCGACTGGGCCCAATGGAATTCAACAGAGCAGAAATCGCTCCACTACTCTATTTGTCCAGGGCCACACTCACTATGCAGAGAGCAACAAAACCCCTGCTCAACCACATTTAGGCACATGGGAAGCTTTAAAGATGGGGACACATTTCCTGGTAAGAAATGAGGGTGTCTTCTGGCTTCACATACTTCGGAACAGATGCCAGCTTTTTTTACCTTCCTTGTTGACAAACCATTGATGTACCTAACATGCTGACTCTACGTGGACATTCTGTGAACTGCATCCACTGCATCACTGATTCACACATTGCTGTGCTGCAGTCTCCTTGTGCCCCCTTGTGCCTCCTGCTAAGGGAGCCTGTGTCTGATTAGACCACAGCTCACTGACCTATTAGGCACTTAATAGTCCAGAATAACTCCTTACCACCAGCAAGTAAGCCCACAGCCAGAACAATTTAATCACATTCTGTTAAATATGCTTTGGACACTTCCTGAAGAGAAGAAACAGCATTGACCTGGCATATTTTAGCAGTCATATGTGCCTATAACAGTACAGAGAATGATGCTACAGGGTACTCCCCCTATATGCTCATGTTCGAGAGGGAGGCCTGACTGCCGGTTGACTTAACTACTTCAATAACGGGCACTTTTACCCCCGTCCTGCCCAGGCCAATTTTCAGCTTTCAACGCTGTCACACTTTGAATGAAAATTGTGCGGTCACGCACATAGAGCTTTTTTTTGGTGGTATTAAATCACCACTGGGTTTTTTATTTTTTGCTAAATAAATGAAAAAAGAGCAAAACAAAAATCCCATCATTTCCTTTGTTTCTGTTATAAAATGTTTCAAATAAATAATCTTTCTTAGTGAATTTAGGCCAAAATGTATTCTGCTACTTTTTTGGTGAAAAATAACCCAAACCAGTGTATATTATTTGGTCCGTAGGAAAGTTATAGAGTCCACAAATTATGGTATATACAGTATCTGAAAATTGATCAATCCTGATGTACTGACACTTTTTTCATTCCTTGAGGCCCAAAAATGTCAGGACAGTACAGATGTCCCCCAAATGACCTTTTTTTTTTTTTTTTTAAGTAGACAGTCCAAGGTATTTACTAAAAGGCATTTAAAAAAAAAAAAAATTCACACACCAGAGCAATATAATGTTACCATTGTACTACTCTGGGGAAGTGATGAGTATTTTTTTTTACATATTTTTTTTTTTTTTTACACATTATGTTTGCATATAACAATGCATTTCATTGCTATATGCAAGCATTTTACTGAATGCTAAGGGAGCATTTTACTGAATGCTAATTGATTTGTTCAGTTTGTTTTGTTGTGATTATCTTTGATTGGCCAGAGCTAATCACATGGTACAGATGGGCTGTGATTGGCCCAGTCTGTACCATGTGATCACACTGACCAATCACAGCTAGCGACACAATTGTATACAACAGCTCTGGTTACAGCCGTCACATAGTACTGACAGCGGGACAATACAGTGTAAAATCTTCAGCTGTGTTCTGTGGACAAAAATATGAAGGGTACACTCACTTTTGTGAGATATTGTATATTTTTTTTCATTTTTTTTCTTCTTTTTTTCCTTTTGTATTACATTTTAGTTCTTTTGTAATACATTGTTTTGCTCTCGTCACAGTGTAGTAAAAGAAAAATCATTAAAAAAATAAAAACAATGTTACCATAATAACAACTAGCAACACAATTGAATATAATGGATGGAATTAAATGAAGCCATCCACTGTTTACAATTGTCATGTGATCTGCTGTGATTGGTATCAGTGATCACATGACAATTGTAAACAGTGGATGGCAACAAGCTGGTCTACTGCTCAGTCACTGGCTGTGTCCATCAGATCACAGCCTCCTAAGAGTTTTGTGATGTTAGGACGTCATGTGACGTTCACCCAGAATGGCGAAAGTCCCTGATAAAACACCTCAAGTATCTTTCCCAACTGTGTGCATTTTTACCAAAAAGCAGTTATGAGTGGGACCTTTATGCTTGTGTTCTGTACAATGAACCATACATTTAATTTCACATGAAATCTACAAAAGTTAAAGCTAAAGTTTAATTTAAAAACATGTTTTTTCTTATAACTTTAATTACAACACTTACCTATAATGAAGGATGTCCCATGAAATGCAGGCTGTTGGGTTCTGTAGAAATCTTTACTGATGGCTGCCTAGCCCTCTTCCTGCTGCTGTACTTTCAGCATTTTGGGGATTGATAGTTTCTGGTCTCCAGGCTCAGCTTCACTAAAGATGATCCAGTTGGGACAAGCCCCCCCTGTCCTTGTAAATTTTGAAGAAACTCCTGTGACTGGTCAGACTCCCCTCCATTCACTTTTCTCAGTGAAGAAGAGGTAATTCGGATCATCCTTAGTACAGATACCTCAAGAGATCCAATGCTGTTAACATCCACAACACCCAAAGTTCAGCAACAGGAAGAGGACAGGGAGGTCCTACAGTGAAGAGCTCTACAGAATCCAGCAGCTAGCATATTGTTGGACTTACTACCTTACAGGTAAGAAGGGCTTTAATTCTCAGAGAATAGGTGCAGATGCGCTTCCTCACTCCTAATAACCCCTTGTCTCTGCCCCCTACCCTACTCCCAGTACCGTCCCTTGGTTCCACCCCCTATCCACCTTCCAATACCACCCCTTTAAGAGAACCAAGTATCATTTTGTGGTGCTAAGTAATTTGTATTGAATTTGTTAATGATAACAAAATAGACAATAAAATGGATCGTCTTCAATAATAAATCCCCCTAACAATAATAGAACTCCCCCAGCAACAATAGATCTCCCGCAGCAACAACCCCCCCCCCCCCCCAGCAACAATAGATCTCCAGCAGCAACAAAAACCTCCCCCAGCAACAATAGATCTCCCGCAGCAACAAAAACCTCCCCCTCAGCAACAATATATTTCCTCCAGCATCAATATACCCCCAGCAACAATAGCTACTTCCCTTCAGCAACAATAAAGCTGCTAGCAGCAAGCATCAGTAAACCCCTCCCTCAACAGTAGATCCCTCCAAGCAACAATGAAACCCCCAGACACATTAGACTCCCCTGCAACAACAGATCTCCCCCAGGAACAATAGAGTCCCCAAAGGTTTGCATCAACAAACCCTCCAGCTTATCCCACCACTCCTCACCATTACATACAGTCCTAATAAAAAAGCCCTGCAGGTAAGTAATTCAACTAAAGCAGTAGAGAAAAAAAAGATTTTTAGCTAAACTTCATATTTAAGCTTCCTATAGCACTGTGAATGAATAGCTTGGCCAAATGTTTATTAAAGCATCGTTGGGATTTGGACAGCAGGATTTAGTAGTCCACACAGTTGGCACTGGATTTTTTTCCTTTTAAAGAATCAGAAGGGCAGTTATTAGACTTCACTATCAAGATCACCAGTTCCAATGAGTTAATTCAAAAAAGATGATTTCAGTGACAGAGACTGTGATACAGCATTATTAGCTAGAAATAAATCAATGTACATTATCCATTACCATGTTAATGACTAAAGTATTTGCATTGCATTTACTGTGCTAGGTTCATTTTGAATACCGTGTAACTGCTTTAAGCGCAAAGCCGCTGCTTTCATATCATTCAACTCCCTGTCATTATCATGACAAATTTGTAATTTTATTAGCTAGCAAGAAGTACTAATCTGTCTCAAAATTGCATAATTCCTTGGAGTTGAAAACATCTAGTTCTTTTATAAATGGTTCTCCGAGGCAAAGAACTAGAGGAATTAGGATGTAGAATCTGGAAACAGCAGTTAAAAAAAGCCTCAAATGTGTGACAAACATTCAATCAATTTTGACAGCACACAAGTGCCTCAGTAATGAAGATTTTCAGCATACTGAAGTAGAATGTGAAATGATTAGGTAGCACCATTTCTTAAGCATTTAAACCAAAACTACACTTATAAGAGTTTAAAAAAGTTTAAAACTCTCACAAAGTCAACTCCCATCCATTTTTTTTTCAATAAGTTAGTTTGATTCAAAGTAAAACATGAAAAGACATTCCATATATACTTCATAATTGTTCTTATTTACTTATATTCTTTGTTACATTCTCATCATATTAGCGATAATATGCTTTTAAAGTAGAATTCCAGTCTTATTTTTTTTTAAATATCCCCCAAAAAATATATATAAAAAAAATGTTTAGGCCGATACGTATTCTTCTACGTATTTTTGGTAAACAAAAAATCACAATAAGCGTTTATTAATTGGTTTGCACAAAAGTTATAGTGTCTACAGAATAGGGGTTCATTTTATGGCATTTTCATAAATAATTTTTTTTCACTAGTAATGGCGGCGATTTTTATTGTGACTGCAACATTATGGTGGACACATCAGACAATTTTGACACATTTTTGGGACCCTTGTCATTTATACAGCAATCAGTGGTATAAAATTGCAATTACTGTAAGATTACTGTAAAAATGACACTGGCAGTGAAGGGGTTAACCACTAGGGGGGTTAGGAGGGGTTAAGTGTGTCCTGGGGAGTGATTCTAACCCGTTTTTCAGCTCCGTGAGATGATTGCGGGTATCCCTGCAGTGATCAAGTCTGCGGGACCCGCAATCCTACTCACGGAGCTCCCGGCAGGGTTGCGCATGCCTCCGGCCGCACGCACATGACCACATGGTGGCAAATTTGAAGGGACGTACCGGTACGCCCATTTCCCCAGCCGTGCCATTCTGCTGACGTATATATACATGTGGCGGTCGGCAAGTATATTATATATATATATATATATATATATATATATATATATATATATATATATATATATATATATATATATATATATATATATATATACACATACACACATGCATACATACATACACAGTACATAATATAATGTCGATATAAATGTATAATATACAGGTATATGTGCTTATCATAAATACATTTCATTTCACATAGAGGTGCAATGCCATCCAAAGTTAATTGTACCCTAACACACATTAGTATTCCACTGTAATGTGGATGCATTACAGTGGAATACTAATGTGTATATAGAAATGTGTGTATCATAACACATAGACGCATATGATTTGTGCATTGCATTGTACTGAAAAAAAAGTGCATGGCCTATTTTTTTATTCGCTGAAGTGCATTGAAAGTGAAGCAAAAGCCCAAATTTTGGGTTGTCACCAGAACAGTAATAGAGGGGAACTCTTATAATGGGGACATTCCTTCTAGTGACCCCAGTTAAAAATAGGGATTCCTTTACTTTGGGCGGATTTCCTCTCACTTCTTGTTTTGTAAATGGAGCAGGAAGTGGAGAGAAATCTACCTAAGGGGGACTTAGATAGCAAAAAACCGGACATGGGTTATAACCCTCCCCTACTCTACCTGAATTAAACAAAACAAAGTTTTGGCTTTTCTACATTAAGACCCCTTTCACACCACACCGCCCATAGTGTCGGCGGTAAAATGCTGCTATTTTTAGCGGCGTTTTACCGCCGTATTTGCGGCGCATTTCGACCGCTAGCGGGACACTTTTACCCCAGGTAGGGGCCGAGAAAGGGTTAAAACTGGGAGCAATATGCCGCAATAGCGGCGTTTTGCCAGCGGTATTACATCGCTATCCCATTGATTTCAATGGGGATCAGTGGTGGAGGAGCGGTAAACACACTGCTCCTTCGCCGTTCCAAAGAAGCTGCTGGCAGGACTTTTCTCTGACGTCCTACCAGTGCACCGCTGTAGTGTGAAAGCCCTCCGGCTTTCACACTACAGACAATGGTGCAGCTTTTTTAGGGTGGATTGCAGGCGATATTTCTGCCGCTACAGTGCCTGCAAAACGCCCTGGTGTGAAAGGGGTATAAGGCCTCCGTCTCAAGTTATAGAAACAGTGCTACAGTTCTGGTCTACAGCTCTTTTGCCTCATTACATTTGGTTTATGTCATGGGTATCTCATCCATGTCTTTATGGACCTTGCTTTGTGTACTGGTCCAAATCATTTGGTGGAGGGGGGATTATGGTGTGGGCTATTTTTTGGGGTTGGGCTTGGCCTCTTAGTTCCAGTGAAGGGAACTCTTAAGGTGTTAGCATACTAAGACATTTTGGACAATTTTATGCTACCAGTTTGGGGATGGCCTCTTCCTGTTCCAACATGACTGCACACCAGTGCACAAAGCAAGGTGCATAAAGACATGGATGAGTGAGTTTGAGGTGGATGAACTTGACTGGCCTGCACAGAGTCCTGAACTCAACTCAACAGAACACATTTGGGATGAATTAGAGTGGAGACTGTGAGCCAGACCTTATCGTCCAACATCAGTGCCTGACCTCACAAATTCTCTTCTAGACACACTCCTAAACCTTGTGGACAGCCTTCCCAGAAGAGTTGAGGCTGTTAAAACTGCATAAGGTGGGTCAACCCAATATTAAACCCTATGGACTAAGACTGGGATGCCTTTAAAATGCTTGTGCGTATAAAGACAGGTGTCCCAAAACTTTTGTTAATATAGTGTATAAAAGTCTTTGCAAAACAAACTAAAATTGGTGAGCAGTTACATAATGAGCATTTGAAACAAAAGAAAAGTTTGTTCTTTCTAAATACAATGTAAACAGGTGACATCCAAAACATTCATATCTTGTTTAATAATAGTTATTATTTTATTGGATTTGCAGCCTTTGAGAGGTGGATTGCCTAGCATATTAAAGTGCTAGATATTCAGTTACAAATATGGACCCTATTAATCAACTTTCTTTAAAAGAGAAGTACAGCCAAAGCTCGTTTGGCTGTACTTCTCCTATGGTATGTCAGTTTTTGTGACCTGCTCGGGCATCATCATGACCACAGAGTCAGGATCCGCTCACATGCCTGTACCGGCACCCAGCTCAGCCTCTCAGCAAGCCATTGAGAAGCAGAACTGGCCGCTCCCGACCCCTCCACAGTTTGGAGCTCCATTGAGCATGGGGCGGGGGGGGGGGCAGAGCAGAGGACTGACAGTCAGTATATCTCTGCTCGGGGAGCTGTGAGAGCCGAGTTATCGGTTATGCTCAATCGCTCGGTTCTCAATGTAGAGATGGCAGGGGACAGATGCAACATCCACCTTGGTAAGTATCAATCCAAAAAAAAAAAAAAAATACCCATACATCTCTTTTAAATTCATGCTTTTTGTGAAAAAGAATTACTTTAAAATTGGGCGATCCAGCTATTACCCATTAAAACAAATAAGGAAATATTGAATGGTATCATGTCATGTGTATCATGGTATCATCCCAACCCCGACACTACCTGCCTGGAGTTTGCATGTTCTCCCTGTGCCTGTGTGGGTTTCCTCTGGGTACTCTGGTTTCCTCCCACACTCCAAAGACATGCTGGTAGGTTAATTGGCTTCTGTCCAAAATTGACCCTAGTATATGAATGGGGACCTTGGACCTTGGATTGTGGGCTCCTTGAGTGTAGGGACCGATGTGAATGTGCAATGTACAGGGATAGGGACAATTGTAGACACTCACTCAGGTTGAACTGGATGGACTGGTGTCTTTATTCAACCTTACTAACTATGTAACTATGTAACTATGTTGGGAATGCCAAGACATGAATTAAACAAAAAAAAAAAAAAGTTGCTTGTAATAAAACTGTATGAAATCACAAAGTGGTCAGTTTTGTAATTATTTTTAACTTTTTTTTGCAGGAAACCTCGTCATCTTCAGTGTCATAGGGACTACTAATAAACTCTGCATTTCTATTTATTCGTTTTCCAGTTAGGTTTATCTAACTCCATCTAGTGGTGGTGCAAGGAGTTGAGTAGGTGTGCTCTAGCACACCTGCCTGTTACACACACTCACTGCTGGCTGCCTAGAGAGGAGAAGGGTGAGGTGCTGCATTAGCACTAGTTCCCACCCTAAACCTGTAATGGAAACTTGCAGTACAGTGCCAGGCTGCTGAAGGTGAAATGCCCATATAGAGTGCACAAGGAAGTTACCCTATAATTGCAACATAAGGTGAGAGGTCAGTGTCTCCATTCTCACTACATTAAAGGTATTAAGTCCTAGAGAATAGTCTTGTCTCAGGGTAGGATGACCTGTCCGTCCCTGAGATGCTTTTAGGGTGTTAACATTTGGTCACAAGAGTAGATCCCACATTGCACAATAGCGGATTTATGAAAGCTAGTACAGAAGGACAGTTGTTGACCATAGTAGCTGTACATTTCACAAATGGGAACCCCATGATGGAGGGAGGGAGGAAGGGGCTACAGAGGAGAACCAATGATGGTCTACAGCTACTTCCAGACAGGGTTATGGAATGGGCTGGTAAAGATAACTTCATACTGCCCTGGCAGATAGGGAAATATGTCCTTGAGCACATATTCAATTGTATAATATAAAAACAATGTTGATGGGAGTTTTTTTTTTTTTACTGCATTCATTTACTTACATTTGATTTCTGTTAGTTATGCTAAGTGTATATGTGAATACACTACAATCACTATAGGAGTATTTACATATATACCGCTTTATATATTTATACATTTATTGAAATGATTAAATATGTGACAGTACAAGGCTCTGTCACTATGGTGATGACGAGGAAAAAGACAGAGTTTGCATGTCTGCTGACTGCAGGGCTACAAAATATAGGTTTTGAGTAGAGAAAAACTGCTTTTGCTACTTTCTCTGGATCTTGGTATTTACGGATGGGGCTCTGTAGTTTACAGATTCCTGAGAGTCTTAGGCAGGATGGAATCTCCATCCCAGTGTATGGGTGTTGTGGACAACTAGCAGGGCATGTGCCCAGGTGCACACAGCCGACGATGGGCTGGTGAGAGCAGTAGGTGGTGGTAGTTGGAGCTGTTTGGAGACAGGACCCTGTCAGGAGATGGGGATTCTGGACCCAAGGACTGGGAAATTCTGGCCAATGCTGATAGTCTGGGAGACCAAGAGAGGGTCCGAAAGAATGAGGAAGTTGCAGAGGCCAATGAGTGGGGCCTGGAAAGAATTTGTAAGTCTCTGGTGGGTGCAAGCTGGAGATAGTAGGAAAACCCTGTCAAGAGGCCACGTGGGCCTCAACAGCAAGGTGCTGTCACCTAAGCTGAGAGAGAGCCTCTAACAAGTGGTCTGGGAGACCAAAATAAGTAGAGATAAGTAGAGATACTGATGACCAGAGAGCCAGGTAGCTTTGTATTTTTAATTTGTGCTTACTGACTAAAGTTAAAACCCATGCGTGGGATTCCTGGATTGACTTTTTTTTCCCTTTTAATAAAAGTGGGCTACCAGGCCCTTAACTATAATGCTTGTGTGGCATGGACCCACTGAACAAAAACAACATCTACCACTGAGCTAAACACACCCCATATCACACATATATACAAATTACACACTAAACAGTGTTTACAAAACAATGAATACTATAAGTACACTGGGTTACTTGATATTTACAAATTACACACAAAACCGTATTTACAATCAGTGCCAAGACAAGGTTATCGGGTGCCCAGGGCGAAGAATGACAAATCATGCCCATTCAGTGCAATGAAATCTTTCTAATCGGAGCGGCTTAAGTCACCCCGCCTTTGAAAAAGGTTCCTGTGGTGATTGTCAATACAGAGCTCTGGGCTGTGATTGAACACAGCCAATCAGCAGCTCCCAGCCATGAATCATTGGGGTCTGCTCACAGACTCTCACTGTGTACAATCACAGTGGAGTAGGTGGGAGGAGCAAGCACCCGAAAAAAGGCAGCCTGCAGCTGCAGTGGATTAGCAAGTGGATAATTAGCAATGGTATTGGTAATATGAATCAGGAAGGGGGTAAATGCACTGTCACTGATGCAGTAGTGGCCAGTGGCAGTTAATTGACCTCTTTGTCCTGCATTAGTGGTATCAGTGTCAGTATTAATTAACCCACTGGTGGCACTAATGCAGCACAAAGGGGTAATTAACTGCCACTGGCCACAAATGCATCAGTGACAGTGCATTAATCCCCTTCCTGCTGCATATTACCAATACCATTGCTAATTAAGCAAACTCTTCTCAGCTTCCCCATTTAGAGTTACAACTTCGGCGGCTGACAGCATTCCATGATCGTTTACCATCCCGCCTCCGGTACTAGGAAGCACCTGTCGGGCAGAGATTACTCCGCCTGATAGGGAAGTAAGGGGCGGGGCTAGTCTCAGGCTTGTGTCGGGTGTAGGAGCACACTCAGCATATTCTGTTATCTATGTGGCGTAGCCAGTACATCGGCACTTCTACTGCGCCCCCCTTTCCTCCAGAATGTTGTCCCGCCCAGGGCCTACACCCTTTCTGCCCCCCTTGTACTGGCCCTGTTTACAATACAAGTTACAGTAGAAGTATGGAGCTAGTTTACCTCTCAGTTTCAGGTTTGTTCATACCGAGTGCTTTGGTGTTCCAGGACAAAGAAAGAGCACAGCTTGGTAATAATTCATAATATTCCCGCTCCTTTTTGTTTTTTTACAGTAGCTAATATAATGCATCCTAATTGGCTGCTGTTTTAATATATGAAATATGATAAGGAAAAAAAATGGGCAAACCTTTAACTGGTTGCCGATCAGCTGCCGCAGTTTTACTGCGGCAGAATTGACACGGCTGGGCAATATGATGTTACCTTATGTTGCTACGCCTTTTGGCCACTAGGGCATGTGCACACTGCCAGAGGGGCGCACGCCCGCAGCCTGTGCCCTGAGCCGATGTGAGTGCCAATGGGTGCAATGGCTCGTGACAGAGCGAGAACCGTGGGTCTGTGTGTGTAAACACACAGATCCTGGTTCTCTCAGGGGAGAGGAGACAGATCATATATTCATGCTATGTATGTCCTACCTTCCCCTACAGTTAGAACACAGTGAGGGAACACATTTAACCCCTTGATCACCCCCTAGTGTTAACCCCTTCCCTGTCAGTGGCATTTATACAGTAATCAGTGCATTTTTATAGCACTGATTGCTGTATAATTGTCAATGGTCCCAAAAATTTATCAAAAGTATCCAATTTGTCTGCCGCAATATCGTAGTCCTGATAAAAAAAAAATCACAGACTGCTGCCATTACTGGTAAAAATTTTTTTATAAAAATGGCATAAATCCATCACCAATTTTGTAGACCCTATAACTTTTGCTCAAACCAATCAATATACGTTTATTGCAATTTTCTTTACCAAAAATATGTAGAATACATATCGGCCTAAACTGAGAAAAAATGTGTTTTTATAAATATATATTATAAAAAATAAATCCTCTATAATAACAATAATAATAATAATAATAAGATATTGTGTTTTTTTCTAAATTGTCGCTCTTCTTTTGTTTATAGCGCAACAAATAGAAACCGCAGAAGTGATCAAATACCACCAAAAGAAAGCACTGTAAAAAAAAAAGGGACGTCAATTTTGTTTGGGAACATCGCTACACGACCGCGCAGTTATCAGTTTAAAGTGATGCAGTGCCGTATCGCAAAAAATGGCCTAGTCATTGAGCAGCCAAATATTGTGAGGCTGAAGCGGTTGAAGTAGAAAACTACTAACAGTAACACCATCTGGGAAGCTATGGGTGGTATAATCGGGAAACAAACTACAAAGTTTAAATATATTTCCATCTAACTAAAATGTATTTCTAATTAATATAATATTTACATCTGTTTTTGGAGATTTTACATACAGTAATCTCATTTTCTAACACCTCTAAACTTTGTGCTTCATGATATAATGATAACTATAATAATTCTAACTGATATAATGATGCAGCTGTCTGTAGGCACCCTTTGGCATTTTTTGATGGTGGTTGGTGTCAGGGCCTGGACCTGAACCTGAACCTAGGACCTCTGCTGTGTTTGGCAGTAACTCTTCTCGCTGAGCCACTGGATGCTGGACAGATTTCTATACGATCCATTGGACAATCCTGTCTGGTGCCTTGTTTCTGCTGAATCTTGAACTCCTTGATCTTTACATGAACTTCCTATTTAAGCCATGCCTTTGTACTTCCTGTTTGCCAAATCATTATCATTGATGTATCATCCCGGTATCAACAAGCGTTG
Source organism: Lithobates pipiens (assembly GCF_037356315.1). Lineage (NCBI taxonomy): Eukaryota > Metazoa > Chordata > Amphibia > Anura > Ranidae > Lithobates > Lithobates pipiens. Next base: position 21,288,285 of record NW_027507787.1, read on the forward strand.
GGGAGGGGCCAGAACGGAACGAGAGGTAGTCTATCTGCCTGGGACACATACCATACCTTTTACCGATTCGGTATTTATATGCCTTGCATAGAATGGTGCACTGACGCACATTGCACATGTGAGTATCCCATCTGGGGAGTGTATTTAATTTGCTTAAATACATTTTTTTTTAAACTATATCACACCATCGAGTTTCTCTCATATATACTCTCGTGATACTGCATTGGAAACCTGGGATCCAGTAACCAGCACAGAACCCTGGGGTGGTTCAAACGTCTGTTTTGACTAAGTGTAACAGTTGAGTTTGAGAGCAGCGCAGAGCAGTTGCTGCCCTTTGGAGACAGAGCCCTGTCAGCAGAGCTAGGAGTCCCTGCTGGTGATTGCATCCCTTTTGATGGAAATCCTTCCCCTAGGACTGGGAGAGTGGGGACAGCTACACTGGTCTGGGAGACTGAGAAATCTAAGTTGGCTAGCAGGTCCAGGAGGCTGGAGGGAATCTGGAAGTCTCTATAGAGAATAAGCTCAAGAGGCTGGGAAACCCTATCAGGAAGACAGGAGTGGGCCAATACAGCTAGGTGCTGCAACCAAGGCTGAGGGAGCCTGAATAGCCAGTGATCTGGGAAACCAATGAAAGAATAGGTGCTGCTGACAAGAGCCAGGTGGCTTGGTATTTTCAGTGATCAGTTATTTTTCTAAAATCTTCTGCGTGAAAATCTCTGTGGGAACTTTTACTTTGCTTTTTTATTTAAATAAAAGTGGGCTGCCGTGCCCTCAAAACTAAAGTTTGGACCGATGTTGACTCACTTAAAAACACATATACCACTTAGCTAACCAACTCCATATCACAAGACAAATACATCAACCTTATGATATGAGGATTTAATGGTCGGGAAGTATATAGTCAATTGGAATGACTGAAGGATATACAGTGCATGTCAAAACTCCGGATATCACCTCATGCAATATTTTATCTGCCTTTAATTTGGAGTTCACACTATCTGGTGAGTGCGAGAAGAAATTGAGCACCCGGTTATGGTACTTTCTGAATTCCGCAAACGCCTTGAAACCCTCTATGAAGCAAAAGCATCCTTCTCAGTGCCCAAAGCAGAAACGCTCTTCCAAAACGTACCAATACTGAAACTGTCAGTGTCCAGCCATGAGTCTATGGAGAGCCCGATCACAGTCGAAAAGGTCCTTCAGGCTATAAAAACTCTCAAGCCCCATAAACGTCCTGGCCCAGATGGCCTGTAATTACTACAAAAAGTTTGAAAATACTCTGGCCCCACTCCTTGTGAGATCATTTAATGCCCTCCTAAATCAGCACTCCTTTGGCCGAGATACATTGACTGCAATAATCTCTATGATCCTCAAACCTAACACAAATAATACCCTTTGGTCAAACTATAAACCCATTTCTCTGCTTAATGTAGATATTAAAATTTTAGTCAAAATACTAGCACTACGCCTCAATCCAATTATAGGTACATTGATACATCAAGACCAAGTGGGGTTCATTCCCAAGCAACAGGCTAGTGATAATATCCGCCAAGTCATACTATTACAACATTTAGTCAGATCACGTAAAATACCCATGCACCTTCTATCTCTTGACATCAGAAAGGCATTTGATACGATCTCCTGGTCATACCTACACTATATTTTGGAGCTTTGGGGCCTTGGCCCCCACTTTCTACAATAGATCAGTGCCCTTTACACACATCCTCAAGCAAATGTGAAATACTCCGGATTTCGTTCTGAGTGTTTCCTGATACAGAGAGAGAGACGAGGCAGGGTTGCCCCCTGTCCCCATTAGTCTTCGCCCTCACAATTGAGCCCCTAGCAGCACTGATCCGTGCCAACCCTAATATCCAAGGCCTGGAGATAGCTTTCACATCATAAACTATGTCTATTTGCAGACGATGCACTCTTATTTGTCACTTCTCCTCATACTACACTCCCAAACCTTCTTCAGCTTTTAACAAATTTGCATTGGTCACAGGCTCGGAAGTGAATAAATTAAAATCTGGAGCCCTCAAAGTATCTCTGCCACAAACAGACCTTAAACTTTTACAAGAAAACTTCCCGTTCTTATGGTCCACTTCATCTCTACCCTACCTAGGTAAAACTGACTAGTAACCCGATTGACTTATTCCAAACTAACTTCCTACCGATACTAAATCATTTGTCCTCACTACTCAAGAATTGGCAACCCCTAAATATCTCATTGCTTGGGCGAATAGCAGCTGTGAAAATGACATTGCATCCCAAACTCTTGTATCTGTATAGAGTACTCCCGATAGCGATTCCCCCTTATTTTCATCGCGCCATACAGAACCAAGTGTTTAAATACATTTGGGGCTCCACAAAACCCAGGGTCCCTAGGTCCGTACTACTCCGTAATAAACTTTTTGGAGGTTTGGGGGTGCCCAACTTCTCACATTACTACCACGCAGCTCAGTTGGCTCAACTCACATTATACCACGCAAAAACCGAAATACCTATCTGGGTCAGTCTAGAAGCAATAGATCCTTATCCTATTATAGTGTCTAATCTACTATGGTTGCCAACTACAGCACGTGGCCCCATCACTAACCCTGTAACACAGTATGTACTGAAACTCTGGGATAAATTGAGAAGACCATTTAAATTGCAGTCCCCACACTCCCCACTATTATCTTTCCTTGGCCAGCCACTCTTCTATCCAGCTTTTACAGAACCAGCATCGTTTCAGACCTGGACTCGATCTGGTGTGAGTTGCATATGTGACTTGGTCACTGGTGATGCTATTAAATCATTTCCAGCCCTCCAAACCCAAGCACAACCCCATCGAGTGTGCTCCCGTTATCTCCAAATTTCTCACTTTGCTCAAACGGTCATAGGCTCAAACACAGAGCTTGACACCCTATCATTGTTTGAGGGAATATGTGACTCAGATCCACATGCTCCAGGTATCACATCCAGTCTCTACTTCCATCTCACTTCCCTTCCAACTGCTCTCCCATCATATGCACAACAATGGGCCAAAGACCTGATGGTAGATCTCAATACAGAAGCCTGGGCAAATATATGGAACAATACCAAAATCTCATCACAGAATGTTGTCGCCCTGGAAGCTAGCTATAAAGTTCTTATGAGATGGTATCTAGTCCTGGCTAGACTTGCCAAATTCCTACCATCGTACTCTCCGAACTGCTTTTGTAACTGTGGCGAAAAAGGCACCCTTATGCACATATGGTGGGCCTGATCGATAGTTCAGCGCTACTGGACGACAATATTCCAAATAGCCTCTACTCTACTCAGGGAACTATTAGCCCCCGATCCATCTTTGGCTTTGTTGAATTTCCTTCCCAAAGACTACACTAAGGCACAGCAACATCTTCTCCTCCAACTTATGACTGCAGGGAAGCAAACAATTGCTAAAGCATGTAAAACACCTACACTAAATATAGCCAAAGTGAACCCAAGCAATGATTCACAGTAAAATTGAAGCCACCATTCTTGATGAGTGATTGACCATGGATCGATCACTTCTTAACGCAGAATTTCAAACACCTCTTGAAATTATACCTCTTGGAATTATAATCCATCCTGCACCCTCGGGAGGCCATCTCGGAGTGCATGGGGGTTCTGTGTGAGCCGCCCAACCATAATTATTCTATTCTTCTCTTTTTTTTTTTTAAAGCATGGAAAACACCTTTACTAAATATAGCCAAAGTGAACCCAAACAATGATTCACAGTAAAATTGAAGCCACCATTCTTTTTTTTTTTTGCATCAGAGGACAGCCAGCAGTTTGTACTGATTTCAGCAGCAGCCGTGACCCGGATGCCCAGTATTAATAACCAGTTTGTTATCACCACTTGTGTGACAATGGCTGGGCTGCTGAACCATCATATGCATTTTTATTTTTTTCCCTTTCCTTCTCTTTTCCTCTTTATTTTCATT